>NC_134694.1:103354598-104005432 GCF_050947455.1 Rhinoderma darwinii
TTGTATCCTTGTATACATGCTACTTGACATATTGAAAAATAGCGTGCATTCATAAAAACAACAGAAAATTCCTGTTTTACTAGACCAAGCACAATAATATCAAATACATAAACAAACACTTCCTGCTTCCTACGAGAGCAGGACATACCACAGATTTCCAGCAGATCAGTGTAGGAACCTTCCTATAAACACACAAGTCTCTCTGAATATTCTGCGTCTCTTATGATGAACTTCTGGAGGTGCAAGGGTTAATAGGAACACTGGTTTTAGGGAAACTGGACTATGAGAAGTGGGTGAACTCTCACCTCAGACCCCCTACCAGCTCCATCATGGTCTGATATGGAGGATGCAGCAGATGCAAGTTGCTAGGAACATTAACCTTTTCACTGCTAGCCTATAAATACTATATTTTACACTATGGACAGTTAGAGATATAGATATATAGACGTCGCTACCGGATAACATCTTATGGTGCCATATAAGAGGAGTATTCTCTACTAATACAGCAATGCATTGTATATGTGGTGCTGGTCGGTGACCAATTATTTATAAGACAGTTGAATATGTCTTAAGGACCACACCCAGTACCGTGCAAAAGTTTTAGGCAGTTGTGGAAAAATGTAGAAAAGTTAGAATGCTTTCTAAAATAGAAGTGTTAATAGGTTTTTTTTTCTATCAATTAACAAAATGCAAAGTGAATGAACAGAAGAAAAGTCTAAATAAAATCAATATTTGGTGTGACCACCCTTTGCCTTCAAAGCAGCGTCAATTCTTCTAGCTACACTTGCACACAGTTTTTGAAGGAACTCGACAGGGAGGTTGTTTCAAACATCTTGGAGAACTAACCACAGATCTCCTGTGGATGTCGCTTCCTCAAATCCTTCTGTCTCCTCATGTAATCCCAGACAGACTCGATGGTGTTGAGATCCGGACTCTGTGGAAGCCATTTCATCACTTCCAGGGCTCCTTGTTCATCTTTACGTTGAATGACATTGGCTGTATGTTTGGGGTCTTTGTCTTGCTGCAGTCCCTGATGGTATTGTATGATGGAAAAGTATCTGCCTGTATTTCTCAGCATTGAGGAAGACACCATTAATTCTGACCAAATCCACAACTCCATTTGCTGAAATGCAGCCCCAAACTTGCAAGGAACCCCCATTATGCTTCACTGTTGCCTGCAGACACTCATTATTGTACTGCTCTTCAGGCCTTCGGCAAACAAACTGCCTCCTGCTACAGCCAAATATTTCACATTGTGACTCATCAGTCCAGAGCATCTGCTGCCATTTTTCTGCACTCCAGTTCCTATGTTTTTGTGCATAGTTTTGTCGTTTGGCCTTGTTTCCACGTCAAAGTTATGGCTTTTTGGCCGCAATTCCTCCATCAAGACCACTTCTGGCCAGTCTTCTCCAAACATTACAGTAGATGGGTGTACCTGGGTCACACTGGTTTCTGCCAATTCTGAGCTGATGGCACTGGTGGACATCTTCCAATTTCGAAGGGAAGTAAGCATGATGTGTCTTTGATCTGCTTCACTAAGATTCCTTGGCCGACTACTGCCTCTAAGTTGTCTGTTTTTTTGTGCTTTTTCAAAAGAGCTTGAACAGCACATCTTGAAACCCCAGCCTGCTTTGAAATCTTTGCCTGGGAGAGACCTTGCTGATGTAGTATAACTACTTAGTGTCTTGTTGCTGTGCTCAGTCTTACCATGGCGGACCTGTGACATGAAACTGTCTACCACAACCTCACCTTTGTAGCATAGCTTGGCTGTTTCTCACCCAGATTTAAGCCTCCTACACAGCTGTTTCTGTTACAGTTAATGACTGTGTTTCAATCTACATATGAAAATGATAATTATTATCGCCTTTTTGGTATAATTGGTTAATCATACACCTGACTATAATTCTACAAAATCCATGACTTTGTGCAAGTGTACCTAGAAGAATTGTTGCTGTTTTGAAGGCAAAGTGTGGTCACACCAAATATTGATTTGATTTAGATTTCTCTTCTGTTCATTCACTTTGTATTTTGTTAATTTATAAAAATAACTATTAACACTTCTATTTTTGAAAGCATTTTTATTTTGCAGCATTTTTCCACAACTGCCTAAAACTTTTTCACAGTACTGTATGTATGGGAGAAATTGTGCTTACTCCTAGCTCATACGTATGGATGGAATATGTACATTCTGTAGATCACTATGGATGTATCCCATGTATAGACATGGATTGTCCACCCTTCCCTTCAACCATGGTCCCTGAATTTATCCAAAAACAGAGGGGGCAATTATTAAGCCATTTGTGGCAGGTTTTTTTTTTGGCGTAAATAGTCACAAATGATGGCACACGTGTGTAATTTGTGACTTTTCTCTCCTCGTGCTACTTTTAAAAAGTGGCAAGTGGGTGGGGTTAACTGGGAGGGGATGGGCCAGCAAGTTTCCATCTGATTTATCATTTTTAAAGACAGAAAACGTTGCTCGTCCACTGCGCTTTCCAATCAGGGATCATGGGAGCCTCATTCCCATGATCGCTGGAGGTTCCAGCGGTCAGATCCACGATGGGACAACCCCTACCAATTTCATTTAATATTGTAATATAGAGCACTTAAGGGTATGTTCACACGGCCTATTTACGGACGTAATTCGTGCGTTTTTGCCCCGAATTACGTCTGAAAATAGCGCCTCAATAGCGCTGACAAACATCTGCCCATTGAAAGCAATGAGCAGACGTTTGTCTGTTGACACGAGGCGTGTATTTACGCGCCGCTGTCAAATGACGGCGCGTAAATAGACGCCCGCGTCAAAGAAGTGACCTGTCACTTCTTTGGCCGTAATTGGAGCCGTTATTCATTGACTCCAATGAATAGCAGCGCTAATTACGGCCGTAATGGACACGGCGTTCAAGCGCCTGCACATGCCGGTACGGCTGATATTACGGCGATGTTTTCAGGCTGAAACATCCCCGTAATTTCAGCCGTAACGGACGCCCTCGTGTGCACATACCCTAAAAGTGCACTTCTGTTATGCTTTCCTTTCGCTTCTTCTGGATAAACACAACATTAACATAACCAGAGGCGTAACTATAGGGGGTGCAGATGTTGCTGTTGCACCTGTTGCCTGAAGTGGCCCAAAATGTCCCTCTATCTCATATGAGAAAACCAGTATTATAAATGGCACATAATAGATGGCTCCGTTACAGTACTTGAATTGGGGCCCAGGAGCTTCAAGTTACCCCTCTGAACATAACAGACTGAACCTGGTTGACTTTAACCTTACCAAGTACGTAACTATCTCTGAGGTAATTTGTAGCATCTGCAACAAAATGTTGGTCATTGTGACAAATAACGACTCATGCGCAAATGGTGATCATCAATCAATCTGTTTTCAGTCCAGTGTGATTGTGACCTGTGTACTGGCCCAACCAAATTGACTAATTATATCTGCAAATGAAAATAATTGGCAGAATGACAGCATTCTCACTTCATCAAAGAATCTGAGTAATGTGTAAATCAATCTTCTAGTTAACAGGGGGAAGATATAAATGTGTGTTAATGTCTGTAGATGTGGAAATAAAGAAACAGAGTTTCTGTAGTTTGATATTTACAGGAATGGGAATTTGTAAAGTTCTTTTTACTTGAAGCAGATCTGTCACCATACTATACTGTCCTGTTTAACCCCTTAGGCCCCATGCACACGACCGTAGAATTCGTCTGTAATTACAGACCGTAATTATGGTCCGTAATTACGGACCCATTCACTTCTATTGCCCACGACACCTTCCCGTATGCTTATAATAAATTAGCATACTCCTGTATACTAATACATTACACTGTGTCACTTTCACAGAGGCTGCTGTTAGGGCAGCACATAGTGTGCCCTAACAGCAAGCATACTGAACAGACAGCCCTGGGGTCCTTTCTGGGTTCCCAGGACTGACTGCAGAGGGTTCCCCCAATCTCCAATAGCATAACCCAGTGGCCGAACCCCCGCCGATCAGATATTTATCACCTGTGGATAGGTGATAAATAATGATTATGAGAAAGCCCCTTTAAGTAGGCCATGGGGACCTGCATTTAGTCACCTCTCCTCATTCCAAAAACTCCTGCACTGAGTTAGGATTCCTAATGTAACAGCCCATATAAATCCCATTTTTTCAATGGAAGGCAATGCCCAGGGGTCCTAGCTCATGGACCCCACTTATTTCATCTGGCGTGCTTTTAAATGGTATATTTTGTGATTGGGTTAGTCATAGATTTCTAAGTATCATGAAAGCATGAGCAAATGCACAAGATTGATAGGTTCAGTGGTTGAAGGTTATCTGCCCTGTAATAATTCATAGATACAATATGTCACCTTAATATTATTTACTACATGCTTAGGAAGATTGTGGTTCTCCAGCTGTCATTGAATTCTAGATATCAGATGGCGTGTAGGGTATGCTCGGACTTCAGTTTCAACAAAATCTTGGTACCATTACAAATTCTGCTCCAAGATTAAATCATTGAAATGAGCTGTTGTTTAATAGAATCAATTATGATATTGGAGATGTTTAATACAATATATTATGGAGGTAGGTCAGTTATCTAGAACATCAGATACAATATAATAGATTTCAAGTCTCCACTGGACTATCCCTGCAGAGTCAGTAAAGTTTAGCACCGGGGATGGACTGACAGATGGTGGTCCACACCCCTATACAGAAACATTCTTGGCTGCGGGATCTGGACAGGAGACTGATATGTGTAACTTAACCAACTTCCTGCGAGGAGATGCTGGCACCACTCACTAGGACATGATGTCATTGTACTGTCCTGCACCCTACTGAGCTTGGAAGTTCTGGTACGGCAAGTACAAAGGCAAGAGCTAATGTTCTAGTGTAAAATGTCCTTACATATTAGATGACAGTCGGCCAAATGTGCTGATTTCGGTGAGACCGGCCGACTTTCTAATGTGTATCAGCCGGCTTTCAACATGACCGATCCTTTGTTCTCTTTGGCAGAGGAGTCTGCCAGCGATTTACTTTCCTCTCCCCATTGAAAACAACATGAATGCTCGGCCGGGCGTACATGTGTATGGGGGATTTGGAAGGAATAGTTGTCGGTCAAATATCAGATCTACAACATGTCCCAAATCTCTTTTTAGTGATGACAAGCACTACTAAAAACTAGAAGTGCTCACTTGCACCACCCTAAACTTTGTAATACAGCTTATTCGAGAAAATTGCCTCTTGTTTTTTCTACTTGTGAGCTACTTCATATTCCTTCATGCCTACTGCAATGATCGCTTACTCTCAATTCACTGCTAAAATCCGTTTTGAGAGACAAGATAGATTATCTTCTCGCTAAGTGATCAGATTACTTGCTGCCCATAGAAGTCCATAAGGAGGGGAGCAGGAGGAGGAAGCTGTTTGAGAAAGACAGGGTCAGAGAGACACACAGAGACGCTGCTGCAGTTTCTAGTAAGTGTTATATCTCACCCCAGTGCTGGATTCACTGCTACACTGCTACACTGCTTATTACTTCTGCATAATGTTGCTGCTGCTGCTGCTTTTAAGGGTGTACTACAGAGAGATAGGAGAGCAGGATATCCTTTTTTCTCTTTGTTCAGTGTATGGGAGAGATGATAGCAGCTTGTCTCCACCCCTTCGGGAGCTAAGCTTAGGGAAAATTGAGAATTAAAGATAGAGCATACGGAGGGGAAAATTGGTGAACAATGTCATATACAAGTAATATAATGGCCAGAAATAGTGTGATTCCTCATATACATACACCCGACAGCATATTCTGAAAATTCACCTGAAACGATAGGTAAACTTTAAGCTTCTGGCTTTATATAATTAAAAGGGGTTGTCCAGGATTAGAAAAAAGGGATTTCTTTTTTTCCCAGAAACAGCGCTACTTGTGTCCATGGGATGTGTTTGGTATTGCAGCACAGACACATTTATTTCAATAGGGATAGGCTGCAATACCAGACATAGCCCATGGTCAAGAGTGGTTCTTGTTCTAGGTGCAAAAAAACAGACTCTTTTTTCTAATTATCGTCAACCCCTTTAAAATGTGTTAGCATCAATACAGTTCACAATTTGGTTACACATGTGGTGCAAGGAAATTATGTCATATCTTTTGAACCTATTATATGACATAATCGTTATAAATGAATTAGAGTATACATGTGGCAATAGATGACATCATAAAAACCCATGAAATATTAAGTTTTGGCAGCAATATTAGTTTGTCACTTTCAATTGTTTGCAGATTAAAACTTTCTTTACCTCAGTAAGATTTCCCATTCCTCATGGGTAACATGATGATGCGGTCATATGGGGATATAACATTATACATACTTCGATGCTGACTGATTTAATTTGTTGCCGCCGTAGAATCTGCTGATATAGCAGTTTGGATAATCCTTGCTATATATACATCAACTACTATTTGCATTACCAGCCTCCGAGGTCGGGTAACCCTTAATCAGGTGTAATCTGAAGGTGTCGGGCAGAAACATGATGCCAGCTAAACAGAGGCACAAGCCACAGTGCCACAGTAGAGACAGCATACTAGCCCTTGCCATTTAATGCAGATATGTAGGTATGCTATACATAACTTTACATGTGTCCTACTACATAAAATCTCCAGGAGGAAAACATTGGCACACATTTACTAAGAATGGTGTTTTAGTAAAGTTTGAATTATTTGCACCAAATTTATTAAGACGTATTGCTCTTAATAAATTTGGCGCATTTTGAGATGTCAAACTGGCAGAAAATCAAATCTATGTCTTCTATGAGCAGACATGGATTTGTGCCAGAAATTTGCGTCTTTTACACTGCATTCCTTTAACAAATATGACTGATACTACGTACAGATACCACCCACTCTTCTTGTCAATTTTCAAATTTCGCGTGAAAAGTCACGCATTTTAATACTAATTTGTTGCACGTACGGTTTGCGTTTTGCGTAAATTGTGTAATAAAGGTGGATCAATGCTTATTTCTCCCTCTACCTGCTATCCTTAATGTACTTACATATATCAGCGACTTGTTTGCCTATGACATGGCCACAGCTGAAGTTGCCCACATACACCAAAGAGTGCCCACTCTAGGGAGGGCCCATATATACAGTGCCCCAGCTGGAGAGTGCTCCCATATACAGTGCACCAGGTAGAGAAAGATCCCATATGTAGTGCCCCCACCATAGTGTCCCCATATACAGTGCCACAGCCAGAGAAAGTCCCGAAATACAGTGCCCCAGCCAGAGAGTGCCCCTATATACAGTTCTTCAGCCAGAAAGTGCCCATATATACAGTGCCCCAGCCACAGAGTGCATCCATATAGAGTGCCCCAGCCACAAAGTGCACCCATATACAGTGTCCCGGCCAGAGTGAGTGACCTCATATACAGTACTTGCCCAAAACACAGTGCTTTGCAAAGAGGGCACCAATATACAGTGCCCTATTTTACAAAATGCAGGGGTAGAAAGTCCTGGTGGATTGGCTATTTGTGCTATCAGCACTTCACTATCAACAGTATTGAGATCTTGGTGCATGGAGATCCAGCATGGTCACCTATCATGGCCAGGTTGTTTACTTGGCAGCAGGGCCGATTCTAGCTTTTCTACTGCCTGAGGCAAAAGTTGCAATGGCGCCCCCCTGATGATGTCATCACACCGCTTGGGTCATTAAAAGGCGCTGAACAGCTGGGCATGGAACGTGGAACACGGAACTTATGCATGTAATTGTATCTGCGTCCTACGGACGTAGGTATAATTATAGTGCAGGAGTGGGTGGCGGTTGCTGGTTTCAGTGGCGCCGCCGCCCCCTTAGACAGGCAGTAGGCCGCCGCCTGAGGCGAGAACCTCATCTCACCTCATAGACGGTGCGGCCTTGCTTGGCAGTTGCCCAAGCTCTTTTTCATAGATTAATTACAGATGTAGTACATGGTTATAAGGTGGTGAAATCAGGGGGCACCACCTGTGGCCTGAATGGAAAATGATCCTGTTCGGTCCTGTTATATTTGCAACAGATTCTATGTTTTTATGTTTCCAGAATAGGAGGATTGTAGCCGAGGACAGGACTATCAGTGGCTGCATCTAATCTAGATAGTTTATTTGCAGCAGATGGAGTCATGTTTTACGGTCTGAGACCATCTGAACTTTATATGTTTAATATTCTCTAACCACTTCCCACTAGAAAGGAGCAGCAGAGAACTGTCCTGAAATGGATCCCGTGTTTCCCATTAATGGAGGCAGCCAGCTGGGATGTGAGTGCTGTCTGATATAATCTATGAGTTCAGATTACAGCCATCTGTTTGCCAGAGAAACCATTTTTGCAGAGGAAGTGGGGGCTCACTGCAGAAAGTGCATTCACCATCCCTCTCACATACCCAGCCACACACTTATTACAAGACCCTCAATGTATAGATAAACCTAGAAATCCCTGATTTGGAAACTTCTGTCAAGATAAAAATTATATTCATCCATTTTTTAGATCGAGATGTTTCCCGGAACAATGGGTATATGATAACCAACTTGACTGCTGTCATAGATCATCCAACTTTCCTAGCACACTGAATGGCAAATCCACCTACTTATGCATCTGTACTTTCTCTGCTCCAGTCTCATTGTGTAATTATGCAGAGTTGTTATCAGGGGTCTGGAAAAGCTGAGTGACAAACACTGTGGGAGCTGTAAAGGTATGTTCACACGCAGGGCCGTCTTCAGGATTATGTGGGCCCTTGGGCACACAGACTTGGTAGGCCCATTTGAGGGGGAACTCACGGCGGAAGTAAAATGGCAGAAAACTTTACTTTGTGCCCCCATATAGACGTTACGCACTGTTTATGTCCCTATATAGAAGTTAGGCCCCCAGTTTGTACACCAATAAATTTAGTGCCCTCTGTTGATAGTGCCACACAGCCCCCTCCCAGGTAGTGTCACACAGCCCCCTCTCCCATGTAGTGTCACACAGCCTCCTCCTCCCAGGTAGTGCCACAACCTCCCCACCCATGTAGTGCCGCACAGCCCCCCCTCCCAGGTAGTGCCACAAAGCCCCCCTTCCTGGTTGTGCCACACAGCCTCCCTCCCTGTAAGTGCCACACAGCCCCTCTCCCTGTAGGTAGCACCTTTTGGGGCTCCCTGTAGGACTTGAATCCCCAGCCAGAACATTGCCGACACCCTGGCTGGGGATTCCGCTTCAGGAGAAGCCCCTGACGTCATTGTCCATATATGGACAGTGTTGTCAGGAGCAACCCTAGAGCCATAGTCCAGGGCAGGGCACTACTAGCACTCTGCCTGGGACACCTGCTCTGCTCCTGACATCACTGTCCTTATATGGACAGTGATGTCAGGGGCTTCCCCAGAAACAGGGCCCCGGAGCTAAGCGGCTTCTAGCGCTCTGTCTGGGACTCCTTCTCTCCTCCTGACATCACTGTCTGGGGAAGCCCCTGACATCATACAGTAATGTCAGGGGCTTTCCCATAGACGGCGTCCCAAATTTACGGAGAGCCTCTTCTAGCGCTCTGGCTGGGACTCCTTCTCTCCTCCTGACATCACTGTCCATATATGGACAGTGATCTCAGGGGCAACCCCAGAGCCGGAGTCCCAGGCAGAGCACTAATAGCACTGCCTGGGAGTCTGTAGCCTAGTGAATGGCAGAGCAGGGAGATACCTCCCTGCTCTGTCATAGCGTTCAATAGTATCTGCGTCCTAAGGACGGCTGCTAGTGGGACCACTGGCATGGGGGGGGATGGCGGGCAGCTCGGAGACCCTCATGCTATGGGCCCTGTGGCAGCCGCTATGGCTGCTACAGCTGTAGATACACCGCCTCCTAAACAGGGGGTCCCTCTGGAAGCAGAATCCCTGGCAAGACCCTGGCCGGGGATTCCACTTCTGGAGGAGTCATGGCGGTAGCGTCAGCACCCTTCGGGAGAGTGGGCCCCCCAAGGGTAGTGGGCCCTTGACTGGGTTTGCCGGGTGCTGATGATATCCCTGTTCACACAATTCGGATACGCTGCGCAGAAGTACGCAGCTTATTCGGCCTAGAACCCGCTGTAAATTCTGGCCAAAATGCCACAACAAGTTGTGGTGCAATTTTTCGCACAGAATCACTGTTGCGGAAAGCAAATTAGATAAAATAAAAAAGTCTTTAATTACCTTCACTGGCATTGCGATAGCAACGTGTCCCTGCTTCCCATCTCTGGTCTAGTTTTCCCATCTTAGACATATACGGCATACCCACAGGAAATGTCAAAAATGTCTGATAGATGTGGGTCCCAGCTCTGGGACCCGCACCTATATCTAGAACTGACCGCAGAATACAGGTTGAGACTAGAGGAGAGAGGGTTGCGTGTGCGCGCGCAGCTCTCTCCATTCTGTTCAATGGGAGTTACGGAAACAGCCGAGCAAGAGGTGCTCGGCTGTTTCCATAACAACCATACAACAGAATAGAGAGAGCTGCGCGCACTCTCTCCACTAGTCTCCGTCAATATTCTTCGGTCAGTGCTGGGAACCACATCTATCAGACATTTTTGGCATTTCCTGTGGATATGCCATAAATGTCTAAGATGGGAAAACTCCTTTAATACAATAGAGTGAAATCTAGTGACTAACCGGTGACGTCTTCTCATGGTGGAGTCGGTCACTTTTCCTTTTCTTCTTCATCCGGCCCAGATTGCCTTCTCCCAACTACGAATCTTTCATCTTGGCTTCTCGCTTTTCTAGCACCTCCCCACCCTCTACAAAAACCTCACCATTTATATTGTCCCAGATGGAAATAATGCTCCCTCGGTGCCACACACTATAATATTACCCCTCTTTAAGCCCCACACAGTAATAGTGCCACAAACAGCCCCCTGTAGATAGTGCCACATTGCCCCCCTTTCTTGTAGACAGTGCCATACGCAGCCCCCCCACTGTAGATAGTGCCACACAGACCCCCCTTGTACATAGTGCCACACAGCGCCCACTGTAGATATTGCCACACAGCCTCCCCTCTTGTAGATCATGCCACACAGCTCCCCCTCTTGTAAATAGTGCCACACAGCTCCCCCTCTTGTAGATAGTGCCACACACAGCCCACCCCCAGTGTAGACAGTGCCATACATCCCCCCAATTCTTTTAGATAGTGCCCCCATAGCCCCCCACTGTAGATAGTGCCACCCCCTCACACTGTATAGCGCCACACAGCCACACTGTAGATAAAGCCGCACAGCCCCCCACTGTACATACTGCCACACAGCCCTCCCTCTTGTAGATAGTGCCACACAGCCTTCCCTCTTGTAGATAGTGCCACACAGCCCCCACTCTTGTAGATAGTGCCACACAGCCTCCCTCTTGTAGAAAGTGCCACACACAGCCCCCTACTATAGACAGTACCACACTGCCCCCATTCTTGTAGATAGTGCCACACACAGTCACCCACTGTAAATAGTGCCACACTGCCCCCACTGTAGATAATTCCACACAGCCCCCCACTGTAGATAGTGCCACACAGCCTCTCCACAGTAGATCATGCCACACAGCTCCCACTCTTGTAGAAAGTGCCACACACAGCCCCCCACTGTAGACAGTGCGACACAGCCCCCCATTATTTTAGATAGTGCCACACAGACCCCCCCCCCCCCCATGCCGGTCGGCGAAGGGATTCTTCACAGTGCCTTATAGGCTGCAGGCCTTCAGCCTATAGTATTAAATTATATCTGCGTCCTGAGATAGATAGATAGATAGATAGACAATTTATCTAATCTCTCTCTCTCTCTCTCTCTCTCTCTCTATATATATATATATATATATATATATATATATGTATCTATCTCATATTTATCTGTTAGATAGATATTTCAAAATTTGCTTTTGTCTGAGTCATCTAAGGAGGCAATCACATATATCAGCAGAACTCTTAATGAGGCCGGTGTCTATAAGTGATGTCTTTATTCCTCTGGAGTAATCACCGCACAAGAGAAAGTTGGCCAAGTGGGATGAAAGTGACTGTGACTGGAATCTGTCTATGGTTTTGTTCTGGGAGGGGCTTCCATCCTGTTTGTTTGAGGGGAAGGAAGCTTATCCCAAGGGCCCTTATTTCCACCGGAAACCTATTTATATAAATCCCATGTACTAATGACCTGCCTAGGTAGAGTCGTGTGTTAACCTTAAACCATACTATCCCCCACCCCCATTTAGTAACGACACATGACACCGAGGTTGGATGTGAAATGGCCACAGCAGCCGTTTATTAATTTCACAGTTTTATAAAAACAATTTAAATCCGAAACATTCGGATAACTAGTTAGGAATCCACCAGAGAATTCCTCCTAATAATTCACATGACCCAACATGGGTCAGAATCATAAATAACAATTAAACGTTAACATTAACCCGAGCAGAGGAAGTCCTTGAAGCCCCTTCAGATGTTCCTTTCAAGAACACACCGAATTAGCCATCTGCAAACCACTAATTACCTCCAGCCGTAAACCAGCTCGGAAGCACCGTTCACCTCTGCAGATGGCTCCAACCACTAGAAGTCCACTTCAAGGGGATAACACCCGTTGAAGCCCTCAAGTGATATACCGACCACTAGAAGTCCACTTCAAAGGGATAACACCCGATGAAGCCTTCAAGTGACATACCTTCTACCAGAAGACCACTTCAAAGGGATAACACCCGATGAAGTCTTCAACCATGTACCTTTTTTGGGGGACGCATACCCCCGATGCGACCCCCCCACCATTTTGTACTGACTGGCCTCAAGGACTCCCCCCGCCAGCTGCCATGACAACAGAACCTACTCCGGAAAAAAGAAAAACATGTTAAATAAACACACAAAATAAAACACAACGCTCATATACGGACGTACAGAAGACCTAAGGAGTAACAAAACAAGGGTGGGAGGGTGGGAGCTTTGCTTCTTGTGTATTACTCCTCCCGCTGCTTCCGGCTCAATGCCGAGAAACAGCGGGAAGCGCAGTAACGGCCCCCCCGTCCCCCCTAGCTCCTCCCCGTCCCTCCTTCAGCTCCTTCACCTTTCCCTCACCTCTTAACATTAACCCTTTCCCTACCAGGACGGTCATGTCGGCTTCCCTCAAGCCTGCAGCTGCGTCCAGCCTCTTCTTGAGCAAAGGTTTGGATATTTTTATCTTAATATCAATCCTCCCTTTCACATTAGAAATTAATTTTACTGCTACTTTATTTGACTTATATGAAAATCCATGAAAGTAAACAGATGTGAATCTTCGTTAACCCTGGTTGATCCAGATTATGCTAAAAATTTGACTATACGACAGATAAACTCCTTCCTAGAGTTGTTACTTGAAGCTCCTGGGCACCAATGCAAACTGTGTAACAGGGCCCCCACCTACCATGTGCCATTTATAATACTGATGTTTTCTTATGAGTCAGAGATCTATAGAGGCCCTTCAGACACCAAGACCTGGGTGCGAATGCAACCTCTAGGGTCCTTGTGGCCCCTAAAATATTAATTTGCTGACACAGTGACTTCTGAATGCCAGCTTTAATCTGTAGAATAGAGCGTCAGAGCATATACACACTACCGTATCACTAATGGAGAATAGCTTTATACATATGGCCCCCGATAGAGCCTTTATGGCAGAACACGGAGGCTGTGCACCTCAGTGCTAAAGAGCTGTATGGTCACATCTCCACTGTGTGCATGAGCCCTTAGGTGAAAACATTTATGATCTGTATGTTTCCAAAATTTACCATATTCCAAGTTTAATGTCATATTTTTCTTTCAGATACAACAAAACATTGGCTAAGAGGCCCAAACAAGGATTGAAGTATTGCTTAATTATTGAGATCATGTCCTCAAGGTTAAAGTGAGGGTTCCCGTTCATGGTTCCATTCTTTAAAAGTGACTTTTGCATTGGAAGATTTGACCTCACAGTTTACAAGATGCCAGCGAAAACGCCAATGTACTTGAAAACCTCAACTCCCAAGAGAGGTAAAAAGCCCAAACTTCGAGATGTGTTATCAAGGGAAATGATTAGCCCTCCATTAGGTGACTTCAGACACAGTGCTCATATAGGACTAGATGGAGAAGACATGTTTGGAGAGTTGTCCTTCTTACAAGGAAAGTATGATTTGCTTCCAAACTTGGGCCGAAAGTTGACCCTCCAAAGCACAGACAACAGCATGGACCAAGAGTTTCATGACAGTGATGGAAGTTTTCATCCCTTCTTAAAAAATGCAGTATCTCTCCCCGTTATCACTGAAACACAAAGTAAGGAGAGAGCTCCACCAAAACCACCCAGGCTCCACTTGGAAGAAGTCCCAAGTCAACGTTCTATGTCCATCAGTTATGGCGAAGGATGTTTTCGTAGAGAAGAAGATATATCTTTCTCTTCTATCTCTAAAGAAGAAAGCAGTAGGTTTTTGACAGGTTCTTCTAGTTCATCTGAAGGGTCCATTACTGGAAGTGGGGTGTTCAGTACGGGATGTGGGACCGATGTATCACAAAGTAAAATGGACAACACAGACTCGCAAACCCAGGATAATCCTCCTTCTGAATATCTCTTTGGGCTGGAGCTGGATCTTGGACCATCAATCCTGGATGATGTTCTGAGGATAATGGATGATTACAAAGCTTCATGATTAAATACGCACAGGAAAATGTGTATAGACACTTATGGACACTATTTATTGTTGGCCAGGAACGCAACAGAGATGGACACTGATAACGACAAACTAGTCTTCAATAAGGGGAGCCTTTTATATCAGTATTTTATACAAGCTTGATGATTTACCATGATATATAATTAACCATGCTGGTATGAAATCCCATGAAATTCACATTATTTTTGTTAAAAATTGAATTCCCGGGAGTACTAAATATTAAAATTCCATGAAGGAATAAATTTTCCAGGAAACTCTGCCATAACTTACTCTACTGGGGGCAATTGACATCAGAGACACTGCGAATATAGAATCACTTTGCTCAGCAAGCTTGAATTCCCCAAAAACGATTTCACTTCATTACTTGCGCAAATATTTGTCTTCTTTTCCTCCTGTAGATCTTGATGGCTTTTTGTCTCCATCCGTGGAATTTCTGAAAGTTACCAGAATGACTGAACATTTCTCAGATTTATGGTTGTGCTAGTAAATGTGCTTGAAGATCTCCCAATGAAGAAAAGTTTATATTGTTTCCATTTAAAAAAAAAAAAAAAAGGAAAAAATTCTACCATGTCTTTCCCTAAAGGGGTTCTCTGCTTTGGACAATCCCTGCTTGTTAGAATGGTCTCTTGACAATAAGCAGATCACAAAGTGTGAACTTTTTCATTGTTTTAGTCATTGACAATCATTAACTCTAGATCTTCTGCTTTAGTACAAGACTAGTTATGTATATACATGAGGTATCAAAATGCCCACACAGCTCAATTAAAAGGGTTCTCCGCTTGGGACAATCCCTACTTGCTAAAAGGGACCCTTGACAATAAGCTCAACACAAAGCTCATGTCCTCCTGCTGGACCCTCAGCAATCAGCTACAATTTGTGGGGAAACCTGGCAATAAGTGTTCAATTTCCCTACAGCGCCACCACAGGGGAAATTAAGCATTACACAGTGCCCATTCATATCAATGGGTTGTCGGTGTAATACAGGACAGGACAGGTCCCCCAGAGTTAAAGATGCTCTTTGTAGTTGCTCTCCATTCTGGGCAATAGATGAGGATACTGAACAGAGAATCCTAACTCAGAATTCCCTAATACGGTATATGAAAATTATTTTTCTGAACTTGACAACCCCTTTAAGCTGGCCATAGACATACGATAACTTTCTTGCCCAAGAGATATCAGCAATCAATTCCCATAAACATGACCTGTGACCATTGAAGACAAGACACCTGGCGGAAGAAAAGACGCTGAAATGCCGACACACTTGTAGCGGCGGTTCACAGTATTACAGCCTTCTCCAATTCAAGACCGTAATACTGAGATTATAATACTAAGAACTACCGCTATAAGTGTGTCGGTGTGTCACAGTATGGAGTAATAACAGGAAAGCAGCGTTTGCATAAGCACCGTGGCCCCTTCAAAACAGCTGATCGGCAGGGGTGCGAGAGTCAGACCCCCACCAATCAGATATTGATGGCCTTTCCTGAGAATATCCCTTTAAAGGAAACCTGTCAGCAACTTTATGCTGCCCCCTCTGAGAGCAGCATAATAAAGCAGTGACAGACACGCTGATTATGTGTGAATGTTAAGGGGTAATTGTTCATTTACATTTTAAACGTTGAAGCACTCGCATCGCGCCGGGAGAAAGGAGTCTGGCGTATTTGTGCACTACCGCTACGCCTGCCTAGCCACCGCTGATTGACACCTCTGTCTCTTTGCAGAGTAATAGGGAAAAAGCTGAAAAATACTGCTGAGAGGGCAGCATAAAGTTACTGACAGGTTCACTTTAAGGGTAAGTGCACACGATAACGACCATTACGGCTGAAATTACGGAGCTGTTTTCAGGAGAAAACAGCTCCGTCATTTCAGATGTAATTGCTCGTACTCGCATTTTGCGAGGCGTCATTGACGGCCGTAATTTTGAGCTGTTCTTCATTGAATTCAATGAAAAACGGCTCAAATTACGTCCAAAGAAGTGTCCTGCACGTCTTTGACGAGGCAGTCATTTTACGCGTCGTCTTTTGACAGCGACGCGTAAAATGACAGGTCGTCGGCACAGTACGTCGGCAAACCCATTCAAATGAATGGGCAGATGTTTGCCGACGTATTGGAGCCGTATTTTCAGGTGTAAATCGAGGCATAATATGCCTCGTTTATGCCTGAAAATAGGTCGTGTGAACCCAGCCTAATAGTGACCGGCGGTGAAGTTCTCATATGGTCCCAAGAATGGAACAAATAACAGAATGATCACGAAGTTCAATAAAAGGTGCAAAACTCTGTTTGATTAGCAGTTACATTGGGTTTAGTCTTTCAACTTGTCACCAGACCTTATTTAGTTTTATATACTGCTTGCCAGATTGTACTCAGCTTTTTATACTGGTTACTAGTCTGAGCTTAGCTTTGCATACAGGTTACCATACCAGTTACTAGAATGGCTTGGTTTCTTCGTAACCAGATTGGGTTCTGCTGTGTTTACTGGTCACCGGTATGGGCTCTGCCTCGTATATACTGTCCATCATGGTTTCTGCTTTGTATACTGGTCACCAGGTTGGGCTCTGCTTTTTATATTGATCACCAGATTGAGCATAATGGTCACAAGAATGAGTTTAGATGTATATACAGGTCACCATATTGGGCTTTGCTGCATATGCTGGTCACCAGATTGGGCTCCGCTTTTTATACTGGTAATAATATTGGTTTCAGCCTTGTATATAAATCATCAGATCGGTTTTAGCTTTGAATACTGGTCACAAGTTTCTGCTCCATTTGTCTCCAGATTAGGCTTAAATTTTACTGCTGATTTGGCTCTGCTTTGTATACTTTCACTAGACTTAACTGTGCTGTGTATACTGGTAACCAGAAAAGGCTTCCTCTACTAGACAATGGTTTATATTCTGTCGCTTTTAGTCTGGGCAGCAACAAGTGATACCGCAATGAAGCAGGATAACCCACTGGTGGGCTATCCCAGGCATTTAATTCCATGCAGGACAGTAAATTGCAACCACCCTGCATTAACCCTATGCAGTCACATTGAACTGTATGCATTATATATACCACCTCTAAACAACATTTTAAATATATAATCAGGATTAATCTGCATAAAAAGTTGAGTAACTTCGTAAATACATTAAATTATTCATCTTGAACTAATCCCGAGTTATAGAATGTATTATAGCCCAGAGCTGCATTAACAATTCTGCAGGCTTCAGAGCTGAAACCTAGCAGCATCCCCTGCTGACTCAGTGTCTGTACAGAGCCTGCATAGCCAATTGTTGCCCCAGGTTCACCCAATCACGTACACGTGCATCTCCCAGGACAGTTTGTTGCATTATATGGCATCCATGTAGCTTGCTTCCATTAAACATAATGTAGAACAACTACATGCATCAAAGCGATTTACTGCACCACTTACATACCAGTCTTCTATGGATGAGACTTGTGCAGGGCCGGCCACAGTGGTGTCCTACCTGTGCGATTGCACAGGGCGCATCACTTGTCACTATTGAAGGCGGCGCCACCAGCCCAAATGGCCTGGGCACCCTGGAGCTTGCTCCTTGATACCGCACTTGGTGCCCACATCTATGGAAAGGCAACTACTTTGGATCCAGTTACTTCCCCAGTTTAATGATTGGACAGCGTTATTTAGGCAGCTGTCCGGCCATTTTATTTGGGTGCAGAATGGCAATTTTATTTGTGCACTGTATAGTATAATTATTTATATGCTGTATCATTGTATTATTTGGGCGCTCTATGGTACACTACAAGGGGGGGGGGGGGGGGGGGCATCAATAGAAGGTACTGCATAGACCACTATCTAACATATGGCTGGCCCTGGACTTGCAATGCTTCATTTTAGTTTCAGCATATGGGCCATATTGTTAATAAGATTATGAGTGCATTATAGTATTGGATTCTGGAACAGATTGCAGAGGGTGGATGTCATCATTTTGTTATATGACCCCTAACATGTTAACGCTCCCCTCCACCCCTAGATTGTTCATGTATCATGAGGAAGTGTTCAGTCAGGCTATTGATCTGTTATGGAATGTGTGAAGGAGGGGATTGGAAGTATTCGAATTGCTGGCAAGCTAAATAAGCACGTTATTTCTTAATTTACTGGAAGAAAAGGAAGGAGGAGACAAGTGATGAATGCTTGGGTCAGTGATCCCCACAAGGAGGCGCAATTCTGGTTGAAAGTTATTTGTTATTTTTAGAGATAAGCACTTAAATCCCATGACCTAAAAAACAATGATGATCTCCTCTGACAGTGAACTAGAACACTATACAGTGGGGACACTTCTAAGAATCCACGTGGATGCCTCGACTGCCCTCTGCTGGACAAAGTGGGTATTTCCACAAATATTATGTTTCATTTTAATAAATGTTACAGACTAATAATCTTGAAGACAGGGGCATAACCTGTATACTGGTTCCCAAAGGTGGTGTCAGATTCTAATTTTATATTTGCCAGATTGTCTGATGAGCTCTTCATTGACAGAATACCCTGGCAGGGTCTGGGGATAAGAGCACGCTGACTCCTTGAGTCCTATATAAAACAAGGTTGTGCTCCAATTATTTAAACTATTTAATGTTGTTTCCATTATTTGGACTTAAGAGGACATTCTTCTTTGTAAAAACTTTTCTGTTGATACATTGTCTGTAAAGTATTCATCTATACATATATCACGTTTGTAGTAAAAAATGATTTGCAAGTTTTAATAAAAAATTGTAAATATTTGTATCTTTTGTCCTATTTTATCTATCTATCTATCTATCTATCTATCTATCTATCTATCTATCTATCTATCTATCTATCTATCTATCTATCTATCTAGGCCGCTATGGCCTACCTTGTTACGGCGCATGCGCCGCCTATGTCCTGTTAGCCCTGATTAGACTTCACTTTTGGACAATTGCGCTGCACGGACGCCGCTTTCGGCTCTACACCTGTGGAATACAGAGAGGTGATGTGTTGATCTTAATACACTACCACACTTATGATCACCACCTTGTTAATATATTTCTTACTTTTATACTGTTCTGTAAGTATTTCTAGGATTTTTGATGGATTAATGAGGTTACCCTGACTTATATGCACTTATACCTTATACTGTATATTGAACTTCACATATACACATCTATTATTTTGACAAATTTTTGTTGATATCACCCTTGATTGACACCCTGTTATATTCTGTGAAACTACACTGTCATTTGCTTGAGAAAGGCTCTAGTGGACAGAGCTGAAACATTGCACGGGCAATAAATCCCTTTCACTTGATTCTTGGAGTTGCTGCTCATTTTTTCGATTGCTGTATATTTGGGACATTGGTCTGTCCCATAGGGCTTACACCCACATACTGTCGGTGCTGCTGGATATTTTATATATCTGTATATATTGACCTAATAGCTTGCACTGCCTTTTTTCTCTTTTCTTCATCATGCCTGCATCAGACATAACAGGTACTTTACTCACCGATGTATTTTCATATTCTGTGGACGATGGTGAACGGATCATATTGGGACTCCAAGGGGACGTGGGATTTCTGACCACACCATCCGTTACGGACCTTAAACGAAAGCTTGAAAATGAATCCAAAAGAGATACCACCATACAACTCCTTTTGGCTACATTTGGGGGATACTACAAACAGAAGCGAATACCAAGTGTTATGCGTTCCAACCTAAGATCTAATCTTTTTCCGCAGAATGCTTTTTTCTGTAATCGATTCAAGCAATTGTCTAACAAGTATGCCTTAGACGTTATCTTACTGAATTTAGAATTTCTACAACAGGAGATTGTCACGGTTGAGACTAATAAACAGGGCACTGATACAGCTTTGAAGTCTGTTATTTATAGTGATGAATGCGATAGGTTTACTACTAATATGTCAACACAGACACTTAGGATTAAAAATTAACAAGAGGAGTTTAAGAGGAGTAAATGGAATAGAGATGCTGACGATTACCTTAAAGGTCAAGTTTACAGTTGGCAAAATATTGATGAATACAGAGACGGTACCAGCTCCAGAGATAACAAAAGGAAGAAAAAGTCTGGTCCATCCATTAGGACTACGACAGGTAATTCATCCTCTTTTTTAGGGGAAACCCTGGGTCCTTCTATACCAACAAGAAGCACGCCAGGAGAGGGGAAAACGACACCGTTGGTACTCAGACCCAAAGAATGAACAGATCGAAACCACCAATGACGAAAGGAGTGATGTCCCTAAAGAGACGATAGTGATAAACATTTCCTCTAAAACTCTTACTGAATCACAGCTATCTCTTTTGCACAAAGGCTTGTCTTTCTGCCCCTCATCTCATTTGGATTGGTTCATGGTTGAGACTGATATGTTTCGTTTTTTTAGGTCCATCAAATTGAAGTGGTGGTTTGCTGGACACTCTACAAGTAGGATACCAACTAATTATGAATTGACCCTTAAGAAATATGGTTTATCAAAAGGTAGTCTATTTATGCCCCCTACAAGTGTACATGTGATTGATGCTTTCATCTCAGCTGTCAGAAATGACCTGGACATACTTAAATCTTTCCCAACAAATGTAGGTTTCTCACACCCGAATCTTACCAATAGTGCGATGAATTATCCCGAGACAACAACATTACTATTACGCTAAGGCGGTGGTTATTATGGACACTGCCATGTACTTGAATGAAATTAAAAGAAAGCTTAGTGACAACAAGGTCTACAGGCAGATCAGTTATGATCCTAAATTTGAGATTTCAAGAGAAATCAAGAATAATATCGATGAGGCTATACTAGGTGGCATTATTGGTGGTGATCTGGCTCAATACTTAGTGATTGACCAGCCTAGAACCCCTGTCATTTATGTACTCCCTAAGATCCATAAGTCACTAGTTGACCCAATGGGCAGACCAATTTTGTCCGGCTCAGATTCCATTTTTTGCCATATTGCAGTCTATCTTGACAAGGTTCTTAGAACCTATGCACTTGGAGCTAATTCCTATGTTAGAGACACATCAGATTTTCTCTGCAAACTAAATGGAGTGATCATACCTCCACATACCCATGTCACACTTGTGTCTTTCGATGTCACCAGCCTATACGAGGTCATCGACCACACAAAGGGTATCTTAACAGTTGAAAATTTTCTTGAGACTTTGATTACACTGACTGTCGTAGGTTTTTGATACAACTACTAAATGTCATTCTGAGACATAATTACTTCTTGTTCTGTGATAACTTTTTTTTACCAACTACAGGGTCAGCGATGGGCTCCAATAAGGCACCACTTATGCCAACATGTATATGCGCACACTTCAAGAGACACTTGTCTATACATCCCCCCTTTTCAAACATGTCCTGAGGTGTGACGCTATATTGACGACATATTTTTGCTTTGGACAGGTGACATGACAGACCTGCATGATTTCTACACCTATCTCAATACGGTTGATGAAACTGTCAAATTTACCATGGTACATTCGGATACAAAAATACAGTTCCTTGACGTACTTGTTATTTTGGAGGGAGAGAGTTTCACTACTGAACTTTACACTAAGCCCACTGATTGTAACAATTTACTATATTTCAAAAGTAACCACCCTAGAAAGATAGTGAGGAGTTTACCAACGAGCCAGTTTATGCGTGTCAAAAGGATAGTGAGCAATACTGACACATCTAAACAGTCCATTGACAACATGATGAATAAGTTCAAAGCACATGGTTATCCACAACTTTTAATTAGTGAACATCGCCATGAAGCACTCCACTTAAACAAAGACACACTCCTTGAATGAAAGATACCTAACACCAGACATGATCGTGTACCTTTTATCTCAACATACACGGAGGAAAGCGAAGAAATAGCTTATGTGATCTGCCGACACTGGGCCATGCTGGGCAACTGTCTTAAACACATACCTGAATTCAATAAACCACCTCTATTTAGACTATTACAGGTCTGCTAATCTGAAAGACAGCAGAGCAAAGCGTAATCTCGCTGTAACATGTTATTTACAGTGTGATCTCGCAAGATTACGCTTGCTCTGCTGTAAGTACCACAGAAACGTTAACGAAGTGCCGGGATTGTGAACAGACATCCCGTCCTGGCTGGAAGGAATGTCTACTCACTGTCTAAACACTTCAGTAACGTTAATGTGTCAGTATAAGACAGCACATACTAAAAAACGCAGTGTCACTATTCGCTGACTAAATGAATGGGGAGAAGTGCATGACGCTGATTGGTCAGCGTCATACACTCCTATACAACGCCCACTTGGTCTAAAGTAAAAACACACCCACTTGGGCATTAAGAAACTAATTAGCATAAAGCTAAAATCGCTCCTAACGTGGTAAAAATAGATTGTTTTTCTAAATCAAAAGCACTGCCGTCACCTACAATATAGCGCCCATCTCTTTATGTAGGAGATAGGACACTTATAATGTGGTGACAGAGCCTCTTTAAGGCAGATCTGGGCTCCCGGAGAGTGTGTAGACAGACATATCTTAAATCCCCCAAATTGGAATGTTTTCCTTGTCTCAAATGTGTCAATTGAAGACTAATACATAAAGGGTCTACCTTGACACATGCCTTTACAAAAAAGGTCTACTGTATACGACATTTTCTTACCCGTGACACAATGAAAACCATCTAAGATTTTGGATACTTGACTATATTCCTCCTTTGAGACAAGGGAGAAACAGGTCCAAATGACTTAAAGGGGTTGTCCGAGATTTTTTTTTTAAGTACCTTTAGAAATACATTACACATATTAAAAATTGCATAATATACTTACCTGTGCAATCTTGCTTCTGTTCTCCGCTCTGGCTGCTTCTTCCTTCTGGTCACTTGAGCTCTGACGTCACCTTTTCAGTCGCCTCCTCTGTCGTGTCGTATCCCGATCACATGGTCTTGCACCAGAGAGACCTCGGATGGTATACGACACGTCACTTGTCACGTGGTGTAGATCGGCTTCTTCTGCTTCACATGCAGTAACGCGCATGCGCTGTCACTGCTGTTCTCGCAGTCCCTGCTTTTCTCGAGATAACAGCAGGGGTCGCGCATGCGCATTACAACAGAACAAGCCGATATACACCACGTCACAAGTGACGTGTCGTGTACCCGGCAAGAATTCAAGCTCAACAACGCGGCAGAGCCGGAGCAGAGAGAGACGTCAACAATCAAGTTCCCGACGGCAGGATCTGGAAACGGGGCCACTTTGGAAAACGTAAGTATATTACAAATGTATTTATTTTTTTAACTTAAATGATTTAATGGTGTTATTTAAAATATTATGTTATCTCGGACAACCCCTTTAAGATCAGGGAGCTTCAATGGATAAACAGACTTAATTTGCTTAGACCCAATGGCCTAAATGTGGATTTTGCATTAAGGGGACTGGTCTAGGTTCCCTCTGCCCCTGCACTCCACTACGGGGTCGGCTTCATCTCGAACTAAGTTTTATGATTTTATGACTTTTTTCTTTTTTATACTTTCTCTATGTGCAAGATATTGTTATGATACATGTTACTATTTTGTTTTCTTCATTTTTACAGATGATCCAGATCTTCGTACCTGTCACCTCTATGATATCCGAATGGTGTTTTGTGTTCTTTTGCATTATTATTTATTGTCTATTTTTGGGTAATTTGTTGTATAGTTCTTTTTATGTACCTCTCATGTAGTGGTCTCTTGATAGAAACCTGTATCAGATCACTATTCAATGTCACTGCATCATTTATGATGTGTACGCTGTAAAAAAGAAAAGAAAAACTGCTACTTTCTTTCACTTATTAGTTAGGGTTGTATCCTAGACCCCAAACATCGCCCCCTCTGCTGACCTTGGGTGGAAACCTATTTGGAAAATATATAAAACTGGTGCAAAGGTAAAGTGGAGTTGTTGCCCATGGCAACCGATCAGGTAGCTGCTTTCATTTTTCAAAGGGCCTCACTTTCCACTCATTTTGATATCTCTCCTCCATTGAATCTTGGAGAATTGGAGTACAAATCACATAATGTAAAGTAGCTTCCCTAGTTGTGAAATGTTAATCCCCTGCTAAACTGTAATTTATTATAAATATATCCAATTCCTAATACATACTGAAGTGCAGGTTCACAGTGATGTTACACTATAAGCAGAGGTGTAACTTGATGCTTCTTGACCCCAATGGAAAATCAGGAGCGTGTGCAACCAAGAAAAGAGTCCCCCGTGTGCCCACAGTGTGGTATGTGATATAGATATATCTTTCTCTCTCTCTCCACAATGTCTGAGCAGTCCAGGGTTCATGTAGTAACTGGAGAATATCTCAGGCATTCAGCAGTCGTACCCCTAATATGCATCCTAGTGCCGACCTCAATACCCCCAATCGTCAGCCATAATAGTTAATACCTCTCCAGTATCTACCACATTGCCATCATTTAGCTAGTTGTAATACTCCTGTCTCAGGCACAATGCCCCTATAACCAGTAACAATACACCCCCATACACCCCCAGAGTCAGGGAGGCACTGCCTTTTAGTGCCAGCAGGGTAACCCTATTAATGGGGGCAGCAGTATGGAGGATTGTGGAGAGGCTGTGGATGTGCTGGGACCGAGCAAAAGACGCCTGTGCAGCAAACGGCAGGGGCAAGTCGTCCTGGAAGACGTCATCATTAAAGTCTGGGCCGGATGGAAAAAAAGCGGGAAAGTGAACTGTGAGTCACTGGATTTAATTGTTTATTCGGCCTCTGATTTTGCCTGACCAGTCTTTTATTAATTGATCCATTCTGCCTTGTGGGGTGATGCTCTGCAGACCAGCTATGTGGTGATACTCTGAAGACGACCTGTGCGGAATCAGACCACTATATGATCACTGTGTCCAGACTCATTATATTGGTAATATTCACTTACAGTATGGTGGAAATACTGTATTATAATTTTAGTGATTTTTATTCAGCAAAAGTATGGTGTTATTATTCAGTCACAATATTGTGTTATTATCCAGTCACGATATGGTGGTGTTATTATCCAATCACAATATAGTTGCGTTATCCAGTCATGATATAGTAATGTTATTTAGTAACAATATGGTTGTAATATCCATTAACGATATGGTGGTGTTATCCAGTCACGGTATGGGGGTGTTATCTAGTCACGGTATGGTGGTGTTATCCAGTCACGGTATAGTGGTGTTATCCAGTCACGGTATGGTGGTGTTATCCAGTCACGGTATGGTGGTGTTATCCAGTCACAGATAGGTCGTATCAAGTCACGGTGTAGCGGTGTTATTCAGTCACGGTCTGGCAGTGTTATCCAGTCACGGTATGGTGGTGTTATCCAGTCATGGTATGGTGGTGTTAGTCAGTCACAGTATGGTGGTGTTATCCAGTCACGGTATGGTGGTGTTATCCAGTCACGGTATGGTGGTGTTATCCAGTCACGGTATGGTGGTGTTATCCAGTCACAGATAGGTCGTATCAAGTCACAGTGTAGCGGTGTTATTCAGTCACGGTCTGGCAGTGTTATCCAGTCACGGTATGGTGGTGTTATCCAGTCACAGTATGGTGGTTTTATCCAGTCATGGTATGGTGGTGTTAGTCAGTCACGGTATGGTGGTGTTATTCAGTCACGGTCTGGGGGTGTTATCTAGTCACGGTATGGTGGTGTTAGTCAGTCAGGGTATGGTGGTGTTATTCAGTCACGGTCTGGTGGTGTTATCCAGTCACGGTATGGTGGTGTTAGTCAGTCACGGTATGGTGGCAATATTTAGTCTCTGTATTGTAACTATTTGGGGTATGGCTCATCTATGTATACAAATAACAGATTCACGTACAGCATAGTGTGGTCTGTATTTCCCAATAGAGCACATGAGTCTTGGGTAACACAGTCCACACCACTAAACACCAGGACCGGGCTGCGCAGTATTATTATTATTTCTGTTACTTATATAGCACCAACATATTCTGCAGTGCTGTACAGAGGTCCACACTTACTGTCCCCATTGGGGCTCACAATCTAAATTCCCTATCGGTATGTTTTTGTGGTGTGGGAGGAAACCGGAGTACCCGAAGGAAACCCACGCAAACACGGAGAGAACATACAAACTCCATGCAGTCTTTGGTTGGAATTGAACCTAGGACCCCAGCTGCTAACCACTCAGCCAGCGTGCTAGGCAGCAATGGGTTGTGTAAATATCACTGAGCGGCATTTACATTTATAAATTGTGCCACCAAGTTGTTTTTTTTTACGGCATCACAAATGATGATCAACAATAGTTTTATCATTGATCTTCTCTTTTGTTCACACAGAAGAATTATTTTTATGATTGCTCAGAAACTAGCAAATCATGACGATCATTGGCACGTATAAGACTGCGTTAACATGGTGCGTTTTTTTTTGTTTTTTTTAAATATCGATGCAATTTTACAAAGCCTTTCAGCTGTAATCTAATTTTCAATTTACTATTCATTGGGTTACAGCTGTAATAGTTTGTAAAATGCAGGGGTAATTTAAATAAGCTAGCGTTCTTCAGATGCGTTTTTCTTTCTAGCATTTCAAAAACACAACAAAAACGTGGAATGTGAGTCCAGCCGAAATTAGCCTTTAATGAGGGTATATTAAGATTAGTGTCTAGAGCAGAGTGAGCTTTAAATACTGCCCTGCATGTGCTATTTATATTACTGGTGCCTTCCTATGTGGCAGAGGGGTCTTTGGGCCCCTCAGACCTCTGTATCATGATGTTCTACAGCAGATGAGGAGTGTGTTATGAGATTCTGCAGCAGCTATGGTGTGTATTATGATGTTCTGCAGCAGCCGAGCTGTGTACTATGATGTTCTGCAGCGGCTGAGGTGTGTATTATGAGGTTCTGCAGCAGCTGTGGTGTGTAGTATGATATTATGCAGTAGCTGTGGTGTATATTATGATGTTCTGCAGAAGCTGTGGTGTGTAGTGTGATGTTCTGCAGCAGCTGTGGTGTGTAGTATGATATATATAGTAAACAATAACTCTACAGACCAGATATAAAGATGGTAAATAGTTTTTATATTTAGGAATAATTTGCCATTGAATAGAATATGTGACAAGATCCAGTACTGGAGATGTCGCTGTTCTCAGGATCACCGCACATGGTGGGATCAGTGTTCCTATGCAGCAGATGAGGAATCCTCCGATCATGATGGACGTGACCTGGAAGTGACTTTTATAGATTTCTGAAAAGAGAAAGAGAACATGTTATTATATCACATCTATGGATTCATGATCAAAAGTAAATACAAACTGGAAACTAAAAGGAAGATATTCTAATATTTACTTACTTGTAGTTCAGGTCGTCCTGATCCAATTGCTAAATGTTTTCCAGACTTGGTGATTCCTTCCTCCTCAATTATTTTTAGACTTGGAGATTCTGGAAAAAGGAGAAAATATTAATTATTTCTATGTCACACAATGTACATCTCATAGGACGCAGATAGAAGAGGGAATAGGTGACTTACCGTCTGGTGTTTTTGGGATCTCCCTGTTCATAGCCCTTCATGCTTGATGAGATGAGACCAAATCTGATGATAAACAAAAGAGAGGCCAAATTGTCAGGAAAATAATTATGTCATTTTTTTGCAGCTTTAGAAATAATACAATATTAATGTATCTCTTACCTGGGCTGGAATATAAGCCGGTCTCTTCCCCTGTCAGCGCCATATTCTTCACTTCCTTCTTGAAGCTTTTAGTTATTTTTAGTGCTTCATTGGAAACAGCGGGCACGACACAGGGGGCACTGAGGGTTGGAGCGGAGCCAGGTAGAAATGCAGCCCTGATGGAAGTTATGGGAGCACAGCAGCACTGTGATCTGCTCCCCGATCTCATATTCAGTCATACAGATGATACATGACTGCGCCTCCTCTTCAGATGTTACATTTCTTGTTGGGAGGTTCCGGATTTGCAGCGTTCTCCTGCCGGGCCGTGGCGTTGCCTGTGGCGGTGTTGGCAATAAATTCACCCCCCGCCGTGTAATCAGCGTGTAATATAAATAATTTGGATTTTGAGGGTGTTCTGGAGAGCTGATTGGAATCTCCCTGGGGCTGCGGTTTGGTGGAATATGACTTGGTCCTGGAATGTCATATTCAGGTCTGGCTGCAGATCCACCTGCTTGACGGCTGCTCTCTCCTGTTCTCCTGGAGGGCTCCGCAGGGACGGGTCTTTGTGGAGAGCGGCTTCGCTCCCTGGTCTCTACTTGTCCCCTGCGCCGCGGAGGATCTCTGGTCCGTCCCCCTGTCCTCGCAGGGACAGCATTTGTGGCTCTTTGGGTAGACCTCAGTCTTTCAATTAATATGGCCTGACCTATAAAGAAATTACACATTTGTAAAATGTAATAAATTATATCACTGTTTGGCCATAGGGACGGACCCTGCTGTTGCTGTGGGGTTTAGGGAGAGGGGAACCTCAGCATAGATTAGTGTTCCTTTGGGATGAGTAAATCTGCTCTGTACATCTCTTCTCTGTAGACATCACAAGGCAGGGGTAGAACTGGGCTGAAGGTAAAACTGCCCCCAAGGAATAGGAATGGTATGTGGAGAATGCGCTGTCTGTCCTAAAACATTGCCCAACAGACCCCGGGGATAACCCCTCCCAGGAAAGCTCCTCTATGGGGGGAATATTGTCTATTTCTATCTAAACATTTCACTTACCTTGATTTTCCGGTCGGCTCAGCCATGCGTCATTGTCAGCGATCAGCTGACGCAGCTCTCGGGCACTCATGGCTTAGTAACCCCCGAGGCTGGGTTGTTGGAAAATTGGAGAACTAAGTTCTAAGGAGGCCCCGGTGTTATTGGGCCTTGATCAAAGATCAATAAGAAGCTCGGGAAGTAAACACTAGATATGTAATACAAACTAGTTCACTCTTCCACAAACCAAAATGAAGTATCAGCAACAGCATCAACTCAGGAAATGGCGCTGATGTCACAGTGCTCAGGCCTTATATAACTTCAAGACATTATGACATCATATGTGTGACCTCACAATCCACGCCTGAACATATCTCTGTGACATCACAGCACTCAGGCGGCCATCTTGCTTGCTGCACCATATTGTGGAATGAAAACATGTCATCTATTATAATACTATATATATATATATATATATATATATATATATACATACATATACATATATATATATATATATATATATATATATATATATATATACATACTAGTCCTTCTCAATGAATTAGAATATCATCAAAAAGTTAATTTATTTCAGTAATTCAATTCAAAAAGTGATACTCATATTATATAGATTCATTACACACAGAGTGATCTATTTCCAGGATTTTTTTCTATTAATGTTGATGATTATGGTAACAGTTAATGAAAACCCAAAATTTAGTCTCTCAGAAAATGTTAATATTATGTGAGCCCAATTTCAAAAATGATTTTTAATACTGAAATGTTGGCCTACTGAAACGTATGCCCTCAATACTTGGTCGGGGCTCCTTTTGCATGAATTACTGCACATTGCGGCGTGGCATGGAGGCGATCATCCTGTGGCACTGCTGAGGTGTTATGGACACCAGGTTGCTTTGATAGCGGCCTTCAGCTCGTCTGCATTGTTGACTGACTCCGGACGCATATACGCAGGGCCGGATTATCATTGGTGCTCTTGTAGCTCCAGCTCCGGACCCCGCGTTCCCCCTCACTCAGGGGGGCCCCGGCCCCCGGCGACTTCCATATTCAATTGTACCTGCGTTCTTAGGATGCAGGTACAATTGAATACAATGAAAGCTGCAGGGAGCTAGCGAACTTGTTCGCTATTCGCTGCAGCCTATAGAACACAGGGATTGGATCCCTGCGCAGGCGCGATGACATCATCACTCTGGCGTACGCTTCAGGCCTAATGTAGGCTGGAGCTCGGTTCATCGCGGGAACGGCCCAGGCTCGGTGAGTACAGGTTTTTTTTTATTTCTTGGGGGCGCTATATGCAGGGAGGTGTGTGTTTCACTATCTACAGCAGTGGTTCCCAACCGGGGTGCTGCGGCACCCTGGGGTGCCGCGAGAACCGTCCAGGGGTGCCGTGACACTCCACTCATCCACTAAGGTGTGTATTATGCTGACACTCTACATAATATACACCGCTGAGATGTACAGTACTGTGCAAAAGCTTTAGGCAGTTGTGGAAACATGCTCTTTCAAAAATAGAAGTGATAATATAATTTTTTTTTAATCAATTGACAAAATACAAAGTGAATAAACCGAAGAGAAATCTAAATCAATTCAATACTTGGTGTAGCCACCCTTTGCCTTTAAAGCAGCATCAATTCTTCTAGGTACACTTGCACAAAGTCATGGATTATGTAGGATTATAGTACGGTGTATGATTAACCAATTATACCAAACAGGTGATAATGATCATCACCAAGGTTGAAACACAGTCATTAACTGTAACAGAAACAGCTGTGTAGTAGGCTTAAATCTGGGTGAGGAGCAGCCAAACTCTGCTAAAAAGGTGAGGTTGTGGAAGACTGTTGCATGTCATAGGTCCACCATGGCAAGACTGAACACAGCGACAAGACACAAGGTAGTTAGTTATACTACATCAGCAAGGTCTCTCCCAGGCAAAGGTTTCAAAGCAGACTGGGGTTTTAAGATGTGCTGTTCAAGCACTTTTGAAGAAGCACAAAGAAACAGGCAACATTAAGAACCATAGACTCAGTGGTCGGCAAAGGAAACTTATGCTGCACAACAAAGACACATAAACCTTCAAAATTGGAAGATGTCCAGCAGTGCCATCAGCTCAGAACTGGCAGAAAACAGTGGGGCCCAAGTACACCCATCTACTGTTCAGAGAAGTCTGGCCAGAAATGGTCTCCATGGAAGAATTGCGGACAAAAAGCCATATCTTCAACGCGGAAACAAGGCCAAGCAGCTCAACCATGCATGAAAACATACGGACTGGGGTGCAGAAAAATGGTAGCAGATGCTCTGGACAGATGAGTCAAAATGAGGATAGGCCATCAATGTTTAGGGACTGGACAACCCCTTAAAGCCTACGATGTAGCAGGCTTAGCGGGCCCATGAGACAGGATCACAGATTGTGTGATGCTGCCTGCTGGGCCCTGTATCTAAGCCAATCACATGGTAGGCAAAGATACAAGGCCCATGTGTGATCCTCTCTGAGGGACCCTATATATAAGCCTACCAGACGGTATACTGTATAAGATTACTGTCTGCTGGGGCCCTGTATCTAAGCATCTTACATAATCACATGGTAAGCTTAGATACAGGGCCCACATGTGATACTGTCTGTTGGACCCTGTATCTAAGCCTACCATATGTGTCACTAATCATTTTTTTTGTGTTTGTGTTTTTTTACAGATTCGGTTGTTGGACTACGTCAGGTTCGAGGACTACTTCGATAACGGCTTTTTATTATTATTAATAAAATGATTAATGGGGGTGGTGTGTTTTTTTTTTTAATTCCCCGGTAATGCTAGCCTTCTGCTGCTTTATTGTATCAGGCTGGTTATGAAAAACCCACATCATTTAAAAAAAATAAAAATAATTGGAAAGAACGATGTGGGGTCCCCCCCATTTTTCATAATTAGCCAGATACGACACAGCAGCAGCAGCCTAGCATTACCAGGGTGGGAAGGGCCACTGTTTTTGGCCTTCCCCAGCCTAATACTACCAGCCTGCGGCCGCCCCAGTGCACGACCATCACTACAGATAGTTGGGTACTCGTCCATACCCGGCTCTTCCTAATCCCCCTCGTGGCGGTGGGTATCGGAGTAATAATGTGGGTTAGTGTTAGCATCTGCACCGGCATAACATTAAGCCCCACCTTAGTAATGGACGCTGTCAATCAGCCAGCAGCTATTACTAAGGTGGTGATAATAAAGTTTAAAAAAAATACAAGTACATAGAAACAATATTTTATTGAAATTAAAAAAAAAACCACAACCCTCATTAACCATTTCATTGAGAATAAAAAAAAGTCTGTCATTAAAGTAGTCCTCACTGGAGCCGCAACGTCAGCGAGCTGGGCCCTGTATCTAATCCTATCATGTGAGATACTGTCTGCTGAGCCACTGTATCTAATCCTATCCATAGTTTATATGGTTGTAGTGATATAGATATGCTGTCTCCTATACACAAATACACACACACACACACACACACACACACACACACACACACATTTTCTTGGGGGGGACATATGTATTGAGGCTCTTTACCCTGACATTTTAAGACCGTGACGCCCCTGACTGCTAGTGCTGCAGTGATGGGTCACTTAGGAGACCCAGCGATGCAACTGAAAGCTGAGGGCTGTCGGCCATGAGAAGTTTGCGGGGAGGGGGGGGGGAGGGAGGGTGCCATGAGCCTTTAGGTACGCCCCTGAAAAGCGTACTTATCATTGCTCCTCAAGGGGTTAATCTGGTGTAACGCAACAAGTGCAGATGTCACATACTATTTACAGCATAGCTGTGCTCCCCATTTGCAAAAGGCTGTAAACCCCCCAAAACATTAATTACAACAGTGTCCCCCATCTCCTCTTCTGCAGTGGTGCACCCTCATTCCCTCAGTAGCAGACTTAGATTTCATAGTCACATCAATATCTTCCTTTTTCTCAGTAGCGTCTCCTTCCCCCTTACTTACATAATAGGAAATCCTGCCCTTGTATGACGTAAACATTATAAATGTAGAATATAATGACCTAAGTAAGGAAATCACTGCCCATGACGGGGTCGTTAATAATTATTGTTAGTTCTTAGTAGTTGCTATTGTGAACACCACTTTTCTTATTGACTAAAAGCATATTGCGAAGAAAAAAAACGGATTCATTTAAATATGGGTCTTTTACTATGACGGGGAGGAATTGTTTAGGATGTATTGAAATACGCAACAATATACAGCACGTTACATGTGAATAGGGCTTTCAAAACCCCATTCACATGTAGTGCAAGAAAATATGCCGAAGTTACGCTAAGGCTTTATTGTGAATGGGGCCTTAGCCTGTGAATGTCTTTTTTATTTTTATTTTTTACCACAGCAAAAACGAAGAGATAAGCCTCAGACTCTTGCCGCGAATCCTGCAGGAAGTAGTTATCAGATTTGCCGACCCGTGTGAGCATAGCCTAAAAATACACATTTTTAATTAGTTGTAATCTCAAAAGATCCAGGAGGGGGCAGCATTGTAATATTTACCGGTACATATATTATTAGCAGCTAAAGTGGATGAAGAAATAATCTCTAAAGATATAAATCCCATAAATAATAATTGATCCAAAATCGGGGTATAGGGACCGGACATCATGTCAGCTACTAACCATACTTGTCCTCCATCCATCCTGGACTCTCATAGCCCTAAATAACAGTCCCGGCATCTCTTAATATCTCCAGTAGAATTGATAGGAATCAGAAGACTCCGGTATGGATTTTAAAAATACCTTTCCCCTAGTATCAGCCAGCGATATTCCCTGGCAAAGATTTATAGCAATACTGCTGAGCCTCAGCTAAGAATTGCTAGTGCGATTACATCTCTCACTAAGATAACAGATGATGAATGTGACTTCAGACTAAAGATTCCCCTTATTGCACATAAGACCACGTGGTTGTGTGAAACCTTCCTCTTAGGCTCTGCTTGGTCCTTATCAGGGACGAATGAAGGATGTTGGAGACCCCTGTGCAAAATATTGGGCGTGTGCCTTTTCCGCTTTTTGTTCGGAAGAAGAGAAATGGAAATAGCTTCAAACAAATCAGGTCAAATTTAGAAATCAAATTACAAATCACCAATGTATTAAAAAGTACAAAGAGATGAATATCAAGTGTGGGTATGGATTTTGGAAATGGGAAATATAAGTCCACTTTAATACCACCATACATTGCCCAAATAATACTGCCATACAGTGCTCAAATAATGACACCCCACAATACCAAAACTATACTACTAAGCAGTGCATGCATAATACCGTCAGTTGTGCCCAAATAATTTCACCATAAAAATAATACAATATCACACAGTTCATAAATACTATCACCATCAATGTTTTATGCCTTAACAACGCCAATTTACAGTACCCCCAAAATATACTACCATACAGTGCTCAAATAATACCTTCATACTGTGGCCATGTAATACTTCTATACATTATCCAAATAATACCGCCAGTATGAAAATAATATCATCATACAGTGCTCAAATAATACCGCCATACAGTGCATAAATAATACCACCATACAGTGCTCAAATAATACCGCCATACAGTGCATAAATAATACCACCATACAGTGCTCAAATAATACCGCCATACAGTGCATAAATAATACCACCATACAGTGATCAAATAATACCACCATACAGTGATCAAATAATACTGTCAGACAAGGTTCTTTACTAAATATTAAACCTTAGGGGGTTATCTTTATAAGGCAACCCGTTTAAAGGGGACCTGTCAGCTCCCATTTGCCTACCAAACTTGTCCCAGTGTTTGGTAGGTCTTGTAAAACTATACGGCCACATACCTTTTGATTGCTTTGAATTACCTTGTTTGTCCAGATAAACAACTTCATTGCCATATGCAAATGATTCTACAAGTGCAACTCGAGCGGTCCGTTCCGCCGCAAGTGTTCCTGTTCTCATCATTTTAGCCTGCTCATCTCTGCCCCCTTGCTCAGGAGACGTCGGCACACTATGGCCACATCACTCGCATCCTCACTGAAGACTTGCACATGTGCACTGCACTAGCCGGCGCATGCGAATTATACTACTGATCTGCCGTAACATGTAAAAGCACTACTGCACATGCGATGTGACGTCACCAGTACGATGTTACGGCAGATCTGTAGCATACTGCGCATGTGCTGGATAGCATGTGACCGGTGCATGCGTGAGACTTAAAGGGACAGTGTCATGATTATTTATTTAGTTTTAATCAATGTGTTTTTATCTAATAAAATATTATATTGACTTTATTTAATTTTTTACACACACAGTTTTTTTTTATTAACACTTTCTTACTTTACTGGGGGCTGCCATGTTTTATTTCATCTGTGTATGTGTCTCAATGACACATACACAGATGAAATACGGCAGCGCAGTGCATAGGACACAATGAACAGTGCATAGGACACATTGCCTCTGCCATCTGGCTCTGTATTGCACAGCCCCGGTTCAGAGCCACACAGCAGAGAAGCTGGTTTGTAGGGAGATAGCAGGCACCATTATGAAGACCGGCTGCACTGCAGGTAAGGTGTGTGTGTGTCTCTGTCTGTCCCTCTCTATCTCTCTCTCACAGACCCCCGCTCTCGTGACCCCCCCACACCTGCTGTAACTGTGTGTCTGTATGTAGCAGTGCTGAGCTGAGTGTGTGTGTGTGTAGCAGTGCCGAGTGTGTGTGTGTGTGTGTGTAGCAGTGCCGAGTGTGTGTGTCTGTGTGTAGCAGAGCTGTGTGTGCGCGCTCGCGCAGCAGAGCTGTGTGTGAAGTGTGCGCAGCAGAGCTGTGTCCTATTGTTGTGCAGCGGAGTATAGCCGCTTATCAGCTGTTTTGAAGAATCAGCGGCGAGCACCCCCCCCCCCACACACACACACACACACACAAACAAATCCCCCCCAAACATGCAAAATCAAGCGTAATCAAGCGTTTTTTGATGCGGTTTTTGGTACCTAAAATGCGCAAAAAAAATTGTCAAATACACGCCGTGTGAACCGGTCAACTGAAGAGTCATTCACTTCACTTTCATCATTCTAAGGGTATGTTCACACAAAGTGTTTTCAGCCGGTTTTCGGGCCGTAAGCGTCTCGAAAAACGGCTGAAAAATCAGAAGCAAAACTCCTACAAACCTCTGCCAATTGGTTTCAATGGGAAATACAGCGTTCTGTTCCGACAGGGTGGTTTTTACGCGGCCAGTTTCCAAAAACGGCACATAAAAAGACGCCCGCCTAAAAGAAGTGAATATCACTTCTTGGGGCGTTTTTGGAGCCGTTTTTCATTGACTCTATAGAAAAACTGATCCAAAAACGGCCGTAAAAAACGCGAGTTTGATTAAAAAATGGCTGAAACTCAGGAGCTGTTTTCCCTTTGTTTAGTAAGCGTGTGAACATACCCTTAGCCTTTTGGTGTGTCCTATAGTTTCTGCCAGCTGCCATTTGTACAATCACACCCAAAATGGCAGCTGGACACTTCTTAGCAATTTGAAGGCACCTTTTCCTGGCTTGTAGGAGGGGGGGGGGGTAAGATTCCCTCCCACATTTACGGCAGCTGTGAGTCAGGTTGCTTTGCCTTATTCACCTTGCTGTAATTCTGGGAGGTGCTCCCTCTGGTGGCCAACATAGGAAAACGTCAAATTATTATTGAATTTTTAACACTTTCCACTATGTGGAAGAAGAAAAAAAAAATGCAGCAAAAAAATTAAAAAATATAATAAAAATAAGTAACTTACTTAAAAAAAAGGTTTCATTTGCGACATTTTCCCTTGAAGTGAGGATGAGAGTGATAGGGCCATAGTGTTTCTTAGCATGCCAAAGTCAATCCTGAGCAAGGGGGCGGAGTTTAGCAGGCTAAAATGACCAGAACAGGAGCACTTGCAGGGAAACCGTCTGCCCGAGTGGCACTTGCAAAGTAATTTGCATATGGAAATAAAAGTCGTTTATCTGGACAGACAAGGTAATACAAAGCAATCAAAGGGTATGTGGGCGAATAGTTTTACAAGATCTACCAAACATTTCGTACGCAACTAGGAGCTGACAAGTTCCCTTTAAGAGCAGACAGGGAGGCGGCTGAACCGGATCTTTATCAAACGTCCATCTCTGGAGAAGTTATGTAAATGAAATAACACAAAGATGGCCATAGACAGGCATAGCTATAGGGGGTCAAGAGGTTTGAAGTTGTACCCATGGGTCCTGAGGGGGCCTAGAGGCCCCTCTGCCACATGAGAAGACATTAGTATTATACATTTTAATTCTGGTTTTCATCATTTTTGCCCCAATCAGATTGACATAGATGTCCCATATTCCGCATCTGGTCCTTTTTAATGGTTATTTGAAATATTTAAAACCTTCAAAGACAGGAAATAGTTATATGATCACCGGAGCTTGTACTCTAGATTAATGGGCAAATTCCAGCAGAACCAGTGTTACCAGTAAGGATTCCTGTCATTCGTACATCTGAATGTTATTAGGTTAAATAGACAAAGATACCTAGGAGGGAAACACTAAAAGCATGATAAGACTTTGACTTACCCAGAAAAATAAATATTCTAGGTTCTAAATATAGAAACATTTGCCCCATTCCAAAAACATACAGCAAAACCAAAAACAATCAACAATAAATAGAAGTCCTCCTCTTCCTCCTGTCGTTTTTAAATTCTAAATTCTATTCAATTGATTCTTAGAACATTTGTTTCTAGGAAAGTTGGGTGACAAATCCATATCGACACCATATTAGCTTCCATATGGAGTATCACCCAGCTTTCTTAAATTCCTGAATGGTAAATGTTGCTAGTTATGCAGATAGGCCTATCACCCATATTTCTGACTTTTTTTTAGTGGAGTCTGATTCAAGTTCCAATAAAGCAGCTAAGATTAGAAACAATTTCTCCCAATTTACAATGACTGCATATGGATCTCTATTATAATTGTTCAACCATCCTAATATGTTTGTAAGGAGGACGTGTCTTTAATACAGACTGCATAAACTGTACCTATTCTTAAAGAGGCTCTGTCACCACATTATAAGTGGCCTATCTTGTACATGATGTGATCGGCGCTGTAATGTAGATTACAGCAGTGTTTTTTATTTAGAAAAACGATCATTTTTGACGGAGTTATGAGCTATATTAGCTTTATGCTAATGAGTTTCTCAATGGACATCTGGGCGTGTTTTACTTTTTGGCCAAGTGGGAGTTGTGGAGAGAAGTGTATGACGCTGACCAATCAGTGACCAATCAGCGAGGCTACGCCTGCCAATCTGTAAATCACAGAGAAGTGCAGAGAAGTGTCAGGATTCTGAATACACATCCCGTCCTCGCCGGAGGTAATGTATATTCATTGTCAGGACACTGCAGTAATGTTACAGTGTCTTTATGTGGCTGCACATAGTGATATAGCTATATCGCTATGTGCTGTATAAATGAATGGGGAGAAGTGTATGACGCTGATTGGTCACTGATTGGTCAGCGTCATACACTCCTCTGTACAATGCCCACTTGGTCATATAGTAAAACACGCCCAGTTGTCCATTGATAAACTCATTAGCACAAAGCTAAAATAGGTAAAAAATGATCGTTTTTCTAAATAGAAAACACTGCTGTAATCTATATTACAGCGCCGATCACATTATGTAGAAGACAGGTCACTTATAATGTGGTGACAGAGCCTCCTTAACATGTTCATTTTCCAAGAGAGTAAGCCTATTCATCCAATAAGCACAGATGGGAGACTTGGGGCCCATTCACACGAACGTGAATCTCGTCCATGTGCTGTGCGTGGAAATCACGCACAGCACACTGACCCATTGATTTCAATGGGGCCGTTCACACATGCAGGAGTTTTCACGCAGCGAGAGTCCGTTATGTGAAACTCACTGCATGCCCTATACTGGTGCATTTTCACACACCTACGCGCCCATTTAAGTCAATGGGTGCGTGAAAACCGCACACGGATGCACATCCATGTGCGGTGCGTGATTTGCGCATCAATTCCATTAAAAAAAAAGTGCTTTGCGAGTGCGTGAAAAATCGCATGCCACTCATTTACGCCCGTAAGTCTGACACGCTCATGTGAACGTAGACTAAAGGGGACAGTAATGGGGACAATCCTGTCCCCAACATTGCAGGACCACCTTCTAATCTTAATTGCGGACTTCTTTATTGGAGCCTGACAACTAGGACAATCCGTTTTCTTGAGACAACTTCTCCAAATCCCTGTGGGTCCGGTTGCTGAAACCCCTGGCAAATAGCTTTAAGTCCCACCTGAAGCTGCCAACTCCTCCACAATTTCCCTGCATCCTTAAATTAGAATATTACACTCTGGCCATTGAAGTCAACAGTCGATCAATAAATGTAATAAATGTTCACACCTAGTCCTTTTTTTAATCTGTCCTCCGATGAGGCTATGACATCCATGTGCCCTAATGGAGCATATGGGCAGAAATTGTCTTGAGTGGACAACCCCTTTAAGTGCTGCTCGGTACAAATGCCGCTACCTACACAGACCACCGGTAAATTTATCTTCTGGCTGTATTTTTCCTTTGGTGAATGAGTCCAGTACAATTTCCCAATATATGGCTTTTCGAATTTCTCCACTTTTAAAGGAAACATTGCAATAATAATGCTTCATTAGGAAATAATTCCCTCATAGGTTCACGAAAATTTCACGCCCAGCCGAACTACAGAAAGAGAGGCAAGCCTTTCAAGCTGTCACTGCCATAACGTCTCTGACCTCTGAGTTTTACGCACATTTTGTATGTGTAGTGAGCAGAACGGTATGTGGTTTTATAGGAAAACATGAATACATTCAGTCTTCGAGGTCTGGCATAGCATAAAAATTAGCCCAGAAACTGACCTGTGACCCATTGAGGGGGCCTGGTTGTCATGCAGTCTGACCGATATCACTCAGAATTAAACATGTTTTTCCTTTTTGCTTTGTTTGCACAATGTTAGGAGCCACATTCACCAGTAAAGTGGATTATTTCCTTGTTTTATTTAGACAAAAATAAAGCCCCCCTCCCTTTTATGGTAATAATTACATTTAGTGGTTACTGCCTGATACACGCATCTGGACAATTATACACAAACGTCTAAATAAGAGCAGAAAAATAAATACAATAAGCGTGAACATGTGGCAGACGAGTCGAGATCCTTCAGAATCCCCTCCCCCCCAAAAAAATATTCAAAAAAATTCCACTTGCTTCCCTCCACCCTTCTAATTAAACACAGGAATTGTGCAGATGTCTCCGTGATGATTTGAATGGCGCAGTCTGTTGAGGTTATAGGAAAACTGGAATAGATCAATTTATTGTTTGGAATTAAAAAAGTTTCTCTGGTCGTCTAAGGTCAATGATATTTAGAAAATATTTTTCCTAAAATAAAAACATCAGTTAATATAAATCCTTGAGACGTCCCTTTTTGTTAAAATTTTTATTTAGCATAAACAGAATGGTGAATGATAAACATGCCTAATTTTGCAGCCATACGGCTATGTTCACACGGATTATTTGTCCGAGTTTTTTGACGCGGAAACCGCATCGCAAAACTCGGCAAAAACGGCCCTAAAATGCCTCCCATTGATTTCAATGGGAGGCGTCGGCGTCTTTTTCCCGCGAGCAGTAAAACTGCCTCGCGGGAAAAAGAAGCGACATGCCCTATCTTCGGGCGTTTACGCCTCTGACCTCCCATTGACTTCAATGGGAGGCAGAGAAAGCGTATTTCGCATTGTTTTATGCCCGCGGCGCTCAATGGCCGAGGGGCGAAAACCGGCGCGAAAATCGCCGCGGAAATCGGCGTGCAGGGAGAGGAAAATCTGCCTCAAACTTCCAAACGGAATTTTGAGGCAGATATTCCTCCTGCAAAATACTCCGTGTGAACATAGCCTACATCTCCCATATTAAATTAGTAGACTCTTCAGGGCACTTGGAAAGCTGAGTGACAACCTTTGCGGTCACTGTAATGGTGGCCATATTTTTCTGACCTGCAGATATAATTAAGAATGTCATTTTTATTTATATTAGGAGTAACGTACCTTTAAAGGGATTGTCCAGGCTTAGAAAAGGTTCTGCTTTCTTTCCATAAACAGCATCACTCTTGTCCACAGGCTGGATCGGATATTACAGCCCATCCCTAGTCTATAGCTGCCCAGACACATAAGATGCCAGCTGCACAGCCATCACACCATAGGGTAAATTGTCTACAGTATCTAGTTTGTGGTCAGCTTTTATTAAAGGCTATGTAACCCTTTGAAAGTGATTATTTTTTTATTTTTATAAAAATGTCAGTGTGTTTTGTGCAACTTTATAATTTGCTTTTATTAAAAATAATTTTTACTTTTTGAAATACAGCTGGCCGGTAACCTATATACAGAGAAGCTGTATCTTACACTGAATCCAGTACCCGTCGGCAATCTTCCCTCTAAGTCTTGGCAGCTCCTGAGCGGGGCAGTTAGGGGGCAGGGCAAGTCTCCATCAATGGTGGGCGATCTGATGACCAAAAGTAATACCCCCACTAATATAGCGACTATATAAGAGAAGAAAACTTATTTTAAATTAGTTTTAATTACTTTTTTAAATACTATAATATTACAAGCCCACCAGAAAAATAGACAGTTATAAAGACCAATTATAGGCACCAATGAAAGGATCCCTATAGATAGCGCCACACAGACCCCCCTGTAGATAGCGCCATGCAGCCCCCTGTAGATAGCCCGCACACCTTATAGGGAACACTTCCCATTGGGTCCATGGGACTGACAGATTCAGTGTCAGCGGGTCCCGCGTGTCTCACACACAGGATCCACCACATCTAAGTTTATAATTTAAGAGGCTCTGTCACCAGATTATAAGTACCCCATCTCCTACATAATCTAATCTGCGCTGTAATGTAGATAACAGTGGTTTTTATTTTGAAAAACAATGATTTTTTAGCCAGTTATAAACAATTTTAGATTTATGCTAATTAGTTTCTTAATAGACAACTGGGCGTGTTTTTTTTACTTTTTGCCAACTGGCCGTTGTATAGAGAAGTGTATGACGCTGACCAATCAGTGACCAATCAGCGTCATACACTTCATTGTTCAAGCCCATTGTTACACTGTGATTGTGCAGTGAAAGAAGCTGGGCTGGAACAATGAGAAGTGTATGACGCTGATTGGTCACTGATTGGTCAGCGTCATACACTTCTCTATACAACGCCCAGTTGGCAAAAAGTAAAAACACGCCCAGTTGTCTATTAAGAAACTAATTAGCATAAATCTAAAAATGATCATAAATTTGTAAAAAATTATCGTTTTTCAAAATAAAAATCACTGTTATCTACATTACAGCGCCGATCAGATTATGTAGGAGATAGGGCACTTATAATCTGGTGGCAGGGCCTCTTTAAATGTGATCGATTAGAGGCAGGACCCGCTGACTCTGAAACAGTCAGTCCCACGGACCTAACAGGTACAGGATTCAGTGTAAGATACTGGATACAAAGCTGCTGTATCTCAAAAAGTTAATACATTTTAATTAAAAATAATTATAAAGTTGCACAGAACTCAATGAGTAACCTTTTTATTAGAATAAAAAAAAAACATTGCTTTAGAAGGTTTACATGGCCTTTAATGATTTGTCATTAGGAACATCCCAGGCAAAGCTGATACAATGTATTATGCACAGTGCAGGGCCCGGCACGTGTTGCTTGGCACAGGGATTGTCTCTTTGATGTTCTTTAAATCCCTATGTCATCCACCGTCCCGCAGCGTTTCAGTTTTGCCTTGAGTGATCCTTTGAGGATAAACTGCAATGAAATACACTTGTTACATGCAGATCTTGACCCAGATTTTGGTACGGATTTGACCGCAAAAAGGGTTAAATTAGCTGTGAAAAAAAGAGATAAATCCACGTCAGAATTGACACACTACAAATTCGAAAATCCGCAGCATGCCATCAATTCCTCAAAGATTTTTTCCGCTACATGTGGTTGGGGTTTTTAAAATCCCATACACAGGTATTTTGCTGTAAATTACTGCAGAGTTTCAGCACGCAGCCATTCTGCATCTTGTGAATTCACCCTAAGGCCCTGTGTGAACAGATTTTCCTCTGCTCCCCCATCTGCGGAAACAAAAGAGGGGATCATGTTTTTTTATTATACTCCCCTTCCCCGATCTCCCGTCTGGTCTGTGATCGGTCACGTGGATTGAAACGTCATCCCAGGAGGCCAGCAGCACAGACCGGAGAGGAGAGCAGCGGAGGTGAGTATAATATTTTCTTTATTATTTTAAGCTGGAAATAGGGCCATTTTTATTTTCCAACTTGTGATTTTTTTTCTGCGGATTCACAGCTTTTTCTGCTGCAAAAATCACAACAGTTGGTATTTATTGCATATTTTGACTTAGAGAAAATTTGCAAATAATAGTCATCCGTTCCACAACATTAATTGACATGATGCGGATTAAAAGACATCTGCAACGCAGGTTAATTTCTGCACGCAAATTTTGCCGCTACTGATATGGTGAAGATTTTCTGCCTGCAAATCCGGATTGGAAATCCACAGCTGAATAGTCCATCTGCTGACGCTACAGAGAAGCGGATGAGAATTTTAATTCCCCACAACAGCGATCCAATCTCTATTTGGATTACTCCCGACTATGACAAGTACAGTTTGGCTACTTACCTCCAAAGGCCCCATGCACATGACCGTAAAAAAAACTCCGTAATTGCGGACCACAATACAGTACGCATTTACGGACCTGCCCGGTTCTATTAGCCGCGGACACCTTTTCGTATCGCTACGGAAGGGTGTCCGTGACGTAGAACCGTGCCAAGAAATATAGAGCATGTCCTAATTTTTGTTTTTTGCAGGCCGTGCTCCCGCGGAAGAAGCTGATTTTGATCAGCGAAACGTACGTCGGGAATATACCGACTGTAAATAGGAAAAGAATATAGAGGGAGAGAAATAGTGTAGAATTATCCAGTCCTACCTGTAAAATTGCCTTTAGCTGTACCAATGCGAACGAGGAACGGTGTTGACATCACTCGCTCACGCTGTTTGAACGGCGAGCTTTGATGACGTCACAGTCATCAACCTCCTAAACACTAGCCGCTAGCAACTCTAGACGCACTTGTGGCTTTACTCCCTGACTCGCTGCCGGGGAGATAGTCTCAGTGCAGCGATGCGGTGAGATATTACTGCTGAGACTCAGCCACAATAGGTTTGTGTTGCAGTTCTGGTCTCACTGCCGGGGAAGAAATCTCTGTGCAGCGATACTGTGGGATATCGCTGCAGCTGCATCTAGGTCTGGGCTACGATCTTGGTCCTGTGATGTGAGATATTCTATCAATACGCCTATATGACCCAAAAATAAGTTAAACTTAGGCGATCTTGATGTGAGCATTGTGAATAAAAATAAAAACACAAATACACTATTCTAGCTCTAAGAGCACTCCCTCCCTAGTCCCGGTGATACGGACACAACCTTCTACATAGGAGGGTGTCTCAACTCATTGGGAATTGAAATATACAATATAGTAATACTAATAAAAATACTATATAAAATACGCACATAAAATAAGTAAAAACAAGCAAAAATAATAAACTTTTTAAAAGTCTCTATCAAATTGTCGGTATCAATTTTTACACTAATTGAAGGCGAACCAATACACAACAGTCTTGCCCCTCTTCCTCTTTCCCCATACCTATAACTTTATGATATATATTGGTGGTTTACACCTGGGCAAGAACGGATAACCTAAAGAATATAATAGAAGGTGCTTTCTCTTTTTTCTTAGCAATCATCCACCACAGGAAGACCTGGAGGCCTTTGTTAGGCCCCTAGCTGCCACAGAAGCCATTGGCACCCTGTGATTGCAATTGCAGGGTGCTGATGGGGTGAGAGAAGGAACACCCTCCCTCCAAAATCACTTGATGCGGCGCTCGCTATTGAGCGCCGCATCAAAGGGGTCAAACGGATGAGATCGATGTTGAAATCGATCCAGCCCGTTAGTGCAGGTGTCCAGCTGCCTTTAGACAGCACGACACCCACTTTAGCTGGCACAGAACACCCGTGCCGGGCTTATGTCAGAGCGCCGTGAAAAGGCGGCGCTCTGGCATAAGTACCCTTAACGGCCACCATGAAAAGGCGTATTGGCGGTCATTAAGGGGCTAAATACAGCATCAGAACCAAGCTCAGTACATATATACAACACCAGAACCAAGCTCAGTACATATATACAGCCCCAGAACCAAGCTCAGTACATATATACAACACCAGAACAAATACAGCTCAATTTAGTGCAACCCCTGCCGTATAGCTTCATACGGTGTAAAACTACAGCTCCCAGCATGGCCCGAACAATAGTATGGATATGCTGGGGGATGTGGTTTCTCAAAAAAACAAAAAAACACCACCCATCATTTCGCTGCAGATCATACAGTGGCTACAGTACTGATTAGAGGCAGAATGAACATTTACATTAAGTGACTCACCGGTGACATCTCAGATTCTAGTTCTTTTCTTCTCCCTCCGGTCCAGACCTCTATGATGGCCACGACCCATTTTTGCAGTTTGCCGCTCAGATGTCTTCAGCTTCTCACTTTTAAAACATTTCTGCACCTATAAATGAAGTTAAAATTCTCACCCCCACTAAATATAATAAAGCACCATACACTGCACCTCTAACTATAATAGCACCATACACCTCACCTCTAATTATAATAGCGCCATCACTGTGTCCCACCCACACACTCCGAGCCCCCTGTAGATAGTGACCCCCATAGAGCCTCTGTAGATAGTGCCCTACATAGAAGCCCCTGTAGATAGTACCCCACATAAAGCCCTCTGTAGACAGTGCCCACATATGGACTCCAGATCTGCAAGGCAATAGTGCTAATCACTGAGCCATCGTGCTGCCCTACATGTAGCTTTCCCTATAGATAGTGCTCCACATATAGCCCACCTCTGTATAGTGCCTCACATATAGCCCACCCCTGTAGACCGTGCCCTACATATAGCTCCCCTGTAGATAGTGCCCCACAGGTAACCCACCCCTGTATATAGTGTCCCACATATAGCCCACCTCTGTAGATAGTACCTCACAAATAGCTCCCCCTGTATACAGTGTCCCACATATAGAACCCCCTGTGATAGTGCCCCACATCCCCACATATAGACCCCCCTGTATATAGTGCCCCACATCCCCATATATAGACCCCCCTGTAGATAGTGCCCCACATATAGACCCACCCTGTATACAGTGGCCCACGTCCCCACATATAGACCTGCCTGTAGATAATTCCACTTAGTTTTATTCGAAAAAAACAAAAAGCTTTACATACTCACATGATCCCGTTCCCGCGCCATCCGGCGGCAATGCAGATCTGCTCTCTTCTGAGCAGGTCTGCTGGAGCTGAACGACGCATCGTTCAAAGGCGCTGATTGGCAGGGCAGAATGACTTGCCCCGTCCATCAGCGCCTTTCAAGCACGGAAGCAGCGCTGTGACGTCATCGCGCTGCTAGCGTCGTTGAAAGGCGCCGATTGGCGGGGCAAGTCATTTTGTCCCGCCAATCAGCGTCATTGTAAGGCGCTGAATGGTCAGGGGCGCGGAACATGCCCGGCCATTCAGAGCTAATGCATGTATTTGTACCTGCGTGCTATAGACGCAGGTACAATTACTGCAAGAGGGGGTGGCTGTCGCTAGCATCGCAGCCCCTGGGCATGAGCGGGCCCGTGTCGCCCTGCCCATAAATGTTAGAAGCTCAGCGGCGCGGGCTCCGTAGTAGCGTTGCTACAGCTGTAGCAGCCATAATGGCGGCTAGCGGCGCCACCGGACATATGAGGGGGGGGGGGTGTGTCGATTAGCGTCACACGCCCCCTCAAGCTGTGGGCCCCGTAGCAGCTGCTACCGCTGTAGTTACGCCACTGCCGAGAACCCTTCCTTCACCTATACAGAACATCTGGACGTCTACTTATAATTACATTGTACTCTCTGTTATTGCACACACAGGACAGATCATTAATAAGGTCTAATAGGGTAATCAACCCATAAGAAATAGATCCTAGTGGCAAGTAGTTGACTCCAAAATCAGCTTTAAATGGGTTTGGGGTCCATTATTGTGTCAGAGCGACAGCCCACCAGTGGATCCTGGTACTTTCGTGGGGCAGTCTGACCCTGGGTCTTGTCTATTCTCTACGACAGCTGAGCAGGAGAAACAGAAGCCAATGAATTAGGGTGTGTATATATGAAGATGAGCTCTGCAGTCACACACAGAGCTCTGCACCCACAGCCTTCATGTGATGTTTTCCTCAAACAAACCCAAGATGTTTATATTTAAAATGGAATGTTTCTTGTCGCCGATTCGTCCCGAGGCTTAATAGGACCGGCACCGTCTGTCACTGGGAAACACTGATCCAGGCCACATGTCTGTCGCTGGATGAAGAACAATGACACTTTGACAATGGGCTCCAGAGTGGGAGGAATGGGATTTTTACAATAGGAACCATCCCTAAGGGGTACGAGAGAAGTGTGTAAAGGCAAACTGGTTTCTGATCTCACAATTAAAATCTATTCCCAGTAATCTCTTCTTGTGATTACTTGCAAGATACACTACAAATTATAGGTGTGAGATTTCAGTAGGACAGAGGTTATTCCTGCATATGGCTGTTAAAAATAACAATCATTGAGCAAGACTTAAAATTAATAAATACATCGCTTTGAACAAAGAAAAAAAGGATTATTTTTTTTAAACACACACTTGACAATTACAGTCAATATCCTTATAACTAAGCCCGCATAGAGTACCAGTCACATGCCCCCATATCACTGCAAGCCACATTGCCCACATATTCGTGCGATTACCAAATCTCATATAAAAAGTGACAGCCAGCTACTGTACGTACTTCCAGCCTAGACATTCTTCTCGCAGTCCTGACCGCATAATGTCAAATACATGCGTATCCATGTACGCTCACACTATTTTGCAGGCAGCAGGGACAAATACCAGTCCCTAATGTCGGTTGTCATTTGGCCACCAACATAATGACAGCAGTCTAAGAAGCAGCGACCTCTTTATGTTGTCATGGTTTGCGGACAAACAGTCTGTCATCTTGAGCACAGACCACAACCCCATAACCCTCTCCTTGTGTACAGCTATCTAAAACTATTTGTATTCACACCACAATTATATTATATTAGCCTTTGAAGCAGCTTTCTGGCACTGTGAAAGACCTACGTAACCACGCCTCTGGGTTGACATGTAGATCAGAAGCTTGTACATGAGGAAACCGTATAGATCTCAAAAGTTTCACATTAAAGAATGAGTGCTTCTATTTTTCGATCACTCAAGTCTCATTTTTCTGCTGACTTAGTTTGTCTAACGCTTTGTTGGAAGTTCCATTCCTGTTCTGTGCTAATCCTACATAGTTTAAGGTCATTGCCAAATATGGACACCTTCGTTTCAAAGCCATTTACAGGATCATTAATAACCAGACATTCCCCAGGACAGATCACTGCCATAAATGTGTCACTAAAAGCGATAATCCACATTAGATAGGTTGGATCCCTAATTATTAGATTAAGAGTTAAATGTTATCTTTTATTTTATTTTTTTTTAAATATCCTGCCAATAACTGAACTCATGGAACAGAAACCAGTGTTAACACGACTTAGAATGCTGCCCAGTACACAGGGTATAATGCAACATTTTGAACATGTCTGTGCTAGGTGGACCGCCATGAACATATAAGTAAAAACAGAATATAAAATTATTAAATTAAAGGGTAACTAAACTTTCAAAAAACTTCTGACATGTTATAGTGACAGGTCAGAAGTTTTGATCGGTGGTGGTCTGATCACGGAGACCCCCACCAATTGAAAAATTAAGGGGCAGAAGCACTCGGGTGAGGGCTGAGCCGCTTGGTCTCCGATTGGAAAGCCGTGCAGTTGGTGTACGGGCTCAATAGAAAGTCAATGTGCCCGTACACCAACTGCTCACCTTTTCCGAGAAATGCCGATAAGAAACCAAGTGGCTCAGCGCTCACTCGAGCGCTTCCGCTGCTACGTTTTAGCGATCAGTGGGTGTGTCAGTGTTTGGACCCCTTAAACGTCAATTTTTTAAAAAAAACCCGTTTAGTTACCCTTTAAACGTCCATTTTTTCAACATCATTGTCTTCAGATTCAACATTCTGTGCGGAGTCGTCTCAAAATAAATCTTTATAGTTATAAGAGCTCCATTTTTCTGATGTAGCGCTCGATAAAATACTCCTAGCGTCGTGCATCACTATGATGCTAGGAGCCCGGTTCCCTGCAGTGTGTTCGGTCCGGGACTTGCGGCCGAAATACGTTCCATCCTTTACGGACCGAACATGCTCGTGTGAATCCAGCCTAACAGGGGCCCATCATCTACCAAGTACCATTTATAATACTGGTGTCTTCTTATGTGGCAGAGTGCCTTTTGTGGTCCCCCTCAGGCACCAAGTAAGAGTGATATCGCTATACCCCCTGTAGCTACATTCCTGCTGAGATGGGTGGCACAGGAGGGTTCTTTGGGAATGAACATTACTAAAACTTTTTTTTTTTTTTTCTTAAAGATTTCCACAACAGCAGACCAAAAACTTAAAGTAAAAACATTTTATTAACATTGAAGTAACATCACGGCATCCATGTAAACGTTTATATTAAAAAGGTAACAAATGTGTATAAATACGCTTGTAAATGTGTATAAATACGCTGTGTATAAGCTCCAATGTTACATCAATTAACAGGCCAGCAGTATAAAGTATTATGAAGTGAAAGCAATCAGAGATTAGATCTTCCTGGATTCTGAAAAAAATTACAGTTACCAGGGTCTATATAATCTGTGTAAAATAAATTCACCTTAAAATATGTGAAACACGGATATAATACTCAACAGGGTAGTGGGATTTAGAAAACCGATATTTAAATACCCTATTAGGGAATTCTGAGTTAATAGAGGGAAGTTCCCAATTCAGGAGCTTCATCTATTGGTCAGAGTGGAAAGCAGATAGAAAGTGTCTCTCACTCTGGAGGACCCAACATACCCATGCATTACACAGACAGCACATTGATCTCAATGGGCACGGTGTAATGATTCATTTCCCTTGTGGTGGTGCTGTAGGGAACTTGAACACATGCTTTTAGGTTTCCTCACAATTTACAGCTGATCGTTGAGGATCCCAGCAGCGGGATACCCTGTGATCACTTATAGTCAAGGTTGATTTATAAAAAAAAATAAAAAGGATATTTTAACGCCCATTAAACATAAAAGCCTGGAATGGTCTGACAATTGTCCTATTTTTTTTTAGATTTCTATATAATAACCTGTTCACTCTATTGAAACTTGCTATAGTCTATAGAACGAGTCCATTCCAAACTCTTAAGACCCTTGTTCAAAACTGTAAAAAGTCCCAAATCTCAATGTGAGCGCTCAGCCGCTTCGTGTTTGTTCAGCTTTTTCCGGAAAGCCGATGTATCGAAGTACGCCTTTCTATGGAGTCCATACACGATACATTTATTTCCAGAAAAAGCCGAACAGACACGAAGCGGCTGAGCGCTCACACGAGCGCTTCAGCTGCTTCGTTCTAGCGATTGGTGGGGGGGGGGGGGTCTCAGTGCTCGGACCCCCACCAATCCAAACTTCTGACATGTCATGTCAGAAGTTTGTCGAACATTTAGCTACACTTTAAAAGCAATTAAAAAAGAGTTATCTGCAGCTTAACCGTAAATATCTGTGTAGAAGAAAGTTACAAGTAGCCCGAGTCTTAGGCCTTATTCACACGAAGGTGTCACACGGACCTATACAATTCAACGTGGCTGTTCACACGGCCTGTGTGAAGGTCCTGTGAGAAAATAGGACATTCCCTATTTTTTCACGCTTCACACATCCCTCCATAGAGTCTAGTCTATGGGGATGCGTGATATCGCGTCCCGCAGTGCAGAACAATGATGCACCTCGGACGTGAAAGACGGACGTTTTTCACGTCCGAGATGCGCAACACCCGTCTGAATCGAGCCTTAAACTGGTTATACACAAGAGAAAAGTCGTCCAAACCCCGCCGATATCGCTGAGGATCTCGTGTAATGGGGCTCAAGTATATGGTTGTTTATGCATTAAAGAAGAGTGGTCACTAGACAGCCCTCTTTTTATTAGGACCTCTAACATGCCGTAGTAGAACTATATTACTACCCACTGAATGGCCCCCTAAGGAACCAATTGGGGTGGCAACATGGAGTGCACACAGTATGTAGAACAATGTGTCCCTCTTGGCTTTTTTTTTCTGTTACCGTCTTTGGAAAGCAAACTACCAACTAAAGACATCACTTCATGGTTCCTGCCTCGCTGATGTCAAACGAGACGTGAATTGTTACACTTTTGCAGCCTAGTCTATAAAGAAGAGTAACTTTATATTTCAGCTTATTGTGAACAAGATTTACTTAATACAGGAATTGAACCCCTTCATGTTCAGGATGAGGATCATTAGGCGCAATGTTGTTTTGCTGTAGAATTCAGGCATACTGTGCTTTCTAGTAAAAGGAATAATGTAGAAGAAGGTGAGACTGTGCCATTGGAGCTCATTTGGAATAATGAGGTGCAAGGATGTGCAACACACCAATGTGGCCCTATCACCAGGGGAGGCCTCTGGTAACGTCTTGATCGTCACTTTCATGGTCATGTCTTTATTTATCCTCCCTCTTGAACTTGTAGGGTTGTCTTGTGCTTGTTGACCTGTACCCCTCAATATAGGTTAGCAATATTTATTGGTCACGCATGTTCTCGAATTTGCTCTTCATTGCTGATCTCCAGCCCATTCTTCCTTAGCAGGGTTTGTTTCTGAAGTCCCTTCAACTTGAACAGCAGATCTTGAATAAATGCCTGAAAAATAGTCAATAAGATTTAGTTTTTTGTTCATTAAATATCAAAGTTCAAATAAGTCAGTGATATAGGTTATACCAAGAACTTTTGTAGAGGAATCATTTAATAGTCCTTATAATAATTTTGTTGACAGAACTTGTACTCAAACTATTTATATTCACATTGATAGAATCCACGAAGAAGCTTATGTCTGAAGTCTACTAGAGACTCACCTGACACCTAATGTAGGGGGGAAATTAGGCGTCTCGTTTTCCCCTATAGTTGTGGCATAATTGTGTAGCGAATGGACTCCAAGGTGACGCTTTAATGTATCACTTGCTTTTAAGGTTATTAGCAAAACAGAAAATTGTAAAAAGAAATTTGCATGAATCACATGTAAAATTCCTTAGAAAATAAATAAAATAAATCACCACAGCGTATGTTAACCTACTTCCTCAATGTGAGCAATGTAAGCAGAAAATTCTTCCAAAACATGACACCCGAGCCCGTCCAAGGCTGTGCCCTTTCCTGTAACTTTCATCTACATTAAATATAATATGCAGCATATTTGTGCAGGAGGAAGAGATATTTCACCGCACAAAACAGCTGGCCATAAAGATAGTCGTTAAAATACTATATTAGTCTCAATACTTAAGAAATAAAATAGTTTGCAATTAGTCTAATATAGAACAAGGATACAAATAATTGTGTGTTCTTGATCATCTACCAGTGTATTCCAATGGCCTTGCAGTAAATCATCAAAGGGTATGTACACTTTTATAACTAACTTGCTGCTAAGCAGCAGCACTCAATGTCAAGCAGCAGCTGAAAAAGCAAATAAGAATTTAGAGAGTGTATGAAGGAAAAAGAAATAAATAAAAAGCCTGTGATCCAAATGTAATATAACGCCTCTCTATATCCATTGTAAGGCCACATCTTGAATATGTCATTCAGTTTTGGGCTCCTCATTTTGAAAAGAATATAGGAGAGCTGGAGAGGGTTGAAAAACGGGCAAATAGATTCAGACATCAATATAGGAAAGGATTCTTTACAGTTAGGAGTAGCTAAACTATGGCGTGCCCTACCCCAAGTGGTAGTAATGGCAGTTCCAATGACAGTATTGAAAAAAAAAGGGTTAGATGCCGATCTAATGACAATTGGCACTGATCATTGTGAATATATGAATGATGTATAATTGATCGGAGAAAGGTTGAACTTTATGAACATGTGTCTTTTTTTTTTTAAACCTAGGTAACTATTTTTTCTTTGCATACACTTTTGTAGCTTTCATTATAAATCTACCGTTTTGTGTCTACAGCTCCTATGCAAATCTATGTTTCTTCATTTTAATCAACTACAAACCAACCCTGTGTAGTCTGATTCTGCAGTCATTCTTTCTTTCTTCTAACTGTCTGCTACTTCTTGCCCTAGATAAATTCGATGGGCTAACAAGAAGAAGTAGGAGACAAAAGGCAAGGAGTAACACGAATGCAGGATCAGACTACACAAGACTGCAGATCTTGCAGGTTTGACCACCTAAAGGTCCTCTTACATGGCGTGTCCTGGGCCGTGTAAAGGAGCGCCGATCAACGAGACAGCTTGTTGGTCAGAGCTAGTTTGCTCCTTTCACTGGAGCTAGTAGGGGGGGACGAGTGCTCGTTACTCCGATCTCTCGTCCCCATACATTATTATTATTAGGTCGGCAGCATATCTCTCGGTTTACACAGGGAGATGTGCTGCCGTTCAACTATAATATTTTACTTTTTTAAAACGATACGATCAGCTGTTTACACAGTCCAATTATTATCAACGAGCGTTCTATGAATGATCGAATCAGTTCCTAGAAATGTAGAGTACAAGTTCACAAATAGTGTAAATCTAGAGACACACACTACACATTTTATCCGGGATGGGCCCCCTTCCCTTCCGGGCCCAGTTCCACCTGCAACTGCGATTGTTACGCCACTGGATGTGGCCTATATTAATGGTCGTGTTTACATAGAAAAAAAAAAAAAACTGTCTACGGCGCCTGAAGAATACCGCAGTCTCCTTGCAACGGATAGTTAAAAGTAGGCAAGTATAATAATAACAACAGGTGACAAACAGTCCGTATATAACGTAGGATAAGTTGTACATGCCCTGCCCACTACTCACAGATGCGGTTTCCACCAGAACATAGTGAATGAACGCTTGGCAGAGTCTCTCAGTGTACAGGCTGGCATAAACAATGCTTCTGCTCTGCTGATGGCATCTACAGGACAAGAATGGGAAATTGGAGTTGCCCGCAGCCCCACTATCAAGGGCCTAACTATAGGGGGTGCAGAGGTAGCAGTTACACATAGCAACTGGTACCTGAGGGGGCCCAAAAGTCTCTCTGCCACATAAGAAAACAGCAATAATATAAAGGGCACATAGTAGCTGGGGGCCCTATCACAGATTTTTCATTGGGGCCCAGGAGCTTTATATTACCTTTGTCACTATAGTATTATTAGACTGCTTCTGATTGTAAAGGGAGAATTTTACAATATTTTAATACTAGGAAACACTGAATTTCCTAAAATGATATTGAAATAGTTTAAAACTAAAGGGTCTTGTCAAACAATGACTGATCTCAGGACTTGTAGTTCTCTAGATAATGACAGGTCTACAGAACACAATGAAGGCCCAGATAATCTTTTTCTGTTGTGATTTCCTTTGGTGGCCCAAATTCTGCTGACGGGGTCAGGTTGTGACGTTCTGCTCATACAAGCACACCCTTAACAGGAAAAGGTTTATGCTCCGGGTACAAGGAGTCAATTTATCAGTGCCAGGCGGAGGAAATAGCCCAGACCTATAACATTACACAGACACATTTCACAGGCAAATGTTAAACCCTCACTGTGGAATCTGACAAGATGTAATGTGTTCATAAACTGTGTGTGAACAGTGCAGCGACTGTAGATCACCCACATATAAAAACACACTACACTTCTTATAACCTACGCCTCCATCTTTACCAAGAAGCGTCAACACTGGGTGACATTACAGATACATGTGAATAATAAAGTGAAGGCTACCAAATGGCAGCACGCAAGAATACAGCCAGGGGTACATAAAAGAGGGGTTCATCATCCACAATAGTTTATTTAAAGCTCATTTAAAGAGGAGCTGTCAACTATCCTGACATTTATTTTTTTTAGTAAATACTTGTATTCCCCATGAAATAACAATTCTAGAACATATTTTCTTAGAACTCTGCGTTTTGCCGTTCCTCTGTTATTCCTTCTGGAAATTTGGGAATAAATTGACAACTGGGTGTAACCTCTCTCCTTTTCAAAGGGGGGTGTCCCAGCACAGTATTTTCTTGGTCAGCACTGATTGGACAGTGTCAAACTGTGTAGGGACACCCCCCCCCCCAACTGGTAAGACCCAGTTGTCAATTTATTAATACATTTCTAGGAAGAACAAAAGAGGAACAGCACAAAGTAGTTCTAAGAAAAGATGCAACAGAAATGTTATTTCATGGGGAATACAATAATTCACTAAAACAGACATGTCAGGAGAGGTGACAGGTCCTCTTTTTTTTTTTTTTTTTTTTTAATCAGTTCAAGTTTATTCAACAAAACTCCACATTATTACAGGTCATTGTACGTTCTCATACAGTGTACAAGCAATTTTCAACAGACCCAATTCTTTACATTTAACCAAACATTCCCTTCCCCCCAACTCCCCCCTGTATCCCCCCCAGCCGATCTCCTCAGTACCACTTTTCCAATCCTCTCCCCTCAGTGGCCCTATACCTGCACTTGTTGCCTTAGTGTCATTAGCTCCACAGAAGCATACCCAGATTGATCAATCCACCTAGCCCATTGTTTGTCGAACTTGACCCTGGACCCCCTCTTGGAGTATATCCTATACTCCATCAGAACCTGTGAGTTAAGTGCCCCTATGATTTCTTGTTTTGATGGTGGCTCCGCATCCAGCCAGTGCTTTGCAATTCCTTTCCGAACTTGATACAGTATTTTAGCAATTGCCAACCCTGACATCCTATCTCCCCCCAAATCTCCAACATACCCTAGCAGCATTACTACCGGATCCCATGGGATCTGTACCTCAAACACTCCCCACTAGTTCCAATATTTCCGTCCACAGACTCCCCAGCTTCCCACATGTCCAGAACATATGAAGGATGTCTGCTTTTTCTTCCGGGCACCTAGGGCACTTTGCATCCGCTCTTAATCCCATTTGTTTCAGCACCCACGGGGTCCTGTACACCCTATGTATCAGAAACAACTGCGATCTTCGTTGTGCTACATTAATGGACAAAGTACATGTTGCTGCCAATACCGCCTCCCAGTGGTCTGTTGTAATAGGACCCACATCCCTCTCCCATATTGCTTTCACTGTTGCCATAGGATCTCCCAGATGTTCCACCAACAACCTGCGATAAACCAATGAGATTAATCCTTTTGATGATACTGCCTTTGCAATATGCTCCAACACCCCCGCTGCATGCATCGTCAGGTCCACACTGACCGCTTGTGTCTGCACTGCGTGCCGAATCTGCAGGTACTGATAAAACATGCGGGAGTCCAGTTGAAACTCCTCCCTTACTTGCTGAAAAGATTTGAGTATGTCTCCCTCATACAACTGATTCAACCGTATTATGCCTTGCTGCTCCCACCCCTGCATCCCTTCCAATTTACCCAATTCCCCCAAATAAGCATTCCTCCAGAGCGGTGTATATTTAGTGCACTCCCCTATCCCCAGCAATTGCTTGCACTGCCACCACACCTTATGTATGAGAAGCAGAGTGGGTCTGGTACTCGCCATCTGTTTATATCTGTGCGCTTCCAGTCCTGCCAACGGGTTCTCCCCCCCCCCCCAGATATGATAGGATGCGCGCACTGGACCCCCATGTCTCTTCCTGCTCCCACCCCCAGAAATGCTGACATTGGGCCGCTAAATAATACACCCAAGCATTAGGAACAGCCAGGCCCCCCTCCTCCTTTGGCAGCTGTAATTTCTCCAGTTTAATCCTAGGTACCCCCTTCTTCCATACTAGGTCTCTAAAAAGGTTATGCAATCTCCTGAACCAATATTTGGGGATCCATACCGGTGAGTTATGTAGGACATACAACACCTGGGGCATAAGGATCATTTTAATCAAATTTGTCCTACCCAGAGCCGATAGGGGCAACTTATTCCACGCCTCTACTTTGGCTTTTATCTTTGTTAACAGTGGCATTACATTAAGGGACATATAATCCTGTACTTTCGCCGTCACCCTCACCCCCAAATACTTAAACTCCTTCACCACAGGTATCTCCACCTCCTCTTCCCCATTCTGAATATCCCCCGGGTCCATGAGCATTAGGGCCGATTTTGACCAATTAATGAGTAGTCCTGAATATTTCCCAAACCGCTTAATTAGGGCCATCACTAACGGTAATGTGCGTTCGGTATCCGCCATGAATAGCAGCATATCATCTGCGTATAATGCAATTCTTTCCTCCACCCCCCCATATCTCAACCCCTGAATGTGTTTATGTTGTCTCACTGCACACGCCAAGGGTTCCACCGCCAACGCAAACAACAATGGGGACAATGGACATCCCTGACGCGTTCCCCGCTCCAGCGCAAACCGATCCGATAACACCCCATTCACCCTTATCTTTGCTGTCGGGGCTACATACAACAATTTTACCCATTTTATATAATTAGGGCCAAATCCCATTTTTTCCAGAACTGACCACAAATAATTCCACTCCACACAATCGAATGCTTTGGCCGCATCTAAGGACATTATGGCTCTCCCCCCACGATTATCCGGCATAACTTGTAGATTCAAAAACAGCCGCCTCAGATTTACCGCCGTCGATTTGGATGGCATAAAACCGGCCTGATCTCCGTGTACCACCCCAGCTACTACTTTAGCTAGTCGAAGCGCCAATACTTTCGCCATGATTTTAATATCCGCCGTCAGCAGTGAGACTGGTCTATAAGAGCCCGGGAGTTGAGGATCCTTCCCCTCTTTAGGCAGAACTACTATAGTCGCTTCATACATTGTTTCTGGAAGCCGCCCCCTATTGAAGCTATCTAAAAGAGTGGCCAGTAACTGCGGCGCAAGCTCCTCCCCATATTCCTTAAAAACTTCCACCGGAAGACCATCCGGCCCCGGCGCCTTTTCACTGGCTAGTATCCCTATAGCCGCCTGTATTTCCTCCAGAGATATTGGCTCCTCCAATGTCCCTCTCTCCTCCCCCCCCAACCTAGGAAATTCTATCTCCCCTATATACTCTTCCAGCTGCTGAGGCGTGTGCTCTGCCCTAGAGGCATACAAATCCGAGTAGAACTGCTGAAACACTTTCAAAATCTGTCCTGTATCAGTCTCCAACCTCCCCCCCTCCCCTTTAATGGTGTGTATGTAATTATTCTCCCTCTGAGCCTGCGCCATCCTTGCCAGTAACCGTCCAGTGGTTTCCCCCTCCTCATAATATTGGCGTTTTAAAAACATCCTTTTGTTATCTGCCCTCTCCAACTGATGTTGCTTTAACAACCGCTGCGCCTCCACCCAATGCTTCAATGTGTCTGTTGTGTTATCTATTATATGCAGCCTTTCTGTCTCCTCTACCCTTCCCAACAGTGCTTCTCCTAATTGTCTAGACCGTGTTTTTACTGCTGAAATGTGCTGGATGAACACCCCTCTCAGCCACGCCTTCATCGCGTCCCACAGTATCTCTTGCGGTACCGTTCCTGAATTGAACTGAAAGTACTCCTTTATGAGGTCTAAAATTTGTTTATTGTCTATCAGCTTTAGCCAAAAGGCATTAAGTTTCCAACACCCTTGCCCCCGCCCTGTCCTCTCCTCCGTCTCTACCTTCATTAACACAGGAGAATGATCCGATAACGCTCTTTGCAAGTATTCTATCTGAGCTACAAATGGTACCGCTGTCGGTGAGCACAAGATTAAGTCTATCCTGGATAAAGACTGATATGTGGAAGACGCACAAGAATACTGAAAGCTATTTGGATGTTTATCCCTCCATATGTCCCGCCAGCCCATTTCAGCAACCAGATGGCCAAAAGCTGTTACACCTCCCCCTGTCATGCCAAATTTATCCATATTGGTATTCAATACTGCGTTAAAATCCCCCATCACTATTAACGGCACCTCCGGGTACCTAGCCAGTTCCTCCACCACTTTCTTGATACATCCACTAGAAAACGGAGGGGGTACATACAACACCACCAACACACAATTCCAATGATACAATGTACAGTGTACCCCCACATACCGCCCCTCCCCATCCTGGAAGGAGTCGTGACATACAAATGGCACTGCCCTATGTATGAGAAGACTCACCCCCCTTGAATATGTAGTATGGTAAGAATGAAAACTATGGCCTACCCAGGCCCTATGCATCATGGAAACTGAATCCCTAGTCATATGTGTCTCCTGTAGTCCTATCACCCTCGACTCCTGTTTTCTAATAAAATCAAATACCGCCTGTCGTTTTCTGGCTTCCCGCAGGCCCCGTACATTCCAGGACAAACAATTAATTGATCCCATCATCCCTCAACATATCACAGCTCCTCCTATCCTGTTCTCTTAATTTTACATATCCGACCGGCTGGGTCTCCTTTCCCTCCCTCCCCTCCCCCCCCTGCAACCTCCCCTCCCCCCCCTGCAACCTCCCCCGTAAACCTACCCCTTTCCAAGGGTTGGGGCAACAGAACGTATCTGCCATTACCCATAACAAACATCGGCAGGTCAACTCCGCCCACCATACATTCAACAATGCCATAACTCGTTATGTGCTTTTCCCGCTTAACTGACCATCCCTCCCGCTGCCATTTTCTTACAAATAAACTACCATCCCTTCAGCATATCAATGCCCCTCAATGTCCATAAACACATTCCTCCTCTTCCGGTCTTCCGCGGTCCCCGCAACCATGCCCTCCAACTCCAAGTCCAATCAAATGCCAAATCTTGCAATTTTTCCTACGACACCTGGTTCAGTCCTGCATCCCCAGCCTCCTTTTGCCAGCCGGTCTGTTCCGGATCAACGCCGTCCCTCTGCCGGTCTCAGCTGACTTTCATGGCTATCCAACCATCTAACCGCTTCTCTCGGTGTCTCAAAAAAGGAAGTTGTTCCCAGCGCCACCACTCTCAAACGGGCAGGATACATCATGGAATATTGCACTTGTAATGCCCTTAGTCGTCTTTTTATATCCATAAACTGTGATCTTTTCCGTTGTACTTCCAAAGAGAAGTCCGGGAAGAAGGACACTTTCACCCCATTAAAGGAGATGTCTTGACGTTCTCTAGCTTTCCTCAGGATCTTGTCTCTATCTTTATAATGTAGAATCTTTATCAGCACCGGTCTCGGCGGCCTTCCGGGAGGGCCAGGTCTGGTCGGCACCCTGTGCGCTCTCTCCACCGCAAATAAAGGGGTCAATTCCTCTCTACCAAATGTGTCTATCAGCCACTTTTCAAAGAAGTCATCCGGATTCGTTCCCTCCACTCTTTCCGGAACCCCCACAAGGCGCACATTATTTCGTCTCAGCCGATTTTCCATATCGTCTGTCTTAGCCATCAATGTCGCCACTGCCTGCGAATGTGCCTGTACATCCTGCTTTATGTGAGGAATCGCATCCTCCATGTCTGAGACTCTCCCTTCCACTGCAGTGGTGCGTTCCGCAACTTTCTGCAAATCATTCCTGAGCAGCAAAATGTCCTCCTTCAATCCACCCATCTGACTTGCTAAGGTATTAAGGACCATAGAATTCTGCTTCACCGCTGCCAAAATGTCCTTTAGGGAGGGTTCCTCCTTCCTTACTCCACTTTTCCCTCCAGCACCTGGCTGATCCTGCATGGCGCCACTCATCTCCTCCTCCTCCTCCTCCTCCTCACTTCTCATGTCCCCCGCCAAAGGAGAATACCTGGATCCATATGATGAGCTTCCAGCTGCCTGATCTCCAGCCGACTTTCGCTGCTGTGCAGCCGCCCCCCCTGCTCTCGGCGTGCGGGCGAACCTCTCCAGCTTTTCCACAACTTCCTGCCGGAGGCCTCTATTGCGGCCTTCCTTCTCCTCGGCGCCATCTTGAGCGCGGGACCCGGGACTCGCTGGCGGCGACTTCTGCTTCTTAGAGCGCGTCATTATGACCGGGTATTCGTGCTCCTCCACCTCCAGACTCTGGTAAGCCCCTAGGGAAGCTATTTTCCCCGAGTTTTACGGGATATATGGACCTTAAAGGATGATTACAGCAGGAGCTCCGGTCACACACGTCCTCTCACATTCACCTCTAGGCCTGACAGGTCCTCTTTAATCAAATTCTTCTACCTGGGAATTGAAAGTACTCCCCGACTACCATCACCTAGTGTTCAAGTGCCTATGGAGGGAGGGGGAATCCGTGCTTAGATTCTCACCACTCATAGTGAAGAAGAACTTAAGCTGACGGAGTCTAGCAACGGCTTATCTGCTTGGGGAATAAAAGATTAGACATGTTGGACTTCCTTGTAGTTTTAGGACTGTCAGGCTGTCTCAATACACATTAGATTATTGGCCGGTCACACCGAAATCACTGAGCGGACATTACATTCAGCCAGTATGTATTAGATCCCAAATCAGGAAGATAACAAATGGTGCGATTTTTTTTTTAATGTACAAGTGAATTATAACTGAACTGCAATACCAGACACAGCTTATGATCAAGAGTGGCGCTATTTCAAGAACAACCTTTTTCCCAATTCTAGACAACTTCTTTAACTATTAAACTCACATCTCAATAAACTAAGCCTCGGTCATACATTTCTGGATTCATAGAACCGACTAAATTTGATCTACTCACACTCACAACGTATTTTGAGTTACATTTCTTTTTAATTCATAGACCCCCGTTGTGACATCAGTTAAAACTACCATGTAAAGCTGGCCATACAATAATGAATGGAATGAGCATTGATAGTCAAACCTGCAGTGGATCAAACCATATCACAGCAGTTATTAGTCCCATTGAGGGAACAGCCGGTTTGGTCATAGCCAAATGGGTGGAGAAGAGGACAGTCCTGATAATAAATTATTAGGACTTGAGTCTGATCGGACCTGATATCTTCATGACTATCAACTAGTCCTTATGTAGAAAGTGTATCAAGAATGGCTAATGAATTTGACCCACTAACCCAAAGTCTTTGATCTGCCCCTGTAAGATATGGGAAAAGAAGCCCGAAATGGGTTTAGAAAAACCTAAACTCTAAAAAGGAAGCCAGCACCTAGGAGGAAAAGGCTCCTAGGAACACATCTCCCTTTGGATTTTTCGGGTGTTGGTCGTTGTCTCTGCCAGTTCATTTATGCTGGGTCAACTCTTCACAAAAGGACAACGTAGATGCCTACAGCTTTCAACAAGTGCCTTTCCATTTGCATTATGGGTTCACCTGTAGCTAAATTTAATAGCGCTCACTACGTGAATAGGGTTGGACATCGAAGTAGCAATACATGGGTACCCATATGCCACGTAAAACGTAAGAAATGAGCTATAACAATTTAAACAGGAAATATAAAAAAAAAAAAAAAAAAAAAAAAAAAAAACTAAAAGTACAATATAGCCAAATATAATACATACCTCCGTGTTGTTAGTGCAAGACCCAAGGATGACCTGGGAACAAGCAGAAAATACATTAAGCTGTCACATAAGTAAAGCATTTGTGAAAGATGTGATAAGGATTTTGTCTATGAAGTCAAGCCCATCATCAGCTGCTCATGCACGGTGTGAGTATATATATATATATATATATATATATATATATATATATATATATATATATATATAAACACTTGATTACATGGATGGAGAACTGGACCTTTGATGTAATGCACACAAGCATATGTAAGGATATATACAACATACAACAAACTAAATACCAGTTTGTGACAATCAACCCAGTATTATTGAATAAAAACCCTCAAAGCATAAACCGTTAGTGATGTAATGCAATTTACACAGGGAGTATTGAAGCTAGTGGTGTGAAGACACAAGACCAGCTTAGCACTGTGTTATATGCCGATCGCCCCCGCTTCTTACCCCTCCTCCCACTTATCTGCTCTATGTGGGAAAGTTTTCATTCTAGACCACATCAAAGATGTGACTCTTTCACTGGAAGTCCTAGCTAGCAATGACACAGATTACATTTATCAGCTCAAACTTCTGGGAGATGAAGATTAACTTTGAAGTGGTTGAGAGGACTGGAACTGAAAACCCCATAAAAGTCAGTGCACTTCCCCACATTAAACGGATAGTGTCCATGGAAAAGAAAAATCTGTTCAACTAACCGTAGAAAAAAAAGGACAAATATTTCCTGATCACCAAGTGGCTTTATACTTCAGATTTGGACAAGGCTGGTTTTAGGTGGGAGACAAACTAGGCAATTGCCCAGGGGCTCCTTTTTCCTAGGGGGCCGCCAAGGACCTGTCCCCGAGAAGCAAACCTGAGAGTGGAACATGTAAACCTTCACTACTGTGCAACGCTATGGGCTTTACCATTAGCCCCTTTCACTGCCCTAAATTACCAGGCACTCCTTTACTATATATGTATTGTATGGCAGTATTATTTGGCCCCTACTTTATGTGTTAACTTTATTTTTTATAAAACTGGCCTTGGCTTTGCTCTTTACATTTACATGCACTGGTTTTCAGCCAGACAAAAATACAGCAAACAATAGGCATGTGAATTAAAAGTTCTCCTGGATATTTTTAATCTTAGTCTTATTCTTGGTTTTCAATTGGAAAGTCTTATTCTTCATGAATAAGAGGGCTCAATAAAAACAATGCTGGAGAATCCCTTTGAGTGATCATTACAATTAATAAAATTGTGCCCCTCCTTCCACAAGATGTATCCGAATATTTTTATGATGAGATAACACCTTTACTAGAGAAGGGAAGCTATGGGGTCGTCAAACACCCCTCATTCCTGCTGCCTATCAGTAGTGCCTATAGACTGTCATGAGACCTGTTAACAGATTCCCTGTCATGCTCTATTACTGGATCACTTCCAGTGTGATATTTCCCCGCGGGCCTACTGGCCGCTCCAATTGCTAAAGGTACGATTTACAAGAGACTTTTTTCCAGAATTGTTATTTGTGCACTTAACTAATATAGTCTTTTGTGGTTCCAACAGTAGAGCATAACAACACTCCTTAAGGCCCCCTGCATACAGCCGTAATCCCACCTACGGCCGGCCGCAGACATTCACCTTTCTAAAACGAATTTAACAGTCTTGCTCCCATTATAAAGTATGGGAGCACGGTCCGTAAAAATTAAAAAATAGGACATGTCCTATTTTTTGCGGATGCTTTCTATGGCCCAGACACCTTCCCGTGGGCAATAGAAATGAATGGGTCCATACTTTGATCGGCATTTACGGTCCACAATTGCAGATCAAAATTACGGCCGTGTGCATGGGGCCTTTACCTGTGCTATAATCCAGTTCCGAACAGGTCTAAGAAAATCCACCATATTGGGGCCACTAACCAGTCCTCACCATGCGGCACACCCTAAACCTTTTCTTTGTAGTTATTTGTGAACTTCGTGCTGTTTGTGGTATTATCCAGGTACTTTATGGTGGTGTATTTTTTGGACAGTCTAGCACTGTTATTTAGCCACTATTTTGCAATGTAATGTTTACTGAAAGTCACTTTTATATAGCCACTGTATGGTAGAAATATGCTCAGGCTGTAAAACCCTCCCTCTACGTTCTAGGTCATAAAAAGGCAGCACATTTATGGGAATCTTATTTCACTGCATTACATTGTAGAAAGGTGGTGCAGCGGCGCTCGATAAATAAAACATGATTTTTTAATCATTGATTAAAACCGTAGACATAATGGCAATGATACTTAACCTGTCGTCTGACTGTTTCTCACTGTGATTTGTTACTATTTTATTATAATATTTGGGATAAGAGCAATAGCCCAAAGTGGCTTAAAACACAATGAAGAAAACCCAACGCGCCAGACCACCTTTCTACCATGAATTTAACAGTCTTGCAGTCCAACAAGCTTTTATCCGTGCACCTGCTTCTCAGAGATATATGGATGCTGAACATTATTTCTCGACACTTGATTAAGCCTTTTTTCTTCTATAGATGAGACGCAACTTGCACATTATACTGTTTGTCGCGTACAGACACGGTCTGATTAGGCCCTAGAACAAAAGATTTGGTGGAAGCCCTATCCCCAGGTCTGGAACCCAGGATCCCACTTGACCCCCTATAGCAGCCACATACAGAGGAGGTGACTATGCATACACATTGCCCTCTTCACTGAAGTCTATGGGAGCAAGCGACACTCTTCAACTCCAAAAAGAGAAAGCCACATGCATGCGTGGCCTCCTTTCCACAAGGCCATCAGGGAAAATCCAGTTTTCCAGAGAGAAGGGGGTCGCAGGCATAGCTAGAAGAGTCCATAGCAAACTGTTGAAAGCCCCCGTCCCCCTCGCTTTACAAATTTTGCTACATGGATAACAATAAGATGGATAGGTAGGATAAAACTGCACTGGGCAGGGTGGGTGGTGGAAGCCCCCAAGGTGGAGGAGGCACTAGGGCACGGGCCCCATGAGCCCTCCCTATAATCTGGCCCTTGCATACAGACAATGAAAAGACTTCAATGTGACTTATGCAATGAAGGTTTCAGTATGTTGCAATTTTTCTTGGTTAAATCGCTCATTATGGCCTTAGTGATTCCATGGAAAAAAGAATGGCTGGGAACTATATGGTCACAAATAAAGAAAACATTTTAATTTCTCATCACCTGCAAGCTGCTTCTTCTCTGCTCATCTGTATCCAGGTCCAGGAGATCATCAATATTCACCTCATCGGGCATGTCCATTTCCTGCAAAACAAAAGGAGAATGAAATGATGAGGAAAGGGTTAATGGTTCAGATATGGCTTATAACCAGGTCCTCATTGTGATCAGATGTGAACGGAGGAAGCGATATAGGAAGCGGGAGGCATCTCCAGGATGGCTGCTGGGTCTCAAAGGGGCCACTAAGACCGCTAATAACTGTTCCTGGAAGAAGCCAGAAGACTAAAGTATCACCCAGGAGACACGTGGTGGCTCTCTTACATATGAGGTCATTTTGCTGAATTAAAGACATTTATGCAATGATTAACCCTTTATTGGAAGTGTTAACCCTGTAAATGATCAGTCCTCTCGCTATGAATAATGGAGTAAGTGACTACACAACCAATGGCATGAAATATAATCCCCCATACTTATTCTGTTACACACACTTTTCCTAGCTTCCCATGCCAACAAGGCCCTAGGTTCAAGACCCCAAAATTATATAAAATCCAAAAGCAGAAGGCCATAGTAATTTTGCAGTGTGAAGTTGACCATACACTAGAGACTTTGGCCGGCCGAAATGAACAATTTAGATCATCGCCTTTTTGTGACATGAACGTGCATGCCCGACACCACTCGAAGACATGTGTGAAAAAGTTGATATGCCAAGTTGGATTTTTTTTGTCAGATCTGCATCCTTTAAATAAAAGATCAGACCAGGCCATAGATCAGGCAGAGATTAATTGGCGATTTGTCGTTTTAACTTATCAAGTTGTCGTCCACAACGACATTCTTCTCAGACCAACCATTAACCACAAGACATTCAGAAAACTGTATGTAAATCCCTAATGTATGGCCAGCCTAGGATTTTAAGAGCAGGCTGAGCTTGGTTGGAAGGATCAGGGCAAAGTTATTGTGAGATTGGGCAGTATGGTGGCCCAGTGGTTAGCACTGTTGCCCTGCAGCGCTGGGGTTCTAAGTTTGAATCCAACCAAGGGTAACATCCACATGGACTTTGCACGTTCTCCCCGACTACACTATAGATTCCGCGAAAAACACACGGAAACCTTACAGAACGGAGACAATTGGATACCATTAGCAACAGAAGAGTTTCCATTGAAATCAATGGTAATGCAAATGGAAAGCTATGGTTTCCATTCGTGGGTTCCCCTGACGGAAAGGTCTGATGGAACCCATCAACAGAACCCCGATGCAGATGTGAACGGAGCCTAACTGATATGTAGAATGAGAATCTCTGTACAGTGCTGCGGAATATGTTGGCGCTATATAAGAAACATGAAATAAAAACGTTTGTCCCAACTACTAATTTTCTCGGTACAATTATTTTACTAAAATAGATTCAAAGCCATTGTGTGTGGCTATAGAGAGCAGGTTATCCATTTTAAGGGATAGGTTGGGAAACACTGTAGACAATACATTTGGATATAAAATAATGTAAAATATTGTAATGGAAGTTTGATGCAGTCCTGACCCATCTGTGCACAACACAATGACTTGCGTATACTGAACATGAAATACTGTTATAAACTGCAGACACTATAAAAGAATACAATTACAGACGCCGTCATAGATCAGTCAGTATGACATGGATCAATATGCCAGTGAACACAAACCGGCATGTTTCCCAGACTGGATTTCTTACTTAAAGATGACCTGTCACCTCCCCTGACGTGTCTGTGTAAGGCCCCATGCACACGACCGTAGTTTTCATCTGTAATGTGATGTGTATCAAATCTGCGGGTGAATTGCGGGTCCATTTGTTGCTATGGCACCATGCACACGACCGGGGTTTCCACGGTTTCTTCCAGGAACGCAAATATGAGCCGCAAATATTCAGGACAGGTCTTATTTCGGCAAGCAAATTCGCCATGGACTTGCCCATAGAGGTCAATGGGCCCGTGGAAAGTGCGGCTACTCCACCTTGTGACATCCGTAATTTGCGGAAGTGTTGCTATGCGACAGGAAGTCAGCATCATGGTTTTCCTTGCACTTCTTCATATGATCAGCATTTTGCGGATGACAAACGGATGCCATTTCATCCGCAAAATACGGATCACGGTCCGGGAATTTGCGGATCAGAAAAACACTACGGTCATGTGCATGAGGCTGTAGGATGCTATGTTGTACCGTTCCTCGGTTAGTCCTCCTAGAAATGTATGAATAAATAAGTTACCAGTTGGGGGTGTGTCACTACATAGACTGACAATGTCCAATCGGTGCTGACAGAGTGAGACTGTAGGGATACACCCCTTTGGCCAGAGTAATGGTAATACCCAGTTGCCAATTTCTAAAAAAAAAATTCTAGGTGGAACTAGAGAGTAACGACAACACAGAGTTCTAAGAAAATATGTTCCAGAATTGTTATTTCATGGGGAATACAAAGTATTTACTAAAACGGACATGTCAGGAGAGGTGATGGGTCAGTTTAAAGCAATTGAAGGGAGCACTAGGTGCCAAATAATTGAAATAGAACATATTTACTATATTGCATTAGCTGGAAAATATGGGATTAATGAAAAGGAACTCTAGACCCAATTTGCAGGGGATTATTATTGGGCAAAGTAGCTGCTCAATATCAGATCAATATTTCTTCCAGAAAAAGCAATTGCAGTCAGATATGGAAACTTTTTCAAATTTATATTGTCCATAGGGGGCAGTATTATGGTCTATCTGGCCAACATGGGCTGCACACCTGAACTTGGTTGAGAATAGAGTAGTAGAGCACTCCTTACATCTCGAATATACTCAGACAATTTTAAATTAATGATCAACCTTTCCTGGTTACAAAACATATTCCATAACCAAGATTTCCCTCCAGGTCAAGCACGTACCGCCTTTCGATGGTGGATAGATAATTACCTTACTGCAATCTTCAAGCTCATATACGAAACAGGAAACCCGTGCCTTTTGAGGACTTAAGATTAGACCTAAATATATCCTTAAGGGAACATTATAGAGATCTGCAAATCTCATTTTATTACATAATCCTTTAAAGTCTCTACGGGAGCTCGCAGTTCTACGTTTGAGAATTTCTGCAGAATAACCCTTTAGGTCCTGTTCGCAGGCAAAAAAACATCTGCCTCAAAATTCCTTCAGGAATTTTGCGGCAGATTTTGACCTGCCTGCACTCTTTGCCGCGTTTTTCAGCCACGGCCATTGAGCGCCGCGGACAAAAAAATGCTGCGAAAACCGCTTTTTCTGCCTCCCATTGATGTCGATGGGAGATCAGGGATGGAAACGCCTGAAGAAAGCATGACTCTTTCTCCCGTTTTTTTTAAAACAGCTTTCTCCACCTCCCATTGAAAACAACGGCCGTTTTTTGGCATAGTTTTCACGTCAAAAACAGCGCCAAATAATTCCATGTGAACATTAAAGAAAAAGTATGATCTCAGTGTTATATTCTCAATACCAGAACTAGAGTTTTGATGATGCCCCCTACTATGTAGCAGCATGGGAAAAGTAGACAGGCCCTGTCCCTGGTGACATTACTTGGCAGCGCATATGGGAGAATACCCACACTTGCTCTAGTTCTTATAACATTAAAGACACTTCTGACTAGATGGTATCTGACCCCTGTTCGGGTATGGTCACACGCAAACTCAAAAACGTCTGAAAGTACGTAGCTGTTTTCAAGGGAAAACCGCTCCTGATTTTCAACCGTTTTTTAATAAAACTCGGTTTTCACTGCGTTTTTGGAGCTGTTTTTCTATAGAGTCAATGAAAAACAGCTCCAAAAACATCTCAAGAAGTGCCATGCACTTTTTTCGTGGGCATTTTTTTACGCCACCGTTTTGAAAAACGGCCACGTAAAAAACGCCCTGTCGGAACAGAACGCCGTATTTCCCATTGAAATCAATGGGCAGATGTTTGGAGGCGTTCTGCTTCCGACTTTTCAATCATTTTTCGGGCTGTTTACTTCCCAAAAAACTTCAGAAAATAGCCCGTGTGAACATACCCTTAGACTAGCTGAAATCTTACCATCCCAAACAATCTAGGTTTCTCTGAATGAGGAGAAATGGGCTCTTTAAGTCAAATTTGGTGGATATGTCCGATAGCTCAAATGCTTTGGAGACGACGGATATCGGCGAAATTAAAGCTCTGTGTCAGATTATCGCCGTTGTCGACATAACAGGGTTGTCCAGGCACAGGATGTTTTTCTCATATGGATGACCTTTCCACAGGATAGGTCATCAGTATATGATCAGTGGGGGTCCTACACCCAGACCCTGCACTGATCAGCTGCCTCTGGACATCGGATGTTATGCAATGTATGCAGTGTGCGGTCTAGGAAGCAGTTGGCTCCGTACACTTTATAGCGGCCGTGCTGTAGACCTGCAACTTTGCTAGATTTACTTGAATAGGAGCACAGCTCGGCCACTATGCCGAGACCAGAGCCATCTGCTTCTGGAACGAACTTCCAACGCCCGGAGGCTGCCAGAGCTGCTGATCGGTGCAGGGTCTGGGTGTCGGACCCCCACCGATCATATAAGCTGGAAATCGCTAGGAGTCCCTTTCCAGAAAATGATGATCACATTTAGAGACATCTGAAGCTCTGAGCATAGATCATAGAAGTCAAGGTCACTCAATATCAGGCTATATGGTCGCAATTACAAGATTTCTCCTTAAAAGTTTAGATTTCCTTCACGCACTCATGACCCTATATTTGGATATTTGATGCTGAATAATTGATATGACCGTAGTCATCACTATTTATGATCCCTCTCCTTATCCTTCCTTGTTTTCCTCATTCAACTTTCTGTTCTCCCTATACCCCCCCCCCCCCACATTTTTTCCCCTCTATGATAGTCATTTATGTATTTTGTCTTTACAAACAGCGCCCCATAGAAAGGTTACAGACCATTTACTGATCTAGAAATGGGTTCAAAGCAGTGGTCACTTCCCTTCCCCCATTGCTTCTGGCAGGTTGAAGAAAACTTATTACTAAACAGGTATTAAACAATTTCCTCTCAATTTAAAATCTATGGTCTAATCTTCTGGGGCATGGATGGGTATAAAAAAAAAATAATAATCTGAATCAACATATGTAAATCAATAATGACGGAAATTGCTCTTTAATCGTGTTGCACAGTTCCAATTCCTACCAACTCACTTTGCTATGCAGTTACCAATGAAATAAAATCATCTCTTCTTATCGAAGACCAATAGGCCAGACATTTCAGTCCAAAACCAGTTCCGTCAGATACCCTCATATATTGACTAGTACCACAGGAGTACAATGTGCAATATGCAAATGTCCTGACTCAGATGCGGGCTTCCTCCGGGGCAATATTCGTACTATACGATCGCTTCCTTATTTCATGACAAAATGCATTCTCTAGAAGTCATCGGGGAAGATTATTACAGTCTTAAACATAGAAAACTAAAAACTTGACTAGACAGACGTGCCAAATTTATCACAATGGTGGTGCGCTGTATGATAAATTTGGTGCATCTTCCTAGATGCTACTTCTTGGCTGGCTAACTTTAGGCAAATATGTTGCGCCAAAATTTTGGCTATGCCCCTTTTCTGGACACTTCAAAATGGTCTAGTGAGACAAAATTAGTGTCTAAAACACATAATAAATCTGGCACAAGACATGTACGTACATCAGTCCTTTGGTGCAAATTGAGCACATTTAGCTTAGTAAATCTCCCCAGTATGTGAAACCTAAGCAACAGAAATGGGATGGTTCCACTTACAGTTATATATCATCATATATAGGCTGCATCATCGCGACTGCTAGTGTAGTCTACCATCGTGATGGCCATCAATGTATATCTTTAGCCAAATCTAAATATTGTAACATTAATAAACATGTGTTAAAAATAAAAATTATGCTAGAAGGGTGAAACTGAGGGTAAATAAATGTCCAGCGTGGGTCACTTTGTCATCCCTTAGTGAACAAAGATGGACCCAGCTGCCAAATTATCAGATAATGAGACAATGCCCCCAGAGAATGGATCTGACACTCAGAGAGGGGGGGTATGCCGCTCAAGGGACACTGATTAATGTCACATACACAAAGTGTCCATCCATGCTCACGGGAAGATGGATAGATGTCCCCGCAAAGCTGTTCAGAGCTGGAGACTACATGAATTATTTATAAAATGTGCATGCATGAATATGTTATATGGCAGAAGGAGGAAACTGACCAGTTCTGTACCCACAAGATGTGGCAATGTGCCAGGTTTACAAGAAGAACCTATTTGACAGAATTGATCCTTTAGCTTATAAGGCAAATATCACTAAACCAGGACATAGGAGTCAGACAAAAAAATAATAATAATAAAAGCAGAAATTTGCTGTAGTTAGCCAACGGGATGGAGCTAGCTTCCCCGCTTCTAATGCTGACCAATCAGCGAAGGCAGCTTGAGGGTAGTTAACGCCCTGTTGGCTAACTACAGCAAATTAGCATAAAGGGAGCCAACACCACAGTGGGCCATATCTCTGCAACGGGGGAATCCAGGAAAAAAAAAAAGGCTCCTTTTCATTACACGTCATGGTACTTGACTAGAGACATTGCTGGTACGCTTGGTCATCTGAAACGTTAGAAACTAAGAGAGAAGAGGTCATGAACAAATACACGGGTAACCGTGAGGTCCCTGTTCTTCCCAAACCTCTGTCCCTTCCTACTTGTACGACCCGACCTAAACGACGGCGCACAACTGGGCGGCGTTCCCTATACTCATACAAGTGCAACTGACAAACAGATAAGACAGAGACCGTACGAAACAAAGGGTCACCTGGGAAGTACACGGAGGGAGAGGCAGGGCAATTGCGCTACGGACAAGTCCGAGTGCAAAAGGCAGAGTCAGGCAGGCAGAGTCAGGCAGGCAGGGTCAAACCGGGAGAGTGCGGCAAAACAAAAGTCAGAAGGCAAAGAAAAGTCAGGAGTCCAGCCGCGGTCAGGGGTAACAAAGGAGTAAAATGCAGGTCGCTCAGGGGAGTCTGTAACTAGGGAAAGCACAGGGCTAGGAAACACTAATTACAGGCAAAGGCCTACTGCCCCCAGGCTGAACTATATATGGAGAGGGCGGGAGCTCAGGAACATCAGCCAGGCCTTGATTGGCCTGACACTCCTGAGCTCCTATTGGCTGCAGACTGTCTCAGTCTGCCAGGCCGGGCAAAGCCAGAGCGAGTAACTCGACGTCCTGGAGACCGAGGGAGCCGCAGGAAGGGAGTACGTGACAGAAGTGGTATACAATGCTTAGTGGTGGTACCGGTTATAGAAACTTAGATCTGGTTGTTTTTCATAAATGCAATTTGATATAAATACTAGGAGTCCTTGGACTTTTGTGGGTGAGGGGGTTTGTTTAAATGGTTACTTTATTTGGTTCTTTATGTGTAAATATGCCGAGTTTTGAAAATCAATAAAAATTTGGTTTTAAAAACAAAAAACATAAAAAACAAACAACACTGGAATTAAGGAGACAGCGCTATTCAGGTCAGTAAACCAGTTCAACTTATATGACCTAGTGACAGGTCCTCTAACATTAGAACTGAACAATTACAACTAGAGCTTCACACGACAAATCACATAATGCAACTTTTAATTTCTCCTATAGAACTCGTCAGACATGGGAACTAGTGACAAACTGGCACTTATATGGGGATCCCACAGAAGTTACAGTTAACGGCCAATAAGTCATAAATCCATTGAAGTGCACACACACACACACACACACACACACACACACACACACACACACTATACAATGCATTCCTAGGGAACAGGACCGTAATGTCAGCTCACGCTGGGTTCCATTGTTCCTACAACAACCAAAATATATAAAGAGTTTCACCATCTCACAAAGACTGGGGAACCCACCAATCTTCAGTGCGGAGAGTGATGGTTCTAGGTAAACCCTTTTATAATGTCCTGGTATCGCATTCTAAGATGACAAAGGGGGTTCTTCCTCTTGAGTCCTGTCTATTTGCCATAGCTAGGAGCTGTATCAAGCATAGTTGCCTGTTCTGGAGGACCATGTAACGCTTCATTTACTCTGCCATCCTCCCCCAATTGTGGCCATTAGAAAAAAAGGTGTGGAGTGTGACTATATTACATTAAGGGGGTTCCCATGAATAATTTCCATACCAAAAGTAATCAAATGCTGTTATTGGTGGTTTTAAAGTAATTTGAAGTGTTTCTAGCAGAAAAGAAAAACCTTGAAGCAAAAAAATCTGAAGTGTGTCCCCCTTGGTACTGCTGCTAATCTGCACTGCTGGGGGAAGGGTTTTGAGCAAAATCAGCTGTTAAAGGGGGAAGGAGACTGACAATATACTTCTTACTTCCCCTGCAGAAGTGGTCCTTTCAGCTACACTGCCATGCTACTGAAGAGGCTCTGCTCCTTCCCTGACAAGCAGGGTACAAAGAGATTTCTATTGGTTGCTCAGCAGTATACAGAGGATCACTAATCAGAGTGAGTGTATGTTCACACAGGGCAGGTGCGCTGTGTAAAAGTACACAGCGTATCCGCCTAGGCGGCCATAGGGAATTCTGGGCTAAAAACTGCACCAAATTTGTGTCGCTGTGGAAAACAGAAGCGTCCTTTTGAAAGTGATTAAAATGAAATATTTAAAGGACTCCATCTTGCATAGACGATATCTTGTATGGTGGCGACCATTTTGGATGTTGGAATCCATCTTGTGGCCAGAGGGAGCTATTTTTAAGATTAATAAGGTTTGATAAAAAGCTAATATATCTGTGAGCATCGTCTGAAACAATTCAGAATGTTATGTGTTGTCGGGTTGAATGTTTTTATTATTTTTGTGTGATAAGCAGCCGATCGTCCTTGAAGAGTCTGGAAGAAGGACATGGTTTACCATAAGGGAGGGGTCAGCCTGTTTTCTAGCCTTGGGGAAGAGGTTTGTTTAATATAAGGGAGGGGGTAGTCTGACTCCTAGCATCTATGACTAGGTATATTTTGGGAACTCATAGTTTGACACTTCAGACGTCTTCTAAGCCTATGATTGGTTCAGGACAAAACATTGTCATTATAGGCTATTGGCTAAATGAAATCCAAATTCATATCATATTGTAAACATTGTAAATGATGGGCTGGAATCACGCTGCTCCTACATCGAAATATATTATGGTCATGGTTTGTTAAATAAACGCCAGAGAAGGATTTTGAGCATACGTTACATCCCATGTGACAGCTGCAGCCTGCGATTGGCTGCAGCGGTCACATGGGAAAAAAAGTCATCCCGGGATGCCTGCCTGGACAAAGCAGCACAGAATTCTGGGAAGGTATAATATTTTTATTTTTGCAAATCGCAGATTTTCCTGCCGCAAAATTCGAATCATCTGCTTTTTGTTGCAGGTTTTACCTCCCCATTGAATTCAGTTCGAAAACCCCCAACAAAAAATCAGCAATTCCGCATATACAATTGACATGCTGCGGATTAAACATAACTGCACTGCAGGTCAATTTCTGAGTGGTTTTTTTCCGCTTGTCATTTACGCAGCGTGTGGATGAGATTTGTTTAAATCTCATCCACTCTGCTGCTACCGTATTATGCTGCGGATTTCCCGCAGCTAAATACGTTGCGGAAAATCCGTAGTATTTACGATACGCGTGAACTTAACCCGAGAGAGTGACTGACAGGCGTGTCCACCAGCAATCCGCTCATTAGGTGGACATGCACATTGCTATACACACTTTGAACACCAGTTGGCGACCTGCTATGTAAGTAAATGTGATCCCTTCACTGGATAATTATTATTATTATTTTTTTAACAGCATGTGAACGGCAAACAATGTTCATTTTCTATGACCTATACAATGAATATGATATTTAATAGCTGGGGGTTCACCGTTCAGAACTCTTATCTAGTAGCCTGAGTGAGCAGTCAATCACCGGGGGTCCCAGCAGCAGTACACCCTGTGAGAAGACCCTTCTAACAAGATAGGACTGCCCAAATAACAATTTCTGTGGGGTCAGCCAACAAATATACAGTATAATGTCTACGGTCACCTTTAGACTAAACACTTCAGTTGGTAGATCAACATATGCAGCCTATACAAAAAGTAGACCATGTGGCCCAAAGTCTGGGTGCCACTCCTGTACATCACCATGGTTAAAAAACAGGAATTCATGTTAAATGGCCACATGGATTGGCCAAACAATTGTTTAGCTGAAAGCTTTCAGCCCTGATGACCCCAATGTGTCTATAGAACAGATAGGGGACAATAGAGGCATCCCCAGGAAAAGCAAAAAAGGGATCTACCAAAAATAGAACACTGCCAATCTTCTCTTACGGCGTTCCTGCAGGATCTGCTAGCACCCATATATATATATATATATACACACATTACATTATTGTGATCTTAGGTGAATGGACAACCAGTGGGAAAGTATATTGAATAAACAGCGGGCATCGACGATCCTTGCTGCTGGCCTTTAGCATTGACAATTTTCGGGCATTCACATGGCAGACATTTTACAAAGCCGATTTTCTTTATATACAGACAGACGGAGCGGTGTACTTCTACACGTGCAACCACAAGGATTGACAAGATTTACGCTGCCGATATAGCAGATCATAAAAGGTATATGGACCCCTCTACCAAAACAAACACTTCAATGTTATGCGCAGAAGTGTAGCTAGCTGGTCTTCACCTGGGGCAAATATTCCGTTCACTGCCCTAGACCTGGATCTAAATACCCTGGCTAAGGCAGGGTTGTGTGTTGACACCCATCACCCAGGGCACATGCCCCACCAGCCCTCCGATGGCTACGTCCCTGTTAAGTGTTTACTCCTCTCCAGCAGTTAGGCCTTATTCACACGAACGTGTCCGTTTTGAGCAGATAAAAAAACCGCAGTGTTTCTTGCATTGCAGTTCCGTGTGGCATCCGTGTACAGTGCGCGTCTGCGTTTTTTTACGCGTGTATGTCATGCGTATGTCACGCTTTTTTACGTTAGCCAAAAAAAAACCTGAAGGTGGTGTTTTTTTTGTCCTCATTTCTTTAGCAACCGATGCGTGAAAAACACGGACAGCACACAGATGTCATCCGTTGTTATTTTCACGCATCCATTAACTTCAATGGGCTGTGTGGTGCACAACAACGCCGCATCAGAATAGGAAATGCAGCGAGTTTCACGCAACGGACAGACGCTGCGTGAAAAACAACGCATGTCTGAATAGCCCCATTGATTTTCATAGGACTGTGTGGTGTCCGCGGAAAAAACGGACAGCACACGGACATAAAATACGCTCGTGTGAATAAAGCCTTATAATGCAAGAACTGCACATTTAGACAACTGAATGATGACTTTAATAATGGACGGTATATAGATCCTACACAGTGTACAATTACTGCACATGGTATAGATTTTGCCCCAGGGCCCTGTAGCATTAAACAAGAATTTTTTTTTTTCCACAGCCGGTATAAAAGTATATTATTTGTACGTCTATATACAATATCAATCCACAATTTCAGATTTGTTGCCCATTGTCACAGAAATGGTAATCCCTCACTGCCCCTCCACAAGATCAATATTTGACACGAGATTCCTTTAAAAAAAAATCCCATCTGCTGAAAATCTATCCAAAAATCTATGTCTCTTTAGGCCGCTGTCACCTGAACTCCTCCAGAATCTCAAGTAACAACTGGAGACCCGGCTTCACAATGGAATTCATGCCTAAGCACAAATAAAAAGTATATAGAATTAGAAAATTATACAAATTCTAATTGATTTATACAAGGCAAACAGAAATGAAACCTGTACACAATGTACCCCGGAATAGACGGCGAGCTCCGCTGAGGACAGGAAGTGGTGATGATTTTTTATTTACTCGTGGAGCGCCAGAGCATAGGTTGCTGCTGTATAAATGACTGATAAAGCTGCTATCGTTTTTTTTTTATTGCTCCAATGCATCAAAAAATAAATTAAGCAACTTTGCAAATAGTCTTGATTCAAAAATGTCCTACCATTTTGTGTATACAGCTCCTATGCAGATCAATGTGTCTCTATAGTAAGAGACTACAAACAAACCCTGTGAAGACTGAGCCTGCCGTTCCATTTCTCCCCAACTTGTTGTTAAAATACATTCAGTATTAGGCATATATAGGTTCCTGGTTGGGACATAGCACAGTTCATTCAGTGCCTTCTGGTTTATATATACACAATACTGAAACTAGTATATAACAGTATCAGGCTTTGTTCACACACTCGAGTTTTGTTGCAGTTCTAAAATGACTTTTCTTGACGTTGATGGATATAAGACGATCACACGACTTTAACAATCACCACCAATACCCCAAAAAACACTGAATCCTTGTTGTGGAAAGGCCATAGCAGTCACATTGATGAAATAATAAATCATAAACTCACAATAATTTACATAAAGAATGTTTGCTAATTAAATATGCAAAAATATAAACATAAGACAGCCCGACTATATAATGGGGGTAATCATTTGAGGTCGTCTCCGTCAGAATAACCTTTTACTAACCATAGTAAAGTCTCCTTACCCTGAGGACTTATTCAGACAAACCGGATATACGTCCGTGTAACACGTGTGATTTTCATGCGCGTCTCACGGGCCTATATTAGTCTATGGGGCCGTGCAGACAGTTGCGTGATTTTTACACAGCGTGAGTCCGCTGCGAAAAACTCACGACATGTCCGTTCTTTGTTCGTATTTCGCGCATCACGCACCCATTGAAGTCAATGGGTGCATGAAAATCACACGCAGCACACGGAAGCACTTCCGTGTGACGCGCGTGATTCGAGCAACAGCAGTAACACTATGAATGAAAACAGAAAAGCACCACGTGCTTTTCTGTTTACAAACATTCAAACGGAGTGTCATAATGATGGCGGCTGCGTGAAAATCACGCAGCCGCGCATCATACGGGGCTGACACACGGAGCTGTAAAGTGCCTTTTGCGCACGCAAAATGCCACGTATTTTGCGTGCGCAAAACGCACACGCTCGTGTGAATCAGGCCTTAGCCGACCACAGCTGACCGAAGGGAACCAAAATCATAGATAATCAATATACTCCCAGGGACTGCATCCCCTCCTGGAACTCACACATATTGCATGTTACCAACAGCTCTGATGCCTGACCCTTTCCTTGTGCACCTGCCAATATTTTCTGCCTCCAAGGACCCCTTCCCCCAACCAACAAATCGTCACCCAAATGCTGCCACAACTAAAATGTCCCACAGGCCAAAGGGTTGGTGGGAACTTTCCTGCTCCTGGCACCACAACTAACTGACTACTCCTTCTAGTCCCTTATAAATTCCCTGCCCATGCTGACTACCAATATTCCACCTAGTGGCCTAACAGTCACACTGCAACCCCCTATACATACCGTACCTCTAACCTGCTTGTTAATCTCAACTATACAAGCCTCCACATTTCTACCCCAGTCAAGCCGCCCTCCGCTATGAATGCACCCCGCGTCATTGCTAGTCTTTTAGCTAGAACCAGAAGTAGAGCCTAAGCCGAGCTAACAAAAGGAAAAGACTAGTCAATTTTTTGGTTCCAGAGCTGGCTTTGGTTATATAAAACAAGATGAAAAACTGCAAGAAAAAACAAAACAAAAAACACACTATGTGAACAAGACCTTACAAGCAGTAGGGGAGAGGGAGCATAAAGGTCATGTAACGATAATAAAAGACGTATGTGCTATTCGGGTCTGTAGAAAGCCAAGTCATCTCCAACGTCTGTCAGACCAAAGCAAATCGTATGTTCTTTTGAGCTTCCGACCGCCAGCATCTGGTGCAATACACTCCCTCAGTAGTCAGTACAATTACTATGGCTGTCATTGGCACAGCAGGATCTCAAGTTCTGGAGTAGAACACATTGTAGCAGAAAATATGATGACAGGACGAACTTTACTGAAAAAAGGTGGAAATAGAATAAAACACAAACTAAAAAGGAGTATAAATCCAAGCCTAGGTCAAAGAGGAAAGTCAGGCAGGTTCTGATGGCAGCGAGACATCAAAATGTGGTTATGGCTACCAAACACTCGTGATATGGAGGGAAAAATATTCCTACAAGATTGGCTTTAGCTGTCCCTTTGTACTTTTTCTACAGACATAAGTGATTCCGGAGGTGTCTAGTAGTTGTCCGTCTCTCCTCCACCACAATAGATGAGCTGAAATTTGGAATCTTAGGGTATGTGCACACACACTAATTACGTCCGTAATTGACGGACGTATTTCGGCCGCAAGTACCGGACCGAACACAGTGCAGGGAGCCGGGCTCCTAGCATCATACTTATGTACGATGCTAGGAGTCCCTGCCTCTCCGTGGAACTGCTGTCCCGTACTGAAAACAAGATTACAGTACGGGACAGTTGTCCTGCAGCGAGGCAGGGACTCCTAGCATCGTACATAAGTATGATGATAGGAGCCCGGCTCCCTGCACTGTGTTCGGTCCGGTACTTGCGGCCGAAATACGTCCGTCAATTACGGACGTAATTAGTGTGTGTGCCCATACCCTTAAAGTGCACCTATTACTTCCAAACATGTCAGAAGTTGTGATTGTGGGGTCCGGGTCCTGATATCCCCACCACTCACTACACCAAAGAAGCACAAGAGATTCGCTGAGCGTCTTGTTCCTTTGAATATCGTCAGCTTTCCTTGGATGCACTCAGAGAGCTGAAGATGGACCTCCACCTATCACAACTTTTGACATCTCTCTACAACATGTCAGTTTGTCTAAATAATAGGTGCACTTTAAAATCTTAGACAAAAGAGCCATCTGATGTCTTCTACATAGTCTTTATATCTTCGTGACAGTTGACACCATTGATTTCGCCCATTATACTACCTGTGAATATTCGTTAAATACTTGACTACCTAATTGCATGGGGAACAACAATGGATTAAAGAAATTGCTGTGACTATAAGGGGATGCTAGGAGCTGTAGTTCCACCGCAGATGGAGAATAAGAACATATAGGCCCACATTTTATCAAATGTGGCGTCATTTTAGCGAAGTTAAAGCTAGACTACTTTATTGACATACTGTATGTTGCGACAATTTATGACTGCATTTGCGCTCTTTGATAAAACTGTCACAACATGCATCACTGCCATTAAAAGGGGTTTTCCACTACCAGGCCACCGGATAGGTCAACAGTATATGATCGGTGGGGGGTCCGACACGCGGACAACGCACCGGTCAGCTACTCAGGCTGCCTCCGGGCATCGTATGTCCATGCTGGAAGCAGTTGGCTCCAGTCACAGAATAGCGGCCCAGCTGAAGTTCTGCAGCACGGCCACTATGCAATGTACAGCGCCAACTGCTTCCGGCTTCGTACACTACATATTGTAGAACGACATCCGGTGCCCGCAGGCAGCCGATCGATGCGCACACCTATCATATACCGATGACCTATCCGGTGGACAGGTCATCAGTTGTCCGATTGTGGAAAACACCTTTAAAAGGGGCTGTCACATGAAGACATCCCTTGTCCATATGCCCTATTACAGCATATTGACATTATAGAGGGGGGGGGGCAACCCTTGCTCTATAAACCAGGTCAAATAACCACTCTATACGAGCGGCTCCTGTTCTGGTGGACTGGAGATGTCCTTGTATTACTTCAACGGCCATTCATCTGAATGACCGCCATGTAATATTACATTGCCCCAGTGAACAATCCAACCAGCAACACACTGAACTGCCATATGAAAAATAAAATGTGCTGATGCAAAGTAACAAGCAGTCAGCTATAATCAGTCACACACACATAGATTTAGGCAATGACGATCATCTTATTGCCAGGCATCAGTCAATAATTTGCCATGGTCAAAATAAGCCACTTTCGCCAGCTTTCATCTAGTCAGCTTAAGGCCTTATTCACACGAACGTGTCAGTTTTGCGCGCGTAAAAAATGCGTTTTTCTTGCGTTGCAGTTCCGTGTCACGCGTTTTTTACGTCAGCCAAATAAACTGAAGGAGGTGTTTTTCTTTTTCTCATCATTTCTTTAGCAACTGTTGCGTGAATCACGGACAGAACTCGGTTTCACTCAGCGGACACACGCTGCGTGAAAAACACTGAATGTCCCCATTGAAATGCATAGGTCTGTGCGACGTACGTTGTTTTAACGGGCATAATACGAATGTGAAATACGCTCGTGTGAATAAGGCCTAAGGCTCAGGCTACACAGTGACTTTGGGTGCATCATAGCCAGACCTGGCGTTAGGTTGGATGATGCCCTGAGCAGTACATTTCATTGATGCTCCCTTTATGATTTACCATGTAGTGCTCAAATAACACAATCATAGTATACAAATATTACAGATAGTTGCCTAAATACACCACCAAATCAATAACCTAGGGCATTGATCTCCAACCTGTAGCTCTCAAGTGGTTGCGAAACTACAACTCCCAGAATGCCCCGATAGTCAACGGCTGTCAGGGTATGCTGGGAGTTGTAGTTTTGCAACAACTGGAGAGCTACAGGTTGGAGACCACTAACCTAGGAAATGAAGTAGCAGAATATCCAAGTACCTGTCCACAGGTTCTGGCTTCATATGTAAGCCATTAGGGACAATGTTGCCTCCTTCAGTAACGACAGGTGATGCGCCCTGTGTAACAGTACATGTCGCACACTCCTAATGTCAGGCCTGATGGTAGCCATACATACAGGTCTACAATTTATTGGCTCACTTTTTCTTAAAGCGAATGGGCATACCGTGCTACAGTCCGACCCCACGGTTTCCATTGATGTCAATGGCTTGCAAGTGTTGCATTGTGCAAAAGATACATTTAGGGCTCATTCAGACTTGCGTATAAAAATACAGATCAAGTATGCAATATGGATCGTTTTTTTTTCATTTTGTTATAAAGTCTGTTTTTTTGTCTGTATTTGTTCCTTCAACTATTTTTATGCTATTATTGTAATATTTCTCAAATACAGATTTAAAAAAAAAAAAACAGAAAAAAAAGTACCCACATGTGAACTTCTCAAAAAAAGAACATGCGTTTTAGATTCAACCATTGGCTTCTATGGGCTACAAAAAGGTACCAATACGGATCCGTTGGAACAGGATGCGTTTTGGAAAAAAATAAATAAAAAAAAATCACACCAGGCAACAATGCCTGTAACAAAACTGAACAGTGAATAAAACCATTTAAAAAATATGGTCACCGTTTTTTCAATAAAAAAAACAGATGGAATACGGTTTCGATATACAGAAGTGCGAATAAGCCCTTACACATATATGAAAGACTACATGAATTGCTGTAGGGTGCAACATTATACGCCATGTTCTGTCGCAGTGTAGCCGAGGATTTTAGGGACTCTTATCCCTCGGTTTGCTCCTGATGTTTTTATACTCCTTGGTTGTTGCAGCAACCCTCGTAACTCACAGGAGAGAATAGTAATGGACTAGATCTGCGACAGTCTAAAGAGATTACATGTAAAATATTGGGGTAAAAAAGTTGCAAAACCTGTATTGCACATGAGTCCACCTAACCCCAATCTAAAAGTAGGAGATATTATTCCGCAATAACACAAAATTACGAAACATAATTCTGACCAGTACATTTTTCTCTCCTGCCCCCTCATATTGAACAATATCATCCCCCGTCCACTCACCCTGCCCTGGTACAGCTGCTCAACGCTCTCATCTATCCACTTCTCCACATCCAGCCTCTTCTGCAGCTCCTTGCGGTCATACTTGACTGTCACCCGGGCTTGTCTCCTCTGTATGGCTTGTCCTGAATCCCTGCTCCTGGATGGGGAATGGTTTTTATTTATCAGTCTTTTTCCAACCTTATTTGCAGCCATTGTTGAAAGTCCTGGGCTGTTGGTCAGTCCTGCTCAATGCAACTCAATCAGTAAAGCAGACTAGTCCCAAATGGTCAGTTCTGGGTTGTAATTTGCTCACGTGTTACAAGAATCTGTGATATTAATCAGCAGAAATAGAGATCAGCTTGACCTCTAATAGAGATCCAGAACTATAAAATTCCCTGCCCCAGATTTGGCGTCTTCACATGTGCTAAGAAAGGATCCAGTATAATACAAAGGGCTGATTGTGTGTGTCCTCAGTCCTGGGGGGCTCTGATCTTGGGGTCCACTACATGCATCTCCTCCACATGCTCCTATAGCTGCATGATGACTGTAGAAGAGCACGTCTCAGCTGCACCTCTCTGGACTGACACAGCACAATCCTGCACCATCCCCTTCAGCCAGAGAGGAGGGAGGGGTCCTTGTAAAACTCACAGTATTGCGCCTGGAAGCCTTTCAGCTATTCACCCATGTGCAAATCAAACACAGACCTCCCATGTACATAGACCCTCCAATGTAAACCTCTCCCACACTGCGCTTCCCATACAATTCACTGTCTCCTGCATTTCTTTCTTGTCTAATTGAATGACGTATCTTTTTTTTGTAAAAAATTATTATTATTATACGCCCAAATAAATAGGACAACGTATGCAGAAAATGACAAAAAAAAGTAAAAGAAAAAAATCTACCCCATTCCAAAAAATATATACAGTACATCCTTTTCTTTTTTTACCCATTGAATCCCTGTAAAGGTGCAGTCACATGTGGCGTATTTGCCAGTACAAATACGCTGTGGATAACGTTACAATTTATTCCTATGGGGAAAGTATTTCGCAACTCAGACAGATTTCTTAATTTCTTGTGTTGCAGAATATTTTTCCCATAGGATTGTATTGTAAAGTTTTCCGCAGCGTATTTGTACGCTACAGAAATACACAGCAAAATTCTGCCTTCTATTCATTTCAATGGGAGTCAGAATCTTCTGTTTCCCGCTAATGGATTTTTTCAGCTAGCGGGAAAAAGAAGCCTCCTGACCGATCTTCGGGCAGATTCCAACTCAAATACTCATTGAAGTGAATGGGAGGAGGAAAATTTGCCGTGTGAACAGTCCCTACGATGCGGTTTACTGATGAAATGGGGGATACTGAAGCTAAAATGAGCATTTGCCATCTATAGATACAATTATTACAATAGTAATTAGAAGTGTTTTCCCATGATAGACTTTTATATATTGACTAGCGGTCAAGTCCCCAAATGTTCCAGAGATCCTGGCAGAGAAATGACTGTGCAAATCCACTATAATTTATGGCACAGCTTGGAGGCAGTTTTCACATAAGTGATTAAATATTGCACAGTCCTTTCTCTGGCTGAACCAAATCTCTGGTTTGCCAACAGAACTGATTCTTTTTGTGCATATTTTAATGTAATACTGGATTCAGGAGACAAATAAAATTCCACATTTTGGTATGAACTTCAACCACTGGTGGTGAGGCCCAAGTGCCGCAATGGTCGAGCTGGTGAGGCCCTAGTAGAAACATTTTGAGATGCACTGGTCTAAGACTTCAAGCGTCTAATGAAAAAAAACGCTTTTTATTCAGAAGCCGACCCAGGGATTAGTAGATTATCGCAGATCTGACTTCTCTATCCTCTGGTATCCCTGCAGGAAGCCATGTCAGGCCAGACATGACCTACAGTGGAAGATGGTCTTACAGAACAGCTCTCCTTTCTGGCTCATAGAGGGGGGTTGTGAGTGGGGACCCCCCTCTATGATGCCAATATACCCTAATAGGTCATATAAAAACGGGTTGTCTTCATGAGACATCCCCTTTATAAAGGGGATCAATACTAATGTTTATGGTATTTCAGTTGTGGAAGTAGCAAATAAAGGGACAGAGCAATGAGACCGGACATAACGGTAGGAAGACAAAAGCTATTGCCAATTCGCAAATTAATTAAGATATAGATCTGTAAGGCCCAGTACACATTTGTGCTTCAATAGCATACATATTTGAATGCACCGTAACTAAAGCAAATTATGTCATCCTAAATAAGGGTCAGTTTAAAATATTAAAAGTGCCATCATCCAGTCCTTCAATATATCACCATTCTAACGTTGAAGTGCTAAAGGGTCTAAAGGGGTTATCTGCTCTTTTCAATCCATTTTTGGGACCCCAGCGATCAGCTGCCATTTGTGGATGTAGCCCAGCAGTAAATGTTCATTTCCCCTGCAGTGCCACCACTGGAGAAACTAAGAATTACACGATCCAGGTCCTCCAAGAGAGAAGCTCTTTGTAGCCACTCTCCATTCCAACTTATTGATGGAGGTCCAAAACTAGGGAACACACCCTATTAACTAAAAAATGGTGTATTTGAAAATAGATTTTTTTAAACCAGACAATCCCTTTAAGACTGGATTACAAATTAATCACAGTTCAGTCAATGATATTTGCAAATATCCTGTATCTGTAAACAAATGGTCTTAACTAAGAGACTGTAAAGGTTTAGTACGGATTCCATATCTTGCAGTTTATCTCCCAGCTAAAACAAGAACTGAGAGTTACTAGAAATAATAGCTGGCTTCAACAGGGATCTATATGGATTGGGTCAAAAGAATGGAGTTTGGACAGATTTTGGACTCTTGGAAGCGTGGTATACAGGGTAGTCCAGGTCCTCTTTAATAAGTCCACACTTGAATTACAAGGGTATGTTCACACGGCTTATTTTCGGCCGTTTTTCGGGCCGAAAAGTCGGAAGCAGAACGCCTCCAAACATCTGCCCATTGATTTCAATGGGAAAACGGCGTTCTGTTCCGATGGGCCATTTTTTTACGCGGCCATTTTGAAAAACGACCGTGTAAAAAAATGCCCGTGAAAGAGAAGTGCATGTCACTTCTTGAGCCGTTTTTGGAGCCGTTTTTCATTGATTCTATAGAAAAACAGCTCCAAAAACGGCCGTTAAAAACGCAGTGAAAAACACGACTTTGAATAAAAAACGTCTGAAAATGAGGAGCTGTTTTCCCTTGAAAACAGCTCCGTATTTTCAGACGTTTTTGATTTTGTGTGTGCACATACCCTAAGTGATAAGGTGTCTACAAAACACACATCACATTACAAGTCACATAAGGCATCCTTCAGATCACGTTTCCGCCCTACGTTTTATTGTGCGCATCGGGAAAGCTCTCAACATGCCCATAGGGCTCCATTAGCCTGACAGAGGCCAAAAGAGTGTCCTTTAGTATACGTTAAAAAAAAAAAAAAAAAGATGGAACAGTGAACTGGACTATGCTACATATACCCGCAAAAAAACGTATAACGCGCAGTCTACTTTTTTTTTAACATGTGAGCTTAAGGCTGACAGATGACAGTCACAGGTATACGTTAAACGTATATTTCGGGGAGCTCTAGTGGCATAACTGTCCATATATATGGACAGTTATCTCTTTTGAGCTTACCGCACAGGGCCGCAGGCTGCACCACCTTCCCCATCGGGAAGCGTTCTGCCTGGGAACTCTGGCCCTGGGGATGCTCCTGATGTCACTGTCTATATATGGACAGTGAAGTCAGGAGCTTCGCTAGGGCCGGAGTTCCCAGGCAGAGCATCAGGTAGTGCTCTGCATGGAGAATGAGATGGAGTCCTGGCTGTTCCGATGACGTATCCAACGGTATGCCTATACAGTGGGATATACTGCAGCCTTCCGTCGCAGGTATATGTCATGAGCCATCCCGTCTACCTCTGACAGAAGGCAATAATGCAATGTGAAGAGGCCTAATTGTGACTGTTGCAGTACAGTTGCTAGTGTAGCTGACACATATGGCTATTTCCAGCCTAACAGTTACATCATTGTGTCATATAAATTGAAGATTCTAGACCCCAATGCAAACTCTGAAACAGGGCCCATCAACCATAATGCATCATTTCTAGTACTGGCCTCCTCTTATGGGGCAGAGGGACCTTTTGGGTCCTTCAGATCCAACTAAAATTTTTGCCCAAATAACCCCCTCTCCCAGTTATGCCCGTTTAGCCTTCATTGCTATGTTAAAAACTGCATGAACTTATATATTGTCACGTTGGGTTCGTGGACCCACTGGGCCATACAGCCTTGGCGGTATGGCAGCTCGCCAACCGGGGCGCAGGTCACAGTCTATAGTTCGTATAGTGTACATGTGGCAGCTCGGACAGTAGCTAGGCAGGCTCGACTCGGACTGGGCAGCAGGTAGACGTCAGGCGTAGAGTAGCAGGACATGCGTGGAATACAGCACAGCACGACTACAGCACAGCATGGCACGTGACCAGGATAGCACGGGATACAGGATACAGGTACGGGGAACACTGGGAACTGGAAAACACTAGGAGACCATTTGCATAGACAAACTAGGATATGACAAACAACGCTCAGGCATGGAAGAAAGGGGCTGGGCCCTACTTATAGTCCAGGGTACTCATGGGCTAATTTTACATTAAAGTCCGGTGCACGCGCTGCCCCTTTAAGAGCGGACACGATCGTGCGCGCGCACCCTACAGGACCCGGCCGAGGTGAGCGGAAATGAGCACTGACGTCTCCTGAGAGGAGACTGGGGCCAGCGCTCGCAGACCCATGGCTGCGGCCGTCAGGAGGTGAGTGAGCCTGATGGCCCGCGGCCATGGACATGACATATATCCACTAGATCAGGCTCCAAGAACTGGAAAAAATCAGCTGTTGTCTGGAATAAAACAACATGTTTTAAATATAGTAATTAAATATATTATTTTCACCGGTCGGAAAGATTTTTAATCAGACAGGTTGTATAACTGCGCGTTTACTTTAATTGTACGTCAATTTAACCATACAATCAGCAAAGTTAAATACTTTTGTGTCAAAAAAGACAAAAGTATTGTAGGTATGATACCTTTATTGGCTAACCATAAAAATTATATATGCGGCTTTAAGAGCACACAGGCTCCTTCTTCAGGCAGGTTTACAAAAATACTTGGATGCCTCTTCTGCAGTTTGTAGGTTCTCCTTTGTCGCCATCTTGTGGTGAAGTACTAGTATACAACACTGAATTTCAGATCTGCAGCCAGAGACAGTCCTAAATTTACGGGGACACAGATACAACAGCTGAGTTCACATCTGCATTGTGCCTTCCGTTTTAGCGGATCCGTTGTAATAAAAAATAAAAAAAAGGACAGACTGAGGCTTCGTTCACATCTGCGCTAGGGCTCCGTTCCGTCGGAGCTTTCCGTCGGAACGGAGCCCTGGCTGACACAAACGGAAACCGTAGGTTTCCATCACTATTGATTTCTATGGTGATGGATCCGGTGCCAATGGTTTCCGTTTGTCTCCTTTGTGCAAGGGTTCCTTCCTTTTGACAGAATCAATACCGTAGACGACTACGCTATTCATTCCGTCAAAACCCTTATACAATGGGGACAAACGGAAACCATTGGCACCGGATCCGTCACCATTGAAATCAATGGTGATGGAAACGAAAACCTGTGGTTTCTGTTTGTGTCAGTCAGGGCTCTATTCTGACGGAAACCTCAGAGGGAACATCAGAATAGAGCCCAAACAGATATGTGAACGAAGCCAGACTGAATACAACGGAGGTTAAAATATTGTGGTTTTTTTTACGGATCTGTTTACCAGATCCATCAAAAAACTAACTCTTTTCTTTCAGTTTGTGTCCGTTTGTCATCCGTTATACTCCGTTTTTAACGGATCCGTTTTTATCTTTGTTTATTCATTTATTTATTTTTGTAAATGTTGGTAGCAGGAAGTACTATACAAACCAGAACAAAATCTAAGGGCCTGTTCACATCACTGTTCGCTTTCCGTTCCGGGGTTCCGTCGGAGGTTTCCGTCGAGTGAACCCCGCAACAGAAAGTGAAACCACAGCTTTCGTTTCAGTCACCATTGATCTCAATGGTGACGGAAACTTCGCTAATGGTTTCCGTTCGTCACCATTCCGGCAGGTTTCCGGTTTTCCGACGGAATCAATAGCGCAGTCGACTCAGCTATTGATTCCGTCGTAAAACCACATTAGCATATTAAGGCCCCATGCACACGAATGTGTTTTTGCGGCCGCAATTCACCCGCAAATCTGCTAGTGAATTGCGGTCCCATTCATTTTTATGGGCCCATGCACACGACTGTGGTCTCCACGGTCTGTGCATTGCCCAAGAGTCCGGCCCGCAAAAGGATAGGACATGTCTTATTACGGCCGTATTTTGCGGTCCAGGCTCAAAGAAATAAATGCACACGGCCATGTGCACGGCCTGCGGATGACACTCCACGGCCGTCCGAGCCGCAAATCACGGCAGTGCACACCACTACGGTCGTGTGCATGAGGCCTTAGAGAAATGCTCATAACTTTGCAAATAATAACGTTTTTAAAAACAAATCACACTGTAGTGATCAGCATCATAGCGCCTATTAGATTAGTTAGGAGATAGGGAAATAATAAACTGGTGACAGATCCTCTTTAAACAATATGCAAGCCGTGCGCTCAACTACAAGAAAATAAAATTTAAACTATAGACTTACTAGAGCACGGCGACTGGTGGAATGTGGCTTTGGAATACTAACTGGGAAATGGAGGATAACACTAGACCTATTCAATTAAAACCTAATATAATTTAAAAAATATATATATATTATATAGGGCTCATACTGTACAGAAATGTTCCAATCATATTGTGAACTTGTTGTGCAATGAATCATTAATAATTTTTTCTCTTTGTGATTTTTCAAATTGATCCTAAACCTTTGTTTCTTTGCCTGCTGCGCTGAGCCAGCACACTTGGCCCACCTGACTGGGCTGTCTCAGCACAGCTGGCAAAGAGACAACACTGGACTACACCGAGGGATCCTAATCCTAACACCCGAGGCACCATTTCCCCTGCCCTGTGCTGATGATGCCACTGTGCAGCAGAAACCAGGCATTGCTTCAGTGCAGAGTACGAGTGAATCTGACCTGACTGTCCAATTGACCATGATCTGAATTGCTCATTTGTAGTTTTATTAAAAATACTGGTCATAAAAAAATAAATTGCTAATAAGAAATATTGTAAAGAATTGTCCAGGATTAGAAACCTATTGGTTTCTCTAGAACCTGATAAGACTACCCATGTCTATATGCTTTATTAGGAGATATGGACATCATCGAGGAACCCTCCACCCAGGACCCCCTCTATGAGCCAGGGTGCAGAACCACTAGCAAGCAGAGGCTCTCACTCTGGCGGACTTTCCCTTGTGGTGGCCTGTTTGCCGGAGATTTTGAGAGCTGGACACAATTGGCAGCTCTCATATTGAAGGGGTTATCTTTGGTGAGACAACCTTATTTAAGGCCTCATTCACACGACAGGGTTTCCCGGCCGGGTGTCGGCCGTTCATAAATCGGCCGGCACCCGGCTGCATTAGGAATAATAGACCCCTAATGGGGCTATTCACACGACCGATTTTTGACGGCCGTCAAAAAATAGGTCATGCTCTATTTTCGGCCGCGTACCCGGCCGCCCGGCTCCCATAGAAGTCTATGGGGCCGGGTAATACACGGCCATCACCGGAATGTGTCCCGAGTGATGGCCGGGTTTTCCGTCGCTTGCGCTCTATCTCCTCCTCCTCACAGCGCAGAGTGCATGTGAGGAGGAGGAGTTTATGCCATTCGGACGAATGGCTGTACACTGTGTGGCAGGGCCCGGGTGTACAGCAGGTGGAAGGGAGCGCTGCGCTGGCTCCCTTCCCCTGCTTGTTTTAAAAACGCCCTGGCCCGGCGACACCTTCCATGGCGCCGCTAGCAGCTGCTGCTGCTGCGGCTGCTACTACTGTAGCGACGCCACTATAGCAGAGCAGGGAGGTATCTCCCCGCTCTGCTATGTGCTAGCTCCATTTTAGCTCCCTGAAGGAGCGGAATCCCCGTGTGTTCGGGGATTCCGCTCCTGGACAGAGCGCTTGATGTCTCTGTCCATATCTGGGAAAACTCCTGAAGCGGAATCCCCGAACACATGGGGATTCCCCTTCAGGAGTTGCCGCTGATGTCACTGTCCAGATCTGCCCGGCCCGGAACTGTCCGATTTTACAGGCCGACACTCGGGCTCGGCGGGACCCTGTCGTGTGAATCCCGCCTAAGTCTTTGTACACTTTGGCAACAATTTTTTTTATTGCTCCAATGCAACAAAAAAATTAAGCATAGGTCTGCATTTGAGCTGTATACGAAAACAGTAGAATATTTCAAATCAAAACTATTTACAAAGTTGCTTCCTTTCTTATCTTAGATGCTTTAGAGCAACATGAAAAGGTATATGGCTGTTTGGGAATCTGGGATTACTGGTGATTGCGCTTCTTAGACCTTCGGCAGACTAGTGGGGTGCTAATCCATACAAAAAAAGCAATAAAGAAAATAGCAACTATCAAGTCTGTCATCAAACCATGCAAACAGCCATTGTGATGATGAAGACCTGATGTTCTCTTCTCAACAGAAATGCCCATTTTCCTTGCAATAACCTGTTGGTTTTTCTGCCTATTGGTGTCTATAGACATGATGGTTTGACCAACACCTAAAAACCCGAATACCATTTTAACATTCATTAACATAATTCATTCAGACCCCAGACCAGATCCCAAAATTAATCAGACCCCAGACCAGACCCCAAAATTAATCAGACTCCAGACCCCAAAATTAATCAGACCCCAGACCAGACCCTTAAATAATGTGACCCCCAGACCCCCTAAATTAATTAGAACCTAGACCAAATTCCCTAAATGAATTCGACCCCAGTTCAGACTCATAATATAATTCAGACCCCAGACCAAACCCCTAAATTCAGACTCCAAACCAGAGAAACAAAAATATTCAGATCCAAGATCAGAAGGCCTGCTTAGACTCCCGCTCCTCACTCCCCGGGCCTCTTCCACTCCAGGCGCTGCCCGCCACACTGGGCCACTTGGAGCAGAAGAGGAGCAGTGAGTTACTGCAGCCGTGCTAGCCGCTTCCCAGGCCCAATTTTAACTTGGAGGCCCACGAGGGGATGCGCTGGCTTCCCGGTGGGTCAGTCCAAAGCTGTGTGTCTATGTGGCCCACATACACCTGGAGCTCGCCCTGTGGCTGGAATTATTTTACTAGATAGATAGATGATGGCTAAAAACAGTGCAGGAAGTTTTGCCAGATGGTGTTTTTGCTAGTCATACTTGTTGTTTTCTGTCTTTCTACATTTGTGAGGCTTCTTGCTAAGAAGGCACTGAGGAGAATGTGGCAATCCATGAGATACAGGTTACATCATAGAGTGCGGTGTTATCATGAAATCATAAAATGAGGAACTAAAAAATCTGAGAATGAAAAAGCCATGATATGAACATAAGCAAACTACCGAGCTAAAGATGTCTGTGTCTTTATGATTCTCATTACCAGGGCAGTAGCCATAGGGGAGGCAGGGATAGCAGTCACACCTGGGCTCTAGCGCTGGCCCAAGCCACATAAGAAGTCACCAGTATTATGAATGGCACAAAACAATGTTGCTGGCAAAAAAAATATGTTTGCTGTTATCCTGCTCTTTAACTGGATATTCTTTTCTACTTTATATGATCTTCATACTATTTTCATACATGTCAGATTGAATCCTGCAGTCAGAAATTACATTTTTAGAGAGCTTTTCCCTGTGAATTTATGATGAGCCGGTCTATGTCCACCAGCAAGTAAGCACTGTGTACAGAAGATCCAAAAATACATTGGTTTCCGTAAAGATATAAAGAAACACCCTCTTATGGCCGTTTCATAGGCCACAAGTTAGGGCAAGGGTCACATAGTTACATAGTACGGTTGAAAAAAGACATATCCATTCAACCAAGGGATGGGAAAAAGGGAAGAGACGAAACAAAATTCTACACATTGACAAAGGGGCTTTTATTTTTTCGTTCAAGCCTTCTTTAAAGCCATCTACTGTTCCTGCTGTGACCGGCCCTTGCGGTCGGCTATTCCACAGATTCACAGTTCTTGTCACCTCTGCAGATTGAACCTTTTTTTTTTCCAGACAGAGGGAGCGCCCTTTTTATTTTTAGGGGTTTTACATGCAACAGGATTTCACCATATTTTTTGTATGTGCCATTAATATATTTATATAAGCCCAGAACTGAACTGCATATTCTAGATGAGGCCTCACTAATGCTTTGTAAAGTGGTAATATTACATCCCTGTCCCGCGAGTCCATGCCTCTCTTAATACATGACAATATCTTGGTGGCCTTAGAAGCAGCTGATTGACACTGCATGCTGTTATTTCGTTTATGATTTACAAGTACACCCAGATGCTCCTCAACAAGTGACTCTCCAGTGTAGCTCCCTCTAAGACATATGATTCATGCAGATTGTTGGTACCCAGATGCATAACTTTACATTTATCTACAGTAAACCTCATTTGCCAAGTGGATGCCAAAACACTCAGTGTGTCCAAATCAGCTTGCAATTTGAGAACATTTTCCATAGACTGAACTATACTACATAGTTTGGTGTCATCAGCAAAAATAGAAATAGTGCTATTAATCCCATCCTCTATATCAGGGGTCTCAAACACGCGAGGGACACGGTACACAGAGCCGCTAGTAAAGAGTCTCCTCTGGGACTCCGTGGAATCCCCTCGTATCGCTGTCCATATATGGACAGTGATGTCTGGGACTTCCCCAGAGCTGGAGACCCGGGCAGAGCGCTAGTATAGGCTCTGCTCCGGGACTCTTCGGAATCCCCTGACATCTCCGTCCATACATGGACAGTGACGTCAGGGGCTTCCCCAGAGCCGGAGTCCCAACTCTGCCCGAGATTCCGGCTCTGAGATTGCCAGTGTATATATGGACAGTGATGGCATGAGCAGAGTTGGAGTGCCAGGCAAAGCGCTAGTAGCGCTCTAACTGGGACTCCGCCTCCGGGGTTGCCCTTACATCACTGTCCATATATGGATAGTGATATCAGAAGCAGAGCTGGAGTCCCAGGAAGAGTGCTAGAAGCGGCTCTGCTCCGGGATTCCAGCTCTTTGCAAACCCCTGACATCACTGTCCATATATAGATACTGATGCCTATACTAGTGCTCTGCTCTGGGACACCGGCTCTTGGGTTGCCCCTGACATCACATTCAGATCCAGGAGGATCCCCTGACATCACTGACTATGAACAGTAACGTCAGGGGCTCCTCCAGGAGAGGAATCCCTGGCCAAAGCGTCAGAACGCTCTGGCTGGGGATTCCACACCTAGAGAGAGCCCCAATGGAGCTATCTACTGGGGGAGGGTATGTGTGTGTGGCATTATCTACAAGGGGTGTGTGTGGCATTAACTACAGAGGGCACTGTGGCAGTATCTACAGAGGGCACTGTGGCATTATCTACAGAGGGCACTATGGCATTATCTACAGAGGGCACTGTGGCATTATCTACGGGTGGGTGTGTGGCAGTATCTACAGAGGGCACTGTGGCAGTATCTACAGTGGGCACTGTGGCAGTATCTACAGAGGGCACTGTGGCACTATCTAAAAAGGGGCTGCCAAATCTTGACATTCGTGTGTGTGCCAAACGCTGCCAACTGAGCCGCCGGGCTGCATTTAGCGACACTTAGCGAAACTGGAAAACTGGATTGTTAAAATAAGCACGTGGAGAAAACTCGCAAATTTCCGTTAAGTTTAAACCTAGCGCTATTATTATAGTAACGTAGTATTGTTATAGTAATGTAGTATTATTATAGTAGTTCAAATAACTAATTAATGAACAATAATTTTGTATTGTATCTAATTTGAAAGTGATGTGGCAGGTCAACTTCACATTTTTTCTATATGTGGCCCGCTTACCGAGCCGAGTTTGAGACCCCTGCTCTATATCATTAATAAGTAAGTTGAATAATAGTGGTCCCAGCACTGAACCCTGGGGTACACCACTTATAACCGGGGACCATTAAGAGTAGGAATCATTGACCACAACTGTCTGGATACGGTCCTTGAGCCAATTTTCAATCCAATTACAAACTGTAATTTCTAATTAATTTACCCATTAGACGTCTATGAGGGACAGTGTGAAACAAATCAGGTTGGTTTGACAACTTCTGAACTTAGTAAAACCGTGCTGACTGTCACTTATAATACCATTTTCTATCACATACTCCTGTATATAGTCCCTCAATAGCCCCTCAAACATTTTTCTCACAATGGATGTTCAATTATGACAAGGGAAATAAACCACAATAACCTCTTACTCCACTTTTTTTTTAGTTAACCAACTTTTCCTGTTTCTTTAAAGGGGTATTTCAACGTTTAACATTTTTCACCTTTTCACTAGATAGGCAAAAAATGCTAGATCGGTGGGGTCCTGACCACTGGGACCCCACCAATTGCCAGAACAGGGGACCTCAGTGCCCTGTTCCACCGAGCTGCAAGTCGGCGGCTAGGAGTTTGAATGGAGTGGAGGTCAGGAATGCCCGATGCTACGAGGCTGACAAAAACAGCCGAGCACTGTGCAATTTTGGTTGAAATGCTTTTAAAATAAAAGCACGTAGAGTTGAACATACGAATATGTTAACTTTTTTTTAGAGAAATTCACTGAACATTGTTGTAAGTTTACAGATAGACACAGTGGATTCTCTATGGGGTTTAGGTCAGGCGAGTTTGCTGGCCATCAAGCGCAGTGATACTGTGGTTATTACACCAGGTATTGGTACTTTTGGCAGTGTGGGCAGGTGCCAAGTCCTGCTGGAAAACGAAATCAGCATCTCCATAAAGCTGGTCAGCAGAGGGAAGCACGAAGTGCTCGAAAATCTACTGTTAGACACTGCTTTGACTCTGGACTTGATATAACACAGTGGACCAGCACCGTTGCTCAGTGTCCAAAGACCTGTTTTCAAAGGAAAGTAAATTTTGCATTTAATTTGGAAATCTCAGTCCCAGAGTCTGGAGGAAGAGTGGAGAGGCATCAATTCAAGTTGCTTGCGATCCAGTGTGAAGTTTGCGGTCCAGGAAATTTTTGCGCACTTCATGTTTGCCTCTGCTGACAAGCTTTATGGAGATGCTGATTTCATTTTCCAGCAGGACTTGGCACCTGCACACACTGCCAAAAGTACCAATACCTGGTTTAATAACCACAGTATCACTGCGCTTGATGGCCAGCAAACTCCCCTGACCTAAACCCTATAGAGAATCTATGGGGTATTGTCAAGAGGAAGATGACACACCAGACCCAACAATGCAGACGAGCTGAAGGCCGATATCAAAGTAACCTGGGCTTCCATAACACCTCAGCAGTGCCACAGGCTGATCGCCTCCATGCCACGCCACATTGATAACACCTCAGCAGTGCCACAGGCTGATCACCTCCATGCCACATCGCATTGATAACACCTCAGCAGTGCCACAGGCTGATCGCCTCCATGCCACACCGCATTGATAACACCTCAGCAGTGCCACAGGCTGATCACCTCCATGCCACGCCGCATTGATGATGTAATTCATGCAAAAGGAGCCCCGACCAGGTATTGAGGGCATATACTGTACATACTTTTCAGTAGGACAACATTTCGGTATTAAAAATCATTTTTGAAATAGGGCTTATAGAATATTCTAATTTTCTGAGACACTAAATTTTGGGTTTTCATTAACAATTAGCCATTATCATCCACATTAAAAGAAAAAAATGCTGGAAATAGATCACTCTGTGTGTAATGAATCTATATAATATATGAGTTTCACTTTTTGAATTTAATTACTGAAATAAATAAACTTTTTGATGATATTCTAATTCATTGAGAAGGTCTAGTATATATACACATATACATATACGCACACATACTTTTTATGGGGGGTGTAACCATATGTCTTGGGGCTTGTGCCCCTAAACTTTTAACGCCCCTTGCACCTATCTATACCATATGCTCATTACAAGGGCAGGCAGTGAAAGTAATGCCACCACCGTCACAGGCAACGCCACGGCCCGGCAGGAGAACGCTGCAAATCCAGAACCTCCCAACGAGAATTGTAACATCTGAAGAGGAGGCGCAGTCATGTATCATCTGTATGACTGAATATGAGATCGGGGAGCAGATCACAGTGCTGCCGTGCTCCCATAACTTCCATCAGGGCTGCATTTCTACCTGGCTCCGCTCCAACCCTCGGTGCCCCCTGTGTCGTGCCCGCTGCTTCCAATGAAGCAATAAAAATAACTAAAAGCTTCAAGAAGGAAGTGAAGAATATGGCGCTGACAGGGGAAAAAAATCGTCTTATATTCCAGCCCAGGTAAGAGACCGCAGATACATTAATATTGCATTACTTTCAAAGCTGGAAAAAAATATTTTTATTTCCTGACAATTTGGTCTCTCTTTAGTTTATCATCAGATTTGGTCTCATCTCATCAAGCATGAAGGGCTTTGAACAGGGAGATCCCAAAAACACCAGACGGTAAGTCACCTATTCCCTCTTCTATCTGCGTCCTATGAGATGTACATTGTATGTGACATAGAAATAATTTATATTTCCTCTTTTTTTCAGAAGGAATCCCCAAGTCTTGAAAAAATTGACCAATTGGATCAGGACGACCTGAACTACAAGTAAGTAGATATTAGAATTTGCTTTATTTTCGTTTCCAGTCTGTATTTACTTTTGATCATGAATCCATAGATGTGATATAATAAGATGTTCTCTTTCTCTTTTCAGAAATCTATAAAAGTCACTTCCAGGTCACGTCCATCATGATCGGAGGATTCCTCATCTGCTGCATAGGAACACTGATCCCACCATGTGCGGTGATCCTGAGAACAGCGACATCTCCAGTCCTGTATGTTGTCACATATTCTATTCAATGGCAAATTATTCCTAAATATAAAAACTATTTACCATCTTTATATCTGGTCTGTGGAGTTATTGTTTACGATATATCATATTACACACCACAGCTGCTGCAGAACCTCATAACACACCTCGTTATAGAGATGGATGGAGAGCTAAGGGCCGTGTTTTCATGTCTAGCACATGAAATGAATATTTTTTATATATATATGGTACCAAAAATATTTAAATGAGAAGCACTCATGTAATAAAGTGGTGGGTGCAAAGCAACTAGAGCTTAATCCACAGCTCAAGATACCATACAAGAAAAAAATATTTCAGAACTCCAGCAAGGTCCAGTAGAAAATCTGTGGTTTTATTTGCCCATGTTCAGAATCAAGCAACGTTTCAGTTCCACCATGGGACTTTTTTTCTTGAAAAAATTTCCATGTTAGAACTGAAACTTCGCTTGGCTCTAAACATGGGCAAATAAAACCAACTGATATATATGTGTCATTTTATATAATAATGTATATTTTGCACTTTTTACACTTATGATCATTATGAAATGTATATGATATTGAAATCTTATTATATCTAGACGCTACATGGATTCACATATCTTTTAACATGTCACTTTTGTATATTTTTGTCTGAATACCATTGATTGATTACTAATTATCTGAATGTTTCACTGGGTTTATATACCAGCACATTTGTATGTATCAATATGCTTGAAAAAAGTCCCATTGTGAGGACTGAAACGTCGCACCTTATGAGCTAAATAAAGAAGAAACACTTTTTTGGATATGTTTGGAACTGCTGCAATCATTATACTGTACATATATATTTATACATAGTATTATAAAAGGTGATTTCTTTCCATTCTACAATATGGTGCAGTAAGGAACAGTTCTCAGCCATATTCTGATATTCAGCAGTTCGCAGCAAGCAACATGGCTGCCTGACTGTTTTGATGTCACAGAGCTATGGATCAAGCAAGCAACATGGCCACCTGACTGCTGTGATGTCACAGAGATATGATCAGGTGTGGATTGTGAGGTCACACATATGATGTCATAATGTCTTGAAGTTATATAAGGCCTGAGCACTGTGACATCAGCGCCATTTCCTGAGTTGATGCTTTTGCTGATACTTCATTTTGGTTTGTGGAAGAGCGAACTAGTTTGTATTGCATATCTAGTGTTTACTTCCCGAGATTCTTATTGATCTTTGATCAAGGCCCAATAACACCGGGGCCACCTGAGAACTTAGTTCTCCAATTTTCCAACTACCCCGTGGGGTTACTAAGCCATGAGTGCCCGAGAGCTGCGTCAGCTGATCACTGACAATGACGCATGGCTGAGCCGACCGGAAAATCAAGGTAAGTGAAATGTTTAGATAGAAACAGACAATATTCCCACCATAGAGGGGCTTTTCTGGGAGGGGTTATCCCTGGGCTCTGTTGGGCAATGTTTTAGGACAGACAGCGCATTCTCCACCTCCCATTCCTATCCCGTGGGGGCAGTTTTACCTTCAGCCCAGTTCTACCCCTGCCTTGTGATGTCTACAGAGAAGTGATGTACAGCGCAGATTTACTCATCCCAAAGTAACACTAATCTATGCTGAGGTTCCCCTCTGCCTAAGCCCCACAGCAACAGCAGCAGGGTCCGTCCCTATAGGTCAAAACTGCTTAATAACAATATGTATAATTATAATAAATTATAATCTCTTTATAGGTCAGGCCATACTTGTCGAAAGACTAAGGTCTTCTCAAAGAGCATATGGGAGACCTTCTACAAGTGACGCACATCAAAGGGATACAAATGCTGTCACTACGAGGACAGGGGGACGGACCAGAGATCCTCCGCGGGGCAGGGGACAAGTAGAGACCAGGGAGCGAAGCCGCTCTCCACAAAGACCCGTCCCTGCGGAGCCCTCCAGGAGAACAGGAGAGAGCAGCCGTCCAGCAGGAGGATCTGCAGCCAGACCTGAATATGACATTCCAGGACCAAGTCATATTCCACCAAACCGCAGCCCCAGGGAGATACCAATCAGCTCTCCAGAACACCCCCAAAATCCAAATTATTTATATTACACGCTGATTACACGGCGGGGGGTGAATTTATTGCCAACACCGCCACAGGCAACGCCACAGGCAACACCACGGCCCGGCAGGAGAACGCTGCAAATCCAGAACCTCCCAACAAGAAATGTAACATCTGAAGAGGAGGCGCAGTCATGTATCATCTGTATGACTGAATATGAGATCGAGGAGCAGATCACAGTGCTGCCGTGCTCCCATAACTTCCATCAGGGCTGCATTACTACCTGGCTCCGCTCCAACCCTCAGTGCCCCCTGTGTCGTGCCCGCTGCTTCCAATGAAGCACTAAAAATAACTAAAAGCTTCAAGAAGGAAGTGAAGAATATGGCGCTGACAGGGGAAGAGACCGGCTTATATTCCAGCCCAGGTAAGAGACCGCAGATACATTAATATTGCATTATTTTCAAAGCTGGAAAAAAATATTTTTATTTCCTGACAATTTGATCTCTCTTTAGTTTATCATCAGATTTGGTCTCATCTCATCAAGCATGAAGGGCTATGAACAGGGAGATCCCAAAAACACCAGACGGTAAGTCACCTATTCCCTCTTCTATCTGCGTCCTATGAGATGTACATTGTATGTGACATAGAAATAATTTATATTTTCTCCTTTTTCCAGAAGGAATCTCAAAGTCTGAAAATAATTGAGCAATTGGATCAGGACGACCTGAACTACAAGTAAGTAAATATTAGAATATCTTCCTTTTAGTTTCCAGTTTGTATTTACTTTTGATCATGAATCCATAGATGTGATATAATAACATGTTCTCTTTCTCTTTTCAGAAATCTATAAAAAGTCACTTCCAGGTCACGTCCATCATGATCGGAGGATTCCTCATCTGCTGCATAGGAACACTGATCCCACCATGTGCGGTGATCCTGAGAACAGCGACATCTCCAGTCCTGGATGTTGTCACATATTCTATTCAATGGCAAATTATTCCTAAATATAAAAACAATTTACCATCTTTATATCTGGTCTGTGGAGTTATTGTTTACTATATATATATCATACTACACACCACAGCTGCTGCAGAACATCATAATACACACCCAATCTCAGGGGTTGACACTAAGAGCAAAGGGCCCCTGTGCAAGAAATGTGTATGTGCCCCCTCCCAACAAATACACATTTTACAAACATCAGACAAGTGCAACATACACATTGGACACAACAAATAAATACATATGCAGAAAATCAGTGTTAAATGACATTTTCAAAATAAAATAGTTTTGTTGAGACATGATAAAAATACAAAATACAGATAATAGCATCAAAAATGGATTAAAATATGAGTCCTCACAGTAAAGAAAGTACTGAGTGCCCGGGCTACTGGCCATAACATCTATACCATACAGAAGTACATTGTAAATAAACAGCCATGGTGAGTCACATAACAAAAATAAACAAATGTGAAATAGACCATCAGAATCGATAGACAGAATTGGCAAGGCAGCCAAAAAAACAAAAGAGAAGCTGACAGACCATGCAGATATACAATGGGGTAAAGAGTAGCGATGTGCCAGGAGCCCACTTACACCCAACGCGTTTCGCGTGAACGGAGGTAGGTGTAAAAACCACAGGGATTGGTTGAGGTAAGTGTCAATAAAAATCTGGCGATCGGAAGTAGGTCAACACGAAACCGGAAGTGAGCTGATTTGGGGCAGTAAATTATGTAAATGACTCAGTGAGAACGGAGGTAGGTGTAGGTGTCATTTACATAAGTTACCGCCCCAAATTAGCTCACTTTCGTGTTGACCTACTTCCTGAAACAAAATTGGTATCGCCATGACCATGATTTAATCCGCAGGGCGAACTGTTTTTTGGTCACTTTATATTCCACAAAACATGAAATAAAAAAAGTCTCATCTAGCCCAAAATGATACCAATACAAACTACAGCTCGCCCCCTGCAAAGAATGAGTCAGAAAAGTAAAAAAGTTATGACTCAGAATATAGCGACAAAACACTAATTTTATTTTTAACAATTAGTTTCTTCCTTGTAACAGTAGTAAAACGAAAAAAAAAACTATATAAATTTGGTATCGCCAAAGACGTATTGACCGGTAGAATAAAGTTAACAAGCCAATTTTACTGTACGGTGAAATTCGTAAAAACGAATCCCCTCAAAAAGCTTAGGAATCGCTGTTTTTTTCCTACTCCACCCCACAAATAATTTTTTCCCAGTTTCCCAATACATTATATGGTACAATAAATGGTGCCGTGAAAAACTAAAACTCGTCCAACAAAAAACAAGCCCTCATATGGCTTTATCGACGGAAAACAAAAAAGGTATAGCCTTTGGAACGTGGTTAGGAAAAAAATTAAAACAAAAATCCAAAAAATGGCTGTGACGGGAAAGGGTTAATATACACCTCAGCTGCTGCAGAACATCATAATAAACACCTCAGCTGCTGCAGAACAACATCATATTCACCTCAGTTGCTGCAGAACTTCATAATACAATGGTCCCTAAAATGACAATATTAATTGGTTCCGTACGACCATTGTAAGTGTAAAATATTGTAACTTGAAACCATAACTCTATAAAAAAAAAAAATACTAACTGGTTCCAAAGTCGCCAAAATGTGAACCAAAAATAATAAGAAAAAAAGAATAAGCAGATAAGTAATACATATAAAACAATCCTTACATATAAATATCAGAGAGAGCTGCTGGAGGTTGTAGTTCACTTTCTATGATGAGGACAGGAGCTTCTTCGGGGTCCTGTACAGTACACAGTGTACCAGAAAAATATCATGGGACGCCCTCACCTGGTTTCCAAAGGTGCAACTTATCCCGGCACAGGTAAAGAGCAGTACAGAGCATGTAGTACCGTGCTGTACTGTAGAGAGGCGCTGCTAGCTTGGGGAAACCTAGTCCATACAGAAAATAACCTGTCAGTGCAAGGTCCCAGCACTGACATTACATGAAGAGCAGTAATATGAAGCTATTTTTACACGTCGTCACAGTCATTTTGCATCTTTTTGAACAGTTTTGGATTTGCAAAAATTGTAGCAAAGGCCGCAAATAGACCGTGACTTGTGAACACAGGCTAAAGCAAGAAGGTGACACATCATGGATAATCTAAGAAAATACAAGAGAAATGGACGTGAACCATATAATTACATAGAATCCTATAACACTGCAGCTATGACTGACTGCCCCAAAGACTGTGCTCCAAAGGATAAGTTCACACAGGGCGGATATCCTGCATAAACTTACACAGCGCATGCGCCGTGGCGGCCGCAGGGAATTACGGCCGAAAAACTCCACCAAATTGCGGTGCTGATCTTTGGCCAGACGTTCTGCAGACCGGCCTCCTGGGAAACATCATCTCAGGTGGTTTCCATTTTTTCGACGGAATCAATACCGCAGTCGACTCCGCTATTGATTCTGTCACAAAAACGGAAACCTGGTGGAATGGTGATGCTAATGGAAGCTAAGGTTTCCGTTTGACTTTCTGTTGAGGGATTCACCCGATGGAAACCTCCGACGGAACCCCTGAACGGAAAGCGAACGCTGATGTGAACCGGCCCTAAACACTAAAAAAGTAGAAAGAGATCTTAATTTTAGGACACAAAAAAAGTCTGCTTTATTTATGCTATTATCTTTATTAAAGGAATAAAGATACGTGAAAAATAAACCACAATATGTCATACATAAGAAAACTCTAACATCCATGCCAAAATTATCCAGTGGGGTCAAAGCCAAGTTGCGCAATGAGACCAGAATCTTGATGAAGCATATTAGTGGTAGACATAAAAATGCGTATATAATGTAGAGGGCAACTCTGCAGAAAAGCCACAAGTCAGCTCGATTTCAGGCTGTATTCACACTGCTGTCAGCGGCTCAGTTCAAAAGCTCCATCAGCAGCTCCGTTGAATTTGACAGGAAAACAGCGGAAACCAAATCGATACTCTGACAGACCCCATTTTAAGTCAGTGGGTCTGTTGGGCGCCAGTGATCTGACAGAGTGTTGTGGCTTCCAATAAGAACGGAAGCCACAACACAAATGTGATCATAGCCTTAGGCCCCATGCACACGACCGTATTTTCATCCATCCGTAAATACTGTCCGTAAATACGGATTCGTAGTCATCCGCAACTTATCCGTATATACGGAACGGTATCCGCAAATACGATCCGTATTGCATCCATATATACAGATCCGCAAAAAGATGAAAACTATAAATGATGGCAAACCTGGTATCGCCTAGCAACGCTTCTGTAATTACGGACGGCTACGTGTGCATATCTGTAGCCGTCCGTAATTATAGAAGCGCCCATAGACTTCTATGGGACAAGAATAGGACATGATCTATATTTTACGTATAATTCCTAAGGAACGGTCACCCATCCGTAAAAATATGCAAAGGTGTTAGTAGCCCATATAAATTAATGGGTCCGTAATTACTGCCTGTAATTACGGATGAAAAATACGGTTGTGTGCATGGGGCCTTACTGTATTCAGAGCAAAACACAACAGTTATATGCAAAGGTAAGAGACAAATCTCTATACATTGATACCAATATAAATACCAATTACCCAATACAATTGCTCTCTTTAGCTAGAGCAGTGCTCTTATAATAACGTCTGTCAACATAACTGTCAATGGTCTGCAAAGGACATCATAAAATACATCATAAAACATCCCGTATCCACTGATTGGTCTGAAATGACCATAGAATTCTATGGTGATCCAAGTTTGGTTCACTAGAACCGCGGCGGGGCCAAGTGTTGCAGCCGTAATGCAGAGTTAAAATAAGGCCTTATTACGGATGTCTGAAATTGCCATAAAAAGAGCAACTATAAAGATATATTAAGAAATGGCCCGTTAAAAAATGTCCTAGAGTATTTTTAAAGTATTTTTAAGTGCCCCATAGTACCTCACACAATATAATGCCCCCAAAGTGCCCCCATCCACACAGTATAATGCCACCTTACTGCCTCTTAATAAATTCTCACCTAGCCCCGTTCCCACGATGGTCTCTCCTCCGGTCTGTATTGTGTGTGCCGTTGCGCAGACAACGCACAATGACGTCTGCGCCAAGCCACTAATGGCAGGCTTCACATAGTGAATAGTGGAGCAGGAAGCTGACGGCTTCTGATGACGCAGATACAGTTGAATCTGGGACATGCCGCTGGATCCGCAACGGTTGGGAGGCATGCCTTAGGCCCACCAGAGAAAATTATTCAAAGGACACTCCCTCCAACTATACAGAACAGATGCTCGTCCACTTTTAATCACATTGTAAACTTTATTGTTATTATTGCACACACAAGAAATATCATCAATAATGTCTAATAGATTATTTCTAAATTAACCCATAAGAAATAGATCCTAGCCGCAAGTAATTGGCTCCATAGTCATCTGCTAATAGGATAGTCTTCTGCTGCACCTCTAGGACCCATTATAATCAAAACGCCCCCAGCACCACATGACACAGTCCCAAAAAAAAGGGAGAATGCAACCAAATTTTAAGAGTAAGGCCTCATGCACACGAACATGCTTTTTCCGGCCGCAATTCCCCTGAAAATGCACAGGAGAATTGCGGCCCCATTCATGCCTATGGGGCCATACACACCACCGTGGTTTCCACGGTCCGTGCATGGCCCAGGAGCCCGCACCGCAGAAAGAACGGGCATGTCTTATTACAGCCGCGTTCTGCAGTCTGGGCTCATTGAAAATAATGGGCACGGCCAGCGATTTGCGGGCGGCTCGCGGCTGTCACTCCGTGGCCGGCCGACCCGAAAATCACGGCCATGCACATGGCTACGGTCATGTGCATGAGGCCTAAGGCAATATTAAAGTTACTGATATCAATTTAGGATTGGGAGAGAAGTAAAAAAAAAAGGTGGGGAAAATCCCTTCCCTCTATCATCTACGTTTGCATGATTTGTAATCCAGCGGGTGATATGAAATCGAGAGCTATGATTGTTGTGAGACAGAGCAGTAAAAGGGTTAATGATAAACCAACTTAAAGTGAGGATTGTTTGGGAGTGCCCGTCATGCCACAACCGGCCTGACAAGTTTATATAGCTCTGTCTTTAGTTGACTCAGTTGCTTGGTTTATTCTCAAGTCTTGGACCACACACACGCACACGCACACGCGCACACACACACACACACACACACACACTTCCTTGTCCCTACTGGAAACAGCAAATTCATTCAATAGTGATAGATTCCTAGTAACACAGCGTCACAGGAGCGAGGAGTCTCACAACACAAATCTATTAGTCCATTCATATTTCCCCGCTTTGCATTCTTTTACTATCCACATATGCTGTTTTTTACGCTTTCGGTGTGATAATGTTCAATTATGTGAATATCCCTTTAAAGTGGCTTCCCACCACAACAACTTATGTCCCGACACCCCTGTATGAACGGAGCGGCAGGTCACGCATGCGCGCTGTCGCTTCATTCATTCCCTATAGGACTGCCGGAAATGGCTGAGTGCTGTACTCGGCTATCTCCGGCAGTCCCATAGAAAATGATTGGAGTGGCAGCGCGCATGCGTGACCTGCCGCTCCGTTCATACACGGGACTCGGTACCCCCGTCCTCTTGATCGGTGCGGGTCCCAGGAATCAAACACTTATTACCTATCCTGTGAACAAGTTGAATTTTTTTAATGGCACCATTTTGGGGTACATATAGCCTATTTTTTGTGGGACTTATTTCTTGTGGGAGAACTTGTTTTACATACGACTTTAACTGAGCAGGTAAATAACGTCATATTTTATAATTCGGGTCGTTACAGATGCAGCAATACTAATTATGTGTCGATTTTTTTTCATAATTAAGCATTTTGTAAGTGAAAAAAAAGTGTTTTTTTTTTATTTTACGGGTTTTTAGTTCCCTTTTTGGATACTACACCTTTTTGCACTACAGGAAGAGAAGAAAAAACACACGGCGCCACATAGTGCAATTATCCGGAGGTCAAAAACAGACAATAAATGCTAGGGTGATTTGCACTCACCTAGTCGGGTTATGCTGACCAGGCATAACACTGTTGGATGGTGTGGAACGATCTCCAGGGAGCACACTGCTATGGAGATCCGAAGTCAGGAGACACACCCAAGGTGTGTCCAGCCAGGTGCGATCTGTAGCTGCTGCCAAGGTCCAAGGGCCGGTGAGCGTGAATTCACCGTCAAATTTGAAAGTAAAGGATAGAAAAAAGGGGGACCGATGCAAGGCGCTGCTAATATCAATATCGATGTTTATTAAGAGGTAGGCTACGCGTTTCGACGCAGGAATTGCGTCTTCCTCAGGCCATGAACATACACAAATGAACATCTCCCATATATATACACATGTCAGTAATCAAAAACCGACCAATCACAGGAGGAAATGGGGAGGGGACACAGGGAGTTTGCTACAAGGAATAGAACAAAAAGCAAACACGAATGATTGAAGAAATATGCGTCAATTAGATAAAAGAGCAATATGGTAGTTACATTTAACATAATTACATTTAACATATAGGAAAAAAGTGACAGAACATAATAATAATCCCAATTTATAAGATATATAAAATGTTTGATATACAAGCCGTATTGATGACAACAAAAAAGCCGGCAATTAGGGTTAGCGGTGAGTTGAAATACTATATAATTCTCAAAAGGGCAGAAAGATTTCTAAGTCTATAAAAAACGAAAATAACATTTAATAATTAAATCTGATGATACTGCATAAAAATTGCGATAATATAACTATGCATAAATTCATAGGAGACTAGAATACTAATCACCGCAAAGAAGGAAAGATCAGTGGCGTCTTCGTAGTCATAACAACACCACTATTATGCTGATACATCGGTACGCGAGTACCATGTTAGATGAGTAACACAATTTATATAGAATACAAATTAAGCAAAGTATCACTATGCCTATAAAAAAAATATATTTTTACAAAAAAACGTCACGAATTATTGACTCGAAAATCGTAAAAAGGCGATCAAGCATTTAAAACTAGAATAAAATCTATATTCAATGGAACATCAGAACCAATAAAAAATATGTATGTATAAAACTATAATTCATAATAAAAAATTCCAAGCCAATCTAAAAAAAACAATTACTATAATACTCTCGTAAACCAAAGGAAGAATGACATCTAAGATGATCTGATGCCATAATTACACATTAATTATATGTTGTATTAATATTAATAATATGTTATATCAATACCAATAATAACATTAATAACATGGGTTTTCAACCCAAAATGTGAAGCAATATATATATTACAGGGAATATGGACGATATCACTGCAATGACAAAAGAAACAATTATATAACAGAACATCTGTTTATGAGAAATACGCCTGATGTTAGAATAAAATATAATATAATAAACCTATATTGGATATGTGACTTTTTTTGTATATTTTTTTGTATCTACGAGGGCAATTACTGGTTATATGTATATACGGGAGACAAAACTATTAAAGAATCAGAGCTAATCTAAAGAGGACTCACTAATATCATTCAAGCCTTCAGGGTGAAGTGTACACAATTTATAGATCCAATAATTCTCACGCTGTTTTAAACATAAGAATCTATTAGTATAGTCTGCAAGTATTTGCTCAATGGGAGTAATGCTTATACAGTCGAAATTGCAGTTATGTCTATATAGGCAATGTCGGGATACACTGTGTTTAGAAAAACCTCTGCTAACATTTGACCTATGATTATTGATCCTTTTACGTAGGGTTTGGGTAGTACGTCCTATATACTGTAATTTACAAGTACATTGTAGCAGATAAACTACATATTCACTGCCACAATTTAGTAAACTTTTAATGCCAAATGATTCTGATGTTACTATAGACGTAAAATTGGTGACCTTATGTGTAATGTTGGAACAGCACATACACCTGGGCAAACCACAACGAAATGAGCCTAATATTGATGGCTGTAGCCTTGAGATGCTTAGATTTCCTTGGTTTTGCAATTTACTTGGGGCCAATAAATTTTTAAGAGTCTTGGACCTTCTAAAAGTGACCTTAGGTAAAGGGGGGAGTAACCCCTTAAGTACCGGATCGTTACAAAGGATGTGCCAATGCTTACACAGAATTGACCTAATCGATTTACTCCCAGCATTAAAGGTTGTAATAAAATTATATTTGTAATCAAAATGATCAACTTTCTTATCCACTACTTTTACACATTCTTCTTGAGTCATTTCTGTTGCTCTGGATTGTGCTCCTTCAATAAGACTAATCGGGAAATGTTTCTCCCTAAATCTTTTCCTTTTTCATTGACTCTATAGAAAAACAGCTCCAAAAATGGCCGTAAAAAACGCAATTTGCTAAAAAAAAAGGCTGAAAATCATGATCTGTTTTCCCTTCAAAACAGTTCCGTATTTTCAGACGTTTTTGGTTAAGCGTGTGAACATACCCTTATGGCCCGGTATTATTCATTCATTAGATTTATTCATAGTTATTAGGGGTGTTAGTGGTCTGTGGGGGCATCGTTTGGCCGCTTATCAGGTTGACAACCCCCAAAGAGTTCATGTTTAGCATGTGAATGCTATTTTAAATGGTTATAAATTTGTACATGTATATTTATTGGAATAAACATTTTTTGTGTTATCTATCATGACTTCATAGTTTTTTTGCCATATACATACCCATTTGTTTTTTTGGTTTTGCTTTTCATCTTTTTTGTTATAAACTTTAATGATCTATGTTTTACTATTTCTTTTAATACCGCTATGGGACTTCACTATGCGATTGTTTGATAATTTTTATAATACACTTAAATACTTCTGTAATGCAGTTTATAATGCTCCGGCAAGACCTATTAGGGTATGTTCACACAAAATGTTTTCGGCCATTTTTCGGGCCGTAAACGCCAGAAAAACGTACGAAAAATCGGATGTAGAACGTCTCCAAACATCTGCCCATTGATTTCAATGGGAAAAACGGCGTTCAGTTCCAACGGCCACGAAAAAGACGTGCAGGTCACTTCTTGGGACGTTTTTGGAGCTGTATTTCATAGACTTTATTGAAAAAAGCTCCAAAAAGTCCGTAAAAAACGCAGCGAAAATCGCGAGTGGCTTAAAAAAACATCTGAAAATCAGGAGCTGTTTTCCCTTGAAAACAGCTCCGTATTTTGAGACGTTTTTGAGTTTGTGTGTGAACATACCCTAAGAGTATGTTCACACGCTTAGCAAAAAACATCCTGAAAACACGGAGGGAAAACATTCAAGGGATATTCAAGGGAAAACAGCTCCTGATTTTCAGACGTTTTTTAATCAACTCGCGTTTTTCGCTGCGTTTTTTTACGGCCGTTTTTTAGCTGTTTTTCAATAGAGTCAATGAAAAACGGCTCCAAAAACGTCTCAAGAAGTGACATGCACTTCTTTTTCATTGGCGTCTTTTTACGCGGCCGTTTTTAAAAACGGCCAAGTAAAAAAAACGCCCCCTCTGAACAGAATGCTGTTTTTCCCATTGAAATCAATGGGCATATGTTTGTAGGCGTTCTGCTTCCGATTTTTCAGCTGTTTTTCGGCCGTTTACGGCCTGAAAACCGGCCGAAATAAGCCGTGTGAACATACCCTTAAGCATACACGTTTGGCAGACTTAGGAGCCTTTGTTAGGCCTCCGGCTGCAATGTAAACCATCAGCACCCTGTAGTCGCGTCGCAGGGTGGCCAATGGGGTGACAGAAGGAGCCCTCTCCCTCTAAAACCACTTAGAAGCCGTGATCGTTATTGACCGCAGCATCTAAGGTCTTAAATGGGCGGAATCGGTGGTAGAGCAGGATCCCGGCATAGGAGTCGGCATAGATTTCGAATATACTTTCACTAAGCCCCATCCATTTTTGAAAAAAGCGACGTAAACAACCCAAAAGTCGCAATTCTTCCTGCAAATTGCAACTTTTGAGTAGTTTGTGACTTTTCTACGCCAGACTTCATGTGCATTTGTAGTGATATTACACTTTATGGGGTCTATACTATTGAAATGAATCATTCTTTAGTAGTAAGATAGCTCCATCATGTATGGTGACATCACCGTACATTCACACTGCCCAATAATAGTTCTTGAATAAGGCAAAGAGGTTAAAGGACTCTCCCAGAAGTCCCTGTTGCAACTTCTACCACCATATACAATTGGCGATCCACTTAAATCCTTCATTGGGCACAAATATCTTCCAATCCCAGTAAATCGCCTTATATACGATCACGGAAATCTAAGCATCTGTACATTATGCCTGTCATCACTGGCTGAATCACTGGCACACTAACGCTATGGTAATATTTGCCAATCATAGGACTGGATTTCTCACCTGCCTGGTGTTTTTATAAATTGACCTTCTTATGGATATAAGCCCTACATGTATATCATTATCTCACTGCAGGGCCGGGGGTTAGCCTGTAATGTAACATTGTCATTAGTGTTAGTTAATGACACATAAATAGGGTGACAAATACAGCGCGTCTTACAAGATTAACGATAGCTGAGGACATACTATACAGAATATATAGGACCTGCTCAGGAACCCATTGTCCCTATTCTTTATTACTCCCGTTATGGGTATTTGCTGTGCTGGGGGGTATTTCTACACGTCACGTTGATCCTTTGTCCTTTTCAAGTGCTGATTCTCTTTCTAGGCAGTATGTCCTATATGAAGCCTTTACTGTTTATATGAGGCACTTTTATATATGTCACTTTTTAATAGAATCCTCTTTTGCCTGAATAGCATGTTGAGACGCAAGCATTTTGTTCTAATGGGAAGTCTAATAAATATTCATGAGGCACCATTGTGATTAAGATATACATATGACATAAAGAAGGATCACAATGTAAATCATTTTAATAAGTTCTCCACCGACCTGATTAATATATCAACAACAGATGGTTTGAGCAATTAAAAAGACTCCTTCAAATACATTCACATGGGGCGCGTTTTGTTGCGTCAGAGAGTCACCATTAGCACGTGTTCACATGGCACAGATTTACCATAGGCAAATACACTGTAGGTTTTCTTTTAGAAAATTGACAGCAGAGATCCGCAGCTGAAACTCGGATTTCTTCGGCGGATTGGCCAGCGATTCTGCTTACGGATTAGCCCGCATAGTAGAGCTAATGCACAGGTTTTCAGTGTGGAATCAGCGGAAATAATGAACATGCTTCATACTTTAAAATCTGCAGCGCATTTATTATTCCACGCTTTTCTTGAACATGTGAATGGGTTATAAAATAAAAACAGCTGCTAAAAACGTATATATTTGCATGCTGTCTTGCCACGGTGCTGTACTGGTATGGTTCTTTATTTCACCATTACCGCCCTGTGGTAATGTACCCTTACCCCTTTTCAGACAATTTGCTCTTGATCTGAGTCATGGCACTGGTCCATTCAAAATCCTCGATCGTGCAGTGAGCAGAAACGGGGGTTGGGACGTTTATTCTAGAGATCTGTGGGGGTCTCATTGATGGGCCCCCCAGCGATCATATATTTATCTCCTATTCTGTGGACCGGTGATGTAGATTGTGGGAAAACCCTTTTGACTGTCTACACACAAGTCTCAGTGTATGCCAGTAATGTGGCAGCCACTGCCAGGTACATGCTCATTTCCGGATCCCAGACTTCACCTTTCTGGGATTACATTGTGCAAACAATCTTTAGAATAGATGATGTCATGGCTGACTAACACATACTGCTCAAAGTATGCAAACAGGAATACTCATAATGACACATGGATTGTAACCTCGAGCCGACCACAGGGTACTATGATGAGGGGGTGACATTAGTTCAAATAGATGATGTAGCACAATAGAGACTCACATTACTAGAGCTGGAGACATCTGCCAAAATCCAAAGGCAAACTGGAAATTTTTTTTTATTTAAAAAAAACTTGTAAGAATCTTAAAAGGAAATTGTGCCTTTAATCATGTTTATTTAATAGCATTATAAAAATCTATTTTTAATGTCAGTATGCATGGTAAAGGAAAATAGCAGAACTGTACTTTTGATTTTCAAAACCAGAACACTGCGCCACTCTTGTCTATAGGCTGTGTCTGGTATTGTAACTCAGCATTATTCACGTGAATGGGGATCAGATGCAATACCAGAGACAGCCACTGGACTAGAAGAAAGCATATTTTAGTCTCATACAAGCCCTTTTAAAGCTTCCTCTCCTATGAGAAAATGGAGATTGTCCACCATCTTTGATAAGAATACACATCTAACGTATGGCCAGCTTTATTTTCACAACTGAAATAAGTACAGTGCAGCCGTGTTCTATAAACAGTGCAAATATAAGGGCATTTGGGGCGACATCTGTGGCATTTTAAAGTACAGGAAAAATCCTTTGTATACAGGTAAACTGTCGTTAATCTAGTATTAAAATAGTTATCCAGGCTGGGGGCTGTTTTTCATACTGATGACCTACAGGATAGGCCATCATTATATGATCGGTGGGGTGGGGGTCCAACAACCGGAACCCGCACCGATCATCTGTTCTAGCTGCCTCCGAGTGCCCGAAGCTATGCAGCAGTCGGTGCGGGAAGCCGATGACTCCGGCCGTGTATAGTGGCCGTGCTGGGTTACTGCAGTTCTGCTCCTATTCACTTGAGTAGGAGCAGAGCTGCAGAACGGCCGCTATACAGTGGTCGGGGTCTTCTGCTTCCAGCACCGACTACTCCATAACATCCGGCGCCAGGAGGCAGCCGGAACAGCTGATTAGTGCGGGATCCGGTTGTCTGCCCCCCCCCCCATCATATACTGATTACCTATCTTGCCCACTGAGCCTCAAGAGGGTGAATTAACACGTGGCAGATTTTGTTTTTCTGCGACAAGAAATCAGTTTCATTCATATGAATGGAACTTGAAGAAATCCATACTGCTGCAGAAACAACCCCATACAGATGAATGGAACTGATTTTGAGTCGCAAAATATTCTGCAACAAAATCTGCCGCGTGAGTGCACCCAAATAGACTGACCCTTCCTGTTCTGTAGAGATCACTTCTCAGCAGTCATCTCATTATCATCACAGGCAGGATTACAGTGACAGGTAACACCTCTATATAGATAATACAGGATCCACCATTCATAATAGACTGATCCTTCCTGTTCTGTAGAGATCATTTCCCAGCAGTCATCTCATTATCATCACAGGCAGGATTACAATGACCCGTAACACCTCTATATAGATAATACAGGATCCACCATTCATAATAGACTGACACTTCCTGTTCTGTAGAGATCACTTCTTAGCAGTCATCTCATTATTATCACAGGCAGGATTACATTGACAGGTAAGGCTTCGTTCACATCTGAGCTAGGGCTCCTTTCCGATGTTCCGTCTGAGCTTTCCATCAGAACGGTGCCCTGACAGACACAAACGGAAACCACAGGTTTCCGTTTCCATCACCATTGATTTCAATGGTGACGGATCCGGTGCCAATGGTTTCCATTTGTCTCTGTTGTGCAAGGGTTCCGTCGTCTGTAGAGATCACTTCTCAGAAGTGATCTCATTATCACAGGCAGGAATACATTGAAAGTTAAGTCTATGTTCACACTGCGTTTCTGGTTTCTTTTTGACGTAAACACCAGGGAAAAGCTTTTGACATATATGTTAAACAGAGGCTTTTGATTGATGCCTAACAGTGGCATTCGTCACCTATCAGTTATTATGGCATCCACTAAACGCACACGTCATAAAAAGTTCATAAAGTATATATTTAAGGGATGCCTGTGACGGATGCTATACAGTGGCATTCACACACTTGGACATAATATAGGCTGGTAAAATTCACAATATGATTCGGAAAAGCACATGAAAGTCCCTTTTAAAGGGGACCATGTCCTATTAAAGAATTTGAACATTATGGAGGGGGGTCCCCTGCTCGCAATTACCTTTAGGAGTAGCTACAAAGCAATCATTTGACTGACCACCACGGAATACTACATTTAGGTGGACCACTGCAGGGGTAAATGCCTTGCTGGCCACAGTTTCCTTTGCCATGGGTCTCAGAAGCTGGACCTGTGGCGATCACCTGATCGCCATGGCAGTTCCCATTTGAAATGCATTGTCTATGATGAGATAACCATTTCCCAATACATAGAAATTATTTCTTATACAGATAATATGCAATCCACTGTTCTACGTTATCAGTCATAATATAATGCTCTAAGCTGTCTCTGTATTGGGCATAGAAATACTTCTCTGCAATTATACCTATACCTGGGATGGCTATTACTAACTACATGAACCTATTGTGTTGTTTAGAATGATACTTTACTGCTACTGCAGTAAAATGTATTTCTGTGTCACGTGTTAACAGGGCAGAAGCTGGCTCTGCAATGTGATAAGGTATGTTTTGCCGCCATACATTGTTCAACCAGTTTTACTAGACTGGGTACCTGGGAACGTGTTAGAGTCCTTGTCACGCTTGACCTATAACTGCAACTCTGTGGTTGTTATTCAGTGCCTGTAAAAAGGAACAACATAACATGTATGTAACCAGGGGCACACAAAGAAGAGGAAGCCTAAAAGCAAAAATCCAATTGACCAGTTTGTCTAATGCTGGATCATATGTTTATTTCCATTCCTTAATGCATTTTTTTTTATTAAAGTGATATTCTTAGCAAAAGTTGAAAATTGCCTAAATTCTACTCGCATGCCGAGAGTTTCCTGTACAGATTCTGAAAAGGCCTATGGCAACTACAGTCCGGGAATCCACATAGCCACATGCAGGCCTTATTCTTGTAACACCTTAGAAAACCTTACAGGATATCTCACAGTCGATCTCACAGGGTGTGTTCCCAGGCATCAGCTAGCTGTAAACTTTAGAAAAACCCAGCAGCAAGTGTTCAATTCCCCTGCAGCGCCACCACAGGGAAAATGTAAAATTACACAGTGACGACTGAATTTGAAAATAGGTCTGCTACAACAGGCCCCCTGCACATGTTGCGTGAATGCTGCAGAATTTTCAACATATGGAAGATAAATCGAAATGCTGCAGATTGAGAATTTGCACCATAGATCAATTTCCACATCTGTTTTCTGCAGATTTTGCAGCTTGTAAACGAGATTTGTTAAAGCTCAACCACTTTGCTGCTACTAGTGACAGTAACGCAACGTGTGCAGGAGCCCTAAAGTGTCAAGAATAGTTTCCCTAAATATGTTCACTATATAACACGCGGGTTTAGTATATTTGGCTCAGGGCTATGGCTACAGAGTTTTAACCCCTCCCCCCCCAGGGGCGTAGCTAAAGACTGATGGGCCCCGATGCAAAAAATCTTACTGGGCCCCCCCCCCTGCAAACTTCTCATGGCTGACGGTCCGCAGCTTTCAGCTGCATCGCTGGGTCTCCTAAGTGACCCAACAATGCAGCACTAGCAGCCGGGGCGTCACTAAGGCTGGGTTCACACACCCTACTTATGGACGTAATTCGGGCGTTTTAGCATTGAATTACGTCCGAAAATGCGGCTCAAAAGCGTTGGCAAACATCTGCCCATTCATTTGAATGGGTCTTACGATGTTCTGTGCCGACGGTCATTTTTTTTTACGCGCCGCTGTCAAAAGGCGGCGCGTAAAAAAGATGCCCACGTCAAAGAAGTGCCTGTCACTTCTTCAGGCGTAAATGGAGCCGTTTTCCATGGACTCCATAGAAAAACAGCTCCAATTACGTCCGTAATGGACGCAGCGAAAGACGCCTGCACATGCCTTTACGTCTGAAATTACAGTGCTGTTTTCTCCTGAAAACAGCACCGTAATTTCAGCCATAACGGACGCTGCCGTGTGAACATACCCTCAGGGCTTAAAATGTCAGGGGAAATAGCCCCAATACATATGTGTCCGCCCCCAAAAAAAAGTGTGTATATGAGACAGCATAGGATATCTATAGCACTACGACCCTATAAACTATGGATAGGATTAGATACAGTGGCTCAGCAGACAGTATCACACATGATAGGCTTAGATACAGTGGCCCAGCAGACAGTATCACACATGATAGGATTAGATACAGCGGATCAGCAGACAGTATCACACATGATAGGATTAGATACAGCGGATCAGCAGACAGTATCACACATGATAGGATTAGATACAGTGGCTGAGTAGACAGTATCACACATGATAGGATTAGATACAGTGGCTCAGCAGACAGTATCACACATGATAGGATTAGATACAGTGGCCCAGCAGACAGTATCACACATGATAGGATTAGATACAGCGGCTCAGCAGACAGTATCACACATGATAGGATTAGATACAGTGGCTCAGCAGACAGTACCACACATGATAGGATTAGATACAGTGGCTCAGCAGACAGTACCACACATGATAGGATTAGATACAGTGGCTCAGAAGGCAGTATCACACATGATAGGATTAGATACAGTGGCTCAGCAGACAGTATCACACATGATCGGATTAGATATAGGGCCCAGCAGACAGTATCACACAAGATACGATTAGATACAGTGGCCCAGCAGACAGTATCACACATGATTGGATTAGATACACAGCTCAGCAGACAGCATCACACATGATTGGATTAGATACACAGCTCAGCAGACAGTATCACACATGATAGGATTAGATACACAGCTCAGCAGACAGTATCACACATGATTGGATTAGATACAGGGCCCAGCTCGCTGACATTGCGTCTCCAGCGCTGGACCCAGGATAGGTAAGAATAATATTTTTGCTTCTTTATGTGTTACTGATTATTTTTGTGTGTTTGTGTTTTTTTACAGGTTCGGTTGTTGGACTTCGCATTCGAGGACTTCAATGACGGCGTTTTTTTTATTCTCAATAAAATGGTTAATGAGGGTTGTGTTTTTTTATTCCAATAAAACATTTTTTCTATGTGCTTGTATCTTTTTAAACTTTATTATTACCGCCTTAGTAATGGCCGCCGGCTGATTGACAGTATCCATTGCTAAGGCGGGGCTTAATGTTAGCCGGTGCAGAAGCTAACACTAACCCCCATTATTACCGCGGTACCCACCGCCACCAGGGGTACTGGGAAGAGCCGGGTACGAACCAGTACCCGACCATCTGTAGTGATGGTCGGCCGCAGGCTGGTATTATCAGGAGGGGAAAGGCCAAAAACAGTGGCCCTTCCTACCCTGGTAATGCTAGGCTGCTGCTGTTGCTTTATTGTATCTGGCTGGTTATGAAAAATGGGGGGGACCCCACATTATTTTTTTTTAAATGACGTGGGGTCCCCCCCATTTTTCATAACCAGCCAGATACAATAAAGCAGCAGCAGGCAGCATTACCAGGGTAGGAAGGGCCACTGTTTTTGGCCTTTCCCCTCCTGATAATACCAGCCTGCGGCCACCCCAGTGTCCGACCATCACTACAGATGGTCAGGTACTGGATCGTACCCGGCTCTTCCCAGCACCCCTGGTGGCGGTGTGTACCGGGGTAATAATGGGGGTTAGTGTTAGCCTCTGCATCGGCTAACACTAAGCCCCGCCTTAGCAATGGATGCTGTCAATCAGCCAGCGGCCATTACTAAGGTGGTAGTAATATAGTTGAAAAAAAAACACAAAGACATAGAAAAAATATTTTATTGAAATAAAAAAAAACCCACACAGCCCTCATTAACCATTTTATTGATAATAAAAAAAAAGCCGTCATCGAAGTAGTCCTGGAATCTGACGTAGTCCAACGACCGAACCTGTAAGAAAACACACAAGAAACGATTAGTAACATGTGTTAGGCTTAGATACAGGGCCCATGTGTGATACTGTCTGTGGGACTCTGTATCTAAGCCTACCACAACGTAGGCTTAGATACAGGGTCCAGCAGACAGTAATCTTATACAGTATAAGATTACTGTGTGCTGGGGCCCTGTATCTAAACCTAGTGTGGTAGGCTTAGATACAGGGCCCAGCAGACAGGATCACACATGGGCCCTGTATCTAAGCCTACCATGTGATTGGCTTAGATACAGAGCCCATCAGACAGGATCACGCATGGGCCATGTATCTAAGCCTACCATGTGATTGGCTTAGATACAGGGCCCAGCAGACAGGATCACGCATGGGTCATGTATCTAAGCCTATCATGTGATTGGCTTAGATACAGGGCCCAGCAGACAGGATCACGCATGGGCCATGTATCTAAGCCTACCATGTGATTGGCTTAGATACAGGGCCCAGCAGACAGGATCACACATGGGCCATGTATCTAAGCCTACCATGTGATTGGCTTAGATACAGGGCCCAGCAGACAGGATCACGCATGGGTCATGTATCTAAGCCTATCATGTGATTGGCTTAGATACAGGGCCTAGCAGACAGGATCACGCATGGGCCATGTATCTAAGCCTACAGTGTGATTGGCTTAGATACAGGGCCCAGCAGACAGGATCACACATGGGCCATGTATCTAAGCCTACCATGTGATTGGCTTAGATATAGGGCCCAGCAGACAGGATCACGCATGGGCCATGTATCTAAGCCTACCATGTGATTGGCTTAGATACAGGGCCCAGCAGACAGGATCACACAATCTGTGATCCTGTCTCATGGGCCCCCTAAGCCTGCTACATCGTAGGCTTAGGGGTTGTGCAGTCCCTAAACATTGATGGCCTATCCACAGGATAGGCCATCAATAGCTGATGTGTCTCCCGGGACCCGCCAATCGGCTGTTTTGAAGGGGCCGCAGCACTCGTACGAGAGCTGCTTCCCCTTCATTTCACTACTCGCCCACACTGTAAATCGCCAACAAGGATTTACAGTGTGACCGGAATGAAGGGGAGCAGCTCTCGTACGAGTGCTGCGGCCCCTTCAAAACAGCTGATTGGCGGGTCCCGGGAGTCAGACCCCGCCAGTCAGGGCTAACCTTACCTTACCTTCCTCTTCGGCCGCGGCGGGAGTTCTGTCGTCTCGATGCTGTGCGCGGCGCATAGCGTGGTGACGTCATGCGCTGCGCACAGCGCTTGAAGTCAGGACCTCCGCTGCGATCCGGAACCAGGAAGGTAAGTAAAGTATGTTACTATAGTAACAGGGGCCCGCGACCCGAGTTACTATAGTAACTTTTTATTGATGTGGTGCGGGGGGCCGTGGGCCCCCCTGGCTTCGGGGCCCGGTCGCAATTGCGACCGCTGCGACCCCTATAGCTACGCCAGTGCCCCCCCCCCCCACTCATATACGTAATTATTTTTTTTTTATTTTATTCACCAGTAGGTTAAATTAGATCTTTGGGGGACATTATAACTGTATTTTGTATGTATAGTAACATTTGTCATAAGCAGAACTGTTCTGGTCTATTAAGAAGCAGCAACTCTAATATGCTGTTACCAATCTGGTTATTGGAACCATTGCTTCTAGGGCAGAATATCTCTGACATACGGTACTCGACGGAGCACCATATGGTGGCAAAACGGAGCTGCAGGTGCCACCAAACAGCCTCGTGCCAGTATGCATAAAGCCTTACTCATGGTCACATGACCAGGTTTAAAAATACAATATGCAATGGCAGCTCAAGCCATGCTAAGGCCACCAGAACCAGCTGTAGTAATAATGCCGTTTACCTACCTGGCTTTATTGGGTTGTAAATCTCTTATATAATAATGTCACCTTTTATTGGCACGTTCGAATGCATAAAGCTCAGCTAAACCACAATAGTATCATTAAAACAAAGAAGAATCCTGAACCATGAGCAGAGTATATATACAGTAATGTGGGTCTAGAGGAAGTGACAAGTTACCAGAAGGAACACAAACAAGGTGATTTCCGAGCATCTAAGGTATAAACAGTAAATCATATTCACCAGAACACACAAATACTTACCAGCACTAAAAAAAAATCCCATTAGGAATTAGTGTTTACATGTTTATTTTAAACTTATAGGGGTAATTTTTTATTTGGCTCTACCCCACTTTTCTGGCATAACCAAGCTGCAAATTTGGCGCTACAAGTTGCCATTCATCTATCAGAGGTCGGGGCTAACCAGGAGGGGACAGGGTCAGCAAGTTTCTGGCACATCTCTAATTTCTAAACACAGAAAATGGCACAAATTATTTTATTTTCTGTCTTCAGGACTGCCCCCATGTGTGCCTCTTCATTAATTTTGTGCATTTTACTCTGACGTACTATGGTTTAAGACTGGTGTATAAAACGTCAGTCTTAAGAAATTCCCCCCATAATATACTATACTCCTGTATGCTAATACATTATGATCTGTGTCACTATGACACAGGCTGACTAGGCGGATGACAGCACAGGGGTTCCCAGTCCCCGATTACGTCAATGGGAAACCCCGTGAATCAAAGGGGGATTGGAGGTTTCGGCAGGAATTAGTCTGTCAGTAGCCTTACTCATGGTCAGCCAAGCACCCACTCCAGGACAGTTCGGGACACCTGTGTAGGAGTTATTCTACAGAATAAGGCCCATTAATGGCCGCTGTGTGCAGGCGTATTGGTGGTGATTAAGGGGTTAAACTAATATAATCTACTTGTTATTCAAGTTATGCAAATCTGTGCTGATATTACAACACAAAGCAAAATGATGAAACGCAATGTGAAGTTAAAAAAAATGTTGATGTGCTAATTGCCTTTTCATGTGTGTTTAGATCATTCTACCCACATATCTGCCAACTCCATAGATTACATAATCAGATCTGTTAGTAAACATCCGCTACCTGAAACTGTAGATGTAAAGATAAATAAGTAATGTTCTAGGGTGTTCCTCAACTCGTCCTCAAGGAGCCCCAACAGGTCATGCTTCAGGATTTCAGGGTTTCCTTGTACAGGTGATATTAGTGTCAGTGCATCAGCAATGCCATAGGTCTTCTCTCGAATTTGTCAGGGATATGACTGTGTTTACACATTGCAGTCAAATAGCACTTTCCGAAAATCAGGCAATAAAAAAATGCACAAAAAACAGTGACGTGTGAACACGCTCTACGGCTTCATTCACATGGGTCGGAGTCCAAGCGTATCCGATCAAGAACATGCTGGCAAATCTGGCCGAAAAATTACTGTAATTCATGCCAGTTTCTTAAGAAATAAGCCCCATAGGGTTAAAAGAGAACATTCTGGCTTCCTGCAGTCACCACTAGGGGGAGTTCAGGAGCTTACTGCATACTGCTTATACATTATACTCATTATTTAAAAAGCATGCAGAACATTGGACCCAAAAAATGACATGGTGTTAAAATGAGCAGTAATATGTAACATCGGTAAACACATACTGAGATGGTGGAGCAAACGCATCGCACTCTTGCGAAAACCAAGTCTAAAAGATGGAAGGGGGAAGGGAAGGTTTTGGACTTGTATAAGGTCATGGGTAGTATATATAAGGACATGACGAATATTATGTGCTTGCTACATAAGAGGACAGAAAATCTAAGAGGTTATTTAGTTTGGAAAAAAAAACAGCTTAGGGGAGAGCGAACTAAAGGGGTTTTCCAACATGAACATTTATGGCATATTAATAGTATATGCAGTAAGTGTTTAATGGGAAATATGTAGGCATTCCCTATTGGGGATACAAAAACAGCTGGTTACGCACACTTGGCTGTTTCCATACCTCATATAAAGAATAATAGCTGGTGCCCGCACCTCCCTTCTGCAATTAGGGGATGCAGGACCCTCGTTCTCAGGATCTGTGAGCTGGAACATCAATCAGACATTTACTATATATCCAAATTATATACCTTAGGGTGTATTAAGTTGTTGTGGTTGAGGTGCAGTTAAAGCCACATCTGAAAACCGCATGTGTTTTTACGTGTTATGTGATGGTGGACAAACCTCTTTTATTTTATACCTAGGCCTGAAACCAACATCCTTAGAGCAAGTTCTAATACCAGTAGATGTTGCAGCCTGTGACACCCATGGCCGCGGACCATCAGGATTACTCACAGCCCAACGGCCGCAGCCAAAGATCAGCTCACTTCCGCTTAACTCTACTGTGTCCCGTAGGGTGCGTGCACTCGCTCGTGCCCGGCCTTAAAGGTCAAGCGCACGCACCTGAATTGTATATCAAATTAGCCCATGATCGCCCTGCCCCTCTCTTCATTTGCCTGAGCGTTGTTGTGTTTACCCGTGTTAGTCTTTGCAAATGGTCCCTTAGTGTTTTCCAGTTCCCAGTGTTCCCGTACCTGCTACCTGTATCCTCTATCCCGTGCTACCTTGTTCCTGTGCCATTGAGAGTTGGAGTCGTGTTTTGCTTTATACTACGCCTTCCGTGTTACATCACACCTGGTGTCTGCCTGCTACCAAGGTCCCATCCGAGCCTACCATCGCTACTGTCTGAAGTTACCACAAGTACCCTTATTAGAACTATAGACTTTGACTTGGTATCCTGTTGGCCAGCAGCTATCCCGCTGCGGCGGTACGGCCCAGTGGGTCCACGCACCCATCGTGACACAGCCCACTTTGCACTGTTTCGTCCCCTACAATGCCCTTAATTTGTCCTTATTAAAAGGACTTGTGCACCCGGCTCCGTGTTGTACAGAGCTGTAATAGGAACCCATAGAGGCGTATGGGTCCTTACTGTACGGAATCTGAAGAAAAAAAAACTCTGTATGTCTCCGTTTGATTTCGGAGGCATACACAAGAGTTTTTCCTGTTGAATTCTGTATGGACCAGACAGGATAAAATTGTGGCCTGCTTCACTGCATGTTGTATTACAGAGGTATTCTCTTGTGGAATAGTACCTGACAGAGCAGCATTTAGCAGCATACAGAGTGCCTGCGGCTCTGTACTATGTGGTGTTGGGACCGCGTGGCATCGTAAAGCTTCCTTCAGACAATGGTTATGCTGTGTGCAGCAATATTTAATAAAGAGATTGACTCGGAGCTAAATAACTTCCATAAGGGGGGCGCGGCTAGGCGCGTAGTGAGACCGGACGCATGAGTCTGTAGCTCCATATTGAACCCACGTTTTACTAAACCTGCTGATATCCTACGTATTTAAAACTTCTTCCAGACGATCTGGAAAGTTGCTGGTGTAAAAGGAATGAAATATTGGCCCTACCCACGGCTAAACAACAGCTGAAAAACTGCAGGAATTTGCCAGAGGAAATGCACAAGATGGCGGGCGCTCGTCCATGCCTCAGCGCACATGTGGGATTGATCTAATCTAATATTGCCGGCGCTTCCTCCTCAGAGGAGCCTGAACTCACCCTGAAGGAAGTCACGGATAAACTTCTGATGGCAATCTCATCCTTTAAAACCTCACTTACTGGTAAGCTGGAGGTCAAATTCGACATTGGCTTGATCAGGCAGGATATGCATACGATGAGAGAAAGAATCACGCATGCTGAAGAACGTATATCCGGCTTGGAAGACAGGGTTGCACCGGTGCCTGGGGCCTTGAGTGCTCTAGAATCTGCTGCTAAACTTTGGAAGCAGAAGTCTGACAACTTAGAAAATTGGCTACACCAAAATAACATTAGGATACTGGGATTACCTGTAAAGGCCTAAGGCCAGAATCCTCTGCAATTTCTGGTGAAATGGCTGCATGATCAGTTCCTGGAGGTGACCTTCTCGGCAGTGTTTGCAGTTGAGAGGGCTCATAGTGTCCCGGCTAGGCCTCTACCACCAGGAGCGCCCTCCAGCCCTATGTTGGCACGTTTGCTGAATAGTAATGACCGGGATTTAATTATGCGACTGGCTCGTAAACTGCAGAAGATACGATTCAACGGGGCTGCGATATCAATCTTTCCTGACTTCAGCGCTGACTTGCAAAAAACTTTTATGTCTGTGAAAAGACGGCTTTGTGACTTAAACACTCCGTATCCCATGGCATATCCAGCAAGGCTTCGGGTCGTAGATGGTGATCAGTCTATGCTTTTTGTGACCCCGAAGATCGCCTCAGATCTGAGACTTTACTGTAGTCTATACAGCCTTTTTAGGCCATCATACCTCTGTGGGGATGCCTGCCCTGGATATTCGTTTTACTTACATATCCCGGAGTTCGTAATATTCCTTTGAATGTTGGACGCTATGCTGTTATAATGTTATATCCTTTGCCATTTATATGCTAGCCATACATGTGGTAAATGTTTAACCATCTCCCTTTTAGTAATTTTTCCAGCATTGCTGGATAATACGTGCTAATACATACTAAGACACATGGGTTCTACCCCCATACATGTTTGGCCACTATGGCAAGTGGAAAACATTGACATCATTGAGGTCATTACATTTTGCTGTTAATAGTACTACTGTGATACGCTGTTTCTGTGTTTTAGTTTTAGTTCTACCTCGTAGAGGTTTGATGTTTATGTTTTATACCTTATGTGGATGCATTGATTTTCTTATATGCAAGGCATTATATGATTTAGGATTTTCTCCTTCTTTTCACCGAACTTGTGACATTCAATATGGCTATGATTAATGTTATATCATGGAATGTTCGGGGCATAGGTTCGGCTAAGAAGAGGGCTATGATATTTGCGCAGGTACATAAATATTCCCCTCATATCCTGTGTATTCAGGAGACACACCTGATTTCTGATACAATATGAGTATTGAATAGGCCTTTATAAATAATGCCCCGTACATTCTTATAGGATTATGTATTCCTCCCCCAGCATCACGGACTACATCAAGCTGCTAATTTTGCCGCAACATACCCTGGAGCTGGATTGTTATGTATGGGAGACTTTAACATGGTTATGGATACTGTCTTAGACAGACTTAGATGTACTCCGAAGGCAGCTTCGACCCCTATGCAAAGCTCGCATCTTAAAGAGGCTCTGTCACCAGATTTTGCAACCCCTATCTGCTATTGCAGCAGATCGGCGCTGCAATGTAGATTACAGCAACGTTTTTATTTTTAAAAAACGAGCATTTTTGGCCAAGTTATGGCCATTTTTGTATTTATGCAAATGAGGCTTGCAAAAGTACAACTGGGCGTGTTGAAAAGTAAAAGTACAACTGGGCGTGTATTATGTGCGTACATCGGGGCGTGTTTACTACTTTTACTAGCTGGGCGTTCTGATGAGAAGTATCATCCACTTCTCTTCAGAACGCCCAGCTTCTGGCAGTGCAGATCTGTGACGTCACTCACAGGTCCTGCATCGTGTCGGCACCAGAGGCTACAGTTGATTCTGCAGCAGCATCAGCGTTTGCAGGTAAGTAGCTACATCGATTTACCTGCAAACGCCGATGCTGCTGCAGAATCAACTGTAGCCTCTGGTGCCGGCTCGTCTGACACGATGCAGGACCTGGGGAAGTGACGTCACAGCGTGATCTCTCGAGAACACGCTGTGTGTCTGTCACTGCCAGAAGCTGGGCGTTCTGAAGAGAAGTGGATGATACTTCTCGTCAGAAAGCCCAGCTAGTAAAAGTAGTAAACACGCCCCGATGTACGCACATAATACACACCCAGTTGTACTTTTACTTTTCAACACGCCCACTTGGACTTTTGCAAGCCTCATTTGCATAAATACAAAAATGGCCATAACTTGGCCAAAAATGCTCGTTTTTAAAAAATAAAAACGTTACTGTAATCTACATTGCAGCGCCGATCTGCTGCAATAGCAGATAGGGGTTGCAAAATCTGGTGACAGAGCCTCTTTAATCTTTTGATGGCGGAATTGGGGTGGATTGGGATCTATCGTTTTAGAGGTCCTTTTATAAAAGTGTTTTCCTGCTCTTCACTTGGCCATAATTCATTGTCCCTTATAGACTATGTGTTTGGTAATGCTTTGCTAATGGCTACATCGCCATGAGTTACATATAAAACCAGAGGAGTGTCTGATCACTCTCCCGTATTAGCCAGTCTCGCGCTCCCCGATCTTCCCAGACCGAGGGGCTTGGAAAATCCACCCTTTTTGGCTAACTGTGATTGGTACTAATGATAGGATTCCTTATCAGTTACAGATGTTCCTACAAGATCATCAAGCATTTGAAAGTACTGATGTTATGTGGGACACTATCAAGGCATACCTGAGGGGCTGGCTTAAATCGTCTATGTCATATATTAAGCACACTGCTTTGAGAATGGAGGAAGATTTAACTGAGAAATGTTCAGAATTGGAGGAATTATATGTCGCAGATCCTGCGCTATTAATTTAGTCAAGAACAGCGGAACCCTGCCACAGGCATACGGAAACCTCAGCTTCCGTTTCCGTCACCATTGAGATCAATGGTGAGGGAAACGGAAGATGAGGTTTCCGTATGCCTTTCCGTTGAGGGGTTAACCTGACGGAAACCTCCGATGGAACCCATCAACGGAAGGGCAACGCTGATGTGAACACAGCCTTATTCAGTCTAAATTGGATGCTACACCGTTGGTTGTTGAGGAAAAATGGAAAAATCGAATACCCGAACTAGAACCTGAGATGTGGAAGGATGCGTTAAACTTTCATTTGTTAGTGTCCCAAGCAGCTAATAATAGGTTGATACAGCTCTTCATTACTCACCAAAGCGATTTGACTCCAGTCCGGCTCCACAAAATGGGTAGGTGCCCGACTACTGAGTGCCATAGATGTAGAGCCCCTAGATAAGATTTTTGGCACATGATCAGAATTTATCCACGGTTTCTTTCATTCTGGAAATAGGTGATGGCACTACTACATGATGTCCTTCAGTTGCCTATAACACCTTTAGTATGCCTCTTTTGGATTGTTTCAGAGGATCTATGGTCTACTCATGTTAGGATTTTCCTGAGGGAGATACTGTTCTTGGCTCGTAAGGCTCTTGCGCTCAGATGGATGGCCCCAAGATCTCCTACAATTTCTCAATGGAGATCTCTAGTTATCTCCACGTTACCATTTGTTACATTGGTATATAGGAATAGGGGTTGTATAGAGAAATTTATTAAAGTCTGGGGATCCTGGTGTGATTCACCGCTTACATTATTTACTCCTTCTAGGTTCATTGATCTTAGAAATTCATTGTTGGCACACAATGTTTCCTGATTGCAACATGTCAATTTTTATTTACTTTATTGTAAATACATTTATCTTTATACGTATATGGTCTGTTAAATGCTACATACAGTGAAGGAAATAAGTATTTGATCCCTTGCTGATTTTGTAAGTTTGCCCACTGTCAAAGACATGAACAGTCTAGATTTTTTTAGGCTAGGTTAATTTTACCAGTGAGAGATAGATTATATATATAAAAAAAAAAAAAAAAAGAAAATCACATAGTCAAAATGATATCTATTTATTTGCATTGTACACAGAGAAATAAGTATTTGATCCCCTACCAACCATTAAGAGTTCAGCCTCAACTCCTGGCAGCCATATCAGCATGCAAGACCTCGCTGACTGGTAAGATGGAGGAGGTGAAAATTGATATAGGCCTCATAAGGCAAGATATGCAGACCCTGAGAGAAAGAGTGACACATGTGGAGGACAGAGTGTCTGGGGTGGAAGACAGGATGGCGGCCATGCCTCGTGCGATTGCAGATCTGGAATCCATGACGGAGTTATTAAAACAAAAAAATGATGATCTGGAAAATAGGCTGCGTCGGAATAATATCCGGATAATAGGAATGCCTGAGAAATCGGAGGGCCAAGATCCGGGCGAATTCATATCTAAGTGGTTGAAAGAGATAATGCCAGATGCACCTTACTCGCAGGCCTTTGCAGTAGAAAGGGCGCACAGAGTGCCGGCAAGACCGCCTCCACCTGGGGCTCCTCCGAGGCCGATGTTGGCCAGGTTGCTTAATTGTAACGACAGGGACATGATCCTGCGTCAAGCCCGCCGACTGCAAGGTATTAAATATAATGGCGTTGCTATATCCATATTCCCGGACTTCTCGGCTGATCTGCAAAAGCGCAGAGCTACGTTTATGGCGGTGAAAAGGCGGCTGAGGGATCTCAATATCCCATATTCTATGGCGTATCCTGCAAGGCTGCGGGTAGTGGATAACGACCGTTCTATCTTTTTTAACTCTCCGCTGGAAGCCGACGACTGGGTGAGAGGGAGGAGATCGCCCCGCCGCGTGTGACCCCTTTGGAGGGGGAGGTTGGAAAGTGCTGGAAGTTATGATGATGCTGGAGTTTCTTCTGCGCCTGATGCAGGCTAAAAGGTTTCTTTTGCTGGTTGATCTCCTGTGTTTAAGGAGGGATTCCAATGTTATGGTACACCCAATTTGAAGTCTTATTCGGCGGGTGAATGGTTCCGGAGGCCCTGGAAGAGGGGCATTCTTCTCCGCCCCATTTCATTTGAATGGACTGTCGGGACTTTCATTCTGTTACCATTCGGTTCATGGAGCTTGGCCTATAGTGGGAAGGAGCGATCCGGCCGAAGTAAGAAGGGGCCCCAGTTGAAGGACTGCAGGAGAGATCCGGGTATATGCGCAGGACGCATATTACGTTTAAATATTGCTGATATATTGTTTAAACTGCTGCTGGATTTATTATCCTCCTGTACGAAGTTATGGAAAGGGCTTAAAATGTATTATGGTGTTTGAAGGTGTAGATAGGGAAGGATACGTTAATGCTGCCTAATAGCACGGGGCCTTCCCCGTTACTCTTTGGTGCCACGAGGAGGGCATGATTCGGCAATGGCCTATGTGTCATCGCGCATTGTCGATACAATTTACTGTTTATATGTTAGTTCTGTCGTCTATGTTTTTAATGCCGTATTTAGGCGAAATTATACTCATTTATGAATACAAATGTCTAAAAAGTCATAAAGTACACAGAAGGTGGGGAAAGGTCACTAGGGAAAGTATATGGTTAATATGCAGGAGTCGGGAGCCATCTTCCCTCCGAGGCAAACATAGTTTCCGGCCTCATTAATGGCGTCTATATCGATTGTGTCTTGGAATGTCCGGGGGCTGGGTACCCCGAGGAAAAGGGCAGCCATTTTTGCATGTATCCGTAAATTTAATCCCTCTATAATATGTCTGCAAGAGACGCATTTAATCCCAGACAAGGCGAGATTATTGCGTAGACCCTGGATCCAATGGTCCTCACACTCTTTCCATACGTCCTACTCCAGGGGGGTATCGGTATTAATCCACAAATCTCTGAGGTGGGAGGCGGTTAAGGTTAAAGTGGATAAGGAAGGTAGATATGTGTTTATACATGCTTACATCGACACTATACCATTTGTATTGTTGGGCCTATATGTTCCTCCTCCGGCAAATATACGAATTTTACATGAGGCTGCCGCATTTGCTGCCGCTTACCCACAAGCTACGGTACTGGGCATGGGGGACCTTAACATGGTCATGGATCCCAAATGCGATAGATTTAGAGGTGTGATGGATGGTGGGGATGCATCGGTGTCTCCAACAGAGTTGAATTTGCTATTTCAAGAAATGGGTTGGTTAGATATATTTAGGTGCAAACATCCGAATGTAAAGGTGTACTCATGTCATTCTATCGGTAGGAATTCCTTGTCTCGTATAGATTATATCTTTGGGAACGCTCTAATGGTCCCGATGGTAACGGATGTGTCTTATGAAGTAAGGGGAGTGTCAGATCACTCTCCGATGGTTGCACGTTTCATTCACCCAGGGCCTGTGAGGACTGGTAGCTGGAAAATTCATCCATTCTGGCTTACCCTGATAGGGCCGCAGGATCGCATACCAGATCAACTGGAGGTTTTTCAGGATACTAATAACTCGTGTGATAATCTTAATATTTTATGGGATACCCTGAAGGCCTACCTTAGAGGCTGCTTGCGATCTACAATCTCCTACATAAAAAGGGAAGCGGCAAAGGAAGAGGGTCAGTTGGCACAGCAATGTGAAACATTGGAGCGCGAGTATATAGGAAACCCATCTGAAGCGAATAAACATGCATGGCTGACGATGGGCCGCAAATACTTATTATTACTACAAGAAAAAGCTGATAGGAAATTGTTTTTTGCTCGGCAGACCTATTTTGAATTGGGAAACCAATCAAGTAAATTGCTAGCTCATTTAATACACCACAGTTCTCAGAGCTCAGCAATATTAAAGGTTAAAGACAGTCAAGGCCGTGAGCTGACCGATACCCCTAGTATAGCGGCTCGATTCACTCAATTCTATAGGGACCTATATTCCTCACAGCCTACGTATGATTGGTCCGAGTGTGTATCATACTTGGAGGACTTGGAATTCCCGCAGTTAGATGAGGCAGGCAGGGATATGTTAGAACTCGATATCACGGAAGATGAGGTTACGCAGGCATTAAGGGATATGTCAAAGGGTAAGGCATCGGGTCCAGACGGGATACCATTGGAGGTGTATCTTCGTTACTCTGACCAGCTCACTCCCCCATTATGCTCTATGTATTCTTATGCCCGGAGGGAGGGGAAACTACCGGACAGTTTCTATGATGCCACAATTGTAGTGTTACTAAAACCTGACAAAGACCCTAGTGAATGTAGTTCTTACCGCCCTATTTCATTACTGAATCTAGACTACAAGATACTTGCAAAGGTACTGGCAAATAGATTGAACAAGGTGATATTACAACTCATTCATTCGGATCAGGCAGGGTTTATGCCGGGGAGATCCACATCTGATAATATACGCAAGGTTCAAATTTTGACTCAAATAGGAGAGGCACTAAAGGAGGACTGGGCAATGGCATCTCTTGATGCGGCCAAGGCCTTCGATTCTGTTGAATGGGTGTATCTGTTTGAAGTATTACAGAGGTTTGGTTTTGGTCCGATATTCATCAAATGGGTAAAAATCTTGTATAAGGATCCGAGGGCACAAATTTTGATTAATGGTATAATGTCCCCTTATTTTCACCTCCGTAGAGGTACCAGGCAGGGGTGCCCTCTCTCCCCGCTTTTGTTTGCAATAGCTATTGAGCCTTTAGCGATACGTGTAAGAACGCACTCAGAATATAGGGGAATAGTGGTGGGAGCACGAGAAGAGAGGATTAGTTTGTACGCCGATGATGTGATATTGTATATGTCATACCCGAGAGACAACTTGGGGCTAGCTATTGAAATCCTGAACCAATTCGGTAGATTTTCTGGCCTACATGTTAATTGGAACAAATCATTTTTCATGCCCTTGAAGGAAGTGGGGTGGGCGGAAGCTGAGCACGGCCTGCAGGTAGTGTCGTCCTTTAAATATCTGGGTATTATCATAAACAGAGATCATAGGTATGACCGAATCACCAACATACTGCCTCTGTTAGACTATATCAGGCTCAAATTCAAGGTGTGGGGGGCACTTCCACTGGCAGTGACGGGTCGTGTAAATTTAATTAAAATGGTTATTCTCCCAAAATGTCTGTATGTTCTGGAGCACGCAGCCATACCGGTATATAAGGCCTTTTTTAAAACCCTACATGCATTATTCCCGGCTTTTATATGGGGATCCAATAGATCCAAACTTAGTTTGGCTACTCTGCAGAGACCCAAACAGGAGGGGGGATTGGCACTACCGGATTTGTTTATGTACTATCTCGCTGGGCAGTTGAGATATTTACAGCTATGGACTGGGTCGGACCCGTTACCAATGAGGGAACAGCACCTCGCTACATATTTGCATCTAGTGCACCTTTGGCCAGTGCTAGAAAGCTCCCCGGGAACTTATAAAAGAATGCTCCCAATCCACAAGGCGGCCGTGCAGGCATGGACGGTGGCCAAACAAATTTATGCATATACGGATGTACAAGTGGACATGCCATTATGGGATAACCCCCTTCTTTCACATCTAATGGAGGGGCAGGCCCCCTCATTTTGGGATGGATTTGAGGTACATAGAATTGGGGATGTGTATAAGGATAATGTCCTTAAATCCTTTGCGCAAATGCAAGAGGACTTCCAAATTCCTAGGGAAAGTTTTTATAGATATCTGCAGCTGCGACATGCTCTCGCAAGTCAATACCCTAGGTCAGATCAAGAATTCTCACGATTCCCTTTGATTGGAGTTTTTAAATCGCAGGGCCCCCGGGGGCTGATCTCTGCGGTCTACACGGCCCTTATACATGCTAAACTGGCCAATGTCAAATTACCGGTAAAAGATAAATGGGAGAGCCTGATACCTGATCTGACAGAGGAGGAATGGGAGGATATACTTTCATCTCCTGTGTCTGTGTCACCGGCGGCAAATAACAAAATGATCCAATTAGCTATAGTTCATCAGAGTTATCTCACGCCGGTGAGATTGCATAGAATGGGCAGATATCCTAGCACTGAATGTCACAGGTGCCGTTTTCCCAGATCTGATTTCTGGCACATGATTTGGGATTGTCCAGTGGTGGCCTCCTTTTGGGGGGAGGTGTTGAAAGTGGTTGAGGAAGTGGTGAAGCAGCCGATCCCCTTTTCACCTAAGATCTGTCTATTTGGGGTGCTGCCTGAAGATCAATGGCCATTTCACATGCGTATTTTATTGCGCGAAGTGTTGTTTATGGCAAGGAAGACCATCGCACTTCGGTGGATGGATCAGAGACCTCCTAGGGTGATGAAATGGAAATCGCTGATCAATTCCATTATACCATATGAGCGAGTATTATATAAGAAAAGAGGGTGTGTTGGTAAATTTTATAAAATATGGCAGATTTGGTGTGATTCATCATGTACCCTGTATACTCCGAACAGATTTACAGACATGAGGGACCAGTTGATGCAGCATTGAGGAGGACGAGTGTTGCATGACTGGTTACTTATAAGATCTCTATATTTATATGGAACAAACCAAACTGGCCTGGGAAAGTATTTTGCCCGTTGGGATGTTAGTGTGTTGTCTCTGAGGGCTAACTATGTGATCTATTGGGTTATGACATGTTAAAAACCACCATAGCTACTATGCATCTGTGTTAAATGTGTATGAATACATAAATGTGTTTATTTCCTGTCATGTACTATGGACGTTTGTATTGTACAATTCTTTCAATAAAACGAGTTTAAAAAAAAAAAGAGTTCAGCCTCCTCCAGACCAGTTACACGCTCCAAATCAACTTGGTGCCTGCATAAAAGACAGCTGTCTTACATGGTCACCTGTATAAAAGACTCCTGTCCACAGACTCAATTAATCAGTCTGACTCTAACCTCTACAACATGGGCAAGACCAAAGAGCTTTCTAAGGATGTCAGGGACAAGATCATAGACCTGCACAAGGCTGGAATGGGCTGCAAAACCATAAGTAAGACGCTGGGTGAGAAGGAGACAACTGTTGGTGCAATAGTAAGAAAATGGAAGACATACAAAATGACTGTCAATCGACATCGATCTGGGGCTCCATGCAAAATCTCACCTCGTGGGGTATCCTTGATCCTGAGGAAGGTGAGAGCTCAGCCGAAAACTACACGGGGGGAACTTGTTAATGGTCTCAAGGCAGCTGGGACCACAGTCACCAAGAAAACCATTGGTAACACATTACGCCGTTATGGATTAAAATCCTGCAGTGCCCGCAAGGTCCCCCTGCTCAAAAAGGCACATGTACAGGCCCATCTGAAGTTTGCATGATTGGGAGAAGGTGCTGTGGTCAGATGAGACAAAAATTGAGCTCTTTGGCATTAACTCAACTCGCCGTGTTTGGAGGAAGAGAAATGCTGCCTATGACCCAAAGAACACCGTCCCCACTGTCAAGCATAGAGGTGGAAACATTATGTTTTGGGGGTGTTTCTCTGCTAAGGGCACAGGACTACTTGACCGAATCAATGGGAGAATGGATGGAGCCATGTACCGTCAAATCCTGAGTGACAACCTCCTTCCCTCCACCAGGGCATTAAAAATGGCTCGTGGCTGGGTCTTCCAGCACGACAATGACCCGAAACATACAGCCAAGGCAACAAAGGAGTGGCTCAAAAAGAAGCACATTAAGGTCATGGAGTGGCCTAGCCAGTCTCCAGACCTTAATCGCATCGAAAACTTATGGAGGGAGCTGAAGATCCGAGTTGCCAAGCGACAGCCTCAAAATATTAATGATTTACAGATGATCTGCAAAGAGGAGTGGGCCAAAATTCCATCTAACATGTGTGCAAACCTCATCATCAACTACAAAAAACGTCTGACTGTTGTGCTTGCCAACAAGGGTTTTGCCACCAAGTATTAAGTCTTGTTTGCCAAAGGGATCAAATACTTATTTCTCTGTGCACAATGCAAATAAATATATATAATTTTGACAATGTGATTTTCAGTTGTTTTTTTAATATAATCTATCTCTCACTGGTAAAATGAACCTAGCCTAAAAATTCTAGACTGTTCATGTCTTTGACAGTGGGCAAACTTACAAAATCAGCAAGGGATCAAATACTTATTTCCTTCACTGTATACCCTGATGTTCTCCGCACAGCTTACATATACCCTGATGTACTCCGCACAGCTTACATATACCCTGATGTACTCCTCACAGCTTACATATACCCTGATGTACTCCTCACAGCTTACATATACCCTGATGTACTCCGCACAGTTTACATATATCCTGATGTACTCCTCACAGCTTACATATACCCTGATGTACTCCGCACAGCTTACATATACCCTGATGTACTCCGCACAGCTTACATATACCCTGATGTACTCCGCACAGCTTACATATACCCTGATGTACTCCTCACATATTACATATACCCTGGTGCTCTCCGCACAGCTTACATATGCCCTGATGTACTCCGCACAGCTTACATATACCCTGATATACTCCGCAGAGATTACATATACCCTGATGTACTCCGCACAGCTTACATATACCCTGATGTACTCCTCACATATTACATATACTCTGATGTACTCCGCACAGCTTACATATACCCTGATGTACTCCTCACATATTACATATACTCTGATGTACTCCGCCCAGCTTACATATACCCTGGTGTTCTCCGCACAGCTTACATATACCCTGATGTACTCCTCACATATTACATATACCCTGATGTACTCCTCACATATTACATATACCCTGATGTACTTTGCACAGTTTACATATACCCTGATGTACTCCTCACAGCTTACATATACCCTGATGTACTCCTCACATATTACATATACCCTGATGTACTCCTCACATATTACATATACCCTGATGTACTCCTCACATATTACATATACTCTGATGTACTCCGCCCAGCTTACATATACCCTGATGTTCTCCGCACAGCTCACATATACCCTGATGTACTCCGCACAGCTTACATATACCCTGATGTACTCCTCACATATTACATATACCCTGATGTACTTTGCACAGTTTACATATACCCTGATGTACTCCTCACAGCTTACATATACTCTGATGTACTCCTCACAGATTACATATACCCTGATGTACTCCGCACAGCTTACATATACCCTGATGTACTCCGCACAGCTTACATATACCCTGATGTACTCCTCACATATTACATATACCCTGATGTACTCCTCACATATTACATATACTCTGATGTACTCCGCCCAGCTTACATATACCCTGATGTTCTCCGCACAGCTCACATATACCCTGATGTACTCCGCACAGCTTACATATACCCTGATGTACTCCTCACATATTACATATACCCTGATGTACTTTGCACAGTTTACATATACCCTGATGTACTCCTCACAGCTTACATATACTCTGATGTACTCCTCACAGATTACATATACCCTGATGTACTCCGCACAGCTTACATATACCCTGATGTATTCCTCACATATTACATATACCCTGATGTACTCCTCACATATTACATATACTCTGATGTACTCCGCACAGCTTACATATACCCTGATGTACTCCTCACATATTACATATACTCTGATGTACTCCGCCCAGCTTACATATACCCTGGTGTTCTCCGCACAGCTTACATATACCCTGATGTACTCCTCACATATTACATATACCCTGATGTACTCCTCACATATTACATATACCCTGATGTACTTTGCACAGTTTACATATACCCTGATGTACTCCTCACAGCTTACATATACCCTGATGTACTCCTCACATATTACATATACCCTGATGTACTCCTCACATATTACATATACTCTGATGTACTCCGCCCAGCTTACATATACCCTGATGTTCTCCGCACAGCTCACATATACCCTGATGTACTCCGCACAGCTTACATATACCCTGATGTACTCCTCACATATTACATATACCCTGATGTACTTTGCAGTTTACATATACCCTGATGTACTCCTCACAGCTTACATATACTCTGATGTACTCCTCACAGATTACATATACCCTGATGTACTCCGCACAGCTTACATATACCCTGATGTACTCCGCACAGCTTACATATACCCTGATGTACTCCTCACATATTACATATACCCTGATGTACTTTGCACAGTTTACATATACCCTGATGTACTCCTCACAGCTTACATATACCCTGATGTACTCCTCACAGCTTACATATGCCCTGATGTACTCCTCACAGATTACATATATCCTGATGTACTCCGCACAGCTTACATATGCCCCCACATTATAAACTGAAATGCCAGTAAAACTCCAAACAGAACTACTACCAAGCAAAATCTACGCTCCAAAAGCCAAATGGCGCTCCCTCCCTTCTGAACAATACAGCGTGCCCAAACAGCAGTTTACGCCCACAGATATGGCATGACCATACCTGGGAGAACCCGCTTAACATTTCATGAGGTATTTGTCTTTAGTGGCACAAACTGGGCATAACATATTGTGCACTGAAATGGCATATCAGTGGAAAATGGCAATTTTCACTTTGCATCATCCGCTGCGCATTAACCCCTTTTTTTTAACAAATACTTTTTTATTTGTGGTATCACCGCAATTGTATTGAGCCGCAGACTAAAAAGTTAAGCTGTCGTTTTCACCACACGATGAAAGCCGTAAAAACGAAACCCAAAAAACAATGGAGGAATCGCATTTTTTCCCCATTTCAGCCGGTAAATAATTTTTTTTCAGTTTCCGAGTACATTTTATGGTACTTTAAGGCTATGTTCACACGGGGTATTCTGCCGAGTTTTTTGACGCGGAAACCGCGTCGCAAAACTCGGCAGAAACGGCCCGAGAACGCCTCCCATTGATTTCAATGGGAGGCGTCGGCGTCTTTTTCCCGCGAGCAGTAAAACTGCCTCGCGGGAAAAAGAAGCGACATGCCCTATCTTCGGGCGCTTCCGCCTCCGACCTCCCATTGACTTCAATGGGAGGCAGGAGAAAGCGTATTTCTCGCTGTTTTATGCCCGCGGGCGAAAAACGGCGCGATAATTGCCGCGAAAATCGGCGTGCAGGGAGAGGAATATCTGCCTCAAAGTTCCAAACGGAATTTTGAGGCAGATATTCCTCCCCCAAAATACTCCGTGTGAACATAGCCTAAATGGTCTCAATAGAAACTACAACTCCTCCTGAAAAAACTCCTGTGGAGTCTAAAGGCTCACTATACCCCTAGATAGATTCCTTAAAGAGAACCTTTCACCTCCCCATACATGTGCAGCATGTAATGGGGAGGGCTGCACAAACCCTGGGGCACTTTACATTTTTTTTCTACCTCCCACCGTTATTTAGATATTGGTGCCGTTATATTTGGCGCCCGATATTTAAATAACCCCCTGAACAGTCAAGGGGGCGTGTACTGTCAAGGGGGCGTGTTACTGTGGCTGTGACACTGTCCAATCAGATATGAACAGCGCCACAGCATGAGAGAGTGTGCGATTGTCGTCTTTTCACCCGAACAGGCAAGGGGGGCGCTGTCGCTGCTACGGACAGAGCTGTGGAGAGGAGCTCTCATCTCTCCAGCTCTTGTGAGAGATCAGTCTCGTATTGTCTGTCGAACTGGCAATGGGGCGTGTCACTGCTACGGACAGTGACGCGCCCCCTTGCCAGTTCGTCAGACAAAGTACAAGACTGATCTCTCACTAGAGCTGAAGAGATGAGAGCTCCTCTCCACAGCTCAGTCCGTAGCAGTGACAGCGCCCCCTTGCCTGTTCGGGTGAAAAGACTGCAATGGCGCACTCTCTCATGCTGTGGCGCTGTCCATATCTGATTGGACAGTGTCACAGCCATAGTAACACGCCCCCTTGACAGTACACGCCCCGTTGACTGTTCAGGGGGTTATTTAAATATTGGGCGCCAAATATAACGGTGCCGATATCTAAATAACGGTGCGAGATAGAATTTTTTTTGTAAAGTGCCCCAGGGTTTGTGCAGCCCTCCCCATTACATGCTGCACATGTATGGGGAGGTGAAAGGTTCTCTTTAAGATGTGTAGTTTCCCAAATGGGGTCACTTTGGGGGGTTTCCACTGTTTTGGTCCCTCAGGAGCTTTGCAAATGCGACATGGCACCTGAAAACCATTCCAGGTAAATTTCAGCACCAAGAGCCAAATGGCGCTCCTTCTCTTCTGAGCCCTGCCGTGTATCCAAACAGCAGTTTATTACCACGTATGGGGTATTGCCGTAATCGGGAGAAATTGCTTTACAAATGTTGGGGTGCTTTTTTCTCCTTTATTCCTCGTAAAAATGTAAAATTTCTATGTTTTTTCTAAAATAAAAAAAAATGTTAGATTTTAATTTTCACAGACTATTTCAAATTAATTTCGCAAAAAAATCTGTGGGGTCAAAATATTAACTATACCCCTAGAAAAATTCCTTGAGGGGTGTAGTTTCCAAAATGGGGGTCACTTTTGGGAGTGCTTCCTTTGTTTTGGTACCACAAGACCTCTTCAAACCTGACATGGTGTCTAAAATATATTCTAAAAAAAAAGGAGGCCCCAAAATCCTCTAGGTACTCCTTTGCTTCTGAGACCGATGCTTCAGTCCATTAGCACACTAGGGCCACATGTGGGGTATTTCTAAAAACTGCAGAATCTGGGCAATAAATATTGAGTTGCGTTTCTCTAGTAAAACCTTCTGTGTTGCTAAATAAATGTATTACAAATGAATTTCGGCAAAGAAATTAAATTTGTAAATTTCAACTCCATTTTGCTTTCATTCCTGTAAAACGCCTAAAGGGTTAAAAAACTTTCTGAATGCTGTTTTGAATACTTTGAGGGGTTCAGTTTTCATAATGGGGTGACTTATGGGGGTTTCTAATATATAAGGCCCTTAAAGCCGCTTCACAACTGAACTGGCCCCTGTAAAAATGGCCTTTTGAAATTTTCTTGAAAATGTGAGAAATTTCTGCTAAAGTTCTAAGCCTTGTAACGTCCGAGAAAAATAAAAGGATGTTCAAAAAACGATGCAAACATAAAGTAGACATATGGGGAATGTGAAATAAGTAACTATTTTGGGTGGTATAACTATCTGTTTTACAAACAGATACATTCAAATTTAGAAAAATGCTAATTTTTTAACATTTTCTCAAAAGTTTGGTGTTTTTTACAAATAAATATTGAATTTATCAACCAAATTTGTATACTAATATAACGTACAATGGGTCACGAGAAAACAATCTCAGAATCGCTTGGACAGGTAAAAGCATTCCCAAGTTATTACCACATAAAGTGATACAAGTCAGATTTGAAAAACAGGCTCAGTCCTGAAGGGGTTAAAGAAGAAGGGGCACAGGACTCGGTAGAACGCACTGACCCCTTTTTAGCCACTGGTGGGCATCTCAGAGGAGAGATAAGCGTGTGATTCCATGTCCTCTCAGAGGAGAGATAAGCGTGTGATTCCATGTCTTCTCAGAGGAGAGATAAGCGTGTGATTCCATGTCCTCTCAGAGGAGAGATAAGCGTGTTGCTCAGTTTCATGGCTGTCTGGACCTCAGTAGACAATAAATGTGACAATCATTGTAATAAATAGTTATGTATGACACACTACACAGGAAATTACTCCTAATATACATCCCACACACTACAGGCTGTGTATTCATATTGACATTTGTCCCACTGAGACTAGATAAATTGTAGAATTCTTGTCTGGACAATACACAATTACAGCTTTGTGTTGATGATTACTCATTGTACACACGTCCCATATACAGATACACTGGAAGCCACACAATTCACCACCGTGACTGAATACTGAGCAGTCCTACTGAGAACTGAAACTACTCCCCACCCCCCAAAACCAGTTTCACCAGCAGGAGAGGGAGGAGAGGGAGGAGGAGGTGAAGTAAACAGGAAGACAAAATGGCGTCACCTCCTTCACCTCACCTGAGTGTCGTCTAGAGTAGGCGTGGTCAAACGCTAACCTGGACGCAGCGGAGGGGGCGGGACATTTTAAGTGACATTTACACGGTGCGGGGCTTGACTCAACCCTCTCTTTGTTCCGGTAAAAGTGGGCGTGGTGAGACGCTAGGTAACACTAGACTGGGCGGGATGTTTGTTTTTACCTGGGAACGTCACGCGGGGCGGGGCTTAGTAAGGAAACACTGCTGCCCGAGAACGAGACGTGCAGTGACTGAAGCGCAGGAAAGGCATCGACACCGTGCTAGGCTTCTCCGGATCACGTGATAAGGCTCGTTCTTTACGAGTGACGCAGTTCAGGCAAACGGTAACCCCGCTAAGGCGGAGACTGCGCATAGCGATGGCGCTCTGGATCCTCCTCCTCTTAATCCCCTTGGCTTTAGCAGACCCCGAGCAGCTGCCATGTGAGGGTTACGAAGTCGTTGAGGGGTTCGGTTTGGAGAGCTTGGAGCTGCCCTCTCAGATCGGAGTGAAGGTGCTGGAGAACTCCGAGGATGTGGCGGATGAGCAGTCGTGCTGGGATCGGTGCTGTAATACTGACACCTGTGACCTGGCCGTCATGTCCGCCGGAAAGTGCTACCTGGTCAGGTGTACCCTCAAAGGCTTCGACATGTGTGAACTGACCAAGCAGGAGGGCACTAGGACCTACAAGAAGCTCAATGCCGGGGAGCAACCCACACAGGACGGTAATAGCCATGTTATATTCACGTTATTGGGGAACGGGCTTCATTTGGGACTAGTGCTGTAAAAAAAAGTGGTGGTGCCCATAGCAACCGTTGTCATTAGATATGCAGCACTGGTTACTCACACTCAGGACTGTCCATAGAACAGAAGAATTAGCAGGTCCTTGGTCCCCATTCTTGGCCAGAGAGGTTGCAGTCACCCCCCCCATTATGGGAATAACCAATGGTAATCGGTGCTCTGGTCTCTATGTAAATTTAAAGGGATTCTCCATATAACTAGACACTGTATGACTTTCTAAGGTAAGTATTAGATCCAAAGTAAGGGACCTATGCCCGTAGTAAAGGTGTTGTGGATACTGTTAGTAGGGTGTATGGATAGTAGGCCCCATAGTTTGTTCCCTCTCCAGCCATGTGATCTGTTTCGTGTAAGTTGCGATTTCAGACTGTAGTGGATTGGGATGACTGGCGGCAATTGTAGAAAAGCATCTGCTCCCCAATGATCCCTAATTTGCTATGTACCAGAAGCATTTACCTACATGTTGTATGGGGCTCTGGTCACATCTTCGTCACTCGGTTCCGTCATCGTAACGGAAGCCACAAGTCTCATGTGAACAGAGCCTAATATGAAAAGACGTGATCTTGAGATTGACACCTTTCACCCTTTAGTGGTAACATAGCACCCTGATGTTAAACAACCGCCTGTTGATTTTGGGTTGTCTGGTCTAGAACATTGCAGTCATATTAAAGGGGTCGTCCTGTTATATGGACATCATAGAGGGGAGTTCTCCGGAATGAGAACTTCGTTCTTAACACGATCATGTCTTACGCGGTCGCTAATTTATTTGGGGCGGCTTCATTTGTGAGATTAATGGGACTTTGCGACTCTTTTTTACATCTCCAAGGTCCCAAATGTTTTTTTGATCACGTTCCTGCTGAGTTAGAGTATGTTCACATGCGAAATGCCTACAAACATCTGCCCGTTGAACTCAATGGGAAAAACGGCGTTTAGTTCAGACGGGACTTTTTTTTATGCCGCTATCTAAAAAACGGTGTGTAAAAAGAGCATGTCACTTCTTGAGCCGGTTTTCATTGTCAAAAAAAAAAAAAAAAAAAAGCTCTAAAAAAACGCCACAATAAACAGCTGAAATTCAGAGGCTGTTCTCCCTTGAAAACAGCTCCGTCATTTTCAGCCGTTTTTGCGTGTGAACATAGCCTTAGTGGTCAAGTGGTATTTGCATCACTCATACAATTCCTAATTGGAGAGAGATGTGCAGCATGCTACAGTATTATACCTGGAAAGAATAGTCCATTCTGCCCTATCACAGGGGTATTCCATTGATTGGGTAAGTGATAAATGTTAGAGCAATGGGGGTTTGACCCATGGGACTGATGTTCACCCTCACCCCACATAACTTATTTTTTTATGGAGCGGCAGTTAAAGGGAACCTGTCAGCAAAACTTCTGACAGGGTGGTATAGGGGAGGGGGGAGGGCATGCAAGTTGTATAACTGAGGAAAATTAGGTTTAATTGCATCGGCGCACTGATTGCAAGTGCCACTGATGTGTGACTGGATGTGCAAGTGCTGCAAGCCCCGCCACTTTGCTCTGAATGACAGCTCTAGTGGTCTCCTGATTGGCCGCTAGAACCATCCCTCAGAGCAAAGAGTGACACTAATATCCCCCTATATCACAGTCAGCGGTTTTGCAGTTTCCATAGGAAACGGCCTAGTGAGAGCGCTCTGGATGCACTTATTCAGACCAAAGTAAAGGCGGAGTTAACCATGACAGCCAATCAAATGAAAGCCATAACCTGATTGGTTACTATGGGCAACTACTCCACACCACTCAAGTGTGTTGAAGGATAAGAGACCGAGAAGAACGTCCAACATTAGACAGTCAGATTACTACGTGTGCTTTATTATACTGTTCACTCTGCATCATAGGGCCATGTTCACATTGCATATGTTCATACTGAAATAAAAAGCGAAAACCGCCTCTGAATCCAGGCGTTTTTGGACTTTTTTTTTTTTTTTTTTTCAAGGCGTTTTTTTCAGTGTCAGTGCAAAGTCGGCTTGTGGAACGCTACAAGAAGTGACATGTCGCTTCTCTTTTTACAAATGTTGTTTTTGTGGGGCCTTTTTTTAATTCATAAGCGTAAAAATACACCTCATATAAACTTGTGTATTTCCCATTCAAATCAATGAGAAGCTATTTTGCGGGTGTATTTTTTTAATTGTGTATTTCAGACCATAATACGAGTGTTTTTATGCTCCAAAAACGTACCCTAAAGGAAACCACAATCACTATACATGAGATAAATACAGTGCCCCCCCCACTGAGTTTGTGTGTGAACATAGCCTCATGGTGTCTGGCAAAGACGACAGAATCTGCAGCAGAGGCTCCTAATGCAGCCTCTGACGTAGATGTGAACGAGCCCTGATTTATTATGTTTTTTTCTTCTCATTCTGTTGTGTATCTTGTGTTTTTGCAGTTGTTGTGGCGATGTTAAACATTAAATGTGTGTGCTAAAGCAGTAAAGCTCCTTCACCTATATTCACTATATGGACAAAAGTATTGGGACACCTACACATTACACCTACAGTACAGGAGCTTTTATGAAATCCCATTCTAGATCCATAGACATTAGCGTTGGTTCCCTCCTTGCAGCTAAAACAGCTTCTACTGTTCTGGGGGCTTTCTACATGAGTTTGGGGGGTGTCTGTTGGAATTTCTGCCCTTTTTCATCCAGAAGAACATTTGTGAGGTCAGACCCTGATGTTGGAGGAGGGGGCCTGGCCCACAATCTCCGTTCTAGTTCATCCTACAGGTGTTGGATGGGGTTGACGTCAGGTCTTTGTGTGGCCGGTCAAGTTCTTTACACCAAACTCACCCAAACAACTATGTCTTTATGGACCTTGTGCACTGGGCACAGTCTTGTTGGAACAGAAAAGGAACGAACCCCAAACTGTTCCCACAAAGTTGGAAGCCACAATTGTCTAAAATGTCTTGGTGTGCTGAAGTATCAAGATTTCCCTTCACTGGAACTAAGAGGCCTAGACCTTGCAATCCCTGAAAAACAACCCCATAACGTTCTCCCTCCTCCACCAAACTTTACAGTGGGCACCTTGCGGTCAGGCAGGTAACGCTCTCCTGATATTCACCAAACCCAGACCCGTCCATCAGACCGCCAGATAGGGAAACGTGATTCGTCACTCCACAGAAGACATTTCTACTACTCCAGAAACTAGTGGCGTCCCATCTTAAAGCAGTACCTTACAGTACCACGCTCCAATTCAGTGAGCTCTTCAGGGTGCATCTAGATGAGACTTTTATGGGGGTTTTTTTTTACCATACAGCCAAAAAAAAAAATCAAGGCAAAAATTGCTCACTGTTTTACCGTGGGTTGCTGTGGTCTGCACAGGTGAAACACATTTTGTTTTACCTGCAAAAACCACATCCCAAAGCAGGGAAATTCGCGGTAAAACAGCGTGCATCTTTAATGCATTTTTACTGCGCCGCCAAGAACCTCTTATGTAAATGCACCCTTTGGTCATGTCCACACACAACGGAATTGCGTATTTTCTGTACGGAATGTCGGACGGAAAATACGCAGCGGAATACAGTAGCAGCAAAGTGGGTGTGATTTTAACAAATGTCATCCACACGCTGCAGAATAATTCGGTCCAGAAATTCACCTGTGGTGCGAAATTTTAGTTCTGCAGAATGTCAATTATTGCTGCGGAAAGTGGACTAATCTCCTGCGTTTTTCTGATGTACTGCGTAATTTGCTGCAGAAACGCAGTCGAATTTCTTACAGGGGTGGAAATGACCACACGGAAAGAAGAAATATCACAATCGCACAACCCATGAAAAAAAAAACTGCCGCAAAAATCCACGCCGTTTTCTGTAGTAACAAAACGCATGAAATAGTGCAAATTTTTCGCAGTGAATTGTCTGCTAGTTATAGCAGAAATGCTGTGGAAATTTTCTGCAGTAAATCCGTTACGTGTGGACAAGCCCTTAGAACGACCCATTCTTTCACAAATGTACGTAAAGGCGACTGCATGGCGAAAAACACCCTTAATCATTGAATTCAGGTATGTGCACACACACTAATTACGTCCGTAATTGACGGACGTATTTCGGCCGCAAGTCCCGAACCGAACACAGTGCAGGGAGCCGGGCTCCTAGCATCATAGTTATGTACGATGCTAGGAGTCCCTGCCTCGCTGCCGGACAACTGTCCCGTACTGTAATCTTGTTTTCAGTACGGGACAGCAGTTCCACGGAGAGGCAGGGACTCCTAGCATCGTACATAAGTATGATGCTAGGAGCCCGGCTCCCTGCACTGTGTTCGGTCCGGTACTTGCGGCCGAAATACGTCCGTCAATTACGGACGTAATTAGTGTGTGTGCACATACCCTAAGAGGTGTCCCAATACTTTTGTCCAGATAGTGTATATTTCAGCATATTGGTGGGTTATACATGTCCGTATAATTTGACTATCCGTGTATGGTCCCTATATGTGATGGATGGATCAGGGATTATCCGTCTACATCATGGGGTCCGTCCTGGTATGTTAGTGCGTACGTGACATTACAGCTTGTGTTTGTTGTCACCACTTGATACATTCCACTCTTTGTCAGAGCTAGTTCATACCTAGACGCCCTTAGGCCTCGTGCACACACAGGTTTATAGGCCCATATTGCACCTTAATATGCACAGATTTAATACCTGAGAACTAAATGTCAGTTGACTTTTGCTGTAATGAAAACAGTCAGAGGGAAACTGACATCTAGACAGGACGTGATTGTTTTCAAGAGGAACAGTTTTGATCTGAAAAAAGAGCAATAATGTAAATTGTTATGGAAGTCTTTCAGCGTGCACCTCTGGCCGGCAGGGACTGTGACCATTGTTAATGGAGTGCTGGATGGGGAGGTGGGATCTGGTCGTAAAATTACAGTATTGGTTTCCGATGTTTATGGTGTTAAAAAGTAGTGATCCCAAATCTAATGTTTTAGGAGTATCCGAGATGTCGTCTCCCCCCCCCCCCCATGGTGTACATACCCAAGAGTCCACAGACCTGGATTAGGATATCAGTCAGTAGAACTGCGGGTGGTCCTAGTCGGCTGGGTTCACACGTAGCGTAAATATTTCGGATTTTCCGCGACTGATGTGCAGTAGCAGCAGAGTGGAGGAGATTTGAACAAATCTCATCCGCACAGTGTGTAAGAGATCAGCGGGGAAAAAGCTGAACATTACCTGCGCTGCGTTTTTGTTTTTTTTTAATTGTAATTGCTGCTTTTTTTTGCGGTGGGTTTTCCCCATTTAATTAAACGAAGAGGTTTTGTTTGTTTTTCCTGCAATTTCCGTCGCAGCACTTGGCTATATGTTGCGGATATAAATTCCGTACCGCAGATCAATTTATTAACATTTTCGTGGTTTTTGTTTTTTACGCGATGTGGCCATGAGATTTTCAAAATCGTATCCACTTTGCTTCTACTGTAAATGCTACAGAAATTTTACAGCGTTTACGCTACATGGGGACCTGGCCTAATACTAAATGTCCGCACCACAGAAAAGTGTTAGTACTGCCGAATTCATACATAAGGCTTCGTTCACATCAGCGTCTGGTTCCGTTCATGGGTTCAGTTAGGCCTCATGCACACGACCGTAGTGTTTTTCTGGTCCGCAAATTCCAGAACCATGTTCCGTGAAATGTCCTCCGCAGTTCAGCCGTATGTAATCCGCAAAATGCGGATTAAAAAAAAAAAATCCTAGGTAAAACAGGATGACGACAGAACACATTCATGGTCGTCGCCTAGCAACACTTCCGCAAATCCGCAAACTGCGGTTGACACACGGAGGTGTACCCGCGTTTTCCACCGGCCCATTGACTTCTATGGGCATGTCCGCATCGAATTTGCGGGCCGTAATAAGACATGTCCTGAGTTTGTGCGGCACGGATTTGTGGACATGCGGGGACCCGTGAAAACACGGATAGTGTGTATGGGCCCATAGAAATGAATGGGTCCGCAATTCTCCCGTGGATTTTCGGGGGAAATGCGGACGCAAAAACACGTTCGTGTGCATGGGGCCTTAGACCTTTTCATCAAAAGAACCCATGAACCGAAAGCCAAGCGGAAATCATAGCTTCCGTTTACCTTTCCTTTTGATTTCAATGGTAATGCTTCCGGTGCAAATGGTTTCCTTTGCGGAAACAATAGCGCAGTCGACTACGCTATTGTTTCTGCAAAATAAACGTAAACCATTTGCAACCGAAGCATTACCATTGAAATCAAAGGAAATGTAAACGGAAGCTATGATTTCCGCTTGGCTTTCGGTTCATATGTTGCTCTTGGGAAAGATTGACGGACCCGTGAACGGAACCTGACGCTGATGTGAACGAGACCTTAGCCACACGAGGGGGCCTGAGAGGCCGTGACTTAGTTCTTGAGGTTAAACTTTACACATTCAACTGGTGCATGACCAATAAATGGTGAACAAATTCTGGAAAAATCCGGCCCTTGCTCTGGAGGACGCTTCATGGCCACCGATTATGTGGTTTGTCATTCCCTTGAATAGGAGCCACGTAATACTACAGCAGGCGTTACATCGGGTTATTGGGCCACTGAGCTACTTACAAGGACACTTGTTATGGGGGAGGGACAGCAACTTAAATCTATGCCCTGGGATGGAGAGCCGAGCTGCATGGGGTAATTCCCACCTCCTGTTTCTTCCAGCTGTGATGTAAGGGGGTGTTGGATGTGGCCGTTCTTACTTGGGAAATATCTTTTCCCTGGTTGAAATAGTCTGCGGACATTAACCCAAATACATTCATGCAAAGGCCCAGCCCGTCACTATTCAGTGCTGAGATGAAACCTGTTCGGCCGGTTTGTGTGAGTAATAAGCGGTTTTGTGGCCCTTTTGTCTTGTTCTTCCTCATACAAAGGTTTCATCAGACTTTACAGTACACATCCCTGACTCTTCCACAATTTAGAAGATTAGCAGTGCTGGAATTTAACCCCTGCTGCTCATGTAAATGACTCATAAGATGGCTACTGTTTAAAGGCTAAGTACACTTTTGCTACTACTTTTTTATTTTTTATTGCTCCAGTGAATATAAATTAAAAAAACAACAACAAATAACTTTGCAAATAGTATTAACTATTCCACCGTTTTATGTATACAGCTCCTATGCAGTCCCATGTATTGCCAAGGTTACGCGCTACAAACAAGCCCTGTGTAGTTCTGTTACTCTTCCATCTCCCCCTCTTCTATTGTCTGTAGGTTAGCTGGGTTTTCCATACTCTGGGGGGGGGGGATTCAATTCACTGCCCTTGCCCCGTTTACAAATAGCCTTGCCTATGCAGATTGACTTGTTGGTGACCCCCACCATCCAGACTCCTTAGCGATGCCCCTGGCAAGAACAGGGAACATGGGGAGTGGAATAGAGCATGACTGCAGGGTCAGACTACCCAGGGTTTGTTTTGTAGTCTGTAACCACGGAGACACCTAGGTCTGTATACTCAAATGGTAAGACATTTGAGAAGCTGCTACATATTTTTATATTCGATGCACTAAGGCAGTAAAAGCAAAAGTACCTTTTAAGACCTTGTTCACACTTCACAAATAAGAGGCTGTATTTCAGTGTGTTTTATCTCACCAGTCGGATATGATGTGACTGTATACAGCGTACATGATCAATGTGGTTCTGAGTGTCTGTTTATTGATCTATAAACTAACCAGACGGTTCTTTGCCTTCTCCCTAACAGACTTCTGCCTAGAAGAAAAGGAAACTGGGCCGTGTCGGGCGTTTTTTATAAGATGGTGGTATGACCCGGACACTGAGATCTGTAGGAACTTCACCTATGGAGGTTGTCCTGTGAACCTGAACAATCATGTCGGAGAGGAAGAATGTATGACGAAATGCCAAGGTGTAAAAGGTAACGTCACGTGTATAAGACCAAAGCCTCATGTATGCCAGTCTTATCGTGGGCTGTGCCACATACCTGTTAAACTGTGTTTGCGGGAAGTCTTATTATTAAGAAATAACTTCACCCAGTACACTATGGAGTTCCCAGACCGCTTGTGTCCGTCATGTACGGAGTGTTTCAGCCACAATGAATTTTGTCTGTTTGCACACAGTGGATTGTCTCTTTAGGTGGTGACCAGTATTCAATATCCCCTATAAAACTGTATGGACCACATCAACAAGGAACATCCTTTAAAATTAAATATTAACGTTAAGCAAAAACCATTCGGCTTGACGATATCCCTGATTTAAAGTCCAGCTCCGGTTCTCCCACCCAAACTGACATCGGGCATGGAGAGACGCTCCTACACGCGGGCGGTACAGTTGTTGTGGAAACCGTACGACGCCTGGAGATCATCATGCGCAGGTCCGATTCCAATAGGACCTGTGCACGATACTCTCTGGGTGTCTTACCGTTGGCATGGCAACTGTACTGCCCAGCGTGTAGGAGCGGCTCTCAACGCCTGATGTCATTTAGAGCAGAGTACAACTGGAGTTAAGCCACAAATACACTCCCCATGCCCCCCTTCTAATTTTTGGGTTAATTATTAATCGTGATCGTTTCCCAGGTGTCTCCACTCCCTCACCATAAAAATTCCATTGTATAATTGTTAACTGGAGAAACGCATGCCATGCAGGAGCCTCAGACATGTCTCTTATGGATTCAGATGAGTGTGACGCCTGCGCTACACAGGTCATCTCAAGTAGCACAATCAGAATATTAAAATTGCATATGGTCATTTATCACCTACTCTTGTGATGTGGGAAGTAGCGCATCGTCCCAAACTGGGAAGCGATCAGGGACTATAATCCGGTTTATAGAAAGCGTGACTGGCAGCTGGGACTATATCGGGAGGCAGAACTGTCCTGGTCTCTGCCCCTCTTAGGTGACATCCATACACACGGCACGTCTAAATCCCCCCCCCCTAGTTACAGCGCCAAGTTTATTGTAAATGATGGCCTTACTTTATGCCAGTTACATTCTCCATTATTGTATAGCTCTTGTTTTAATGGATTTGTCCAGGGTTAGATTATAATGATGCCGCCGTTCATCCCCATTGATGTGAGTGGATCCGAGCTGCAGTACCAGACACAGCCCACGAACAATAGTGGCACGGTTTCTGGAAGAAAAATATAAATCCGACCATTTTTTCCTAATCCTGTACTCCTTTAGATAATGCCAGTGTATTACAACTTGTGCAAATTTACACATTTGCTATATACATATTTTATGTTTCCCTATTTAGCTGTGAAGTCCAGGGACACTGAAGCACCCAGTAAACGTATGGTGTCTGCCAGTTCTTTTTCAGGTGAATATCTGACGTTTTTCGTCCGTCCCGTCCCGTCTCCCTGTTCTGTTTATACATTTCCTTTACGGTATGTTTACATGTGGCAGGTTTGTTGCAGAAATTCCTGCAACTGAAAATCTGTTCCATCCATCTGAAAGGGGTGGTTTCTGCAGCAGGTGCATGAATTTCTGCAAACCTCAGTCAGATGAATTTACAGTTGTAGAAATTTCTGCAACAAATCTGCCACATGTGAATATACTCATATACAAAACCTAATTCTTCTTTCTTTCTTCCTATTTCTCATCCAGAATACTGCTCCGGACCTGCTGTGACTGGCAATTGCAGAGCTGCTTTTCGCCGTTGGTATTTTGATGCAGAGTCAATGTCCTGCCAGTTATTCACCTACGGTGGCTGTGGAGGCTCCAAGAACAATCATCTGTCTGAGCAGGTGTGCGTGGACAATTGTGTTGGTGAGAAAGTTTATGTCTTAGTCAGGTCCAATGAGAGTTGTATCCCCCCTTTTTTTTTTTGTCCCAATTGTATTGCTGCGCCAACCACAATGATTTTTTATTTTTTTTCCATCGTCCAGCTTCAAAGCCAGAACCTGAGAAAGTCCACGCCCCCAAAAAAAACTTTAAAGGTATGTTTATATATGTGCTTGGACACACACAGACACACAGACGATGCCAGTATAATAATAATGTATGCAGCTTTGTAAGATCAACACCAGTGTGAATACTTTCCTATGTGTCCAGGCCAATGTCAGGCTTCATATTCTACTGTCAGGCCAAAAGCTGAATGGGCTTGAAAATGGACAACCACTTTTTGAGTCCGGAATATGCTCACAGCTGTTGTCACTTCCCTTCCCCCACTCTCTTGGCAGCTCATACAAGGTGAATTGCTCAGGACTGGGGGATGGTAACAATTAGTACAGGAGACTGCATCTCACAGGGTAAAGAGAATTTATGTTCCACCCTGTAGCACGATGAGCATGTCTTTATATAAAATGCATATTCTACTATGTAAGGCGTGATGTGGTGGCTGAGATTTTACAGGTGGCGTGTCTAGGATTTCAGCCAATCTCCCTAATCGATCTACAATTCTGGATCTATCACTTATAACCATACAACACAGCCAAGAAGTCCTGCGTTCTCCACATCCGTTATTTTAGGACTTTCTGATAACTGGGGAGCACATGCCACTTGCTGTCTGACCACATTAACTGATGAGGATTAGTGATGCGCGGAGATCACGGCTTACATATGTGTCCCATTTCTTCCGCACCCTCAGAGTACTGCGCTGCACCTGCTTCTACTGGATCTTGTCGTGCTGCCTTCCAGCGATGGTTCTATGACACTTCATCAAGCAGATGCAAAAAGTTTGTGTATGGCGGCTGCCAAGCTAACCGCAATAACTACCTCAGTGAGACCGACTGCATGAACACGTGCTCAGGGCGTACAGGTAACTTCCAGTTTTCTAAATTCGTAGCATTCCGTGGATCGAAGGCTCTAGTACAAGTTGTAGTAACAATTCATGATCGGCCTCTGGTTAACTTTTCCTCCTTTTTTATATTTCAGAAGATGACAATGACTTGACCGATCACAGTGTCCTGCATCACTCTGTGACTGGTGAGTTTAGCTATATACAAATTATACAGTATACCACAACAGGGACTCCAGCGCAGGCCGTGAAAAGTCACCACATTATATGCATAGAACTTTTTAATTTGTTATTTCGATCTTATGGACTGGTAAATGGTTCACTAGGATGTAGTGGCAGCAGCACTAGTAAAAGCACTGTGCCATTTTGTCTCCGGTCAGCTTTTTCCAGGTGACAAACATGGTTGGCCATTGATTATAATGCGCTGACTATGCGGCTGCCAAAGAAATCCGAGCAGCGCTAACCGCTTTCCTAGCAATGCTTATACTTTGCCATTGGCTAGAACGGTCACTGTAGTCAGATTTCTATGACGTTAGTGGCATATCCTAGCAATATGCCACCAATGTCTATGCTGAGACAACCCATTAAGTGACGGCTGCAGTTCAAGATTTCATTCAACTTCATGTATTCATTTGGACTTCAGCCGTAGCTCAATAGTTTAAAATCATTCAGTAGCCTAGTCTGCGTGTAGCCATGGCCTTATAGTTTATACAGTTGTCACCCAGCTTCACTAGACTCCCACATGTCACAACTCCCTAAGGGACAAAAGAGCGACTTGACAGAAGACTCCAGGATTTTATTTGCCATTTGTTTTGTCAGTCTATGTGCCCACGCAGTAGGTTCTCTTCGGATCAGTTGCAGATTCTTGGACCGCTGAAATATGTAAAGTACAGCGCAATGCATGTGAATGGTGCTTAACAAAACCTCATGCATGTGCAGTGGAAAAAAACTGTGCAGATTTGGGGGAGATGTTGTCCACAGCATGTCCTATCTGTTGCATGGGCACATGACCTTAAGGACTAATGCATGTGACTGTGGTGATATTGCAATCCACGTAACCGTTGTCTGTTTCCGGTCCGTTTGTCTGCAAAAATCCTTTCGTAGTTCATCCGTGTGTCATCAGTATTCACGGATCTGCCAAAAAAAAGAGTGCTGAAATGTCACCAGCTTGTCCCAGCCCTGTGAGAGGGTCACGTGATCCACAAATACCTACAGTAAAATGACATGTCCTGAGTTTTTTCGGCCCGGACTCGTGGCCCCCACACGGATCCGTGAACATCACAGTTGTGTGCATGGGGCCATATAAATGAATCGGTCTGTAGGCTATTCGCAAAATTGCAGGTGCACACGGACAGGAAACCACGGCTGTATGCAATGCTGCATACGTGAGCTGATAAAACAGCAGTTACTCTGGGGGGGATTCTAGATTTACCACCATTAGTATCATTCAGCGGTAACAAAACTCCAGTAGATTATAGATCTATACCACTGTAAAGTATTTGTCACAAGAGAGGCGTTTGATGTGCTGTTAATGCCTGTACGTTTCCTCCACAGCTGTGGCGCTACCTATCCTCCTTGCTCTCTTGGCTGCCACGTTGATAGGCGTCATGATCCTGTTTTTCGTGAAGGTGACGAGGAAGAATCAGGAGAACGCAGGTTTCCGAGCCATGTGGAACCCAATTGACGACAAAGAGTGTCTTATGAACAGCGCATACGTTCTTTAGAGAGCCAAAATGAATGGAAAGTATATACACTCCATTTTTATAATTTTTTTTTCACCAAGGCCTATAATAAAAATCCTATCCTACTGATAACATCTCTCACTTGGCTCTAATATTATAAATCTTAAGGTATCAAGGTTTCCCAACAGAGACTTTTTTTTCACCTCCAGATTAAAACCAGAAATCATTACTTGTGTTCAGTCCCATAAGGGGTTACATTTTAAGAGTGGACTCGACAGTGAAAAGTGAAAAATATTCCATTTTATTGAACTAGAAATTTTTATGTGGGTAGTTTTATCCCAACAATAAGTTGTATTTTAGTGTGAATGACTTGTAAGTTGACTAAACTCTATTGAGATAAGTGTGTGTGGCTTCTTAAGGTTTGTTCAGGTAGATCTCTAATAACACGCAATACAGGGAGTAAAACACCTTGACGGGTGCCTCGAGGATTTATTGCCGGGTCTCTTAAGGATGTCTAGTGAGCTGGTACTCCAAATCGCATGAAACAGAAGGATGTTTTTATTGACCTAGATGTAGGAGTTGGCTGAAATGTGGGGAATGACATGTATCGATACGAGTGTTATTTCTATGTAGTAGCGAGAGATGATGCCGCTTATCTTTGAAGACACGAAAAATCGATCCTATTATCCCAACATCTGGTCTGGAAGCCGTCATGGGCATTAGATTGCAGCTTCTGACTAAAGTCTATGGGCAGTTTAAGACTGTTTTAGGATGTAATTTTAAATGAGTGACTTTTTATCAGGGTTATCGGGAGTGTCTTGGTGGCTTTGCTGCAACCTATTTCCTGGAGACTGGCAGATATAGCAACTCCAACCTGAGGGGCTGTGAGGTTCACATGTGGTAAGGACCGGCTAGAACTAAGCTGTTTTTCTACTATATTTGCACTAAACTTCATATTACTATGCATTTATTAGGGTTTCCTACACAGAAGTCAGGGCAGTGTATTCTTGGGCAAGCGTTTGTTGAACAGAAGCCACGCTTTGTGTCTATTTACTTATGTCTTTACCCTATACACTTTTTTTGAAGGGCATGGTACTTTTATAACCTCTGAGCTGATGACCTGTTGTATATAGTACTATAGCTTTTATATATTGTATCCAGGGTGTACATACACAAGACATCAGAGGGTGCGGTGACTCCACAATCTTATCGACTCCCGGATGTGTCCACTTTCTGCACCCTCGATCACTCCCGTCCTGTCCCTACTACTGACAGCACGTAAATCTGTACAATAGTCTTCATGGGTTTCTTAACGTGTCAATGTATTTTTTAGTTGTGTTCTGTATTCTAGTGACTTTTTTTTTAATAAATCGAACATCTGTTTTCTGAGCCTTTCTTTATAAGCTTTGAATAAAATCTTTACATACAGAACTTCTAGTGGATTTTTTTTTTTCTTCTTGGATAAGCTTGTGGTCAACGATTCTGCCCTTGGTGGGACTCTAAAGTTTAGCTACAAATAAATAAGGCTTCTTACTAGTGCTTAGCGATTATGGTCAAAGTCCCCATTAATTGAACATATAACTTCCATTACGATTAATAAATGATTTTAGGCCACGCCCCCTATTTGCATACCTTTGAATTAATATAGATCACCTGAGCCTGCTGTATACTATTGTATATAATATACCCCCAACACTGTCCCCACACAGTATAATGCCCCAATAGTGACTAATAATATACATTCTCGCCGAACCTCGTTCCAACGACGCAGGGGAGGAGATCCCTCTGCTCCTCCGGTCTGTGTGGCTCGGCGCATATTTTAGATTCCGCTGCACTTCTGCTACATGCTGGCGTTTTACACATCCTATTGGTCCATGGTGTCCTCCATGCCCGCCCAATGCCGATGTACCATGGCAAGCGGACAGTGCCTGCCCCAATGGTAAAAACATGGATGATGTGTGTTACCTACCGGGATGGTAGCAGACTGGTATATACAGGAATGATGGAGGTCCCTGTATATACCATTAGTGTGGGCACGGTCATTGAGGCTAAACAGGAAGTATATGGGGTGGCCATTGAGGACTGTGGACCAATACGATGCCTGAAGCACTGGTATATTTCAGAAGCCATTCACTGCTCAGAACAGACGGCACGAGGCAGGGACAGCGTTACATAGTCAATAGTGGGGCAGGAAAATGACGGTCCCTGCATTACTGCAGGATTCAACTATCTTTGTCCTGAGGATGCCGATATAGTTGAAACTGGGAAAAAACAATGAACAAGATGACCTTTTGTTATCTGCGCTGAATTTAGTTTTTTTTAATTAATTGCCCTCACACATCAGAGCTCTGTCCACAACTGCACATTGGGGGCAATTTATTAAGGCTGGTGTTTCATGTGCCAGTCTTAATCTAAAGGAAGTTGAATAAAATGTACTAAAAGCCTCTTGCTAAGACATGCTGACTTTTTTGTGTGCCGGGCTTATCGGATGGCTCTTAATAAAGTGGAGCGGTGAAAAATATGCTAAATTTACCCTTTCACCTATGACAGCACCCCTGGAGAGACGTCCCATCCGCTGGACAGGAAACCTGAGGATATAAAAAGGGACACACCTCTCCACACGCCCTCCGGTTTCCTGTCCTCCGGATGGAAGGATTGTCCTGAGGAAAAGCACTTCTCCTGGGGTTGCAGACCCCCTAGCAAGGTCTTACTTTATTCCACTAGGGGTGCTCTGGAAGGTAGAAGTCTCCTTTTGGAGGGAGCAACCTTGAGCCTGGTACAGGTACTCACTCCTCTCCCGGGCCATCGCCTCCCTCCTGCAGGTCGAACGGAGGTGGCTTAAGGTCCACACTGTGGTCCTTCCTCTGGCGGGGAGCGGCTTCCCAGGGTCATGTTCAGCTCAGCTGGACCATGCCCAGCGTTGGCAGCTTCCGGCGCATTCACAGGCACTTCCGGATGCTGCAACGCGCCACTTCCGGCGGGGTAATGCGTCCAACACTCCAGGATGCGGTGGTTCCAGTGACCCATGTGGGGAGGAGGCGCTCCAGCTTCTGGAGCTGAGGGCCTCCCAGCCAATCCATGGCCTATTTAGGCCTGTAACAGCAGGAGCTTCGGTCTCCAGTCTTCATCCTCCATTATGGAAACACCAGAAGCACCAGGACGCACTGACCGCTTGGATGCCAAATCCTCCAGTCCGGTACTTGAGGACGCCAGGAATATGGGGTAAGATTAAAAAAAAACGTCCTTACTAAATACTGTTCCCCTTTCTTTTGTACATATGTTTAGGCCAGAGATTGTCCTAGGAAGAAACAGGATAAGGCCCATAACAAGGAATGTGCTATATGTAAAAAGAAACTAGCATCATCCTATAACAAAAGGCTCTGTCAAATGTTTAGACAACATCATCTCAGAAGAGTCTACAAACTTAGCCACAAGTATCAAGGATATTGTGAGGGCTGAAGTTAGAATCTCCCTAAAGTCCCTTAAAAGGAAAAAAAAAGATCCACCGTCTGCCTCTTCTAGCTGGATAGATTCTGATTCCTCAGCTGAGGAGGATCCTCAACTAGGAGAAGGGGAGTACAGCTCCTTAGATTCCTCAGGTGAGGATGAGGGAGAAAGGAATTTGTTCCCAACTGAGGGCATAGACCTACTCCTTAAAGAGGCTCTGTCACCAGATTTTGCAGCCCCTATCTCCTATTGCAGCAGATCGGCGCTGCAATGTAGATAAGAGTAACGTTTTTATTTTTAAAAAACGAGCATTTTTGGCCAAGTTATGACCATTTTTGTATTTATGCAAATGAGGATTGCTAAAGTCCAACTGGGCGTGTTTAAAGTAAAAGTCCAACTGGGCGTGTATTATGTGTGTTTACATCTGGGCGTGTTTACTTCTTTTACTAGCTGGGAGTTCTGACGAGAAGGATCATCCACTTCTCTTCACAACGCCCAGCTTCTGGCAGTGCAGACACAGCCGTGTTCTCGAGAGATCACGCTGTGACGTCACGCACTTCCTGCCCCAGGTCCTGCATCGTGTCGGACGAGCAAGGACACATCGGCACCAGAGGCTACAGTTGATTCTGCAGCAGCATCAGTGTTTGCAGGTAAGTCGATGTAGCTACTTACCTGCAAACCCTGATGCTGCTGCAGAATCAACTGTAGCCTCTGGTGCCGATGTGGCCGACACGATGCAGGACCTGGGGCAGGAAGTGAGTGATGTCACAGCGTGATCTCTCGAGAACACGCTGTGTGTCTGTGCACTGCCAGAAGCTGGGTGTTAACGAACAGAAGTGGATGATGCTGATTCGTCAGCATCATACACTCCCATTCCTAACGCCCAGCTAGTAAAAGAAGTAAAAACGCCCCGATGTACGCACATAATACACGCCCCGTTGTACTTTTACTGTAAACACGCCCCGTTGTACTTTTGCAAGCCTCATTTGCATAAATACAAAAATGGTCATAACTTGGCCAAAAATGCTTGTTTTTTAAAAATAAAAACGTTACTGTAATCTACATTGCAGTGCCTATCTGCTGCAATAGCAGATAGGGACACATACCATGAAGAAACAACCAGAGCTTTTGACGCCAATATATATATAAAATAGTAAATTTTATTAGACAAATAACATGGACAATTAAAATACAAAAAGATACAACTCTAGTGTGAATTGCGGAGACCATATCAATACATATTGCTAGCTCAGATATATGGGTGTACATATGAGTAACTAAAACGATCAAGACACATTTAGCACCAGTATACCCTCCCTCATAAGAAGAAAAATCTCTTAGAAGAAATAGCTGTGAAATACAGATCTAAATAACTAGTAAATACCAGAAGAGGGTATAATCAGAGTAACATTGCTGTCAAAAGAGTCATATGTCAGGTCATGAACTCACCCATAGATAGCAGCAAGAAGTGGTAAGTGGTGTCAGCTCCGCTACATGAACCCCCGACGCGCGTTTCGCCACGTATGCTTCCTCAGGGGCATGTGTAGTTATGTACGTCCTGTCGCTACCCTTTTATATTCCCTAAATGATGTAGTTCGTTGGATGTGCCACGGCGCATCTCCGCCGATGCAGCCGGAAGCGAGGCATGCCCCACATCCGGCCCCGAGCACGGCAGCACGTGCCCGGATTCCCGACGCGTCATGGGAGTTCCGGGCATGCGCAATGCGCTCATGGAGGCGGAGGGGGGATGCATCGGAGACAGCCGCTGCAGCGGACATGCGCACCACATCACAACAAAGGTTTGTGAGAACATCGGCCAGTGTGTTGTGCAGTGGTTATGTGCCCTATCCTATATCATCACACTATACTGGGGCTATGTCGGGAAAGTTAACCCAAAGAACGCAAGGTCCTGCTATGCTCACACATATGGGACAAACCTATCTATGGGGATTGTAATTAAATAGAATCTCCCAATTTATAACCCTCTATGGGAAAATTAGTGTATGATCTAGAGAGAATATATAATAATAATAATGATAAGTGCCTATATTGAAAAAAAATGTGTATAATAAATGAAAAAAATCCCTACTCTCAACATTACCACAGATGCGAGTCCTTGGGGGTGGGGAGCTCATTACGACTCCTCTCTTCTTCAGGGTCAGTGGGATCAGCAGAACGTTCAGAGATCCTCCAACTTCAGGGAACTGGTGGCAGTTGTTCAGGCCTTGAAGAGATCCATACCTGCAATTTCAGGTCAACACATAAAGATCTATTCCGACAACACGACCACAGTGTCTAATATAAATCGGCATGGGGGTACAAGATCGGCCTCCCTGATGGACTTATCCTCACAGATCTTTTTCCTGGCAGAACACCACCTATTGACCCTATCAGCTGTCCATCTGAAGGGAAAAGACAACCAGGTGGCAGACTTCCTAAGCATTCGCCAATCAGAATGGTGCCTGAATGGTACCTCCTACACTGTGTGCCGCCATTTTTTGCACAAATGCACAGTGTAGTAGGCTTACATACAGTGGTAACCACACAGTAAAACACGAACAAACATAACTTACCTGCTCCTGCCACCGCCGCTCCCTGTCCTTGCTTCTGAACACATATCCGGAAGCCGCGACCGGAAGTAGTCATCTTACTGTCCGGCCGCGGCTTCCGGTCCACATGAAAATGGCGCCGGATGTCGCTCGGCCGAATACCTTCCTTTTGGACTGTGTGGGAGCGGCGCACACCAAAGTGAATGTAACGGCTCCCGTTCGCATTCTCTATGGGGATGTATGTGCCGTATTCCATCTCTGTATGTGTCGTTAATCGACACATACAGAGATGAAAAAAAAAATGGCAGCCCCCATAGTGAGGTAAAAGTTAGAAAACAGAAAAAAGTAAAACACAAACAAACACACTAAAAGCTAATTTATATTCAAAAAAAAATTTATGCGACACCTGTCCTTTAAAGGTTCAGATTTCTGCTTTAACCCCTTCCCGCTCCTTGACGTACTATTACGTCATGGCAGCTGTATCGTTAGCGCTCCATGCCGTAATAGTACGTCTCGGGAGTAACGGCCGTTTCGGCCGTCCTCCCGACACATACAGGAGCTGTGACGCTGCTGTCTTGTTCAGCAGCTGTCACAGCTCCTACAGCGGGGACCGATCGCTGTGTCCCCGCTGATTAACCCCTTAAAAGCCGCGTTCTATAGAGATCGCGGCTTTTTATGGGTTAAGCTGCCATCGCCGGCCTGCTACGCGATAGCGGCCGGCGATGGTGACTATGGCAACCGGACACCAAACAATGGCGTCCGGCTATGCCATAGACGGAAGCCTAGTGGGTCCTGACAACGTCAGGACCCACTATGCTTGCTGTCAGTGAGTAGCTGACAGTTCTAATACACTGCACTACGCATGTAGTGCAGTGTATTAGAATAGCGATCAGGGCCTCCTGCCCTCATGTCCCCTAGTGGGACAAAGTAATAAAGTGAAAAAAAAGTTAAAAAAAGATGTGTAAAAATAAGAAAATAAAAGTTTTAAAAGTAATAAAAGTAAAAATCCCCCCTTTTCCCTTATCAGTCCTTTATTATTAATAAAAATATATAAACAAACAAATAAACTATACATAATTGGTATCGCCGCGTCCGTAACGGCCTGAACTACAAAATTATTTCATTATTTATCCCGCACGGTGAACGCCGTAAAATAAAATAATAATAAACTGTACCACAATCACAATTGTTTGGTCACTTCACATCCCAAAAAATGGAATAAAAAGAGATCAAAAAGTCGCATGTACCTAAAAATGGTACTGATGGAAACTACAGTTCGTTACGCAAAAAATAAGTCCTCGCACGGCTTTATTGATTGAAAAATAAAAACTTTATGGCTCTTAGAATAAGGTAACACAAAAAGTGAATGATTGTTTACAAAACGTATTTTATTGTGCAAACGCCATAAGACATAAAATAAAACCATAAACATCTGGTATCGCCGTAATCGTATCGCCCCGCAGAATAAAGTGAATATTTTATTTATAGCGCACGGTGAACGCTGTAAAAAAAAACGAAAAAAAAAACAATCGTACAATTGCTGTTTTTTAGTCACCACGCCACCTAAAAATAGAATAAAAACTGATCAAAAAGCCGCATGCACCCCAAGAAAACTACAATGGATTCCTCAAGGGGTCTAGTTTCCAAATTGGGGTCACTTTTGGGGGGTTCCCAATGTTTTGGCACCACAAGACCTCTTCAAACCGGACATGGTGCCTAATAAAAAAGAGGCTTCAAAATCCACTAGGTGCTCCTTTGCTTCTGAGGCCGGTGCTTCAGTCCATTACCGTCCGAGGGCCACATGTGGGATATTTCTCAAAACAGCAGAATCTGGGCAATACGTATTAATTTGCGTTTCTTTGATAAATCCTTTTGTGTTATAAAAAAAATGGTATAAAGAGGATTTTCTGACAAAAAAAAAATTTAAATTTCACCTCTACTTTGCTCTAAATTTTTGTGAAACACCTAAAGGGTTCATAAACTTTCTAAATGCTGTTGTGAATACTTTGAGGGGTCTAGTTTCTAAAATGGGGTATTTCATAGGGATTTCTAATATATGGGCCCCTCAAAGCAACTTCAGAACTGAACTGGAACCTAAAAAAATAAATAAATGAGGCAATACTTCGCTTCTTACATTATACTGATAATGAGCTGTGCCCACCCCGAGATGACCCCAGTTTTGACCGTTTGTATAAACGGAGACCCCTATTAGACCATTCCAGTGCCCGGTTTTCCCAAGCATACACCCCGAGAAGTGTATTTCTATTGATGAGTCCCTGGTACATTTTAAAGGGAGGGTTCAATTCCGCCAGTACCTGCCTTGTAAGAGGGCAAGGTATGGCGTGAAGATGTATAAGCTGTGAGAGTGCATCCGGGTATACCTACAGGTTTAGGATATATGAAGAAAAGGCCACCCCCAAACCAGACTGCATCCTGGACTACAATAGGTACATGGGAGGGATGGACTTGTAAGATCAAGCCCTGAAGCCCTACAGCGCCATGCGGTGAGGTATAAGAAGCAGGCCGGGCACATCATACAGATGGCTTTGTACAATGCGTACGTGCTACGTCGATGTGCAGGCCAGACGGGAACTTTCCTGGAATTTCAAGAGGTGATTATCAAGAACCTAATCTTTAGGGACCAAGAAGGGGGGGCACCCAGTACTTCTGGAAGCGGGGCCACACGCATCGTACCAGGGCGGCAACACTTTCCAGCGGAAGTTCCCCAAACTGGCAAGAAGGGAAAAAGTCAAAAGAGGTGCAAAGTCTGCTATAAGAGGGCGATAATGCATGACGCAATATATCAATGTGACACGTGTCCCGAATAACCAGAGCTCTGTATGAAAGTGTTTTAAAATTTATCATCCATCCCTTGGTTTATAATTTACCCCAATTTTACTTACCCTGATGCACTCCACACAGCTTATCCCCCCACGTCTTTCCCCTCTGGGCCCTGCTGTGTGTCCAGGCAGCTGATAACAGCCACATGTAGGGTATTGCCATACCCGGGAGAACCCACATTACAGTTTATGGGGTGTAGGTCTCAGGTCAAAATTCTCACTACACCTCTATATGAATGCCTTAAGGGTGTAGTTTTTAAAACGGGGTCACTTCTTGCGGGTATCAACTGTACTGGTACCTCAGGGGCTTCTGCATACATGACTTCGCACTCGAAAATCCCCAGTAGGCCAAATGGTGGTCCTTTCCTTCTGAGCCCTCCCATGGGCCCAAACGGCAGTTTATCACAACAAATGGGGTATTGCGGCACTCAGAACAAATTGCGCAACAGAATGGGGTATTTTGTTTCTTGTGAAAATAAGAAATTTACTGCCAAAACTACATATTATTTGAAAAAAATAATTTTGTTTTCATTCCCAGCCCAATTCAAATAAGTTCTGTGAAAAAACTATGGGGTCAAAATGGTCACAACACCCATAAATGAATTCCTTGAGGGGTGTAGTTTCCAAAATGGGGTCATTTGTGGTTGGTTTCTATTGCTTTGATACCTCTGGGGCTCTGCAAATGCGACATGGCACCCGAAAACCAATCCAGCAAAATCTGTACTCCAAAGAACACACAGCGCTCCTTTCCTTCTGAGCCCTCCCATGGGCCCAAACGGCAGTTTATCACCACAAATGGGGTATTGCCGCACTCAGGATAAATTGGGCAACAAAATGGAGTATTTTATTTCTTGTGAAAATAAGAATTTTTGAGCTAAAATTACATATTATTGGAAAAAATATATATTTTTTGAATTCCCAGCCCAATTCAAATAAGTTCTGTGAAAAAACTATGGGGTCAAAATGGTCACAACACCCATAAATGAATTCCTTGAGGGGTGTAGTTTCCAAAATGGGGTCACTTCTGGTGGGTTTCCATTGCTTTGATAACTCTGGGGCTCTGCAAATGCGACATGGCACCCGAAAACCAAACCAGCAAAATCTGTACTCCAAAGAACACACAGCGCTCCTTCCCTTCTGAGGCCTCCCATGGGCCCAAACGGCAGTTTATTGCCACAAATGGGGTATTGATGCACTCAGGACAAATTGGGCAACAAAATTGAGTATTTTGTTCCCTGTGAAAATAAGAAATTTTGGTAAAAAATGACATCTTATTGGAAAAAATTTCATTTTTTTTAATGTCACAGCCCAATTGAAATAGGTGCTGTGAAAAAACTGTGTGGTCAAAATGCTAACAACAACCATAAATGAATTCCTTGAGGGGTGTAGTTTCCAAAATGGCGTCACTTTTGGTGGGTTTCCATTGCTTTGATACCGCTGAGGCTCTGCAAATGCGACATGGCACCCGAAAACCAATCCAACAAAATCTGGACTCCAACAAACATATAGCGCTCCTTTCCTTCTGAGCCCTCCCATGGGCCCAAACGGCAGTTTATCACCACAAATGGGGTATTGCCACACTAAGGACAAATTGGGCAACAAAATGGGGTATTTTGTTCCCTGTGAAAATAAGAAATTTTGATCACAAATGACATTTTATTGGAAAAAATGACATTTTTTTCATTTCAGAGCCCAATTCAAATACGTGCTGTGAAAAAACTGTGCGGTCAAAATGGTAACAACAACCCTAAATGAATTCCTTGAGGGGTGTAGTTTCCAAAATGGGGTCACTATTGGGGGATTCCTACTGTTTTGGCACCTCAACACCTCTTCAAACCTGGCATGCTGCCTAAAATATATTCTAATAAAAAAGAGGACTCAAAATGCACTAGGTGCTTCTTTGCTTCTAGGGCTTGTGTTTTAGTCCACGAGCGCACTAGAGACACATGTGGGACATTTCTAAAATCTGCAGAATCTGGAAAATACATATTTAGTAGTGTTTCTCTGGTAAAACCTTCTGTGTTACAGAAAAAAAAATGAATAAAATTGAAATTCAGCAAGAAAAATGAAATTTGCAAATTTCACCTCCACTTTGCTTTAATTCCTGTGAAATGCCTGAAGGGTTAAAAAACTTTATAACTGCTGTTTTGAATACTTTGAGGGGTCTAGTTTTTAAAATGGGGTGTTTTATCAGGGTTTCTAATACATAGGCCCCTCAAAGCCACTTCAGAACTCAAGAGGTACCTTAAAAAAAAGGCTTTTGAAATTTTCTTAAAAATATGAGAAATTGCTGTTTATGTTCTAAGCCTTGTAACGTCCAAGAAAAATAAAAGAATGTTCAAAAAACGATGCCAATCTAAAGTAGACATATGGGAAATGTGAACTAGTAACAATTTTGGGTGGTATAACCGTCTGTTTTACAAGCAGATGCATTTAAATTCTGAAAAATGCAATTTTTTCAAAATTTTCTCTACATTTTGCAATTTTTCACCAATAAACACTGAATATATCGACCAAATTTTACCACGAACATGAAGCCCAATGTGTCACGAGAAAACAGTCTCAGAATCGCTTGGGTAGGTTTAAGCATTCCGACGTTATTACCACATAAAGTGAAATATGTCAGATTTGAAAAATGGGCTCTGAGCCTTAAGGCCCAAACTAGGCTGCGTCCTTAAGGGGTTAAGTTCCTTCTTCAATTCTAAATGAGCAGAACACCCCTGGATCAAGAGATATCTAACCACTGCCTGCAGACTTAAACCCCAGATAAGATCCCCATTTCCTCCCTGGGATTTAAATCTCGTTCTCCAGGCTATGATAAATCCACCATTTGAACCAATAGACTCCAATATCTCCTTGAAAATGCTGACACTCAAAATGACATTCTTGTTAGCCATGACATCAGCCCGTAGAGTAAGTGAGATTCAGGCCCTCTCTGCCTTCCCTCCACATACCCTACTGCTAGACGATCGATCATCTTAAAAACCTTACCAGGATTTCTTCCTAAAGTGGTCTCTCCCTTTCATTTAGACCAAGATATTGTTCTTCCCTCCTTTGGTGATTCCCCAAAAAATCAGAGGGAGCAACAGTTTAACTGCCTAGACGTAAGAAGATGCCTAGTCCAGTACCTAAAGATTACCCAGGACCTAAGAAAATTTGTTTGTCCAGTTTCAGGGTCATAACAAAGGTTCGGCAGCCAGTAGAGCCACTATAGCGAGGTGGATTAAGCAGGCCATACAATTAGCCTACATAAATCAGAAGCTCAAGCCCCCAGAGCTTGTCGGAGCTCACTCCACCAGGGCCATGTCCACTTCATGGGCAGAGAGAGCAGAGGCATCTCTAGACCAGATATGCAAGGCTGCCACATGGAGTTCTCCTCACTCCTTTTTAAAGCATTACCGATTACAACTGTATACAGCCTCTGACTTGGCCTTTGGTAGAAAGGCGCTACAAGCTGTGCTCCCACCCTAAAAATACTGATTTCTATTTTACATCTCCAGGGGTGCGGTCATAGGTGAAAGGGTAAAAGATTGATTACTTACCGGTAATCGGTTTTTCAAGACCCTATGACAGCACCCCGCTGTTACCCTCCCTATGGTTGTGGCAAATGAGCCCTCATAAGGCTGGATTCACACGAGCATGTTACATCCGTAATGGACGGAACGTATTTCGGCCACTAATCCTGGACCGAACACATTGCAGGGAGCCGGGCTCCTAGCATCATAGTTATGTACGATGCTAGGAGTCCCTGCCTCGCTGCAGGACAACTGTCCCGTACTGTAATCATGTTTTCAGTACGGGACAGTTGTCCTGCAGCGAGGCAGGGACTCCTAGTACGTAACTATTTATAACTAATGGTATCCAAAAGCAAATAATATTATTGGGCTAGGTAATGTTCCTGGGAACATCCTCCCATATCTGTTAATGAGGCAACTCTATGATACATATATAAACATGAGAAGAACAGAGTCTATAGCCAATATATATTCGAAAAGTGTCAATACAAAACTTGATTTAACAGGTTCCCGACCGCTGGCCGTAAATATACGGCCAGCGGCCAGGGTCTCTAAAGTCCGGCGTATAGTATATATACGGCCGCACTTCAGAGACTGTGCACGCGCGATCGCGTGCACACAGCTCTATGCCCTGGCTGTTGCTAACAGCCATGGGCACTGGGCAGAATGTCAGGGGTCAATCTTTTGGCCCCTGAACATGTGATCGCTGTGACAACCAATCACAGCGATCACATGCATTTCTGCATAGAAAACAGTGTGCACGCGATCGCGTGCACACAGCCCTGTGCCCTCGCTGTTACCAACAGCTCTGGGCACTGGGCAGAGTATCAGGGACCAATCTGATGGTCCCTGATCATGTGGTCGCTGTGAAAACCTATCACAGCGACCACATTTGTTTTATTTTGACTTTTCTGGCAGTAAATCTCCTGCCTCTTTTCTTCTCCTCAAACATTGTTTCAGTTTGAGGAGAAGAAGAGACTCGGGAGAATTGCTGCCAGAAGAATACAGTGAAAAAAAATACAGTTACACTAAAACATTCTCTGTATAGATAGATTTCTATCTATCTATACAATCTATCTATCCATCTATCTTTTTTTCTATCTATCTACCTTTCTTTCTTTTATTCTATTAGAATAGGCAGGTAGGGAGTATATAATTATATATATATCCACATATATATAATATATATAGCAATAGCGGTTTATTTTTTTGTTAGCGGTAGTGTAGATATATATAGCAGTTAGTTTGTGTGTTTTATAAAAAAAAAAAAAAAAAAAAAAAATTTGTTTAGTTAGTGTTAGTGTTAGTTACGTTATGGCGAGGAAGTTGTTTAGCGCCGAGGAGGCATACGCCATGCTGTGGTCTGAGTCGGAGACCGCATCAGAGATGGCGTCCGAGATGGAACCTGTTTTAGGTAGTGACGATGACAGCGTCACTTCAGGTTCATCTTCAGGGGACGTTGCCCCTGATGCAGTCGAAACTGCAGAACATGAAAGTGCAGGGCCAAGTAGCGCTGTAGCACGGGACAGCCTGGTCCCTCCAGTCCAGGCTCTTGTATGGGCACCTGCCCCATCTTTTGGGCCTAGAATCCACGGATTTACGGCCACTCCTGGCATAACCGTGGACAATACAAATTTTGTCCAAATGGATTACTTCCATTTATTTATAACGGACGACATCCTAAATCAGATTGTCCACGAAACAAATTTATATGCCACGCAATATATAAGGCAGAAACCTTCATCCACCCATGCCAGAGATTGGACGCCCACCAATTTGCAGGAATTAAAAAATTTTTTGGGGCTCACCCTAAATATGGGTATTGTCAAAAAGCCCTCCATTAGGTCTTACTGGTCAACAAGACCCGCCCAAGCCACCCCAGTATATTCTGCAGTAATGCCCAGGTCTCGTTATGAGACAATAATGAGGTTCCTCCACTTCAATGACAACGCACAGGCCCCCCCAAGTACCGATGCAAACCGGGATCGGTTGTTCAAAATAAGACCGCTAATAAATTCCCTGAATAATTTATTTCTGCAACTCTACACCCCTGAGCAGAATGTAAGTGTGGACGAATCCCTCCTCAACTTCCATGGCAGACTTAGCTTTCGCCAATATCTACCTTCAAAAAGGGCAAGATATGGCGTTAAGCTCTACAAATTGTGTGAAAGCGGGTCAGGATATACCACCGCCTTCAGGATTTATGAAGGGCGGGACCGCACAATAAATGTTCCTGGATGCCCCCCTGATCTTTCCACCAGCAGTAAGATCGTGTGGGAGATAATGCAGCCTCTGCTTCACAAGGGGTACCACCTGTACTGTGATAATTTTTATTCCAGTGTGCCCCTGTTTAGGCATTTGCATGCTGCAAGGACTGGGGCATGTGGTACCATGCGCAAAAACAGAATTGGTTTTCCACAGCAATTAGTGGGGAAGCGCATGGTAAAGGGGGACTCCTGTGCTTATGCATCTGAGGAATTGCTGGCGGTCAAGTTCAGGGATCGCAAAGATGTGTATGTGCTAAGCACGATTCATACCGCAGGAACAGTGGCAGTGAGGGAAAGAGGGGCAACATCGGACAAGCACAAACCAGTGAGCGTGTCCGAATATAACAAGTACATGGGGGGGGTGGATTTAAGCGACCAGGTTTTACAGCCCTATTTAGTAAAACGCAAAACTAAAACCTGGTACAAAAAGGTGGCCATTTATTTGTTACAGGTGGCAATCCACAACTCATTTGTGCTCTATAAAAAAAACAGAGGCAGAGACACATACCTGGATTTCCAGGAGAAAATTATTGAAGGCCTCATTTTTGATGTTCAGGACACCCGAGAATGCCCCCAGTCTGAGGATGTCACGCGACTGACTGAAAGACACTTCGTCAGTCGGATTCCCCCAACAGCAACCAGAAGCAACCCCCAGAAAAAGTGCCGCGTCTGCAGAAAAGACGGGCACCGCAAAGATTCCCGATATTTCTGTCCCTCATGTCCCTCGCAACCAGGCCTGTGCATTGAGCCATGTTTTAAAAAATACCACACTGTTCTGAATTATTAGATTTTAGTTAATTTGTTGAAAATATATTTGCCCTACATTACGTTTTTATTTTTCCCCTGATTTTACTCCAAGGGTGAGGGAGGGAATGGGTGGGGGGTGGATGTCATGTTTGATGTTTTCTAAAGTTCATCTGCTGGAGAGCTCCATTTGCATTAACCTGAAATTTCTTATTTTAGAAAACCCCAAAAAATAAATTCCCATTATACCCCTAGATGAATATTTTGGGATCTCTGCTTCGAGAGCAGATATTTTGGAAGTGTTATAGAAACTCTGTTGAGTTTTGTAAAACCAGCTTTGAAAAAAAGCGATTTGTGAAATAATCTTCTTCTATCGTCCGCCCTCCTACATCTCTATGTGATAAATAAGGCCCACATATTTGGTATCCCCATGCACGGGAGAAGTGGCAGAATGTGAACGGAGATTAATTTTGACCGTGGTCTATACCGTGTGTGAAAAATGCTGGTATAAACTGACGCATTTGCTAAAAAATTGCTAATTTTATTTTGATCCATCTTATTCAAGAAACTTTCAGAAGAAAACGGGACTGTCTAAAAATATGATAAACCCCTTGAAGGAAACCTTGTGGGGTCTACTTGTGTGAATGAAGTCATTTATGGGGTGTTTCTAATGTTTCAGCAGCATTAGGCCCCCCAGAAAACAGTATGCTGCTATAAAATCAAGTGCAGAATTCCTGGACCGAAAAGGCCAAAAAGCCTCCTTTTATGCCAAGCCCTGGCACATGCCCGTGAATAAAGCACACATATTTGGTATCCCCATGCACGGGAGAAGTGGAAGAATGTGAAATGCGATGAATTTTGTCCGTGGTCCATTTTGTGTGTGAAAAAGCTAGCATAAACTGGCGCAATTGTTAAAAAAAAAAGGTAATTTTATTTTGTTCCATCTTATTCAAGAAACTTTCAGAAGAAAACTGGACTGTCTAAAAATATGATAAACCCCTTGAAGGAAACCTTGTGGGGTCTACTTGTGTGAATTAAGTCATTTATGGGGTGATTCTAATGTTTCAGCAGCATTACACCCCCCAGAAAACAGTATGCTGCTATAAAATCAAATGCAAAATTCCTGGACCAAAAAGCCTCCTTTTATGCCAAGCCCTGGCACATGCCCGCACAGTGAATAAGGCACACATATTTGGTATCCCCATGCACGGGAGAAGTGGAAGAACGTGAAAGGAGATGAATTTTGTCCGTGGTCTATACCGTGTGTGAAAAATACTAGCCTAAACTGACGCATTTGCTAAAAAAGTGCTGATTTTATTTTGTTCCATCTTATTCAAGAAACTTTCAGAAGAAAACTGGACTTGCTAAAAATATGATAAACCCCTTGAAGGAAACCTTGTGGGGTCTACTTGTGTGAATGAAGTCATTTATGGGGTGATTCTAATGTTTCAGCAGCATTAGGCCCCCCAGAAAACAGTATGCGGCTCTAAAATCAAATGCAAAATTCCTGGACCGAAAAGGCCAAAAAGCCTCCTTTTATGCCAAGCCCTGGCACATGCCCGCACAGTGAATAAGGCACACATATTTGGTATCCCCATGCACGGGAGAAGTGGAAGAACGTGAAAGGAGATGAATTTTGTCCGTGGTCTATACCGTGTGTGAAAAATACTAGCCTAAACTGACGCATTTGCTAAAAAAGTGCTGATTTTATTTTGTTCCATCTTATTCAAGAAACTTTCAGAAGATAACTGGACTTGCTAAAAATATGATAAACCCCTTGAAGGAAACCTTGTGGGGTCTACTTGTGTGAATGAAGTCATTTATGGGGTGTTTCTAATGTTTCAGCAGCATTAGGCCCCCCAGAAAACAGTATGCGGCTCTAAAATCAAATGCAAAATTCCTGGACCGAAAATGCCAAAAAGCCTCCTTTTATGCCAAGCCCTGGCACATGCCCGCACAGCGAATAAGGCACACATATTTGGTATCCCCATGCACGGGAGAAGTGGAAGAACGTGAAAGGAGATGAATTTTGGCCGTGGTCTATACCGTGTGTGAAAAATACTAGCCTAAACTGACGCATTTGCTAAAAAAGTGCTGATTTTATTTTGTTCCATCTTATTCAAGAAACTTTCAGAAGAAAACTGGACTTGCTAAAAATATGATAAACCCCTTGAAGGAAACCTTGTGGGGTCTACTTGTGCGAATGAAGTCATTTATGGGGTGATTCTAATGTTTCAGCAGCATTACACCCCCCAGAAAACAGTATGCGGCTATAAAATCAAATGCAAAATTCCTGGACCGAAAAGGCCAAAAAGCCTCCTTTTATGCCAAGCCCTGGCACATGCCCGCACAGTGAATAAGGCTCACATATTTGGTATCCCCATGCACGGGAGAAGTGGAAGAATGTGAAAGGAGATGAATTTTGTCCGTGGTCTATACCGTGTGTGAAAAATACTAGCCTAAACTGACGCATTTGCTAAAAAAGTGCTGATTTTATTTTGTTCCATCTTATTCAAGAAACTTTCAGAAGATAACTGGACTTGCTAAAAATATGATAAACCCCTTGAAGGAAACCTTGTGGGGTCTACTTGTGTGAATGAAGTCATTTATGGGGTGTTTCTAATGTTTCAGCAGCATTAGGCCCCCCAGAAAACAGTATGCGGCTCTAAAATCAAATGCAAAATTCCTGGACCGAAAATGCCAAAAAGCCTCCTTTTATGCCAAGCCCTGGCACATGCCCGCACAGCGAATAAGGCACACATATTTGGTATCCCCATGCACGGGAGAAGTGGAAGAACGTGAAAGGAGATGAATTTTGGCCGTGGTCTATACCGTGTGTGAAAAATACTAGCCTAAACTGACGCATTTGCTAAAAAAGTGCTGATTTTATTTTGTTCCATCTTATTCAAGAAACTTTCAGAAGAAAACTGGACTTGCTAAAAATATGATAAACCCCTTGAAGGAAACCTTGTGGGGTCTACTTGTGCGAATGAAGTCATTTATGGGGTGATTCTAATGTTTCAGCAGCATTACACCCCCCAGAAAACAGTATGCGGCTATAAAATCAAATGCAAAATTCCTGGACCGAAAAGGCCAAAAAGCCTCCTTTTATGCCAAGCCCTGGCACATGCCCGCACAGTGAATAAGGCTCACATATTTGGTATCCCCATGCACGGGAGAAGTGGAAGAATGTGAAAGGAGATTAATTTTGGCCGTGGTTCATACCGTGTGTGAAAAATGCTAGCATAAACTGACGCAATTGTTAAATTCTTGCATTTTTTTCCAATTTTGCCCACTTTAGTGAAAAAAAAAAAAATGATATATACTGACAAATGCCACTAAAACAAAGCCCTATCTGTCCTTTAAAAAGAGTGTAAAATTCAAAGATGAACTTTATTCACCTGCTGAGTTATAGTCATGTAAAGAAGCTGTAAAACAGCCTAGTCCTTAACCGGTTAAATATACATAATGAACAAACATTTAAAAGATGTATAACAGTAGGAGAACTCAATCACAGAATGACAGAGACAAGTCAGGAAAGCCAAGGTATGTATAATAAACCTTTGAAGTATAGGTTTGGGGTAAGACTAGCACTAGTGTAGCATAAAACTAGTTAGATCTGTTTACAGTTTTTGATGCTGTTTAAAGGGCATAAATGGTCCCAAAAACAGACATCAAAGAGTAAAGGTAATGGGTCTGAAAAAGACCCTGTGTAAAAGATTACTAGGATGGTCTTACCCATAAAAAGTCCTTAGGCTGGGTCCTGGTGGTCACTGTGTGCGCCCCAACGCACGTTTCGCAGATGTCCGCTTCCTCAAAGGGGTGTACGTAACTATGATGCTAGGAGCCCGGCCCCCAGCAGTGTGTTTGGTCCGGGACTTCCGGCCGAAATACGTTCTGTCCATTACGGACGTAACATGGTCGTGTGAACCCAGCCTAAGGTTTGATCGCTAACCTAAATTTAAGCGTTTCTTTGTAAATTATATATATAAAAAGGTGTGAGGGAATTTCAATATTGGTTTTAAAAAAAACAAAAAAAACCCCAACAACAATATAAACTAAACTATTTCTGATCCTGAGTTCTTTCTAAAGACTGGGTGTGTGGAGAGGTGTGTCCCTTTTAATATCCTCAGGTTTCCTGTCCAGCGGATGGGACGTCTCTCCAGGGGTGCTGTCACAGGTTCTTGAAAAACCGATTACCGGTAAGTAATCAATCTTTTTTGCATGAATTGCCTTTTTTTTTTCTACACCAGAAAACTGATGTAAACTGCTTCCTAAATTCCCCTCCATTGAGTTCCTACGGTTCCCTCAGAAGCCATGCATTTAGCAGAGAATTCTTTAATACGGCAGTCGATGGAGCATGCACAAACCATAGTCATCTCTGGTGCCCTTTTACTCGTTTGTCCACTGATTGCATCTTTTATGCAGCCAAAAAAATATTTGCTAGTCAGCAGCACATATACCCGTGTAAACAGGGAATGTGCTGCTGACCAGATGCAAACTGTATGGGGACAAACTATCGTATTAAATAGAGCAAACTAGTGCCGATTGATGAGGTTTAACTTGCCTACTGATGCTAGTTACTGGCCAGGAAACCTAGCAGTTTAAGATCATCCTTACTGTCCTCTATCCCCCTATACAGCCTTCCACTGATCGTCAGGGTTGTGGTACATGGACTTTGGAGAACCCCTCCTTAGGCCTCATGCACACTGCCATCACCATTTCCACGGTAGGCAAGACTCCAGTGGGCAAAAGAGTGCAAAAATTGGATCACTGAGCAGTGGAAATATATCGCCTAGTCAGATGTACTCAGATGTCTGTTGCACGCTGCGGACATGTCAGAATTTGGCACAAGCCGCATGAATCGAACCCTTCCTGTCAAGTGTCAACAGTTCAGGCTGGTGGGGTTCCAGTTAGGCCATGTTCACACTGAAAAATACAAGGCTGATTTTAAGAGCTTTTTGGAGCAGATAATCAAAGCATTTTTGATCTTTAGGGTATGTTGACAGTCAAAAACTGAAAATTACAGAGCAGATTTCAAAGAAAACAGACTGATTTTCAGCAGTTTTTGAAACTGAAAACTTTTTTTTTTTAGGCGTTCTGACAATCAAAAACTGCTCAAGAAGTGACCTGCTCCTTTTTAGGCTATGTTCACACGGAGTATTTTGGGGGAGGAATATCTGCCTCAAAATTCCGTTTGGAACTTTGAGGCAGATATTCCTCTCCCTGCACGCCGATTTTCGCGCCGTTTTTCGCCCGCGGCCATTGAGCGCCACGGGCATAAAACAGCGAGATATACGCTTTCTCCTGCCTCCCATTGAAGTCAATGGGAGGTAGAAGGCGGAAGCGCCCGAAGATAGGGCATGTCGCTTCTTTTTCCCGCGAGGCAGTTTTACTGCTCGCGGGAAAAAGACGCCGACGCCTCCCATTGAAATCAATGGGAGGCGTTTTCGGGCCGTTTCTGCCGAGTTTTGTGACGCGGTTTCCGCGTCAAAAAACTCGGCAAAATACCCCGTGTGAACATAGCCTTACAGGGTTTTTTTTACCCAGTCTGAACGAAACACCATTTTTTTCCCCATTGAATTCAATAGGCAGATGTTTGTAGGCGTTTACCTAGCGTTGTTTTTTTTTTTTAGGCATATCTCAGGGTGTGAAAACAGTGTGAACATACCCTAAGAAGCATTTTTAAAGTGTATCCACACACAGCAGAAAACATGCATAACTTAACCTGCAGTTCAGAGAATAAACCTGCAGCACGTCAATTAATTCTGTGCATATGTTGCAAAATCCAGGCTGACCATTGTGAGGTGACCCTGCAGCCAATCACAGGTTGCAGCAGTCATGTGATGAAACACCATCACAGGAGGCACCCGGAGCAGCCAGAAGAGCAGGGATGTTATGGCAACACCTGAAGGTGCATGTATAGGCTTTTCCTGCAGCATAGCAGCACCAGCAACGTAAAATATTACAAGTAATCTCACCTGCAAGTAGCAGAATTTGAAAGTGAAAACTGCACCTAAAAACTCAATTTTAGTTGCAGGTATTACCTGCAGAATAACTTGCGTTTATCGGAGTTGATGCAGATTTTCCACATTAAATCCTGCAACCTGCGCATGTAGCCTTAAATCACACACAGTTTTTGGCTGTTTTTTTTTTGTTAAGCCAAACACAGGGGTTTTCAGTTTTTTCTTTATACCTTTCCTTCCTTTTGGATCCACTTCTGGCTTTGGCTCAAAATAAGCCAAAAACTGCAGGGAAAAAAAAAAAAAAACCCACGCGTGCGATCCTGTCTTAAGATGCTTTCACACATGCCATTCTGGTGCATTTTAGGAAGCCAATTTCATGTTCATAAAGGAAAGGAAAATACACAGGAAACTATTTTTTTTAAAATTTATTTATTTTTAAAAAAAAAAAAAAAAAAAAAAAAAAAAAAATCTAGTTGTGGCTTCAAAACAGTATGCGAGAGCAGCATCAGAGTTTTGATGCCATTTTTGGCTTTTTTTTTTTTATAGCCAAAACCCAGAAGAATCTATTTTGAAATGGTCAATTGATGCTTTTTTTTTTTGCAGTGATTTTTCAGGTGCCGTATGTACAGAGATGCTCCCCTTGAAGCAATTGCAGCGCCTTCCAAAACCATACATGCACAGGCATCCATGGTACAGAGCAGTGGGCACAGCAGCGTGTGTTGTATAGTGCTCCCTACAGCCCCATATCATGGGGTCATTCTCCCCTAGATGCAATGATTCTAGGGGATAATACCTGAGGGTACATACAGAATCTGATAGAGCATTCTACAATTCTTAATGTTGGATTCATAGGTAAAAAAACAAAACAAAAACAACCTCCATTTGATATCGAAGGCATGCATAGTAGTACAGCAAAGCCCTATAGCAGCAACCTTTGACACTCCAGCTGTTTTAAATCTACAATTCCCAACATGCCCTGATAGCCTTTGGTAGGAATAAAGCCTTATCAAGCCATGTTGGGAATTGTAGTTTTACAACAGCCAAAAGGTTTGACCCCTACCGTATAGATTCTATGGGCGCCGAGTTCCTATATGTAGCTACAAAGAAGAAATAATCACTGATGTTTAATTGAAAATAAGATTTATTTTCAAAATATATGAAGAAAATACAGAAAACAGATTGAAATTGCTAAAAGTAATTGGTTTCATTAGTGCGGTGCACATTCCTTGTAACAAAAATATGAGACCTTGTTCCAGGAGTTGTTCCCTTTTGAGACCGCCATGTACAGGAGGCTTCATGGTGACCATCGTGTAACAGGAGAGAGTCCACCAGAGGGAAATCCAACCCCAGTCTGTCCATTGTCAAGCACAGAATCAGATCTACAATCCCTGCACCTCTTACTGTACTGAGGGCCTCCTGCATTCCATCTACTTACAGTCATTAAAAAAGCAAATCTACAAAATACTGATCAATAAAATTGCATCTTTTCCCTTCTTGATACGAGTAAAACGTCCAACAGTCCCCGATCTCCACTGTTATCCGGGGACATCGCTGCCGGGCTACCTCAACGAATCAACCCTGGAAGAGAAGACAAAACCAATCAGTCCAGTGTTTGTGTGAGCCGTTTATTACTATTCATTTTGGACGACAGAGGGCGCTATAATTCTATAATACAGAAATAACTATGGGTATGCTACATTTGGTGCCCATGTTCTGTAGAACCTGGAAAGTGCCCAAGACAAAGAAGTGACCAATAAAACATGTGGCCTTTGCTATGGGAGACGTTTGATAAGCATTGGGTTGGGCCCTATATTTCATAGATCACTACTACTCACCCGAGTCAGCTGTTACTAGAGGTTTAACTTTTTATAGTTAAAGCGCAACAAAATATACCATAAGGCCGCGTTCCCACGGGTCGGATACACTGCGTAAAATCACGCAGCGTATCCAACCTGAAACCCGCAGCACCTTCCTCCGTAAAAAAAACACACAAAAAAAACCACGTTGTGGTGTCTTTTTTTCGGACGGAATTTCCGCTGCGTAAAAAAGTTCTCATACTTACCCACCCTCCCTCCCTCCTTTGATGTCAGCTCCAGCCTCCTACGATGATGTTGCAGGCCATGTGACGCTGCAGTGGTCACATGGGGTGAAAAGTCATCCCAGGAGTGCGGACTGCAGGAAGGAGAGCGTTCTGGGCAAGCAGGAATTGGTTTTTTTTCCCCAGTTGCAATTTTTGCAGCTGCAATTACGCCGTAACGCTTGGCTTTCTGTTGCGGGTTTTGCATCCCCATTGGGGAACACCTGCAACAGAAAAGCAACAAAAACGCAGCCTAAATTGCCGCGCTAGTTGCAGGTTTTCCCCATGGAATTCAATAAAAAGGTAAAACCTGCAACAAGCCATGTGTTGTGACTTTTGCAGCAGAAATGCTGCGATTCCACCGCAAGAGGAAAAAGAAAAAATTTAATGTCACAATATTTATATTTTTTTATTTTGAGTGCAGTCCGGCCTCCTGGGAGGATGTTTCATCCCATGTGACTGCTGCAGCCAATCAAAGGCTTCAGCAGTCACACAGACTAGTGTGTCATCCCAGGAGGCCGGACTGCGCTCAGAAGAGAGGAATGCAGCGCCATGACTTATTGCTGCAGGATTTACACAGCGGACATGCCGCCTGAAAAACTTCACCACAATTTGGTGCCGTTTTTCAGCCTAATTCCCCGCGGGTTCCAGGGTAGGTAGGCTGTATAGTGTTACACAGCATATCCGCCTAGTGTGCTCCTACCCTTACGTCGTGTTCCCATGTAGCGTAAAGGCTGCAGAGATTCCATAATAGAGTTCTTAGCATAAAATCTGCAGCATAAGGCCGGATTCACACGAACGAGTGGAAATTCTGACGTGAAAAACTGTTTCTCACGTCCGAGTTGCACCCGTGCGGGTCCCCTTTTCACGGATTCCCATAGACTATTCTATCAAGGGGTCCAGGAAAACGGAAGAGAACAGGCCGCGGTCTATTTTTCAACAAGCCCTCCACACAGTTTGTTGAAACAACGGCAATAATGAAAAACATGTGTCCGTGTAAGAGCGGTCGTTTTAACGGCCCTCCCGTATACTACGGTCGTCTGAATTCGGCCTAATACAGTAGAAGCAAAGTGGATGAGATTTTAACAAATCTCATCCACACGCTGCGGTTTAAAAAAATAAAAAATAAAAATTTGCTGAGAAACCGTGTATAAATTTACCCCACAGATTAGAGCTGATCACTGGGGATCCCAGCAGCGGGACATCCCGTGATCAGTTTATTTTTGAAGAATGCTTGTAACCATAAAGTCAAAAGCTTATATTTATATATAAAAATAAAGTCTTGGTCAGAATACATCAGTGAAATCACTGGCACCTCGTGAAGTGGTCATAGATTCCTCTTTGCCACTCATGAAGAATGCCCAACACTTTACACTCTGACCTGCCACGTGTGCCCTAACATTCTTTACAATGACCTAAATATCCTTAGTATCATTAGACGTTTCCAAAAACAAACCCATATGGATATACGACGTCCATTGTGTAGGCTTCATCAGGACTGTCACTTTTAATGGAACACTTTCCTATTTATGCAATACCCTAAAAATACTTGCAGGTGAAACAAATCCTATAAATTCATCCAGAATCGCTCCGTTGTCAGAAGTGTGCGAACAAGTTAAGGCCGGTCGCATGATCATGTCCATATAATGGCCACAATACCCAGACCCCCCCCCCCCCCCCCATCTGACCAGGAGCACTCGAGCATGCGGCTGCCGCTCTATTCAATGTCCCTGGGACTGACAGGAACAGCGAGGCGCTATACTCCGCTGCTTGCAGAATTCTTATGGACTTTGAATGTTGCGGCAGCGTGAACGCTTAATGTAGTCCTAGTGATCAGACAATTATCAGCTATCCTGTAGATGGGTAATAACTGTTGATTCTGGAAATACCCCTTTAAGTTTATCATGTGGCACAAATCCACGTGATAGGCTATGTTCCCCCGTGCGTTGCGATTTGTTTTTTTATGCCTTGCCGCACCCGTCCTTCTTACAATGGGGTACGTTGGAGCGTCTGTCGTTTTGACAGAAAAAAAATATATAGCTCAATGCAGCGCTATTCTACCTATCAAATCAAACGTAACTGCTGACGGTGTGACTTCTCTGTAGCTTTATTTAGGACTACCACATGATCTTAATTCAGAAAGGTATAATGATGCACAAATGATGCAGCGCCAAAAGTGTTAAGTGACACATTCAGCTCTGCTACATCTATATACAAAGGGTGTCCCTCATCCGCAGTGTTTACACTGGACAGCTCAGTCTGCCAGAAGTATAAATATAGAAAATGAAGACTTGGTAGTGAAAGCCTCTGCACATGCCACACTCACTCACCTTATAATTATGTACATTATCTGGTCGGGGTGGGTGACATAAATTCTGTGAAGGAGACAGAAGACGACTGTTACATGGCGCACGCCCGGCACTGCGCAGACCCAAAGCATAAACCGTGCCCACACAGACCCTGTAATCAGCAGCCCACACACCTGTCTCCCCACTGGTACATGGCTCTGTCCTGGAACAGATGGCAAAGGAACAGCCACATACTGATCGTCTCCATCCAAAATATGACGACCACGAACCAGATCGAGGAGAGGAGAAAAAACTCACACACCATCCTGCCTCCGTACCACCCTGAAAAGGGCGCTGTTACCCCCACAGACCCTGCAAGAGAACAGAGCATTACAAGAGGGCACACACATCGCCTCATCACGTGAGCTGGATTGTGGAATGTTTGACGCCTCTGAAATAAAACAAGAAAGTTCCAATCCACAAACAGCAAGCAGAGATCTTAAAAATGGTGAAAACTGAAAAAACAAACACTAAAATCCCAATCCCTCCTGTAGATAATAGGTTGTTTTTTTGTAGGACTTTTTTTTTCTAATTTCCCTGCTTGCCCTTTCCACCAGGTCTACTGAGTAGGACGGCTCTTTCTAGTTTGAGCCAATCAGATGTCTTCCCACTTCTGCTCCCCCTCCTCGGTCTTCTACTTCGAATGTATTTATTGGGGTGTGAGGAGGTTTCTGGACATCTACGGGGAGCCTGCAGGGAGGGAAAGACTGCTCTAAAGGGGAGGCACATGTCACATTGATTCTCCTAATAAGAAGATGTATTACAAAGCTCCCTATATTCACGTGTACTCCTGACTTATGACAGATACACTTTAAGCTTTATTTACATTAAAGGGTAACTGTTTCATAAAACTTGACACGTCTTACTGAAATGCCAGAAGTTTTAAACGATAGGGGTCCCGGTGTGGAGACCACCACCAAAGCGAGGGGGCAGAAGCACTCAGCCGAGCACAGTGCCCCTTCGACTGTAATTGGATCACGTTTGCTCTCCTGGGTGGAGCGAGATTAGCTGAAGACGGGTTCATAGAAGTTTCTGCGCCAGTCTTCCGCTAACCCAGTCTGAGAAGAGCTAAGAGATGAAGTGATCCCATGACAGCTGAAGGGGCACTGCGCTCAGCTAAGTGCTCCTGCCCCTTCACTTCAGCAATAAGTGGGGGGCTCAGCGCCTAGACCCCACCAACAACAACAACAGCCAATGTTTTACTACATGTCAGAAGTTTTATGGAACGACATTTACTCTATAAAGACAGGAAAACCCATTTATTTATTTCACAGAAAAAAAACAACAAAGTGACAAAGTTACACTGAAGTCAAATATTTGACATTGATGGAAGACTTTGGTGCAACAAATGTCACAGTGTGGCCGAGAGATAGAAAACATGAGTCACCGGCAAAGAACTCACACCAGCCCTCATGTACACGGTTGCACTACTGTAATATATATATACATATACATATATATATATACATATACATATACATACGGTTGTTTGTGACCTACTGCCCTAGGTAGCACCCTGTTCTTACTTTCCGCTTGTCACTATACATTTGGGATAGTTAGTATTGAGAATAATTGTATATACATTGAGAATAAGATTTGTAAAACAATCAAACAATTTCATGAGCAAAAAAAAAAAAAAACAAAAAAACCACAAAACACGGAAATAGTGACGACCAAAGATGCAACGATTCCCAAAAACAATCCAGTGTGTTTTTTGGTTTTTTTATCACAGTACGACAGGCTCACATTACCCAATCGACCAAGAGATTTCCCACCTATTGGAAATAAAGTTTAATTATTGGGTAATAAAAATATAGTATTTCAATTCCTCACCATTTTCAAAATCTGTGTTTGCTGAAAACAAATAGAAACATTCTTGTTCACATCCCACATTTCCCCTAATGTTGTATTACACATTACGCTTTAAAATTGATGTAATAAATGGTTGACAAGTCCAGGAGAGCGAGAGATGCTCTGTCTTTCTGGCCAGAATAGTTGGGGGTCCCAAGTGGGGGACATCCATATGCTCCAATACAGGTCTAGACAAGCCTAGTCCCTCTGAGGACTACAAGATCGTCCCTAGTGACCAGCTCTTGTTCCCCACCCTTTGTGCGTTCAAGAGCCAAGTGCTTCCCCCTGCTGCCAGATGCACGGAGCTGTATGGTCACCGACAGCATCCGGCTCCATTTTCTTGGTAGAGACGATCATAGACTGGTCCTGCCAGGCACAGAGGACACAGCAGCTATTACTAGAGATTGACGGAGAAGAAGGCAGAGACACTGCTGGGGTTAAGGTTCTTTTACACAGCCCAGCGAGGGCCACGAAAATGAGCGACAATTGCTACCTTCACAAGGAGCAAAAATCGGTTATGTATAGGGATGAGCGATCATTAAGATAATTCGTCCCCATACATTTCCATCATGTCGGCAGCGCATGACCACCAGCCCTTTTATTGGCCGCATAAACAAGATCAGTCAATGAATGAGCGTTTGCTTGTTAGTCGGCTGATCGTTGCACTGATTACACAGGTCAATGATCGGGAATGAGCGTTCATATGAAAACTTGTTTCCCCGATCATTGGCCTTTACTGTAGGAAGAGGGAGTCCTGTTGTGACTACAAGGGAAAGGGGGTGACCACAGGAGAAGAGGGTGGGAAGCACTGCTTAGACTATTGGGAAAAGAGGGAAGCCCTGTGCTGACTATAGTGGCAGAAGAGGGGCCCTACTGTTTAAATTAATGCGGGACATGCTGTGACTAATGGCCCTTTTACACGGACCAATGATCAGGCAAAGAAGCGCCGATCAACGATACAGCAGGTCAATCGGCGCTCGTTTTCACAGCCACAATTGGCCATCTAAAATTATCTTAAGTGAGGAAAACTACTACTGTGGAGGGCAAAATATTTCAAGCACACACGTTTTCCCCCTCCCTTCTTTCCAATAATCCTCTTACTGAAACAGCGCCACATCTGAACAAAGGTAGCATCATGTATTGCAGCTCAGGTACATTGAAGTGAAAGGGGCTGAGCTGCAATGTTACACACCACTGCTGGACAGGTGTGACATGGTTTCTGTAAAAAAGCAGCAATGTTTTTCTAATCCTGGACAAACCCTTATAGTTCAATAGGTAAGAAAGAAACCACTTCCTTTCTGTGCTCTTACCTTTTTAGCATAATGTAAAATGTGCCCATAAGACGTTCGACTGCTGGCACCTAGACCTGGCAAAGAGTACTGGGGTATTCCCACCTTAAAAGTTTACGGCTCTTTCTGCAACTCCCATAGACTTGAACGGAGATGGCGCACACCTCACATCCACCACTGAACTGTATAAAGATTGCATCAGTCATCGGACCCTCCTTCTGCAGTTATCCCAGAAATTAAAGAAGCGCTCCAATGAAAATTTTGTAATGGGCATCTTGAATACGTATATATAATTATTTGCTCACCGGGTGTCTAGTTTTAAAAACATAGGCTCTCCCATGCGGTCACAAGATCTCCAATATGGCTGGCTGATTCACGCAGCGCCTTACGCATGGACCAGAAGCCAGCTTCTCTATGCAAGTCTATGAGGCTCATGTACTGCAAAGCAATAAAAATTGTCATGGGAGTGCTTCCATTAAAGGGGGTTGTACAGGATTAGAAAAACAGCTCCTTTCTTCCAAAAACAGCACCTCTCCTATCCACACATGGCGTGTGGCATTGCAGCTCAGCCGTAGGGCACATTCCCACGAGTGTGAATCTCATCCGTGTGCTTTAACAATGTGCAGAACATAGCCCCGATTGATTTCAATGGGGCTATTCACACGCGTGAGTCTCCATTGCGCGAAACTCACTGCATGTCCTATATTGAAGCCAATGGGTGCATAAAAACCACGGACAGCATGCGGACGCACATCTGTGTGGTGTCAGTGTTTTACGCATCAATTACACGAAAGAAAAAAAAAAAACACACTGATGCGCACACGGACAGATTTACGCACGCAGATCCGTCACACTTGTGTGAATGCAGCCTAATTCACTTCAAATGGAGATGAGCTGCAATACCAAAACACAACACGAACATAAGTGGCGCTGTTTTTGGAAGAAAGCAGATTTGTATTTCTAATCCTAAACCCCATTAAATGCAAGGTTGCCAAATATGTCATATGGGACCACCCCTGATTTAGTATTTGGACCCTCTTCTTTGTGAGGACCACCCTTCTAAAAGACCACTTAGCCTACAATTTTAGGTTGTCTTGTAAAAATAAATTAGATAGACCAAACAAATTAAACAACAATGGGCGACGCACTCAGACCCCAGACCTCCTCTCTAAAACACAAATACATGTGTCCTGCAGTAAACACTGAACTCTCCTGTAAAAGCAATACATAACTATCTCCGTAATATCTCAGTTATAGATAGGCAGACAGTAAAGTGCTGGGTACAGCGCTCACCAGGCTGCAGGGGTCCACAGTGAACACTGCTCCGGATCCTCAGCTGAGCCCACTGCTGTGTTTTTTAATTAAAGCTTCCGCGTTAAGCTCCGCCCTTCGTAATGCTGACGTCACTTATCCCCGACCATATCTCCAACTACACATGACGTCAGTGAAGCGACAGTGGGAGTCTCCGCACCACGTGACCCATTCGTCTCCTTGTCACATGACCAGTTCTTTCTAAATATATACATGACTGGTAGTAACGTCCTGTCCTGATATCCAGAGACTCCATCACATTTCCTTCAAGTGTTTCCTTATAGAGTTTATAATATGGGAAGAAAATATAAAGAAAAGTGCAGCAGGTGTCCAAAGCAACCAATGAGATTTCAGCTCTTACATGAAAGCAGCAATGTGATTGGTTGCTATGGGTAACGGCTCCACTTTTCCCCTGCACTAATTTTGATAAAATGTCTCCTATAATTTTTGGATCCGTCATCCAAACAAAGCGGAAATGCTACAGATTTTCCGTCCGTATTTGCATGTGGAAAATCCTCAGCGTTTTACAGCAGCAGCAAAGCAAATGAGATTTTATTACCGTGTTTCCCCGAAAGTAAGACAGTGTCTTACTTTCTTTTTATCCCCAAAAGCCCCACTATGTCTTACTTTCGGGGTATGTCTTATATTGGAAAAAAATTGTCGAATTTTTTGCACTTTACTTTATTATTTATTATTTTTTTATTACTATGGTCTGTCCCTCAAAGGTCAAAAAAGACCTTTGGGGAACTTTATATATATTTTTTTCTTTCTTTTACACCATCTTTTCCCCTGTAACTGGAGCTGCACAGCAGCCCCAGTTACAGGGGAAATCAGCCCTCTCATAGTGACGATTGTCACTAATAGGGCTGTGCTGGGTCTTGTTAGACCCAGCAGCAGTCTGTCACTAACGGGACCCGGCGATCATGTGACCTGTCACATGATCACCGGGAGGAATAGAGACAGCGCCGCTGCTGCTGTCTCTATTCCTATACACAATGTTCATTGAACGCTGTGTAAAAACACATCGGAGAAGACAGAAGCAGCTAAAGCTGCTCCTATCCTCTCCTCAGGGTCCCCGGCAGTCACTGACAGCCGGAGACCCGACATTCAGCTGCCCGATCGCGCGGGCAGCAAGTTAAAACCCGAGCCGTAGAAAGTCTATGGCTCGGGTTTTAAGGAGGAGGCGGCATTGACAAGTGCTGGGGACGTATGGAGAGGGGGGCGGCGCGGAAGTGGGCAGGAGGCGGCAATACCCCCGTGTTTCCCCGAAAGTAAGACATATGTCTTACTTTCGGGGTACGGCTTATATTAGCCGACCCCCCTGAAACCCCCGATACGTCTTACAATCGGGGGTGTCTTACTATCGGGGAAACACGGTATATCTTATATACACGCAGCAAAACTTGGAAATTGGCCTGGGTTGCAAATCATGTCAATTTCTGTTGCAGATTTCCTCTGGATTTTACTCCTTTCAATGAAAGAGATGATACTTCAATGGTGACGGATCCGGTCCCAATGGTTTCCGTTTGTCTCAGTTGTGCAAGGGTTCCGTCGTTTTGACGGAATCATTAGCGTAGTCGATTACGCTATTATTTCCGTCAAAACTGCAAAACCCTTGCACAACTGAGACAAATGGAAACCATTGGGACCGGATCCGTCACCATTAAAATCAATGGTGATGGAAACGGAAACCTATGGTTTCCGTTTGTGTCAATCAGGGCTCTATTCTGACGTAAACCCCAGACAGAATGTCAGAATAGAGCCAAAATGGATATGTGAACGAAGGCTAAAACCTTCATTGACTGATACCACTAGGATCTGCCCATCCCCACCACACACACGGTTCTTGTAAATCCCTATAGTAATCCCTATAGTCAGTTTACTGACTCATGAGGGGCTCCGGGTCTTGTGGGCAACCACTCTGGGCACTTCTGAACGAACTGTTACTTAGTGGTGATTAGAAGTGCAGAGTTTATAAAGTGCGATTTCACCCACTGAACTGACCTTGACCTGTCTACCGATTGATGTCTATAAAGTGTAGCTAAACGTTTGACAAACTTCTGACATGTCATAGTGACATGTCAGAAGTTTGAATTGGTGGGAGTCCGAGCGCTGAGACCCCCACCAATCGCTGGAATGAATCAGCTGAAGTTCTCGTGTGAGTGCTGAGCTGCTTCGTGTCTCTTCGGCTTTTTCCGGAAAGCCTATGTATCGGAGTACGGGCTCATAGACTTTCTATTGTGTCCGTACACCGATACATTTATTTCCGTAAAAAGCCGAACAGACACGAAGCGGCTGAGCGCTCACACGAGGACTTCAGCTGCTTCGTTCTAGCGATTGGAGGGGGTCTCAGTGCTCGGACCCCCACCAATCCAAACTTCTGACATGTGACTATGACATGTCAGAAGTTTGTCAAACGTTTCGCTACACTTTAATAAAACGTTTTGTAGGTGGTAACAAACATTACCACCTACAACACGGCAGGTCGCCACCATGCATGAACCCACCGGCGAGAAATGATCAATACTAGAGCTCTACGTGACACTATTCTAGACAGACAGTTTCCAGTTAGTCCAGTTTTATTCTGGCTAGAACATTTTGCGCTTCCCGTCGAGGTCTTTGTCATGTTTGACAGCAAGAATAACATAGCATGCAACATTTTTACATACGTGGTTGGGGAAAAAAACAGGTCCATCAAGTCCAACCTATAATTTTTGCTGTCTAAGGCTACAGGCACACGTTGTGGAATTCGGTGCAGAAAATCTGCATCAAAACCGCAGATAATATCCACACCTAAGGTTGGATACAGTGCAGATTTGGCATGTGTTTTTTTTTACAAAGCCAGGAACGGAACTTAAACAGAAGAAATATATAACGCAAGGTCTTATAGATCCGCACTCCTGGATCCAATTCTGGTTTTGGCGTAAAAAAAAACACATGCAAAATCTGCAGCAAATTTTCACAGTGGGAACCCAACCTAATAGTGCATTTTCTATGCATTTTTAGTTGCAGTTTTTACATTTTGATGCAGAAGTAAGAGCGTTTTTATGCTGCAGATTTTGGTGCGTTGTTTTTTTTTTTTTTTAAGTAGTCAGATACAATTCACAACTGAAACGCAAGATAAATTGACATGCTGCAGATTTTAAAATTATGCACGCAGGTCTATTTACGCGCGGAAAAAAATCTGCAACGTGTAGATGAGATTTCTTGACATTTCACTTACTTTGCTGGTGCTGTATCACGCGGCGGATTTGCCACACTAAAATCTGCGCTGCAAATCCGCACATAATACGAATCGTGTGCATTTGGCCGTCAGACAACTCCACACAACCCCCGACAATCCCTATTATAAGTCAATGGGGTTCCGTCGAGAGACATTTGGATCTGTAGTGTGACTGATCCGGCGCAGCTTCATGGCTTCTGTCATAAACAGAAGCCAAAGCGTAAATGTGAACACAACCGAAAAAACTAAGTGGCAATAAAACCGACATATATAAATACATCCTTAGGCCTCATTTACACGAGCGTGTGCGTTTTGCGCGCGCAAAAAACGCAGCGTTTTGCATGCGCAAAAGGCACTTGACAGCTCCATGTGTCATCCGTGTATGATTCGCGGCTGCGTGATTTTCGCGCAGCCGCCATCATAGAGATGAGGCTAGTCGACGTCAGTCACTGTCCATGGTGCTGAAAGAGTTAACTGATCGGCAGTAACTCTTTCAGCACCCTCGACAGTGAATTCCGATCACCATATCGAGTAACCTGTTTAAAAAAAAAGAGGTTCGTACTTACCGAGAACTTCCCGGCCGTTGCCTTGGTGACGCGTCCTTGGTGACGCGCCTCTCTTGACATCTGGCCCCACCTCCCTGGATGACGCAGCAGTCCATGTGACCGCTGCAGCCTGTGCTTGGCCTGTGATTGGCTGCAGCTGTCACTTGGACTGAATTGTCATCCCGGGAGGTCAGACTGGAGGAAGAAGCCGGGAGTTATCGGTAAGTCAGAACTTTATTTTTTTTACACGTTCACGTATATTGGGATCGGAAGTCACTGTCCAGGGTGCTGAACCAGTTTAACTCTTTCAGCACCCTGCACAGTGACTGTCTCCTGCCGGGTTCGGTCAAAACGAGTTCGGCCGAACCCGGTAAAGTTCGGTTCGCTCATGTCTAAGACACTCAGTTCGGATGTTTGTAAACAGAAAAGCACGTGGTGCTTTTCTGTATACATTCAGTTTGACAGCTCTTGCGCGAATCACGCAGTTCGCACGGAAGTGCTTCCGTGCGACCTTCGTGGTTTTCACGCACCCATTGACTTTAATGGGTGCGTGATGCGCGAAAAACGCACGATTATAGAACATGTCGTGAGTTTTACACAACGCACTCGCGCTGCGCAAAATTCACGCATCGTCTGCACTGCCCCATAGAGTAATATAGGTGCGTACGACACGCGTGAAAAGCACGCGCGTCACACGCGCGTATATTACGCTCGTGTAAATGAGGCCTTAGTCCTTGGACTGTCTTTTTTTCTATTCTATTCAGCTTTTTCCAAATTATATCTGTTTTTGAGAAACCGACACCTATCATAACCGCCTTTAGGCCAGGGCCACTCAGGGATTTCACGAGCTGACATTATTGCACTTTGCTATTGCGGTTAATCGCAGTGCAATTTTGCGTGTTTACGTCACTAATGTTAACCTGACCCATCTGACCCAGCCTCATGAATGGCTAAACTGTCTAGATTTGAAGTGAAACATCTCTTTTCGAGTCAGTATTCAGGGGTTTTGGAAAGCTGGTTGACAACTCCTGTGGAAACTGTTGTATAGGTGGACATATTAGTCGTCATCCAGCTTTCCTAGAAAGCAGAATTTATTTCAGCTGGGCAGGTGTATAATTTAAGATTTTATATATACTGGTAGTGACTTATGTTTGTTTGGGGGGTGCCGTGTATTTCTGAAAGTCACTTGCGGAAGGTTTGTCTGCTTTGCTGTCGTCTTGGAGTGTGTGAGAGGAAAGGCCGCTGCGTGGTGGCAGGTGATTGAGATGAGTCACTGTTTGCTCATACACAATAGACATGAATATTTTACAAGCCTTGGCTTCAGGGTGTGACCTGATCAGATATCGTGAGCTCACCGCACACTGACTTCTAGTTTTCCACTCAAAATGTAAATGGGTATTCCAGCTAATACTATTTTTGATGGGTGATTAATGTTAGATCGGTGGAGGTCTAACCACTGGGACCAGCACCAATTGGTGTAACAGGAGACGCCAGTCCCCCCCTCCCCCCTCCACTAGCACAACTGCAGTGTGGAAGAGTTGTAAAGAACGCAGTTAAAGAGGCTCTGTCACCAGATTTTGCAACCCCTATCTGCTATTGCAGCAGATCGGCGCTGCAATGTAGATAAGAGTAACGTTTTTATTTAAAAAAAACGAGCATTTTTGGCCAAGTTATGACCATTTTTGTATTTATGCAAATGAGGCTTGCAAAAGTCCGAGTGGGCGTGTTTAAAGTAAAAGTCCAAGTGGGCGTGTATTATGTGCGTACATCGGGGCGTTTTTACTTCTTTTACTAGCTGGGCGTTGTGTATAGAAGTATCATCCACTTCTCTTCAGAACGCCCAGCTTCTGGCAGTGCAGACACACAGCGTGTTCTCGAGAGATCACGCTGTGACGTCACTCACTTCCTGCCCCAGGTCCTGCATCGTGTCGGCCACATCGGCTACATTTGATTCTGCAGCAGCATCAGCGTTTGCAGGTAAGTAGCTACATCGACTTACCTGCAAACACCGATGCTGCTGCAGAATCAACTGTAGCCTCTGGTGCCGATGTGTCCTCGCTCGTCCGACACGAAGCAGGACCTGGGGCAGGAAGTGACGTCACAGCGTGATCTCTCGAGAACACGCTGTGTCTGCACTGCCAGAAGCTGGGCGTTCTGAAGAGAAGTGGATGATACTTCTCATCAGAACGCCCAGCTAGTAAAAGAAGTAAAAACGCCCCGATGTACGCACATAATACACACCCGGTTGGACTTTTACTTTTAAACACGCCCACTTGGACTTTTGCAAGCCTCATTTGCATAAATACAAAAATGGTCATAACTTGGCCAAAAATGCTCGTTTTTTAAAAATAAAAACGTTACTGTAATCTACATTGCAGCGCCGATCTGCTGCAATAGCAGATAGGGGTTGCAAAATCTGGTGACAGAGCCTCTTTAAGCGTGCACGCCACCACTCCATACAACTCTGTGGGAGGTACAGATGCAGCAGTGCGCGTTTTAACACATTGACATTTTTCTAATGTAAAGTGGCGGCCATTTTTGCAAAAGTCGCAACTGGATGCAATGCCATATTGGTAGTCATTTTTTAATTAGCTTCTCAGCAATGTACTATAACCTGTCAATTTATTAATAACAGTATAAGGTGACAAAGTGACAGATTAATGTCTGTCATGAGAAACTACTGAAAAAATTATACCGAATATGGTGGCATTTCCTTCAGTCAGGTCAGCCCAAAAAGAAATAAAATTTTAAATGAATCTCCAGGCAAAAACTATAAATCCAGCCTACCCCACCCGAAAGTGTAGCTTGCCTACTGCTCTGTGAGGGCTATACGGAAAGTGATTCAGTATAACTTGTAATTTATTGATATAAACCTCTGATAATTCTGGGCTTAGGAGTCCAGTGGGCGGTCCTACTAAGTAATTGACCGCTATCTATGTATGCACACTTATATAGGGACGGCTGTCAATTATCAAGTAGGATCGCCCACTGGACTCGTAAACCCAGAATAAGTCGCTGTTTAGATCAATAAATTACAAGTCATACTGAATATTTTTCCACAAATCTATATATATATATCAATCTGCTCAGCGTCTCCTGCTGATATTCAATGTATGAGGCTCCCTTTAAAGGGTATATTCAACTTTAAACACCCCTTTACAGCTTATATAATGTACACAGAGTTGTGTAATTTTGTACATACATTGCATTATTTCTTAATCCTGAGTTAGGCCGGACTCACACGAACATGTTCGGTCCGTAATATACGGTCCGTATGTCGGCCACATTTCCCGGACCGAACACACTGCAGGGAGCCGGGCACCTATCTTCATAGTTCTCTATGACGCTGGGTGTCACTGCCTCTCCACGGAACCACTGTCCCTTACTGAAAACATGATTACAGTACAGGACAGTTTTCCCGCAGCGAGGCAGGGACACCTAGCGTCATAGATAATTATGGCGCTAGGAGCCCGGCTCCCTGCAGTGTGTTCGGTCCGGGAAATGCGGTCGACATACGGACCGTATATCACGGACTGAACACGCTCGTGAATCCGGCCTTAGTCTGTATAGTCAAGTGCTGTATTCATACTACTGTATTTTTGCAGCCTCAATTTATCCGCATTTTTGCGGATAAATTGTGGACCCATTCTTTTTTATAAATTCTTTTATTTTCATTTTGTTATTTTATATCACAAAGCGTTTACAGTATACACAACATAGTGCGAAAATGGCAGTGCAAAACATTTAACAGGTCACAGATTAGCTATCAACATCACATAAGTGCATGGGGTCACCTGAGAGTACCATGTCGCTGGAAGCAAATAAATAAGGAATCTCCGATATGCACCCTGAACCCGCAGCCGTGCATGGTATTCCAGTAGCGAGCATGAGAACATGAAAAGGAGGAGAGAGAAGCAGAGACAGTAAGAAGGAGAGGAAAAACGGAGAGGAAAAAAGGTGGAGGGGGTGGGGGGGGGGGGGAGCTGACCTGACACACCGGGTCTAGGTGTGAATTCACACGGCCATGATGGTCTTATATTCCGTGGTTGTTTGGAATCGGATCCATTCACGCCATGTTTTTAGGAAGGAGGCATGGGTCCCCTTCATTGATGCCGTGAGGTCCGCAATTCTCATGATCTCCTGAATCTTGCCGAACCACATGCCCACTGTCGGGGGACAGGACTTTCTCCAAAGTGCAGGAACACACGCCCTAGCCGCGTTCACGCATCTATACGTAGACAGGGGGATCTCACACAAATGGAGCAGGAAGAGGCCCGGGGATCGCGGGAGGGGGAAATCCGTAAATTTTGAGGAAATGCGCCACACCTCGGACCAGATCCCAGTCAGGAGTGGGCAGTCCCAGAAAATATGCATGATTGTACCCACATGGTCCCCACATCTCCAACATAATGGCGAGGCCGCCGGGATCATTGCATGCAATCTGGAAGGCACCCTATACCAACGGGACAGAATCTTGAACCCTGCCTCCTGAAATCTACTGGCCATTGAGGACTTATGCGTCATGGTGAACAGGCGTTCCTGTTGTTCGAGGGTGAATGTCTCGCCCAAGTCCCTCTCCCAGCTATGCAAGTAATGGGGTGGGGGCAAATTGGAGGGTGAAATCAAGAGCATATAGAGTCTGGACAACGAGTGACGAACCGTGCCCTTGCCAGTACATAGGAGTTCAAACGGGGAGCAGTCTTGTAGCTGCGCTCCAGGATGGTCTAATGACGACAGGAAATGTCGCAACTGGGTAACCTGCCATGCCGAGAAAGGGACCGGGTCCGACAGAGACCGTAGTTGAGCGCTCGACATCCACCTCCCATCCCGCTTGAAATGTACTTCCTGTCCCTTACCCGCCCTCAACCATACTTGAAATGGGCCACTATGCAGTCCCGGTGGAAAGGCAGGATTGCCTAAGATCGGAAATAGCGGGGAGGGAGACGGCGAGAACTCCGCCCGTGGAAACACCCGTGCTGCGACTGCAAGGGTGGGACCTATTGTCGGGTGTGTCCGTGCGACCACAGGAACACGTCTGCCCAGCCAAGGTAGTGCCTGCAGGGGGATTGTCAGAAAAGCCTGTTCCATTGATACCCATTCTCTCATCCCGCCGTGTCGGAACCAGTCTAAGATTTGTGCCAAGTGGGAGGCGTGATGGTAGGAGACAAAGTCAGGTAGACCAATGCCCCCCTCCCTCTTTACACGAAAAAGCAAGGATCGGGCGATACGTGCCGGTTTCCCTGCCCATATGAATTTGTGCACAAGGGACAGCAGGGATTGAAAGAACGGGCGCGGGATATGTATCGGTAGGGCCTGTAAGAGATACAGAATCCGTGGTAAAATGTTCATTTTAAAAATCGCACACCTTCCAAACCAGGTAAAGGTGCCCGACGTCCAGGAATCCAGGTCAGTCTTTATACGTTGAAGAAGCAAGGGTGGACCCATTCTTTTCTATGAGTCCAGATGACACATGGATGCACAACAAAGGCTTTTTCTGGTCCGACGGACAGCAACGGACCCGTGGTTTTGCGAATCGCAAAACCAATACTGTCGTGTGTATGAGGCCTTAAGGCCATTTTACACTGGGCAATTATCGGGCAGACAAGCATTCATAGAACACTTGTTGCCGATAATTGCCCTGCGTAAACAGGGCAGCAATCAGCAGATGAACGAGCAAACGCTCATCCATCAGCTGATCGTATCATTTTAAAAAAGTTAGATATTATCGTTGTCGGAAGCACATGTTCCTGTGTAAACATGGAGATGCGTTGCCTGCCGATAAGATAATAATGTATGGGGACGAGCGATCGGAGTAATGACCACTCGTCCCCATCCATAGCTCCATGTGACAGGAGCAAACGAGCGCCGATCAACGATGTCTTGTTGATCGGTGCCTATCTGCTAGCCTTTGGTGAATCAGCATCTCTTTTTTCAGACTAGGGCTCTGTTCACATCTTCGTTGGAGACTCCATTGAAAACCAGATTCTCCCTTCCAGATTCCGTCACGTTTGACAGAAAAAATAATGCAGCACTGACACAATGACAGAACCCAACTGACCCTATTATAAGTCAACGGGGTCTGCCGGGACGCGTCACAGACCCCACTTTCCCATGACGGAACAGAAAAAAGAAGAGGCCGTACTGAAAGAAGAAAAAAGGAATAAGGGAAGGCCTCCATGACTAAAATAGATGGGAGGGACACAGAGTTGGCTGGCCTATGAGAGGAAAGGGGGGGGGGACAGCAGGAGGGCTTGAGTGAGAAGGGGTGGGGATTGAAGGGGATGTACCTGTTTCCTGTTTGTGCTCTCCCTCTCTTCGCCAGGACACAGAAGCAGGAACATGTTTGTTACCCCTGCTGCGTCTGATGAGGAGGCTATGGAGCTGTTGCGGGCCGCGGCAGCCTCTCAGGGTCCTGGATGGCTCGGAGCACGAGTGGCGACGCTGCTGCAGGGACAATCGGGCGCTCCGGTCCAGGAGCGAGCAGAGTCGGCTGGAGCAAGCGGGGAGCGCTCTGTCATGCCGGTGGTCGCGGGGCTGCTGGAGCAGGCCGAGGTACAGGACCGGCGTACCAGGGGGTCGGGCAGGAGAAGAGGAGAGCCCGTTTCCCCCATGACTCAGGCCAGGGCTGGCACTCTCGGCGTGACGCGCAGCACGAGGCGCTCGCGCCCGCCCGCAAGGCTGAGTCCTGAAGACATCCCGCGGGCGCGGCGGCGCAAGAGGAGCCCATCAGTGGACCCTGCAGGCCAGACCCCAGGGCGGCCTGCTGCTGCTCTTTCGTCTGGTCCTGGGAGGAATCCCAAAACGCGGCAGCGCCCGGCGGCAGCGGCGAGGAGGACGCGGCCTTCACTTCCGGTCACATCCTCTCCTTCTTCAGCACGTGGCGGAAGGGCAACGGCGACCCTGCATGGTGATGTGCCAGCCAGAGGGTCGGCTCATGGTGTCGTCGAGGTGGAAACGACCAGAGGTCGCAGGATGAGGTCGGTGGTTGGAGTGCCAGGGACGGAACAGCTTGGAGCTGGTTCAGCGGGACGGATGAGGCATGAACTGGACCTCGGCCAATTGGATGATGCGATGTCACCCCCCCTTTACTCAGACGAAAATCGGAATTCCCCGTGCACACATTGCCAATGCGGACAGCGCCAGAGGGAGTCCGGAGCATTGGAGGACGGTGAGCGGCGGGCCTCTCCACGTGGACATGGGGGTCCGGCTGACGGGTTCACAGCCCCTGGGCAGCCTGGTGAGTTGACACCTACGTTACCATTTCCAGCTTTATTGATGTCGGGTATCGGTGTAGAGGGTGTCGAGGCGGTGGGCGTCGCGGCGGAGTCGGGGGTCCCGTCGCTACAGGCGGGTGCGGGGGATAGTTTGGCGGAGTTAGTGGGATGTTTAAAAGTGTTAGTGGGGCGGCTAGGTGGTTCCCCTTCCCAAGAATCGTCAGGTGTGGCGCCGGCCGCGGTGTGGGGGGGCAGTGTTGGAAGCGCTCCGGTTCGTCAAAACGGTGGGGGGTTGAATGCCGGGGCAGCGGTGGCAGTGGCGGCGGCAGTTCAAACAGACTCGCCAAAGGAGGTTGATAGGGTGCGTCTTGATGATCGTGCGCGCGGGGAGGTTTATGTTTGTTATGAGGGCCCGTTAGGGGCGCATTTAAAGCAGGAGGTAAAGGAAAGGATTTGGAAGGACGAGTATGTGGAGATTTTTTCCTTGCTTCCGCTGGAGAAGTTTAATTTAGATAAAGTGAAGCGGGATGAAACAAAAAAGGATGAGGAAGAAAAGAGACGGTACAGGTTGATTCCAAAAACGTTCGTCAATTGGATGCAGGCTTTTGCAATTTTGGCGAGCGTTATTGGGGAAAAGGCGCCAGATAATTGTTCCGGCTTGTTTTGTTATTTGGATGCGGTGGGGGAGGCGCATCGGGTTTATGGGGGCCAGGCCTGGCTTCGTTACGATGAGCAGTTTCGGCAGAGGAAAGCGGTGCGGCCGAATATACGGTGGGACCATAAGGACATAGCCTTATGGTTGAAAGTGACGGCACTTTATAAGCAGGGGCAGTCCTTTCCCGGGAGCGGGAATGCAGCAGGAACTTCCGGCGGGGGTAGTCAGGCCTCAGGTTCAAAATTTGGGACGTGTTGGCAGTTCAATGAGGGGCAGTGCAAATTTGGAGCGACGTGTAAATTCAAGCATGCGTGTTCACATTGCAGCGGGCAGTCACATGGAGCGTCTAAATGTTTTAAGAAGGGTAAACGACAAGGGGGAGCCAGCGGTGCGTCTGGTTATGGGGGAGACTCCGGTGAAACTCATAAAGATGGCCCCCTTTCTAAGTAGGTACCCCAATAAGGAGGGGGCGCGGTTGATTAGTTTAGGTTTTGGTTACGGTTTCGTTATTCCGCCCCCTTTGCATGAGGTCCCTTTCACGCAGCGCAACCTTAAGTCGGCATATCAGCATGCGGGGGTAGTCTCGGAAAAAATCCGGAAGGAGATTGATCTGGGCAGAATGGCGGGCCCCTTTAGCACGATCCCAGTTCCAGGTTTGGTGGTGTCACCGTTAGGGGTGGTTCCAAAACGAGAAGGTAACAAATTCCGGCTTATTCAGCATTTGTCCTTCCCGAAGGGGGCGTCGGTTAACGATGGCATTGACCAGGATCTCTGTTCTGTGGTCTACACGTCGTTTGATGCGGCGGTAGCGTTGGTACGTGGTTACGGAAGAGGGGCTCTGATGGCAAAAACTGATATTCAAGCGGCGTTTCGTTTGTTGCCGGTTCATCCGGACAGCCAGAGGTTGTTGGGATGTTATTGGGAAGGGGATTATTACATTGATCGATGCCTTCCCATGGGTTGTTCGTTGTCGTGCGCGTACTTTGAGGTGTTTAGTTCTTTTTTGGAATGGGTAGTCAGGGAGGTCGCGGGGGTGGAATCAGTTATTCACTATCTCGACGATTTTTTGTGCGTTGGCCCGTCGTGTTCGGGGGTTTGCGCAAATTTGTTGGAGACGGTCAATTGGGTGTCAAGGGAGTTCGGTGTACCCTTGGCTGTGGAAAAAACTGAGGGTCCGGTGACGACCATTTGTTTTTTGGGAATTACTATCGACTCCGTAGCAATGGAGTGCAGATTGCCGGAGGATAAGTTGGGGGATTTGCGGTTGGTAGTGGAGCGAGCGTGTCGGATTAGGAAAATTACGCTACGTGAATTGCAGTCCTTATTGGGGAAGTTGAATTTTGCCTGCCGCATCATGCCGATGGGCAGAGTTTTTTGTCGGCGGTTGGCAGCGGCGACGGCGGGGGTTCGGGAACCCCATCATTTCATTCGTCTGGCTGCAGAGCACAGGGAAGATTTACAGGTCTGGCTCCATTTTCTGGCACAGTATAATGGGCGCTCTCTTTGGATGTCCCGGGCGTTAGATAGCTTCGATTTGGAATTGTTCACTGACGCGTCGGGGGCGGTGGAGTTCGGGGCGTTCTTTAAAGGTCAATGGTGCGCGGGAAAATGGCCGGTTGCATGGGTGGAGGCGGGACTGACGCGTAACTTGGCCCTACTCGAACTGTTTCCCATCGTGGTGGCGGTCACCATTTGGGGAGACAGGTTCCGGGACAAAAAAGTGCGTTTTCATTGCGACAATTTGGGGGTGGTGATGGCTATAAATAATACTTCGGCGTCGTCCCCTCCAGTGGTTCGCTTGTTGCGTCAGTTGGTGCTTTCCTGTTTGAGTTTAAATGCATGGGTGGTGGCGGTGCATGTTCCCGGGGTAGAGAATTGTATTGCTGATGCGCTTTCTCGCTCGCAGTGGGATCGTTTCCGGCAGCTGGTCCCGGACGCGGAGTTAACAGGGGTGGACTGTCCCAGTCATCTGTGGGAGCTGGTATCCAGGCGGCAGGTGCATTGATTAAACGTTCACTGGCCAGTGCGACGTGGTCGTCGTATGCGGCTGGATGGAGGCAATGGGAGGAGTGGGTGAGATCTTTGGGAGATGTGTGCTCGGATCATGATAGGATGGTGGCCTTGCTGTTTTGGTTGGGGGATGCGTTCGCCCGGGGTTGCACGGTCGCTAAGGTTAATCGCTTCGTGGCGGCCATTGCTTTCGGTTGTAAGTTACGGGGGTTGGCAGATATCACGAAGCGGTTTTTGGTGGGCCAGGCATTGAAAGGGCTGAGACGGGGTGTAGTGGTGAGGGATAAGAGGCGTCCCGTGTCATTTCAATTGTTGTGTTCCCTGGAGGTGGTGGTGCGGCAGGTGTGTCGTTCAGAGTATGAGAGCAAGCTTTTCCGGTTGGCTTTTGCGTTAGCCTTTTTTGGTGCTTTTCGGGTAGGGGAATTGGTTTCCCCCAGTTCGGTGAGAGCGGGGGGCTTGTTGCAGGATAATGTCGATTTGTATGAAGACAGGGTGGAGATAGTGTTGCGAAGGTCCAAAACGGACCAAGGAGGGGCAGGACGTCGAGTGGTTTTGCTGGCGGTCCCAAAGAATCCGGTTTGTCCAGTGTTGTGTGTCAAGGAGTACTTGGCGGGTTTAGATCTCTCAGACGGGCCGTTGCTGCGGCACGAGGATGGCTCGTTTCTGTCGCGGTATCAGTTTATTTCGGTTTTCAGAAAGTGTCTGGTGGCTAGCGGGGTGCAGGCAGAGCAATACTCGTCTCATTCTTTCCGTATAGGGGCAGCGACGGAGGCGGTGAGATGGGGTTTAGATGATGCAGGCGTGCAGCGGATAGGGCGTTGGGAGTCGGCGCGTTTCCGTTCTTATGTGCGCTTGAACATGTTGTGATATCTTGATGTATAGCATGTTCCGGGTGCGTGCGTTTCCGCCTGAGTATTAATGGTACGCGGCAGCAAGAGGTGGTGCGTGTATGTTCTTCATTTGTTTTGCAGGCCGTGACTCATGCATGGTGTGGATTATGGGACATTCTTTTGTGTACTGGGGTGCCCTTCGCGCGGATGTACGGCCGGACGGTCGACAGCTCAGGATTCCGCGGGACGCGGCGGTTGTGAGGTGGATGGGTATACGGGGAATGACATGGAACAGGGTATTGCCCGAGTTTCACAATTTTGTACTGCTTGACAGGGCGCCGGAGGTACTGGTGTTGCATGTGGGAGGCAACGATTTGGGTATACGCCCTTTCCGGGAGTTGGTACGGGACGTCAAGCATGATTTGCTCTGCTTATGGGCAACTTATCCTAAATTGGTGACGGTGTGGTCTGAGATGGTCCCTAGGAAGAACTGGCGGATGGCCCGTTCTGTGGGAAAAATTAACAAGGCTCGCATTAAGGCTAATAGGGCCATATCGAGCTTCGTGACGCGTAATGGTGGGGTTGCGGTGCGCCACTGGGATCTGGAGGCTGGGACAGGCAGCTACTGGAGAGAGGACGGTGTGCACCTCAATGAGGTGGGGATGGATATGTGGAGTCTGGCTTTGACCGATGGAATTGAGCGAGCGGTGGGAGTGTGGAGGAGCTCGCAGGCGTGAGGTGGTCAAGGCCTGTTTCGCTTTGGCGGGGGGGAGTCCTTGAAGTAGGTCGTAAAAAGTGGTGGGGGGGAATGCATCACGGGATGCACCCCCAATTTGTCGGCTTCTTAGGGTGTTACCCCTTTTGAAAGCTGGGTTATATATATTTATATATATATGGTGGTCATCTGCAAAAAGGTAATTTGGTGCTCCTGGGCCGGGTTACGGCTGGGGGTAAGGTATTTGTGGGCAGATGGCCAAAATTAAGTATCGGTGGCTTCAAGGACTTGCCCCTGTCATTCTGGTTGGTTTATAATGTTATGACCCTGATAGGGTTGCAGTGGGTTATTTGTTGTTATGATGTATCCCCTTTTTTGGGGATTCAAAAATTATGGTATTTAAAGTTATTGTTATTTAAATAATAAACGGCTGCTGTGGCCATTAAAATCCAACTCTGTTTCAGTGTCTGCTTTGGGAGGGTAGATTTACATAAGGGGAGAAGCGACTCGACTTATTTGAGTCATGGAATTCACAACGCAGATGGGATCCTCAGCCTAACACATGTGCACCTCAGTTGTATTTTGCTAGTGTACAGGACAGACCATGTGGCCAGCAAGGAATGTGCAGTCTATATACGCAGCTTGAAGTCTTAGGGTATGATCACACGGCAACACCTATTACGTCTGAAATTACGGAGCTGTTTCCAGGAGAAAACAGCTCCTGAATTTCAAACGTTTTGACAAGTGCACCCGTTTTTCGCGGCGTCTTTTACGGGCGTAATTGGAGCTGGTTTTCATTGGAGTCAATGAAAAACGGCTCCAATTACGTCCCAAGAAGTGACATGCACTTCTTTGAGGGGGCGTCTTTTTACTCGCCGTCTTTTGACGGCGGCGCGTAAAAAAAAAGCCTGTCTGCACAGAACACCGTAAGACCCATTGAATTCAATGGGCAGATGTTTGCAGACAATTTGGAGCCGTTTTTTCGGGCGTAATGCAAGGCGTAAAACGCCTGAAGTATGTCCATAAATAGGGCGTGTGAACATACACATCTTACACCGGCCAATTTTTGCCGATGCAACGAGCGCCGAACAACGAGACAGCTCGTTGATCGGCGCCCGTTTGCTCCTGACACAAGGAGCTATGTATGGGGACCAGTGCTCGTTACTCCGATCGCTCGACCCGATATGTACATTATCATGTCAGCAGCACGTCTCCGTTTACACAGGGAGATGTTCTGCCGACAATGATAACACTACAATTTTTTCAACGGATACGATCAGCATTCTGTGAACGCTCATTTGCCCGATAATTGGCCAGTGTAAAAGGGCCTTTATGATTCCCCAGCACCAGATAATTCAGGGTTCCCTCCAGTAAGAATATTTAGCCTGGCTGCTCGTGTTCAGCCTTGCACAATACTTGGTCTGTAACGTGATATATTTAGCCAGGCTGGATGCCGCCTCAGGCTCAGGGGTGTATTCTCCATCATGTCCCCTCCTCCAGCTGCAGGGATAAAGGCTCAGCATTCAAGACACACCTAGCTCTGTGTAGTCAATACAACAGCTGCCTTACCTAATCCCACTACTCAGAGAATTTTCGACCTTACCGGACCCAGAACCAGGCACAAAACAGACTCGTGTGCAGGTAAGAGAAGCCTCATTGTATGCACCACATCTGATCAGTCCTGGGGAAGGGTCTAGGAAGCTGAGATATGAGGCGCTGGTTACTGCAGTTGATTTAGCCTTTGTTCCTGTCTCTTTTGTGATGAAAAGACGTATGGGAGGGGATGCCACAACGGATGACAAATTATGACAATGTATACATATTTTTACAGCAGATGATAATTATAATTATGATTTTATCAGTTGAGTAGACTAGCGGTTCCTATGACGTGTAGATAACATTGTGGTATTTGGTTAATTTCTCTCCCTGGCTAAAATAGCTATTTTGCAGTGTAAGGCTATGTTCACACACTTAGCAAAAAATGTCTGAAAATACTGAGCTGTTTTCAAGGGAAACCAGCTCCTGATTTTCAGACGTTTTTTTAAGCCACTTGCGTTTTTTACGGACGTTTTTGGAGCTGTTTTTCTATAGAGTCAATGAAAAACAGCTCAAAAAGTGACATGCACTTCTTTTTTGCAGGCGTTTTTTTTAATGTGGCTGTTTTTCAAAACGGCCGCGCAAAAAAAACGCCCCATTGGAATAGAATGCCGTATTTCCCATTTAAATCAATGGGTAGATGTTTGGAGGCATTCTGCTTCCGATTTTTAGGCCGTTTACGGCCCGAAAATAAGCCGTGTGCACATACCCTTCAAGTGAATTGCAACTTTTAACACCTTGTATTTTTTTTAGACGCAACGTAATGTGCTGATTCATTTCTTAACATATCTTTACTTTATTTACCTGACACAGATACAAATCTAATGCAGGACATAGTCAAATAATAAAATGCCTGATGCAATATATACGCAGTATGCAATAAGCTCCCCCTAGTGGTGGCTGCAGGCATCCAGGATTTTATAATTTAACTCTACCGCTAGGAAGGGGATTTAGAGCTCTGTACAGAAAAACAGACCTCCAAATGTTATAAAGAGGTATTGAGAAATTAATCAGCCCCAAATTTTGAACCAATTTAGATAAAACAGAAAAGAAAATGGTGTTGAAGGGTGGACATTCAAGGATCAAAATGTTGTAAACATTTTCATACGTGATCACAGGGTTTCTTCTGTGTTAAAGGGACAAGTCTAAATGTGGCCATATACAATCTTGACATCCGGACCTGCTGATTTTGGCAGGATCTGTGCACAGGCAAAAAAGCTAAAAGATGGTCATACACAATAATGTTATCCAGACCTGCCGATTATGGCAAGATTGGCCAACCATCTGAATTGTAAGTAGATCCCTGACTCTTCCTCCGTCAGCAGATGCCAGGGGAGAGAAGAATCAGGCAGCTGGATTTCAACATGCCGATCCTTTTGTTCTCAGGGGAGATAAGCCGCTCCCAGATGGGCTTACTTCCCCCTTCCCATTCAGAATACATGCATGTTTGGCTGAGCCGAGTATGCATTCGCATAAGGGGGGGGGGAGAACCCTGCCAAACAGAATCACATATCTTAATTTCCTGGACCCCTGTGAGATAAGAAAAATTAAGACCTTTCCTTCTTTCCAGAAACAGCGCCACTCTTGCCTATTGGGTGTGACTAATATTGTAGCGACTGTAACGTTCTCAAACCTGAACTATGAATGTAGTTTTAATGAGTGATACATTTAACATGTCGGTTCTTAGTAGGATCGCAGCCTATCAAAGATAATGCCTCCCAAATAACCATATGATCCTTATGAAGATGACGTAATCCATAGGCTAGAACAACATGGTATCAACAACAGTGATACATCACAGGAGAATGGAAAACCGCATGCTCCCCTGGGTGATAGGCGTTGCTAGAGTAGGGGCTGACGGCTATGTATGTGTATGGCTGGTGTAACGCAAGTCTTGATAATAACAGGGTGGCTTATGTCTGTAGGGCACTCCTTAGTTCAGACTTTGACAAATCAATTCATCATTGAATTTTACCTGTGAAACATGGGTGTGTGTGTGTAGTACAGATGTTTTAGAGGCATGTATGAGGCTCAGGCTGGTGCTAGATATCTTCTGCAGCCACACCGCTTAGCAGGCTGCAATCGGAGTTGTGGCTCAAAGAAATGCATTAAGTTCACAATGTAAAGGGGCTAAGCCAACCCGGCAATCATCTGATCGCCAGGTCCGGCTTCTGGCTACATGGTCGTCACTCAAATGTATAGCCGTCCATGTAATACATGGTGAGGTCGGGTCCGACAGAGTGGGAGCTGCTGTTACTCAGCGCCTCTCCACCCAGGCCTATAGAAAGAGAGTCAACCAATGTTGATTACAAACGTGAACTTAAGGGTATGGTCGCACGCTTAATAAAAAAAATTCAAGGGAAAACAGCTCCTGATTTTCAGCCGTTTTTTAAGCAACTCCCGTTTTTCTCAGCGTTTTCTACGGCCGTTTTTCTATTGAGTCAATAGAAAAACGGCCGAAAATAAGCCGTGTGAACATACCCTAACAATGGAGCAGATTTACAAATACTGTCTAAGTTTTAGTCAGTGTAAATTTAGATAAGGCAGTCAGAAAATGCGAAAAATGTATCAAAATGGTGCGTGCTGTATGAAAAATTTGGCGCAACTTGATAGACATGCTAGACTTTCTCTTCCTTATACCCCCTATTAGTTGGCTTAGTTTACGCAATTTTTTTGTGCCATTATTGTCCCAGTGTCTCATTTTAAGCCACACCTATTTTGATAGACCACACCCTTTCCCAATAAGCTACGCCCCCTTGTTGCACATGTCGAAAAAAGTTTCTAAAACAGTTCATAAATGTGGCGCAAGGCATGTACGCTAAAATTCTGGCTCAATTTGACTAGTAAATCTGCCCCCATTATGTGTTAATGTGATGTTTAAACAGAAATAAATTTCCATCTAGAAAAATTGTCTTAAAAAAAAACCCAACAATACAAATACACATATTCTTTAAAAACTATATAAAAATATATAGGTATTACTATAATTATATACGCTAGCTATATTTATGTGTGTGTGTGTGTGTATATATATATATATATATATATATATACACACACAGGTATTTTTCGGTTATGTTATAGTTTTTTATTTCAATGAACACAAACTTTTTTTAGGGTAATTTTTCCTAAACGTAAAGGATTTATATGAGATACCCTAACTGATGTAGATATACATAGGGCATGTTCACACAGGCTATTTTCGGGCCGCAAACGGCCTGAAAAACCGGGGGCAGAACGCCTCCAAACATCTGCCCATTTATTTCAATGGGAAATACAGCGTTCTGTTCCAACAGGCAGTTTTTTTACAACGGCCACGGAAATAAACACCCGCGAAAAAGAAGTGCATGTCACTTCTTGAGCCGTTTTCCATTGACTATAGAAAAACAGCTTGTGAACATACCCTTACAATCAAAATGTAGTGATGTTCTAAATATAATCTTTTATTAGCAATGGACCCAAAGAAACTCGAGGAAGCTAAAAAGCATGGACATGGTGATGTGAAACACGGCGATAAGCATGGAGGAGGGCACTGTAAAGGGCCCAAGGTACAGCAATTTATAGATTGAAACATAATTATAGCAAAGTATATATATATATATATATATATATACACATCAATAAAGTGCAATACTCTAAGACTTCATGTCTTCACAGGGTGAGCACGGCCATTCCAGCAACTCCAGTGATTCCAGCAGCTCCAGTGGAAGTGACTGTGAAAAAGGAAAGGTAAGAGGGCACTCAGCGGGAGATTGGTTAATGCAATGAGGCCGTCAGTAGACAACCATAATACCGCCACATTGCAGACATAAGACTCGAAACCCCCCAGGACTCTACTGAAACTTGAACTTCGATCACTGTAGGGCCATTTGGTTTAGCAGAACGGTGGGAATCCTGGTTTTTTGGCTGTATGAAACCAGCCTAGGCCTCCTTTACAAACGATTTTATTTATTTTTTCGCTTTCAAGTATTTTTGGTGGCGTTTTCTTTCAATTTGTTACATTTGTTTTTCAATTCCTATATAAAATAAAAACGGCAGAAAAAATGACATAGCGAGAGAATGCTGCGCTTAAAAAACAAAAACAAAACAGTACTTACCCGAATAATGCAACTATACACCAGAAAAACATTGAAAATAAAAAGGCAATGTCCGTAGTGCGTTTTATATTTAACTATAGACTTTCACGTAACATCTGGTTGCAAAGAAAAAAAACGCAGGAAAGACAGCTGTATGTGAAACCACCCCGAGGCCGGCTTTCAGCATGAATCTCATCGGACATTTTCATATATGTCAGAAAAAAGGGCATAGCTTTAACTTTGTTTTTTTTAAGGAGGTCTAAAATTCTGCGATTTACTATATATTTTTATAGCAGTCAGTGACCCATTTTCCTGATACACAGCTCCAAATTCCCTGTATAGACACGGGGGTCCTAGAAGCTGTACCCCACTGATCAGCAAGTGATTGCATATCATAGTGACATGACCTCACTCCTTCTGATGGGAAAGCCAGATCTATTAAATGGTTAATGATTATTGGTATTCTCCGTTCTATCGTTCCACCATGGGCTCTACACTATTCCCCTGTCCAAGCCACTGCATTTACTTACAGCCAGACAACCGGCCTGCCTGGCTACTGCAAGGACGTGGACATTGACCAGTTTCTGCAATATTGTTCATGAATCACATCTTAATGGAAAAAAACGAAATCAGATTAAGAACTTGGAATCAACAAGACGTCAGCAGTCCTAATGCGGAAGATACTCTGCACGTTATCGAGTCGTAATAGTCCAAAGGCTTTAGCTTGACAGAAGGTCTTAAAGGAACAATAAGGGTATGTGCACACACACTAATTACGTCCGTAATTGACGGACGTATTTCGGCCGCAAGTACCGGACCGAACACAGTGCAGGGAGCCGGGCTCCTAGCATCATACTTATGTACGACGCTAGGAGTCCCTGCCTCTCTGCAGGACAACTGTCCCGTACTGTAATCATGTTTTCAGTACGGGACAGTTGTCCTGCAGAGAGGCAGGGACTCCTAGCGTCGTACATAAGTATGATGCTAGGAGCCCGGCTCCCTGCACTGTGTTCGGTCCGGTACTTGCGCCCGAAATACGTCCGTCAATTACGGACGTAATTAGTGTGTGTGCACATACACTAAACCTAAAGTTTCTATCTGCTCTAGATTTGCTGTGAAGTTCATTGCAGTCTATTGTTCCCTGTTATCAGCCATTTCAAACAGAAGTATTCTGCAATGACTTTAATGAGGGGTAGTAGGGAAAAAACCCTCTCCCCATGACCCCCAACTTTATCTAATAGATCTCCAGTTCGGAGAACCTCCAGAAATGGCTACATAAAAGTAAAAACCTCTTTGAGATGACCACCCAAAATTGCATTAAATGGTCTAGAGAGGGGTCCAATCAAAGAAATTGGCCAAGTATATAATAGAACTAAAAATCTGTCAGATGAAATATGGAGTGGTTAAAAGGATGGTCTTTGGTAAGGGTTTCACCACCTATTAATTTTTATTTAAAAAAAATAATAGTAAAATTAGTTCTAAGTACTGCCACCTACAGGCCACTGTCCACATAGCACTATAATATCAGATAAGCAAAGGTCCTAAATGGATGTTCCCCCTCTGTAGGCACACGGAGCAGGACATGAGCACAAGAAGAAGGAAAAGAAGGTGCATAAGGAGAAAAAACCAAAAGATAAGAAGGATAAAAAAGAAAAATCTGAGAAGAAACATTAATGAAATATTTTATGTTTTCTCCCTTCCTCAAAATCACTATCAATCCAAAAGCACTGAGGCTGTTATGTTTGATGTGTTAATAAAGGAATCCCTACGCTTAAACTCATTGCATATTATACTTCCTATATACAGATATGATATACTATATAATGCAGTCATTTCTGGATTGACAGATTGAAACTACGGCCGTATGATGTTACCCTTAGGGCGGATTTACACGAGCGTGTGCGTTTTGCGCACGCAAAGAACGCGGCGTTTTGCGTGCGCTAAAGGCACTTAACAGCTCTGTGTGTCATGATCATATGGTGCGCTGCTGCGTGCTTTTTGCGCAGCCGCCATCATTATGACACTCCGTTTGGATGTAAAAGCACGTGGTGCTTTTCTGTTTACAGTCAGTGTTACTGCTGTTGCGCGAATAACGCGCGTCCCACGGAAGTGCTTCCGTGTGGCGCGCGTGATTTTCACGCACCCATTGACTTCAATGGGTGCGTGATGCCCGAAAAACGCCGAAGTATAGAACCTGTCGTGAGTTTTACGCATCGGACTCACGCTGCGCAAAAATCATGGACAGTCTGCACTGCCCCATAGACTTGCATAGGTCCGTCCGACCCGCGTGTAAATCACGTGGGTTGCACGGACGTAAATCACGTTCGTGTAAATCCGCCCTTAGGCCTTATTCAGACGAACATTTTAAACGTCCGTGGGACGGCTGTTGAAATAGCGGCCGTCCCACGGACCTATGTAATTCAATGTGGCCGCTCACACAGCCGTTGTTTCAACGAACCGTGTGAAGGGTCCGTGGGGAAATAGGACATGTCCTATCTTTTCACGCATCCCTCCATAGACTCATTTATGGGGGATGCGTGACATTGCGTCCCGCAGCGCTGAGCACGGATGCACCTCGGACGTGAAAAACTGCAGTTTTTCACGTCCGAGATGCGCCACGCACGTTTGAATAAGGCCTTAGGAACATCATCGTAAAAGCTGCACAGCGTATCCGACCTGGAACCCGCCACACCTTCCGTCCGAAAAAGCACACTACACTACGCAAAGCAGCGCTGGGGTAAAAAAAATAAAAATACCATAATTACCCCCTCTTGCTTCTCTGCACACAGTCCGGTCTCCTATGATGACGTTGCAGGCCATGTCACATGGGATCAAACGTCATCCCAGGAGGCCGGACTGCAGGAAGGAGAGCGTTCTGGGTAAGTAGGATTTATTTTTTTCCTCAGTTGCGATTTTTGAGGTGGAATCGCTTTTATTCCACCGCAAAAGTTGCAACACTTGGCTTTCTGTTGCGGGTTTTGCATCCCCATTGAATAAAATGGGGAGAACCCGCAACAGAAAAATCAACTAAAACGCAACATAAATGGACAAGTTGCGGGTATAATTTCCGCACCGCAGGTCAATTTATTACCATTTACGATGCGTTTTTTTTTTCCCCCCCACAGTGTGGGCATGAGATTTACTAAATCTCATTCACTTTGCTTCTACAGTAAATGCTGCAGAATTTCCACACGGAATTCCATTGTGAAAATTCTGCAGCGTTTATGCCACATGGGAAACCGGCCATAGGCCCCATGCACAAGACCATAATTTTGATCCGCAATTACGGATCAAAATACTGATACCGTACCGTTCTCCCATGCTTTATAATGCGGACCACTGCCCGCGGCCATCCATGCCCGTAATCACAGACCATTCAAATGAAACGGTGACCATGTAATATGTAGCTATAACAAACAGGGGACCCCCTCCCCACCTCTATGTAGACAACCACACCAACAAGTGCTCTGTTTTGAGAATTTCTGGCAGCGCCGTAGTGATGTGGCTTTCTACAGCACCTCCAGTAAGTGAGGCCGTACCTTAAGAGAAGCAACTAGCACTTTATGGGTAGGATCACACATGGCGTAAACACTGCAGATTTTCCGCATTGGATTTCACTGTGGAAAATTCACAGCATAATACAGTAGCAGCAGAGTGGATGAGATTTCAACAAATATCACCACACAGCGGAAAAAAAAAACCACACAAATTGACCTGCGGTGCGTTTTGTTTTTTTCAGCTACAGCAGGTCAATTTATCCTGCGGAATCGCTGCTCTCGTGTTGCGGGTTTTCCACATTGAATTCAACGGTGTGCTTAAACCAGCAGCAAAGCGGTGTGTGTTGCAACGTTTGTGGTGGAATTGCAGCGATTCATCCGCAAAATCGCAAGAAAAATAAGTTATACTTACCCTGAATTCCCTGCTTTTTCTCCAGTACGGCCTCCTGGGATTACGTTTCATCCCATGTGACCGCTGCAGCCAATCACAGGCTGTAGCAGTCACATGGCCTCCAATTTAATTTTAGGAGACCGGACTACACACAGAAGAGGGACGCAGTAAGTACAAACGTGTTTGGTTTTTTTTCAACGCTACTTTTCGCATTTTGCCTGAAAAACCGAACTACAATGTGGAACGGTATTTCAGATGACATTCCTTGTAGGGTTCAGGACGGAAATGCCGTGCAGCTTGACGCAGCATTACGCGCCCTGAACACGCTGTGTGTATTTCTACCCTTCAGGGAACCTTTTACTAGCATTTCACCCCTCACTGGCCGCTGCTGTCAAAGGTTCATTGCGGTTATCCCCTTCTAAACTCCTCCTCTGTCCGTGAATAACGGTCTGCAAAAATTTCACCCCTTTTATGGTAAAAATCTGGCAGTCTCGTTCGTTCCTCTTCTTATGCCCACGCACCAACGAAAACTCGCCTGCCCTGAATGCCGAAAACTCATCTGAGATCGCGAACATGCGTCCGTCAGGTATGGTCCAACAACCTTCCCTGCTTCATCCAGGCCTCGAATCTAGTTACTGCACATGGGCCGCCATGGTGTCCTGTTGCCCGCATGCACCAGGTCATCAATGCGCAAGCGCGGGATTTCATATGTGCTGAGGAGAGGAGCGGTCAATCAAAAGAAAGGAGGCGGGGTTAACTCAGAAAGGCTCGAGGAATGAAGATCTGACTCTTATGCTCATTAGCATACAGCACAGGAAAACGAAAAAACAATCCTAAAAGGCACAGAGCCAAAGAAGAGAATTATAGGCTACGTAGAAATGATTTTTCACCCACTTCCACCAGGTAATGCTGGGGACAGGTTCCCTTTAAATGTAATTTTCTTCCAGCCAGTATATTTCCCAAGGGCACTTGTTTGAAGTCTCTGTACCTTTCTGCTGTATCTCCCTGAGGATTAACAACAATCTTTCCACAGCACTTCACATGAGAAACCTGAACTCCGTAACAACTAGAAATACAAGCCATGTACGCCGAATGGTTGCTATTGTGAAGGAGGGTTTATTTGCTTATATTCTCTGTATTAAATTACATTATGAATTCTCAAGCAGGATGCCAAATTACAAAGATATTTATTCTCCATTATTTTAATGACCTTTCTTCTACATAGTTCTGCTCAAGTCTCAAAGAAATGTGTTATGTGTTTATCGTGTGGCCTTCATGCATCCATGGCTAGTGGGTTGGCTGAACACTCAGACATATAGTGCAACTATTTGTCGTTATCGCAACAAACTTGTAATTGAGTTTGGCAATAAACCCCCAGAGGAGTATTTTGAGCATACCAGCAGCATCTGTGTGTTACTTCTCCCCTCTCAATATATATCGGTACGAAATCTCCTGATTAGGATGCTGGATAAAGTGCCTGGCGTGAGTGTCTGTTGGAACACTCATCTAAATTTCAGTCTAATACATTTTGAGCCATTGACTTCCACAACACTATGACCATACTCTATACACATCACACAAAAATTTTAGTGCCAGGCCCGGCGACATAGATCCTCCAACCTGTGAACGATTGTACGGCTATATCAGAATAGGCAAATGTGCACTTTCCTGTAAAGATGCAAATACACAATAAGGCTTCTTTAATGCAAAAAAAAAAAAAGTAAATAAGTTGAGCAATTACATTCCAGAAACGCAAACACCTGCAGTTCTCAATATCAGCGTTCAGGGGCCACGTGTTCAGAGAGTACATATTGCATTACAGATCCTATTTGATTAAAGAAAATTTAGCAGCGATACAGACGGCAGCGCTCCCGCCATGAATGCAAATGACAGCGCCATTGCTGAGATATTGTCATTTACATACACCCTGCTCCAGACACAACTAATGTCGCTCCCATCACAGATTCTCTTTAAAGAATTTTTTTTTTCCTCTGAGGTTTCTCATTACATTTAAAAATTGTATAAATTGCTCCTTAGTAATAGACTAAAAACATATGAGGACAAATCACAAAGTATCAGTACACACGTATAATCCACAGTCCGCAGCGCAAACACCAGAGGAAAGTCCGCACATGCGATCCCACAATAGATGAAGAGGAGTAACTGTGGCGAGTGCCAATTTGTCTTCTGAGGAACAAACATTTAGACTTTGTAAGCTGTACCTGTAGAAATCCACATATCCCATAGAACAAGCAGATGCACAAAGCACCAGCATGGAAAGCAATAAATGTGTTAAATGGCTGGAAAAAAAAATAAATAAAGAGAAGTCAACTTGACACTGGAAAAGTATTAATTTAATGTACTGATGGGATACAGACTATGGCGGGCGACTCGCAGATAACACTACATTCCAAATCACTCCTGTACAATTCTTTGCCGTCCTATACAGACACTATAGTGACCCCACATCCTATAACAGCCAGACCATACCTATATGGCCCATTTACGTACATTAAAAAAAAAAAAAAAGAAAGTCAGTGTAAGAAGTTCCATGGGACGTTCTCACCATCAAACTTACTAAACTTGTGAAACATTAATTTATCGCAGGTTGTCCAAATCCAATCGTGTGCAGGTTTTTAGTGTGATTGTGACAGGTTCGTAAGTACGTACACTCTACAGATACTTTAAAATGTGTGTAAACTCCCAAGTGTAAAATCAAGGACATAAATAGAGTTCCTCAAACAAAAAGCTACAATCAATTAATGACTTTGGGACTTAATATAATGCGTAAAACATAAAAGGCATTTTTTTTTTTTTTTGTGTCTTCTGTTTTCTAATACCTATTGACTCTTCCTTTGTGAACACAGAAGGCTTGGCCATGTCTAATAGATCCTAAAAGACAATAGGCAGCAGCACAAAGACAAAAGGGGGGCGTCATACAAGGGGGGTCATCAGCAGTAGGTGACGATTCTGCCGACTGCACTTACGAGGATCCCACAACCATCTGAAGAGGACGTCGTCCAGTGACCCAGGTCATCGAGGTTTCTCAAGGAAGAGATGCAGTAGGGACCCCTATACAAATAATATCCAAGCAATGGGGTCCATGCAAAGAAGACAGTACAAAAACAGTTAAGGAAGGATGCCTGTTGGAAGGTGGGAGTGAAGTCATCCTGACATAAGGGTGGAATTCCAATATGGCACCTCTGTCCTTAGAACACGCTTATGGGCAGGGAATCATCTCACTAGGTGGTACGTCAGCCAGTACATGAAGGGGGGCTGCACTGCAGCGATTGCCATAGTCAGGTACATACGCAACTGGTTTCTGGCTCCGCGTACCAGAACGCCCTGTGCTGCAGCTTCTGACAGGATCTTTAACCTCAAGGTCCGAATCTGAGAAGACAAAACAAAAGAGGAAATACTTAGAGACAGATATTATATGCCGTTTCCGTAACTTCCCATAGACTAACATGCACTGCTAATTCTCCTCCATCTCGTAGCTGGGAAGCTATGGGGGACACAGACCCAGTTCTCCCAACAATGAGACCCCGCACCTATCAGACATTTATTGCATATACATAGGATATACCATAAATGTTAATCGTCAGAATACCATTTAATGTTGCAAGTAAAATAGGTCATAGTTAAACACTTACCATGAAAAATACTATGGAGACACAAAACCAACTTAGGACGACGTAGTATCCCGTCTTCCCAAAAAGAAGGCCTGACAGAACTCCTGAGATCATCCTGCATGAGATTGTACAAGGTTAGGCTAGGAGTATTCACAGAACATACACCCCCACTTCCATAGCCAAAGTATCAAATGAAGATATTAAAAGAGGGGGTGCAAATGCAAAACTGCCTCTCCCTAGCAATCTCCTTTACTGCAAATGACTACTGCATAGAGGGATATAATGCAGCTACAAATCAGTGGCCTCAGCTGCCACGTGCCCGTACCACCGCTCAGTGATGGGACCCATGATACCAGGAGTACGGCATGTGACCACAAATTGGCTGCAGCGGTCACATGCCAGCCCCTTGAAAACAAACACCAGGAGGTTCAAAGAAAGGAGTATTTTTTTTTTAGAACATTTGCTGCTGTTTTTTTTTTTTTTTTTTACAGAAGTCTGATAACTTATTTATGTAGGAAAACCAATATAGTCGGCTACATGTCAAGTAGAAGACTGCAGAGCAAGAACGTTATTTGTAGAAATAACTTAAAGAGGCTCTGTCACCAGATTTTGCAACCTCTATCTGCTATTTCAGCAGATCGGCGCTGCAATGTAGATTACAGTAACGTTTTTATTTTTAAAAAACGAGCATTTTTGGCCAAGTTATGACCATTTTTGTAGTTATGCAAATGAGGCTTGCAAAAGTCCAAGTGGGTGTGTTTAAAAGTAAAAGTCCAAGTGGGCGTGTATTATGTGCGTACATCGGGGCGTTTTTAATACTTTCACTAGCTGGGCGTTCTGAAGAGAAGTATCATCCACTTCTCTTCAGAACGCCCAGCTTCTGACAGTGCAGATCTGTGACGTCACTCACAGGTCCTGCATCGTGACGGCCACATCGGCACCAGAGGCTACAGTTGATTCTGCAGCAGCATCAGCGTTTGCAGGTAAGATCGACTTAACTGCAAACGCTGATGCTGCTGCAGAATCAACTGTAGCCTCTGGTGCCGTCACGATGCAGGACCTGTGAGTGACGTCACAGATCTGCACTGTCAGAAGCTGGGCGTTCTGAAGAGAAGAGGATGTTACTTCTCTTCAGAACGCCCAGCTAGTGAAAGTATTAAAAACGCCCCGATGTACGCACATAATACACGCCCACTTGGACTTTTACTTTTAAACACACCCACTTGGACTTTTGCAAGCCTCATTTGCATAACTACAAAAATGGTCATAACTTGGCCAAAAATGCTCGTTTTTTAAAAATAAAAACGTTACTGTAATCTACATTGCAGCGCCTATCTGCTGCAATAGCAGATAGGGGTTGCAAAATCTGGTGACAGAGCCTCTTTAAGCACGAGGTTGCCTACAAAAACAAGGCACTGGTCGGCCTCCACAACCATTTTACTCACCCCACATATTTGTAGCCAGAAAAAGCTATGAGATCCACCGTGGTGAGCTCCGTATTTACACTCACTAGATAGAGACTGAGAAGGACAGCAAACACCTCCACTATGAGCCATGCTAACGCAGAGCTGGCCTGCATGCCCAAGATTTCCGGGGAGAAGCTGAAGATAAGAAGCAATATTATAAACCATGATTATATTACACAACGCACCAGGAGAATAGTCAGCCATTCAAAATTAAGATGACACCTGGTGGTGGAGAGTAACCATTGCAAGTGTGATTCAAAAGCTATGTAAACCTTTGATGTTACGTATGTATGTATGTAAAATATTTTTTCTAAAACATCTTTTTTTTTTTAGATGCAGCTTCTGTGCATCCACTTTGCATAGAAGCTGCATCTCAGCACGTTAATCCAAATCAGTCAGTCTAGCTGACTGACGGCTATGCTCAGAGTGGCTCCGGTGTGCATCTGACCCACAAGATCACCCTACTAATAATCAATTCTAAGTTTATCTACTCATTAGCAGGGTGATGCTGTGTGTCAGATGCGCACAGAAGCCGCTTCCGAGCACAGCCGTCAGTCAGCTGGACTGACGGATTCAGGGTAAAGCGCTGAGATCGTGTCTATGCATAGTAGCTACATCTCAAAAATAAAAGCAACTTTTTAACAAAAATAGATCTTTCATGAAAAAATGCATGCATTTAAAAACAGTACAAAAAAATTAAATTACAGCGAAGGTTTACATGGAGTTTAAGCTTCCCGGTGATGGGTCACAGCTGGTGTCGCTTGTAATCTAACATCATTACAGTGCAAAATAAGGTTTTCAGATTGATGCAACCATGTGCGCACTCTGCCACTCACAACTGCAAGTGTCCCTCATGGGGGACAATGGGAGTCATGTGCATTGTAGGCGGTCACAATTGTAACTACACACTAGTCAAAATGTAGTGTTCAGCACGTCAAAGGAGAATACAGTCCAAAGTATGGTGGACGGTCATGTGCTCTAACCCTTTCACTTCCAAGGACATACGTAATACCTAGTACCGAAACTAAAAATCTTTTTTTAAAGTCCAGGAGCAAAGCTCTAACTTCAGTATTTGGGTCGCAGCCCCCGATTGAGGTCTTTCGGCCCTGATGGTGAAAAACATTAGAACGCTGATCAGATCAGGGGCAAATCTTCCCAGCTTTGGTGTTCTTGACACCGACAATTCACAATACATTACTCACTTGTTCTGCGTTCCCAGAGCCAGCCCAGCAACCAGAATATAAGTGATAAAAGCCATGACTGTAAGACGAAAGAATAGAACATTACAATTTATAAACTTACAACAATTTTATAGCAATAAAATATAGCGCTGCTATTCCAGTAACCCACCTGGAATGTACAGGTCTGGAGCATTCACGTCAAATCGCGGAGCTACAGGGGTATCTTGCTGGTACCGGACTTCCCAGTCCTGAAACGTACAAAGGATAGTTTAAGGAGTATTCAGGTTACAACAAGTTACCCCCTATCCGTAGGGTAATAGGTAATTTGCCGATCGGTGGTTGTCAGACAACTGGGACCCCCCACTGTTTACAAGAACAGGGGGACCCGTACCCCACATTTGAACCGAGCTGCAGGTCGCTTTTGCGTACTGCCGCTCCATTCATTCTCTATGGGAGCGCCGCATATAGCCGAGTACAGCAACCGGAAACTTTGGAAATGCTAAAATAATATATGTAACATGTTAAAAGTTTTTGGGATAGTGTGCAACTGTGATATTAATTACAACTTGACGCATTAGAAGTTAGAAGACAAACATGCAGGGAGGGGATTTTCCATACAGGACTACTGCCAGCATCATTATAATTAAAGAGGACCTGTCATGTCCCCTGAAAAAGAGAATTCTCTGCCATGCCTGTATTGCTCCCTTGCCCCCGATTCCAGCACCATTTTTTAAAGTTGCTAGGTGGCTCAGTGCCCCCACAATTAGCCCATTCAGATATGCGAATTCTTGAATAAATTGACAATTGGCAGTCTCCACCACCCAGATTCAACGGGGCCTGAACTTAAGCCGCTCAGACAGCCCTCTTTAAAAGGGGTTGTCTGAGTTTTGTCATAGCCCCCCACCCCCACCAGAAACAGCGCCACTCTTGCCCGGTCAGGTAATCATAAAAGGGGCTGAGCTGCAATACCAGATACAGTCGATGGACAAGAGTGTCTCTTTAACTATCTGTTAATTTCAAAGACATCTCCACTTTTGAAACTTTTTCTTTCCATGCACTTAAAATCTCCACAGCGGCTTCCAAACAACCACACCAACATGTCAAATGTTAAAGGAATCACCAACAAGCATGGAAAACCACAGAGATCCATGGCCTTCAATGCATATTAGTAGACGGTATCATTTCTGTAGGTCTACCGGCAGTTAAAGCTTCTGGTGGGGAGGGCCACAGATTGGACATTGTGGACGGGGGTAGTCAGCCTCCCTCTGCAGCTCCTACATGGCAGAACGGGACCTTACCTGGTGCATGTAGGGGAAGAGGAGCAGCCCGATCTTTTTTCCAACATAAACTGTGTCGACTGCAAAATAATACTTGAGCTTGTTTACTGGGATTATTCTGTCAATCTGCAAGATATCGAAAAAAAAACTATTACACTCAATCCCCATACGTAAAGAAAGTCTAAAAATGTGATTCTTCCCATGAGGCATTGGATGTTTTTAGTTATTTCCTAGCATAAAACAAAAAGAAATTGAAGAATAAAGGCAAAAATTTACATTTATTCCCAAATATCACCCGACATGATGCACTCACATTTTTGTCCACCATCTCCTTGCCCTGGCTAGCCAAGCTGCTTCCATATGCCATGGCGAAGTTGGACATTGGTTCAGACAGGAAGGCTTGAGTAGGGATGCCCAGAGCAGGAGAGCCATGGTTGAGGTACTCTGTGCCGTGAGGTCCAGGGCTGGCACTTGTATCATCGAACAACTGATGTGGACTGGCCATATTGGGGATGGAGCCTCGAAGGCGCCGCTTTGAAGCTGTTAAAAAAAAAAAGGAACAAAAACAGGTTGGTGAACTCCTTGTACATATCCGATGAATATACAGTCCTATAAAACAGCAGCTAATATCATGCACACAGATGTATAGAATGCTTTATAAAGGTTCCCAGAACTGGATAGAAGTCAGATAAAGCAGTGATCACAGGGACAGGGATTTTTCCCGAGGATTCTTCAGTCTCAGAAGTCTCTTCCCTACGGTCAGTCTTCCTCTGATTCAGTGGATTTGCCATAAAAGTCCCAGATCAATCTGACACCAATCAGCGAGTTCCGATGGCCCTACTCCTTAAAGAGGAGATCGCAACGTACACAGGTGAAATCTAGTGCTACAATTTACAGAGGATGTCTGACCAAGACTGTAGTCCCCTTCGGTGGAGAAATTCCCAGAATAGTCAACTGATCGCCGATGGTCTGGCCCTAATAGGGTACATGGGCAGACGTGGTCTTGATAGGGCACTCCTCTAAAGTGGACCTCTCCTGACAGGTCTGTCTATTTAAGTACTTGCATTGCCCAAGAAATAATTCTGGTGCATCTTTTCTTAGAACTCTGTGTTGTGCCGTTCCTCTGTTATCCCTCCTAAAAATGTATGCATAAATTGACAACAGAGCATTACCATACCCTTGTTAAAGGGAATGTGTTGCCAGAAAAACATGTTTTTTTTTAAAAAATTAAACATTTAGTGTGTGGGTGATTAAACATGGTTCAAATTTTTTTTATTTTTTTCACGAGTCAGGAAATAGTCAGGAAATATTATAAATTAATTCTAATTTATAATACTACCCATTTTTGGTCACTAGATGGAGCTATTCCCAAAATTGCAGCATTGCAACAATGGGTTAAAAGCCCTCGCTCTAGTGAGCTCTCAGCATCCCCCCCTCCTTTATCCTGGCTAGTGCCGGGATAAACGAGGGGTTTGAACGGTGTAACCTCCTACGCTGTGTGTCGCCATTTTTTGAGCTAACACACAACGTAGTAGGTTTACATACAGTAGTAAACACACACAAACAAGAACATACATTGAAATCTCTTACCTGCTCCTGCCGCCGCGGCTCCCTCCGGCCCGTCCGCTCCGTTTGCTGCCGCTGGTCCAAGTGCACAAATCCGGAAGCCGCGACCGGAAGTAGTAATATTACTGTCCGGCCGCGACTTCCGGTCCACAGGAAAATGGCGCCGGACGGCGCCAATTTCGAATTGGACTGTGTGGGAGCGGCGCATGCGCAGTTCCCACACAGACGCCGTACACTGAAGTCAATGGGACGGGAGCCGTTCGCAGTCCCTATGGGACTGTGGCTGCCGTATTCCATGTCTGTATGTGTCGTTAATCGACACAGACAGAAATGGAACAAAAAATGGCAGCCCCCATAGGGAAGAAAAAGTGTAAAAATAAGAAAAAGTAAAACACAAACACACAAATGAATATAAACGTTTTTAATAAAGCACTAACATCTTTAACATATAAAAAAATAATTTGTGATGACACTGTTCCTTTAAGGGGGGGGGGGTTGTCCCTACAGTTAGTATTGATAGGACATTGTCAGTCTGTGTAGAGACACACCCCAACTAGTGGTCATCAATTTATTCATACATTTCTAGGAGGAATAACAGAGGAACAGCACAAAATAGAGTTCTAAGAAATGCTCCAGAACTGACATGTCATGGAGAATACAAGTATTTACTAACAGACACGTCAGGAGAGGGGACAGGTCTTCTTTTAGAAGGCCCCAGATGCAAAGCTCCAACCCAGACACCCCAAGATGTTATTCTTACACCCACTGGGAGAGGAGGTCCGATGACGGTCAATGCAACCAGACCACAAGAAAGTTACTTAGAGCAATAGTCGGATGTCAGGGTCACGAGCGATTATCGTAACAAATGCGCAGTAGCAAATGTATACTCACAGGAGGAAAACATCATTGTTACCACACTCTATGGGGGTTGTAGTACTAATGATCACATTTGGGCCAACGAAAAAAAAATTCCTTAAGACATAAGGGGGGCTCAAATTTACGCTACATTAGCGCCAATTTCTGGTCATGTCTGATAAATTAGCGCTTCGTCCATCTTTACCCCAAATGTCAGTTACTACCACCCATCATGTAGGTCTATGAACCCCATTGCATACTCCACCATAGTTAGTACCAGCCCCTCCCCCCATAACTTGTACCCTCTTTACCTTGAGGCTCTATGTACCACCACTCCCAGCCTCTATCACTAGCAGAATGCACAAAAGCCCACTACTACAGTCCTACTGCGCCATACTTAGTGCAGCGGACTACACCTTTTACCTTGGTATCTCTGCTCCACCCACCACCAACACCCTAAACCCGTCCAATACTTACGGGCCCTAAAGCTGCTCTCACGGTTCATGGCTCCGGTTTGATGACGCGGCCTCGCCTCCTCCTTACCAGGTGACGTAGGCAGCCTACTGACGAATGACAGGGCTGCTGGAACACTGTGTTAATTATAAAGAATGTTAATAAAGCTTGTTCAGTCGTTGAAAAAAAAGAGAACGCACCCAGCTGTGATGTGGCATGGGAGGGGTGTAATGACGTCACGCTAGAGAAGGGAAGAGGACAGGCTAGAACGCGTCATATGACCCGGATAAGAGGGCGCTGTAGTGCTGTCGTGTCAACTCTGATAAGCGCTAGTCGTATTGTTTTGGTAAACCTGCACAATGTGAACTGTACCCAACGGTAAATGTGACCTACTGTAAAGGAGATCTGCCATAAATAAACACACATATCTTGTACATTTTTAAGCATTTTTCGTCATATTTTATAATACTGTACCTAAACCATCTAAAGGTACTGGTAAAAAAATTAGCTTTTTGTATTTCACATGCATTTAAGCATGCAAAAACGCTCGCAAGCGTTTTTTGGCAGCGTTTTAAAGCCTCCTTTGAAATGTTGTTGCAGAAAACACGCCGAGAATTGACATCACTTTTTTTTTCCGCAATGTGTTTTTTAATTATGCCTGCATAAATAAAGACACAGTATGCACTAAAATTCACATTGAAATTAATTGAAAGCTTTAAACATGTGTTGTTTAATGTGTATGTCGGCATGTAAAAATCTCCGAAATGTGTGTCCGAAATACGCTAGAGGCTAAAACTCTTTCTGTCACCACTAGGGGGAGCTCACTGCGTATGGATTTGTTAGTCTCAGGGCCTGTTCACATCAGCGTTGGTTCCGTCGGAGGTTTCCGTCAGGTGAACCCCACAACAGAAAGTCAAACTGAAACCACAGCTTCCGTTTCCGTCACCATTGATATCAATGGTGACGGAAACATTGCTAATGGTTTCCGTTCGTCACCATTCCGGCAGGTTTCCGTTTTTCCGACGGAATCAATAGCGCAGTCGACTCCGCTATTGATTCCGTCAAACGGCTTTATCAGGAAATCGATGTAGCGGAGTACGGGCTCAATAGAGTAAAGTCCCCCAGTGGGACTACAAAAAACAAAGTAAAAAAAAGTTAAATAAAGTGTCAAATAAATAAATGTCCCAAGTAAAAAATAAATTAAAAAAAACACTTTTTCCCCTTACAAAATACTTTATTATGAAAAAGTTACTCATATTTGGTATCGCCGCGTCCGTAACGAACACAACTATAAAATGATTACATTATTTAACCAGCACGGTGAACGCTGTAAAAAATATAATAAAAAAACCGCCAGAATTGCTGTTTTCTGTTCATCCTGCCTTCAAAAGAATTTGATAAAAAGTGATCAAACCGTCACATCTACTCCAAAATGGTACCAATAAAAACTACAAGTCGTCCCGCAAAAAAAAAAGCCCTCATACAGCTGCATCCGTCAAAAAATAAAAAAGTTATGGCTCTTAAAATATGGCGACACAAAAGCAAATAATTTTTTTAAAAAAAATGGGTTTTTACTGTGTAAAAGTAGGAAAACAAAAAATCCATATAAATTTGGTATCGCCGCAATCGTAACGACCCGCTGAATAAAGTTATTATGTTATTTATACCACACGGTAAATGGCGTAAAATTAAGTCCTTATACAGCTATGTAGACGCAAAAATAAAAAAGTTATAGATCTTTGAATGTGACGATTGAAAAACGTAAAAAATTGCTCGGTCTTAAGGTTTAAAATACCTTCGGTATTAAGGGGTGAAAGTAAAAATTTTTAAGACCTCATAGCAAACTAAATACATTTCTAGCAGAAATAACAGGGGAATGGCACAAAAGATGCTCCAGAATAGTGACTTTATGGAAAATACTAAAACAGACATGTCAGGAGAGATGACGGGTCCTCTGTAAGCGTTAACCACTAATGCACCATAGACCTCCAAGGATATTAGAACTTCAGCATCGTGATAATAACCCATTACCGCCATGATGATCTCCCAGGATACAATATTTTCAACATTTCCTGGGCCGTTTAACTTGAAGCCACATTCACTACATACAATGCCACCGATAGCCTGGATCGGCAGCGCATGTAATGGCTCATTCAGACGAGCGTGATTCTCGTCCGTGTGCTGTGCGTTGAAACAACGCACAGCACACCGACCCATTGATTTCAATGGGGCTATTCACACATGCGGGATTTTTCATGCAGCAAGTGTCCGTTGTGTGAAACTCGCTGCATGTGCTATATTGGTGCGTTTTCACGCACCTTGTCGCCCATTGAAGTCAATGGGTGCGTGAAAACGACGGACACACGTGCGTGTGCTGTCCTTGTTTCATGCATCAATTAGATAGAAATAAAAAAAGAAGTGCTTGCGCGGGCGTGAAAAACACACGCCACACGCAAAGCACACTGATGAAAAATTGCAACGCACACGGACAGAAAGCGCAGCATAAATCTGTCATGCTCATGTAAATGTAGCCTAATTGGCTGGAAGATCCAGACACTCAGCATGGGCATTTTACTGGTAAAACCCCGGTATTACTAAGTGCATGCTGTGATTGGCTGTATAGTAGCGCCTCTCTACAGTTCAGTGTGGTACTACATGTCCTGTACTGCTCTAATGACATGTATATAGTGTGGTGATATTTGTGCAGTGTATGACATATATACCGCGTGGCACGTCTCCAATTGTGTGCCATTTATTTGCTGTGTCCAATGTATGTGCTGCGCTTGTCTGACACATGTACAACGTGTATTTGTTGGGAGGGTTTGGGGGTATTTGTGTTCTGCAGCAGCTCAGGTGTGTATTATGTGGTTCTGCAGCAGCTGTGGTGTGTAGTATGATGTTCTGCAGCAGCTGTGGTGTGTAGTATGATGTTATACTGCAGCTGAGGTGTGTATTATGATGTTCTGCAGCAGCTGCGGTGTGTATTATAAGGTTCTGCAGCAGCTGCAGTGTGTAGTGTATATAGTAAACAATAACTCTACAGACCAGATATAAATAGTTTTTATATTTAGGAATAATTTGCCATTGAATAGAATATATGACAACATCCAGGACTGGAGATGTCGCTGTTCTCAGGATCACCGCACATGGTGGGATCAGTGTTCCTATGCAGCAGGTGAGGAATCCTCCGATCATGATGGACGTGACCTGGAAGTGACTTTTATAGATTTCTGAAAAGTGAAAGAGAACATGTTATTATATCACATCTATGGATTCATGATCAAAAGTAAATACAAACTGGAAACTAAAAGAAAGCAAATTCTAATATCCACTTACTTGTAGTTCAGGTCGTCCTGATCCGATTGCTTAATGTTTTCCAGACTTGGTGATTTCTTCCTCCTCAATTATTTTTAGATTTGTAGATTCTTTCTAGAAAAAGGAGAAAATATAAATTATTTTTATGTCACATACAATGTACATCTCATAGGACGCAGATAGAGGAGGGAATAGGTGACTTACCGTCTGGTGTCTTTGGGATCTCGCTGTTCATAGCCCTTCATGCTTGATGAGATGAGACCAAATCTGATGGTAAACTAAGGAGAGACCAAATTGTCAGGAAAATAATGATGATTTTTTTATTTTTTTTGCAGCTTTAATAATAATACAATATTAATGTATCTGCGGTCTCTTACCTGGGCTGGAATATAAGCCGGTCTCTTCCCCTGTCAGCGCCATATTCTTCACTTCCTTCTTGAAGCTTTTAGTTATTTTTAGTGCTTCATTGGAAGCAGCGGGCACGACACAGGGGGCACCGAGGGTTGGAGCGGAGCCAGGTAGAAATGCAGCCCTGATGGAAGTTATGGGAGCACGGCAGCACTGTGATCTGCTCCCCGATCTCATATTCAGTCATACAGATGATACATGACTGCGCCTCCTCTTCAGATGTTACATTTCTTGTTGGGAGGTTCTGGATTTGCAGCGTTCTCCTGCCGGGCCGTGGCGTTGCCTGTGGCGGTGTTGGCAATAAATTCACCCCCCGCCGTGTAATCAGCGTGTAATATAAATAATTTGGATTTTGGGGGTGTTCTGGAGAGCTGATTGGAATATCTCTGGGGCTGCGGTTTGGTGGAATATGACTTGGTCCTGGAAGGTCATATTCAGGTCTGGCTGCAGATCCACCTGCTGGACGGCTGCTCTCTCCTGTTCTCCTGGAGGGCTCCGCAGGGACGGGTCTTTGTGGAGAGCGGCTTCGCTCTCTGGTCCCTACTTGTCCCCTGCGCCGCGGAGGATCTCTGGTCCGTCCCCCTGTCCTCGCAGTGACAGCATTTGTGGCTCTTTGGGTAGACCTCAGTCTTTCAATTAATATGGCCTGACCTAGAAAGAAATTACACATTTTTAAAATATAATAAATTATATCACTTTTTGGCCATAGGGACGGACCTGCTGCTGCTATGGGGTTTAGGGGGAGGGGAACCTCAGCATAGATTAGTGTTCCTTTGGGATGAGTAAATCTGCTCTGTACATCTCTTCTCTGTAGACATCACAAGGCAGGGGTAGAACTGGGCTGAAGGTAAAACTGCCCCCCAAGGGATAGGAATGGGATGTGGAGAATGCGCTGTCTGTCCTAAAACATTGCCCAACAGACCCCGGGGATAACCCCTCCCAGGAAAGCTCCTCTATGGGGGAATATTGTCTATCTCTATCTAAACATTTCACTTACCTTGATTTTCCGGTCGGCTCAGCCATGCGTCATTGTCAGCGATCAGCTGACGCAGCTCTCGGGCACTCATGGCTTAGTAACCCCCGAGGTTGGGTTGTTGGAAAATTGGAGAACTAAGTTCTCAGGAGGCCCCGGTGTTATTGGGGCTTGATCAAAGATCAATAAGAAGCTCGGGAAGTAAACACTAGATATGTAATACAAACTAGTTCACTCTTCCACAAACCAAAATGAAGTATCAGCAAAAGCATCAACTCAGGAAATGGCGCTGATGTCACAGTGCTCAGGCCTTCTATAACTTATTAAGTCATTATGACATCACAGTCTTTTAGAAAAATGGGACCCAAACCCTGATCCATAGCTCTGTGACATCACAGCAGTCAGGCGGCCATATTGCTTGCTGCCAACTACTGAATATCTGAATATGGCTGAGATTTGTTCCTTACTGCACCATATTGTAGAATGGAAATATCTCATCTGCTATAATATAATTTATCCCCTTCCCGACATTTGACAGATGCCTACGTCATAGCCGGGTAGGGGAAGTATGGAACGGGCTCACGGGCTTAGCCTGCTCCATACCTTGTGGGTGTCGGCTCGTTTAGCCCATTAAATGCCGCGGTCAACAGCGAACACTGTATTTAAATCGTTAGAAAGAGGGGGGCGACTCCCTCTAACAGCCCATCACCCCGTCAGCGGGGCAATCGTGGGGTGCCGATGGTTGCTATGGCAGCCTGGGGGCCTAATGAAGGCCCACAGGTCTGCCATCTTTGAGCTCCTATTAAACCCTGCCTCTGGTAGGGCTTAATAGAAGCCTGTCAGAAAGACGATATACTGCAATACGTTAGTATTGCAGTATATAGTTCAAGCGATCCAACGATCACTGGTTCAAGTCCCTTAGGGGGACTAATAAAATAAAGTAAAAATGTACAAAAAATATATATTAAAAGTAAAAAAAAAAAGCTTTTCCCATTTTCCTCCTAAAGTATTGTGAATAAAGAAATAAATAAACATAACTGGTATCGCCGCATCTATAAAAGTCTGAAATATTGCAATATATCATTATTTAACCCACACGGTGTGCGCCGTAAAAATAAATAAATAATTAAAACTCCAGAATCGCAATTTTTTTGGTCACCTTATGTCCCACAAAAAAATTAATAAAAAGTGATCAAAACCTTGGATGTACCCCAAAATGGTTGCATTAAAAGCTACAGCTTATCCCACAAATAATATGCCCTCATGCCGCTTAATCAAGGGAAATATAAAAAGTTATGGCTCTCAGAATTTGGCGACACAAAATAAATTTTATTTTTCACAGTTAGTTTTTTCCTTGTAAAAGTAGTAAAATATAGAAGAAAACTTTATAAATTTGGTATCGCCATAATTGTATTGACCCACAGAATAAAGTAAAAATGTCGTTTTAATTGGACGGTGAATTCCGTAAAAACGAAGCGCAAAAAAACAATGGAGGATTCGCTGTTTTTTTCATTTTCTACCCGACAAATAATTTTTTCCCGTATCCTAGTACATTATATGTGCTGTTAAAAAGTTATGGCTTTTGGAAGGTGGGGAGGAAAAAATTAAATGGACACTAATTGAAAAATGGCTGCGGCGGTAAGGGGTTAAATATAAGCTTGCTCCAAGTTTCTAAAACAGCATCTGATGTTCTGCCTAAGCTGTTTGTTATGCAGTTTTGCTGCAGCTAAGGCTTCGTTCACATCTGTGTCAGGGCTCCGTTCAGTCGTTCCGTCTGTGCTTTCCGTCAAGGGAACCCATGAACGGAGCCCTGACTGAAACTAAAGGAAACCATAGGTTTCCGTTTGCATCACCATTGAGTTTTGCATCACCAGTCGACTCTACTATTGATTCCATCAAAACGACGGAACCCTTGCATAATGGAGGCAAACGGAAACCATTTGCACCGGATCCGTCACCATTGAAACCAATGGTGATGCAAACAGAAACCCATGGTTTCCGTTTGTTTCAGTCAGGGTTTCGTTCATAGGTTCCCCAGAGGCATGGCTTAACAGAGGCAGAGAGAAGGCAGATCTGGAGGCCTTCATTAGGCCCTTGGGCTGCCTTGACAATTATCGTCATGATAGGCTGTCGGAAGGGGCCATCCCCTCTTTCTAGCGCCTTAGATGCCGATGGTTGCGGCATCCATGGAGTTAAACGGCCAAGAACAGTGCGATCACTGTTCCTGCCCGTTAGTCCCAGGTGTCAGATGTAACACACAGCTGACACCCGCAGTGTATGTAGCGGGCACAGTGTGTGAGCCCGCTCCATACATCACCCCCCTCCTGCACCAGGACGTGCTATTACGTCGTGATGCGTGATAGGCTTAACCACTAAACCACTATAGACTACAAGGAGGATGACAGGAGCACTATCACTAACCCCAAACCCACCTCATGTAAAGATGTGTGATGTCATCTATGTAGAAAGTTGGCAAAGTCTGTATTATCGGTAACATTTACTGTCTCTGTTGTGAACTTCAACGGATGTGAAAACCCACCCCCCATTAAACTCCTGCATTTGCCCCTTAATATAGGACCAAAGCCTGAGACTGCATTACTGACAGCATTTCCTGTCATCCGGTGCAGTGTTGTCATGGAGACCTTGTGTGGATCCAAGGAGGGCAAAAAAATGGCCCTCCACTCAAAAGTAAAAATGTGACTACACATTGCAAATGTATAGTCAACATACATGGCAACCTACTCCTAAACGATCTGACTGCCGTCTCTGCGTTTTGGTCCCCTTTTTTTATCTTCCCAAAAATGGGTGCCACAGCCTCAGACTTCCTAATGGAGAGCTTCCTTAGGAAGTTTGAGACTTGCCCCCACTCCCTTCTCTGCCCTTTGATGGACCAGCGTCGATGAGATCTGAGCATAGGGAAGCCTGAGATTGTGGCGGCCATTTTGGGGAGATGAAAACCAAGGACTGGACGCAGGAATGGCGGCGTTAAACTAAAAGTATACGTCTTTGAACGGCAGTAAAAAGTTAAGCAATATATAAGGTCCCATAGGGTTCTTTGATGCCTTTTTTTTTGGCATACATTTGACAGGGTTTCATTATTGTACTTTTTTTTTTACTGAATATTGTAGCCAATTAGTAAAGCAGAATGATAGAGCAGTGTCTCTCAAAGGTTCAAAGCCAAGTACCCCTAACTCAAATAAATCAAAGTACCCCCAAGTCTATGATCACACACTGTGCTGCCCCTGTAAAGACCTTGCGACTACCTCCTGTAAACATGGCATGTATCACAGGTTGAGCACGGAGGATATACAGTGAAGGAAATAAGTATTTGATCCCTTGCTGATTTTGTAAGTTTGCCCACTGTCAAAGACATGAACAGTCTAGAATTTTTAGGGTAGGTTAATTTTACCAGTGAGAGATAGATTATATTTAAAAAAAAACAGAAAATCACATTGTCAAAATTATATATATTTATTTGCATTGTGCACAGAGAAATAAGTATTTGATCCCTTTGGCAAACAAGACTTAATACTTGGTGGCAAAACCCTTGTTGCCAAGTACAGCAGTCAGATGTTTTTTGTAGTTGATGATGAGGTTTGCACACATGTTAGATGGAATTTTGGCCCACTCCTGTTTGCAGATCATCTGTAAATCATTAAGATTTCGAGGCTGTCGCTTGGCAACTCGGATCTTCAGCTCCCTCCATAAGTTTTCGATGGGATTAAGGTCTGGGGACTGGCTAGGCCACTCCATGACCTTAATGTGCTTCTTTTTGAGCCACTCCTTTGTTGCCTTGGCTGTATGTTTTGGGTCATTGTCGTGCTGGAAGACGAAGTCACGAGCCATTTTTAATGTCCTGGTGGAGGGAAGGAGGTTGTCACTCAGGATTTGACGGTACATGGCTCCATCCATTCTCCCATTGATGCGGTGAAGTAGTCCTGTGCCCTTAGCAGAGAAACACCCCCAAAACATAATGTTTCCACCTCCATGCTTGACAGTGGGGACGGTGTTCTTTGGGTCATAGGCAGCATTTCTCTTCCTCCAAACACGGCGAGTAGAGTTAATGCCAAAGAGCTCAATTTTAGTCTCATCTGACCACAGCACCTTCTCCCAATCACTCTCAGAATCCTCCAGATGTTCATTTGCAAACTTCAGACGGGCCTGTACATGTGCCTTCTTGAGCAGGGGGACCTTGCGGGCACTGCAGGATTTTAATCCATTACGGCGTAATGTGTTACCAATGGTTTTCTTGGTGACTGTGGTCCCAGTTGCCTTGAGATCATTAACAAGTTCCCCCCGTGTAGTTTTCGGCTGAGCTCTCACCTTCCTCAGGATCAAGGATACCCCACGAGGTGAGATTTTGCATGGAGCCCCAGATCGATGTCGATTGACTGTCATTTTGTATGTCTTCCATTTTCTTACTATTGCACCAACTGTTGTCTCCTTCTCACCCAGCGTCTTACTTATGGTTTTGTAGCCCATTCCAGCCTTGTGCAGGTCTATGATCTTGTCCCTGACATCCTTAGAAAGCTCTTTGGTCTTGCCCATGTTGTAGAGGTTAGAGTCAGACTGATTCATTGAGTCTGTGGACAGGAGTCTTTTATACAGGTGACCATGTAAGACAGCTGTCTTTAATGCAGGCAACAAGTTGATTTGGAGCGTGTAACTGGTCTGGAGGAGGCTGAACTCTTAATGGTTGGTAGGGGATCAAATACTTATTTCTCTGTGCACAATGCAAATAAATATATATAATTTTGACAATGTGATTTTCTGGTTTTTTTTATATAATCTATCTCTCACTGGTAAAATTAACCTAGCCTAAAAATTCTAGACTGTTCATGACTTTGACAGTGGGCAAACTTACAAAATCAGCAAGGGATCAAATACTTATTTCCTCCACTGTAGGTCCTCAGTTGATCTGAAGACCTGAGTAATCTGTCACAGACTGGTTGCTAGGGAGGAGCTGCCTGGCAACCACATGTAAAAGGCAAGTTAAGAGTTACGAAACACATCCCACCCAAAAATGGGAACACCCAAATAGAGAAACAGAGATGCAACTGTCAAAATAAAATTTCTGCGTCAAACCAAAGTTGCCGTTCAAGGTAAATTGATTTCCCCTAATCCTAGGTTACCTGGAGCACATTCATCCATCACAGATGAATCATGTTCACTTTTAGCAGAACTAGATAATGTGATTCTTAGGGTATGTGCACACACACTAATTACGTCCGTAATTGACGGACGTATTTCGGCCGCAAGTACCGGACCGAACACAGTGCAGGGAGCCGGGCTCCTAGCATCATACTTATGTACGATGCTAGGAGTCCCTGCCTCTCCGTGGAACTACTGTCCCGTACTGTAACCATGTTTTCAGTACGAGACAGTTGTCCTGCAGCGAGGCAGGGACTCCTAGCATCGTACATAACTATGATGCTAGGAGCCCGGCTCCCTGCACTGTGTTCGGTCCGGGACTTGCGGCCGAAATACGTCCGTCAATTACGGACGTAATTAGTGTGTGTGCACATACCCTTACATACATGACTCAGGATGCAGCGGTGACATCACAGTAAGGAGGACTGAGACACTCTCACAAGGACAGTCATTCATTCTTGGTCAGTCACTTAAAACACTATTAGATATAATAACAGTAGACAGTCAGTGATTCATAAATATGATTTTTACGCTGTTGCAGTCGCTGCTTCTTCTTCTTGACTAATTATGGTGCAGCGCTGAGGATGCAGAACAGTGTTTGTCGTTGTTCCTTTAGATTACTATCTTTATTTCTCATAGGAGTTGTCATAGGGACATTGTGTGGATTCAAATGACCATTCACATCAATGTTCACATCCTAACTCCCCTCCTCTGTCTATGTTATTTACTATTTTATCTCTGTTAGCAAGAGAGGAATTGAAAGTAAGAAATGTTACCCTGAGGGCTTATTTACATGAACGTGTAATACATCCGTGCAACGCGCGTGATTTTCACACGCCTCGCACGGACCTATGTTAGTCTATGGGGCCGTTCAGACAGTCCGTGATTTTCACGCAGCGTGTGTCCGCTGCGTAAAACGCGGGACATGTCCTATATTTGTGCGTTGTTCCATGTGACGCACGTGATTCGCGCAACAGCAGTAAAAACTATGAATGAAAACAGAAAAGCACCACGTGCTTTTCTGTTTACAAACATCTAAATAGAGTGTCATAATGATGGCGGCTGCGCGAAAATCACGCATACACGCATCCACGCATCATACGTGGGTGACACACGGAGCTGTTAAGTACCTTTGCGCGCGCACAACGACGCATTTTTTGCACGCGCAAAACGCACACGCTCGTGTAAATCCAGCTTGACCATGATGATATAACAAAATAAAAGCATTTATGATTTCTGGCCATTGGAACAAATAATATTAACACCGTGCAAATGGAAAGTGAATATGTGCCCCTAGTGGTCAGAATGAATAAGTACTGTAGGTTTTCTGTTTCGTTTTTTCTTTTCTCCTCAGGACAAGATAGAGTGCTGCAATCTTTTCTTCTATTTTATTTATCTTGTCATCTATGTCATATTTATCTATCTATCTATCTATCTATCTATCTATCTATCTATCTATCTATCTATCTATCTATCTATCTATCTATCTATCTATCTATCTATCTATCTATCTATCTATCACATATCTATATATCTATCGCTCTCTATTTTTGCTACCTCTTGTTTCTCTTCCTGCACAACTGTCTCTTTTCTAACCCTGCATCTCTCCTCCCTTTTCTTATAATGATCATCTCTCTTTAGCCTCACTTGTCTCTCCTCCTACACACTAGGTCTCTTTCCTCCCTCCCTCAGTGGCTGCTGTCTCTCCTCCCTCCCTGCACTCTCAGGAAGTTCTGACTTTTCCTCTCCTATAAAAGTTTTAGTTGTTCAGAGGTGGAGAGGGCAATAAAGTGAGCAGGAGGGGGAAGGGAGGTGTAGAGAGAGTGGGCACAGTAGACAAGCTGAGGGCACCCACAGGAGACAGAGGTACAAATAGAGAGACGGGTAACTGCTGAGTAGATCTGACTGACGCAGAACAGGGCAGAGACTGGAAAAACTGAGACATAAATATGTATACATAGAGACAGGCAGGTCTGAATGTGAAAAAAAAGAGACATCTAGGATAGAGGTAAAAGGAACCGAGACTGCCTATCTCAAAGAAGGAGCTGAGAGACCTCGAAGAGGCACCAGAGACTGAGCAGGTAAGTGACAGACTTAGTGCTTTACTTCATTAGACATCTCTTTTGCTTGTGTTGTATCTATTTTATTGTGGGATTTCTATGTGTTGCGAAAAACAACTGTTTCCTTCCAAAACACGAGAGAGTCAGTTATTGCAAACCGGAGACTCTACGTCATTTCAAGGGTGTCCTAAGTTTCTGCTAGAAAGAATAGTTTATCATAGAGACCATCAAGGGCAGATATATGAAATACCGTGTGTCTCAATACATCATCTGTTGGCTCAGGACAGGACGCCTCTATAGATGTTGCCTTCAGAAACTTCCTACTACCACTGCCTTATGTATAGTACAGACATATATCCTTGACGTATGTGTTTGTGAATAGTCTTGACATATAAATCTATTTAGTGTCTTTCACCCCAATGAGAAAAGCCAACAGAGATGAGTATCAATGCTAGAACATGTCGGAGAACTTGAACTGAATGACTCATTTAAAGTTATTGATAATTTGCATGGGAAATGTTTATGAGCTGTCCCAAGGCATTTGAATTCAGGGAATTCAGGAAGGATTTGAGAATTCAGAAACTTAGAATAACTACTAGCCAAATGGTAATTATCGGTTCCATGCAGTTTTATAACTTATCTCTATTCGGGCTATGAATTCAAGATGTCTTACAAGAAACCTTGAATTCACAGTAGTGCGGGTCTGAGCCTTTCCTCTTCTTTGAAGACTTGTCTGATGTCAAGTTCTTCTGATGGCTAAAAGTGCTCTATATATCTTCCAATCCTTAGGCGGGTGACCCAATGTGACCTACTTAATGATGTCCCTAAACAGTACATAATATGATGAGGGTAGGATACTGTTCCTTAAACTGGACAATTCATGGCTCATGAGGGCCAGTTAGAGAAACACCACATAGCAGCCAAAATAAAATCATATTCTTCAATCTGTAATACTCGTAACAGTTCTTTAGATCATGGTGTTCATAGAGAACCACATAGCAAAGATAAAAATTAGGCCCTTTTCAGGGGCTACTTGACACCACCACAATCTTAACCACCTGTTATAGAAGGTCCTGGTACCCCCATCACAGCTTCGTGTCTAGAGTACTTGGTATTTTCCACCTCCTTGCTTGCTAATGTTGCGTCACTTGTAGAAGCCACATCCCTGTGCTGCTTTGTCACCAGGGGCATAACTACAGTGTACTGGGCCACATGCCACACTTTAAAATGGGCTCCCCCTGAGCATTGACCCTCTAAATCGGACTTCAAATCAGACATGAAAAATAACCAACAGGCATTTTCTCCTCGCTCCTGGCTTCTCTTGTCGTCACGGGCCAGCACACAATGCCCCCCATTCCAAATCGGGCCCTGGCACACAAGGTCTGTGCCGTACACGCATAAATGGTCTTGTCGTGTCACAATCTTGTGTCCTGAGGCCTGATGTGGTAGAGGGGCCTGTTAGGATCCAGAACAAGTCCCCTTCCCCTGGCAGTTGGTTGCCACTGCCATTGTTACACCACTGCTTCTCATCATCCATTAAAATGGGGACAAGACCAACCTGGTATGTGTCCACTCTCTGTTTAGACGCCTCATAGCAGCCTCTGGTCTATAAGATTTATTACTGGTCCTAGTGGGACTGGGAGACGACAAATGAAATACCTCTGTAAGTTGTAAGTGGTCGATTCAGATAGAATAGAACTAGATGTCCATGTATACCTTGCAGGGCTTTATATACATCTTTACCAAAGATGTTTAATACAATAGCTATAATAAGACACTGTGTAGTAAATGAGTTATTGCAGTTGTATAGTACAACAAGTCTGCAGGGAAGTGCTAAGTACCTTAGAAAATTTACAGTATGTGATCACACCTAGATGCAGAATGAGGGGTCCTAAACTGATGCCTCCCCGGGTTACATGGTGGGACATTCTTTTGTAATTAAAGTATTTCAATTGCTAATAAGTGCATAATGAGTTAATTCTCCAGATGTGCCCCCCACATGACAGGTAACCCCTACATAGTCATCTATAGACTACAATTTTCCTACAAATGGGTTTCTTTCTAAATATGTAAATACCACCATCCAAACCATAACCCTATTCTGAACCGAGCCGATAAAATGCACTGGCGGTCGGTGGGAAACCATCCTGTCTATAGAAGCTCTGAGCAGCGAATACCATCGCTTTCCAACCTGGGCAATAAATGGCACATGTTGGTATAGACATAAGAGACATAACTTCTTACATCACACCATGCTGAATGGTCAACTATATAACTAAAATTATGCGTTGGGATTGTTGATGTGGTAGTAAAAGTGGTTCTTGGGCCCCCTGCTTGTGGCTCTATAGGCTGTTGGCAGCTGATACTATTGAACAGTAGTGGCACCAGAGTAGTCATAACATTGCCAGAACTTGGTACCAGAGTCAAAACCAAATTACTGGCAGTTAAAGTGGATCGGTCAGATATTTATGCTGCCCTGTCTGAGGGCTCCCCGCCTCCCTCCTGACCTCCAGCTTCTCATAGACCCTTTTCTCCCGATTACTGTGCATAGAGCCAAAAGGGTAAATTAGCGACTGGAACTTGGGGCTGAGCATGAATGTATGAATATACTTACTGCGATGGCTGCGCACCGCAGCATAAATATATGACCAATCCCAAGAGCCATATCACCCATATCTGTAATAGGATTTTTCCATTTTAATATTCAGCGGGGCTCAACATCACCCGTCGTATTGGAAAAGGGCTTGCAACTTACAAAAGGTTAGAGAGCTCTGCCATAGCTGATCACAACCCTAAACCCTACAACATCTAAGGCGCTGTTCACATCTGTGTCAGGGCTTTCTGTTGTTCTGCTCCGTCATGGGAGCAGAACAACAAAATTTTTTAGCCGCATGACGGAAACCAATGGTGCCCAATGGAACCCATTAACTTTAATTGGTTTGTCGGGTTTCTGTCACGTGTCTGTTGTTTTGCCGTACATGAAGGAATCTGCGACGGAGGTTCCTTCACGTGGATTTGAACAGAACCTTAGCCCTCTTGCACACAACCGAGTGCCACTGGACATTTTTCACAGCATCCGAGTGGCTCCCGATAGTTTTCATGGACTTATTCACTTCAGTGAAAACGGACCCAACACTCCGATCCGTGTAAAGATAGAACATGTCCTATCTCTCTACGAATCACAGATGAGATTCGGACGGAACACTTGGTCGTGTGCATTAGGCATTACTGTACTATAAGACTTGCTTTACAATAAATGATGTGGTTTCTGGAGGGAATATTTGTCATACTTGTATAGGACAGCATAAAACTTGTAATACTTAGTATGTTGAGTGCAAAGCAGAACATGCTACCAAAGTCAGCATAATTACTACAATATTTTCCAATATCAGCAAATACCAGAAAGTTTAGTAAACTCCAAGTTTTTTCTCTTTTCTTTTATCTAGTTCTTTGGACATGAAGTCCTGGCTGGTGCTTACATTGTTAATAATTGGCTATGTGGCCTATCTTTTTCTGGGTGCATTGGTGGTCTCCTCTATTGAAGCTCCATATGAGGAAAGTTTGCGCCAGGAGCTAAAAAAGCTAAAGCAGATATTTCTTCATAACAGTCCATGTGTGAACGAGAGTGGCTTAGAAGCCTTCCTGGAGAAAGTGATCAGCGCCAACAAGTTTGGGGTCTCAGTGTTGAATAATGCATCTAATGAAAGCAAATGGGACATGGCATCATCCCTCTTCTTCTCCAGCACATTGGTGACCACTGTGGGTGAGTACTAGGGTTTCCGATGGGGTTAATGATCGATTCCATGAATATTTTAATTATTACTAGAAATTGTTTGACAGATGAAGAGTCAATTTACTTTGTGTAATAAGTTGTAGACTATTTTGCATCGTAAAAATAGTATAGAATAATACTAAAGCGCCTTTTTAAAGGCGTGGGCGAGTAACCCAAAGTTGTGTGTTGTTGCATCTTGAATCTAGGTATGATGGCATAATCCAGAACTCCTCAGTCTCTGGACAACTTGGTTGTCCAATGTCCTCCTGTGGTAAGGGTCCATATTCATAGCCTAAGCCATAGCGGAGAGAAGCTTCAAAGAGCATCTCTTTCTCTGAAGGACCCGACATGCCAACATATTACAAAGCCATTGATTTTAAAAGACATTGTGTAATGCTTCATCCGCCCTGTGGAGGAGCTGCAAGCAATTTTAACACTTGAATAATAGGTTCTGCAGATTACAGCTTGTTGTTGGGGGTCCCAGCACAAAGTCAGCAACCCCTTAACCTACAATAAATAATGGTTCCTGTGTTTGATTACTGTCAATAATTGACCCAGTGGCCTCAATGCTGACATTTTGCAAGGCACAATGGGGTTATGGATCAGTTTGTTGAGCTTCTCTGTGTAAGGATATACAGGGTTAACATATACATGCAAATATCCTGGAGACGTTCCCTTATCTTTGCGAGCAGAATGCAGATGGAAATGTTGGGAAGTCCTAGCCCTTTGATAGTGTTTCCACCCTTCATAAACTCGTTTTGCTCTGACAGATCAGTTTATTACCAGTCACATATGCGGTAACACCTGTACTCCGGTTACACTTGGTGAATAAAAGTAAACATAAGAAATATATCAGACTCCATAATCCCATGTATTTCCCTCCAGGGTACTGGAAAATGTCTAGATCTTTGTCCAAACATCTCTATGTGTACACATCTACTAGCTGAGCTTTACCCTTTCATAGAAGATAATCTGCCACACAGCAACAGGTAACAAACTGATAATACAAGAGGCTGCATATGTTCGAGACAGTCAAGTCTAAAGGTTTTGAAAGACGCAATTAGGGACCATCGGATATTACTGAGTCGAGCGAGCTGGGAGAGACAGCCAACTTAAAAAGAACATCCACCCTTAAACATCATTTTCAAATCTAAATAGGTCCAAGATTCAGTGCTGAGAAATTTTCTTAATATATCTTATTCTGCTTATAGACTTTTCCCGATATAGAGCTCCAAAACCCTGCTTAGAAATAATGAAAAATATGAAATTCTGTCTGGAACCACCACTTTGAGGAGCTAAGGAGCGTACTGCATACTGTTTATACACTGAAATCAATGACAAAACAGTATGCAGTACGCTCCCTCTAGTGGTGGCTGCAGGCATAAAGAATTTTATCATTTAGTTCTATGTCTGGAATTGGAGCTCCGTATAACAAAATTAAAAACACAAAGCTCAAACTTCTGCAAAGACATGTTGAGAAATTAATCAGCACAGAATGTTGGACCTAAAAACAACATGGTATTAAAAATTGGAGATTCCCTTTAAGGTTGGGTTTGCATGCAAGGACTAAAGCAATGAATCAGCAGAGAAATTCAGATGACGGCAATAATCAATATGTGTAATTGATCATTATTCGACTTGCACAAAAACTTTCCTGAACCGTTTACTGTGATTATTACAATAGTAATATGTGGACAGTAATAAATGAGAATAAGAAGATGATCTACATTGGAATAAAGCCTATATTATTCTGTATAAACCGACCCTAAGATATAATTAAACTACGACTCGGAAATTGAGAAAAACAAGTTTAATTTAATAGGTCAGGTCCTTCCCATTTCATGTACTATTGACAGTATGTTTAATGGGTCACCTCCCTTTAGAACTAAGAGTAATAACGTCACAGGCAGGTTTACAGGTTTAACTACACTTTTGTGGTAGTCAAAATTTAATATAAGGGAACTAGCGAGTGATGAGTGGCGGAAAATTCCCCTCTGATTTGTAGGAAATGCATTATATTTATGGTGTGTCCTTAGAGCTGGTATTTAGTAGATGGCCATTATATTCGTAAGTCAATGACGATGAGACAAACGGTTTTTTATGTATGTGACCCCGAGCTGGGCTGTGTCTCAGATTTCAGCGTTACTGGAAATACCGTACTGAAAGCCTTGACTGTGCACCCTCCATAGCGTGGCCCCACGTTGACTAAGTGCATCTATGTGTCTTGGCTCAGGGCCCGATCGTAGGTCAGCAGCTTGTTCAGCTTGTAAACATATTACATACTAGTGGAAACAGCAGGGTCAGTGCAGGTCACACTAGATCCATGTGATATACCGTACCGTATATGTTTACATATAGAATTTCATCAACTATATATTACTGAGTTAAAATAAAGTGTATATTTTAGCCCCAACAACAGTAACAACACCATTGATCAATGAACACAAAAAGCATAAAATTGTGACCATAGATATGCAATAACTGCTAGCTGAAAGTTATTTGGTCAGATATTATTATTTGCAATCCCCTAATCTGCAAAGAAGGCGTCATATAAAAATCCTGCAGGATCGGGGCCTCGTACTGCACATGACATCACTCCTCCTGGACCTTTAAAGGGGAATTCCTCACTTGGTTATCAGTCCGGGCGATGTGTTTCCTGGCGTTTGTTCCTGTTGTTTCCTGTAATTTTGCTGTGTTTGACCCGGCTTTTTGTCTTGACTCCGATCGATCTGATTTATCTGTGTACCGACCTCCAACATCAACCTGACCTTGTCTCCTGATGCTGCCCACCTGTTACTGATAGTTCACGCCCATTCACATCTTAAGCCTGAACGCTTATTGGGGACAATCCTGGGGATAGCGACCTGGGAATCTTATCGGCAAAGTCCATACCTGTTAATGCCAAAGAAGAGGGGCATTCCCTAGGCTCCGCACCAACTCAAAAACGGTCCCAGTCATTCTTTGCTAGCTGCCAAACTACTCCTGTGCTGTGCGCAACTCCTTCTCCAACAAGTTTGCATGGTGTCACTCAAGTCACACTACACTATGCTACTCTGCTTCACTGTCCCTGAGACGTCCTGCTACGCTGTGCTACTCTACTACATCGTCCTTAACACGTCATCCAAGTTCCGACTACACTAACCGGGTACCGGCATCCAGGTACGCTCTTAGGCCTATAGTCCAATATGGAGCGTTACAACAATGTTCCAGTCCATGGAAAGAAGGAGCAAAACTTGTTGCCACCGTGTTTTCGTCCCATCACTTGTAGAAGAGAAGGGTGGTATGACTATCTGGCTGATTCTTCTTCTCCTAGGGGATAAGCAAGGGCATGGGTACCGCTATTAATTAGGGACTCGGCAAGGGCATAGGTACCCATGCCCTTGCTTATACCCTAAGTAATTTGTATGTTTGAGTGATTCTCTTTCACCTTTAGATCTAAAGGCTGGAGGGGTCTGCCAACAATGCAGGGATTTGCTGTCTATGGCCAGCTTAATACTATACACGGCCAGTTCTTGTCTGATTAGAGCTGTGTATTGAGGCCACTGATCGGGCAAGAATCCAACCATCCATGAAGGACTTAAGAGCTTTCAGTAATTATTGGATAATCTCCAGGTTATTAACACAATCCTTCTATTACCTATGAGATGGGGGAAGGAGAGTGCTCAATGCTCTGCTGGCTAGATCTCTGAGATCTCACCGGTCCACCGATTTATGTCCACTTTATTAAATTAGGACGTCACGTTCAGACAGGTGATGCTGCTTCCTCCAAATCACTATTGTATTGTATATCATATATAAGGTATATGGTATACATATATAACATTGATGGCTGTGTGGTTTTCACCAGCCAGGGGGGTCCAAAGACAAGTAGATATCTCACTTAATTGTTGTCAGTAAGATAACCGTCGAACTATGGCCGTCTTAAAGATGCCAATTATTAGATTAATGTCGGCCATAACCAACCATTTTGACTGATTTGGAGGACTAGCAGAGAATGTGTCCCCTAGTCCAACAACCTAGCAGATATCTATCAAAAATGGATAGGTTAGATTTTTTTCTATTGGCTGTTCTTGGGCATGCAACTGGTTGTGGACATGGGCATAAATAGTTTATGGGTGAGGGGCAAATGGCAATGTCAGCCAAAATAGGTACTAGCATGTATGAAACCATCACTCAAATACAGGTGATAAAATCTGCTATGCTGTCGGTGGAGTCAACCGGTTGTCTATAAGGTGATTGACCAAACTGTAATGTCTATATGCAGCTTCATCAAACTCTTACTTTTTAGATTTTAGATCATACTATGTTGTTGTCACTGTTCAGTTAATTGTTAGACAATTGTTATATTTGGGTGGATAATATTACCATGCATGAACTATAAATAAAAAAAAAACAATACAAAAAAAATAATTGATATATATATATACAGTAATATATATACAGTATATATAATGATTGAAAAGCAGCAGTTGAATTTGTGACATTAAATAAGAAGCTGTCGCTGCCTTCTACATGCCCAATGAGGAAGCGGGTGATTTCCCAACTGATTTACCTATGATCACCCCTCCTCCACCCCCTCACCCCCGGACACACGCTCTATCTCCTTCTATAGTCTGTATTATCTCTCTGCGCTCAGTGAGGTGGTTTGGCTGGTTCTCTGTACTGCTACACTGCACGGCAGGTATTCATTCTTCTGCTGTGAAATTATTTGTAGCTGGTGGCAGCATTTACTGGTTTCCGCTGTAAACCGTCTAATAATTTAGACAGGATGTGGAAGAGTTCAATTATGCAGAACATTTGCTAGACAAGAGTTGAAAATGTACGATTTCTACTAACACACGAGTACAAAAATACACACAGCTTCATAAATGAAATAGTTTACAAGTATATACACTTAGTACACATTTCGTATAGTGATAAGGTCCTAATGGATGGATTTACAGTACTCGCTAAAGGTCCAATTACGCAGGCTGATTTGTGGCGTGAAAACGAACGGCGATCAATGAGACTGCTCTTTGATCGGCGCTCGTTTGCTCCTTCCACAAGGAGCAATGATCGGTCATGTATGGGGACGAGGGATCATTATTACCATCGTTCCTTGTTTACACAGGTAGATGTGATGCCGACTAGCGACCATTTTACTGGCCATATAAACGAGCACATCAGCCGATGAACGAGCGTTTACTCATTCATCGGCTGATCGTTGCCCTGTTTACACAGGTCAATGATAAGAAACGAGCGTTCATATAAACGCACGTTTGCCCATCATTAGCCCATGTAAAAGGGCCTTAAATTACGGCAAAGGCACCTCCTCTACATAAGAAGACACCAGTATTATAAATGCCACATAGTATGTGGGGGGGGGGGGCCCTCTTACACATTTTGCACAGTGGCCTAAGAGCTGCTTATGCATTTTGGGATCCTGATACTAGAAGTATATATGGGATTTGCTGTATATGCAGTTTTTTTATTATACAAGCATACATTAACCTTAGGCTCACCAAATCTAATCCTTGGGGAACCAGCTACAGAGCAGAGGCTCGCTGTAACATTCATGGACTAAGTCTTGCTTTCAATGTAGATTTGCCCTTTAAGATCCAGTGACAGAACAGAAATGTCTGCCGAGGAAGACTGGTAACTAACAAAGTAAAGATTTTCTTGCTATAGCACTAGCAGTGTAATTATTACTTGTGACATTATTACTGGATGACACAGTGTGATCACACCCTGGACTAATATTTGTGATCAGTTGATAGAGAGCTGCTTGTTTGTCTTGCGTTTGGATTCCGCACATAATAATGAGAACATAGTATGACTGTAGTCTCCAGTCTGTTCATCCTACCTACGGAGGTGTTTTTTTTCCAGCGAGAGGTAAAACCGGCTCGTGGGAAAAAGAAGCGACATGCCCTATTTTTGGGCGTTTTTAGTCTCTGACCTCCCATTGACATCAATGGGAGGCAGAGAATGGTTTTTCGCCAGCGGCGCTCAATGGCTGCGGGCGAAAAATGCGGCAAATGACGTGCAGGCAGATCAGCGGAATTTTGAGGCGGAATTTTGAGGCAGAATTTTCTGCCTGCAAAAAACTCAGTGTGAACAGGGCCTCAAGGTTGAGTGGCTCCTTATCACACAAAAATGGGAAAATATTTATCTATATTCTCCATACTAGAGAGAGACTAAATATAAGCATCTAGGTTAGGAACTAAAAACAACATAGAATCGTTTCAGACAATCCTTACAGATATTAGCTTTAAAGCAACCATGATTTATTTAATCTCAAAATGGCTCCTTCCGGGCACAAGATGGATTCCAACGATCCAAAATGGACGTCACCATACAAGATGGGGTTGTTAACACACATAATTGGCCACTTGGAAAAAAGACGGAGCCATTTGGCATGTGTGAAAGGCACCTTAAGGCTGAGTTCACGCGGGGCGGATATGCTGCGTAAAAGCATGCAGCATATCCGCCCTGTACGCCGCAGGCAATTCTGGGTGAAAAAAACGCACCATGCATGGTGAAGTTTTTCACCCAGAATGTCCGCTGTGAAAAACTGCAGCACTTAGTCATTTCATCCCAGGAAATGTCAAACAATGGGATATCACATCACCAGATATACGATTATATGGGTGCAAGTCTCAACAGAACCTGATCCAAAGTCCCTTGATATAATCCAAATAGAGAGACGAGACAGCACATCCGAAAAATATGGAATTTATTCACCCAAATATGCAACGTTTCAATCCAATAGGACCTTACTTGCTTGAGAATGGTCCTATTGGATTGAAACGTTGCATATTTGGGTGAATAAATTCCTTATTTTTTGGATGTGCTGTCTCGTCTCTCTATTTGGATTCATCCCAGGGGACCGCTGCAGCCTGTGATTACATGCAGCGGCGGTCACATGGGATCAAACTCTGACGTCATCCAGACCGGCCTCCTGGGATGACTTTTATCCCATGTGACCGCCGCACAAGCCAGTGATTGACTGCATCGGTCACATGGAATGAAACGTCATCACAGGACGCCTCACTCGAGAGAGGAACACAGACTTCTGGGTAACTATAAGATTTTTTTTTTTGAGTTTTTTTTGCGGCGGAATTGCTGCGGACCCGCTGCAAAAAAAACACAACAACTGCTATTTGTTGCGGGTTTTACCTCCCCATTTAATTCAATGGGGAAAACCCGCAACAATTAAGCAGTGTTTACGCAAATACAATTGATGTGCTGCGGAATAAAACTCCGCAATTTCTGAGCGTTTTTTTCAGCTCAGTATTTACGCAGTGTGTGGATGACATTGGTTCTATCTCATCCACTCTGCTGTTATAGTATTTACTGCAGATTTCCCGCTATGAAACGTTTGACATTGACCCCAACTGTACTTTATTTCCCCTCATATACACAAAGGCTTCCTTTATTTGGGTAATTACCTGTATAAATTGTATTTGAGTCATATGATTCTTGAGAAATCCAGGTTCTAGGTTTAGCTGCCACTGCTGTATATATGTCACTAATCCCCCTATACCGATCCTCTCCATTACACAAATACACAGCAGCAGGATTGTCATTAACCCCAATAATATAATAAGCAATTAACATATAATAAAATACAGCGACTGGGTCCCAGCTATTTATGTGTGTCTGATGTGGAGGACGCCAGATCTGGTAGAACAAGCCTTTCTCTGTTTACAGCTCTAGAATAAAGTAGCCAAGAACTGGATATGTGGCTTGTTGCGTTGAGGTGGGAGATTAGGACGGTGATCACAGAGGTGTTTGTGTGAACTGGGACATGGGGGATGTGTCGGCTCCGAACTGTAGAAAGGAAATTTTCCAAGAACTACGTATGTACGTTTGGAATAAAGGCTAGTTTCAGAAGGGTGTATTGCACCTGTATTTAAAGGCTATGTAAACCTTTAACATCTTTTTTTACTTTTTTTTATTAAAATTGTGCATCAGTGTGATTGGTGCAACTTCCTAAATACCGGTACATTTTATGAAAAATAATTTTTACTTTTTGCGATACAGCTGCTTTGTATTCTGTATACAGAGCAGCTGTATCGTTCGCTAAGACCTGAAACCGTCAGGTACGCGGGACTGACGGGTTCAGTAACAGCGGGTCCTGCATATCTCTGTCACGCAGAAGCCACCTGTAATCGATCACATCTAAGTTATGAACCTTGATGTGATCGTTAACAGCTCGATCCTGTGTGTCAGAGACACCCAGGACCCGCTGGCACTGAACCCGTCAGTCCCGCTGATCTGACAGATACAGGATTTAGCGCAAGATACAGCTGCTGTATATACAGGATACAAAGCAGCTGTATCTCAAAAATTATTTTTAATAAAATGTATTTAGGAAGTTGAACCAATCACACTGATGCACAATTTTATTTAAAAACAAAACAAAGTCAAAGGTGTACATAGCCTTTAACAGTCCATATTACGGACTTAACACCCGGACCCCCATAGACCAACCATACTTAGGTCACCATAGCACCCCATGGTGGTAAATGTTCAGGAGAACCATAGGGAGTCTAGCTAAAATAGGGGTTTAATAAAACCAACTGAAACTGGCCCAATGGGTCCATACACATGGCAAAGCTATAGGGGGTGCAGGGGTAGCAGATGCCCCAAAGGGCTCTCTTTTACAAACAATGATACCATAAATTATAAGTAGTAGGTGAGGCCCAGGAGCTTCAAGTTTCGCCTCTGTCCATGTATGGTGGCACATGGAGTCCTTATGGTTTTGTGTTATGGACCCATGGGCCCTGCTTCTATGCGAGAATACCTTTGTAATATTGCATGTGATGGAACATGCTACTATTATTTTCCCATGGATTCCCAACAAGAAATAAACTCTCTATTGGAACCCATGATTTTGTTGTTATAGACACATAGATTACTACTGCTCCAACTGCTATGAAGCCTGCAGAATTGTGAATGCAGCTCTAGAGTATCATACATGCTGCAACTCAGGATCAATATAAGATACAAGTTACACTAGGTGTAAACAAAGTCTCTGATCTTTTCAAGTAGATTCTATCTATATGTAAACCTTATAATGGTGCTCAAAGGTGAACATACACTGGGCTCATGCACACGACTGTATTATAGATCAGTGTTGTACGGATCTAATATGGTACCCGGGCTGCTAGGGTCCATACTGTACCTTAGCATGTCTTCTATTTTATACATTAATTCCACATGAAAAAAGATCATGACGTGCTCCATTGCATGCTGTATTACGAAGATATTCGGTCAGAGAATACATTGCCTCATGGAGGTGCCATATATCAGGACAAAAAGTTCCTAGAGTCCGTAATACTGCCGTACAGGGACCACGAACTCGGTGAACCCTAGATCTTCAAGACGTCAGGAGGCTTGGCAGGCTGCTTCTCTATTCTTGCTCTGTCATGTGTAGCTAGAATGTCCGGCATAAGTAATATTTTTGTTTTTGCACATCACCTAAGGAGGCCATACACATTATATGTATGTTAGCTGAACCAGCCAATTTCGGTGGGACTGACCGTCCATCTAAAGTGCATGGTGGTGTCCCAACTCTGCTTTCATGGCTGATGTCAGGGGAGAGAGGGATCGGACTGTTGGATTCCAACATGCCCCATTCTTTTATTTGCAAGAAGATAAGCCACTGCCAGAGGAGTCTGGCAGCGGCTTTAGTCCTTCTCCCTATTGAGAACACACGCAGGCTCGGCCGAGCGTGTATGAGCATGGGGGGGTGGGTTGGGAGAAATAACTATCGGCCGTACGAGTCTTTGGCCCACAGCAATATGAACTTTATAGCATTAGGAAGATGCTGTGTGCTACGTAATAAGAGACAATGGGAATTCATCACAGTTGTGTTCTTCAGCCCTGTGCAGAAGGAAAGTGTCTACCTTGATCTGTGACAATTAGGATGTCACAGATAAATATACCCCCCCCCCCCCCAGATCAGGAAAACAATCCTATACTTATTCTACATCAGCATATGGAGTAGCATGGCAAACTACAGTATGATGATCACCATAAAATGTTTCCTGATGGAACAGGCTTACTGATGCCAATTTATGGTATTTGCCATCAGAAGACTCCCAAATAAATCTATGGGCCATCAATGAAAAGAAAAGTAGGTTTATAGGTAAAATAACGGAACAGAATAATGTAGAGAAAAAAACTCTATTGTAAACAGATCCTAAAAATTACAATGGGAAATTCCAGATTTTGACCTTTTCCCTTTAACGAGATGTAATAGATCATGGTATTGTCCACCGTCACCCTAATAACACCTCTGCCCCGGCCTGACAAGACAATCCTGTGTCTGCAGCAGACATAACCCCATAATGAGTGCCGGCTAAAAACATAGAAGCACACACGGGTCAGTTTACATGAACTTCAGCTCAAAATACCCCAGGGGCTTAAATACCATTGTATCTGTGACCATGTAACATCTAAGGTGAGGGCTACATGACATTGGTATGCAGCATTAGTGCGTGGTAATGCTATAACCCATAGTAGTCCATAGCCAAAGCATTGCAACCACTTTCTAACCACTTCTATCTATCGATCTAGTGGCGGACATACCATTGGTGCAACCTGTGCAGCTGCACAGTGGCCCAGTAGGTTAGGGGGCCCGCTGCCACTTTATAAGCAGATGTAAGGGTTTACCCTAAGATATTCAAGAGCAAAGGGGCGAATATACTGTTCTTGCTCATGGTCTATCTATCTATCTATCTATCTATCTATCTATCTATCTATCTATCTATCTACGTATCTATCTGTCTATCTAATACCAAAAAATGGCGACAGCACTCTGCAAACACTAATGCTACCTAAACACTATATATAAATAAATATGCATTGCTGCGGAATCTACTTACAATGTGAGGTTCTTAGAGCACATTTTGATCAAATCTTGTGAGCCCACCTGCCACAACAAGGCGACCTCTATAAGATGGGTCCCTACGCTGCTCGTACTCCCAGAACTGGGACTAAGCCTACATATACCTGGGGATGGTAGGAACCAGAATTAAACTAATAAAATCACCCAGGGCAGAATAGGAGGAGTGCAAGATCAAAAAATGGAGGCAGTCACTAACCCCAAATATATGAATCACATAAGAGATGACAAAATTTTATCAGCACATTCCAACAAAATGAAACAAAACGTGTAGATGGGTGCAAGAACGCCGGTGACGGCAAATTTATACAACACACAAGAAAATGGCGACAGCACACTGCGAACACTAATGTCACCTAAACACTATAAATAAATACATAAATGGGCATTGCTGCTGATTCTTCTTACAATAGTGACGTTCATTATCTATCTATCTATCTATCTATCTATCTATCTATCTATCTATCTATCTATCTATCTATCTATCTATCTATCTATCTATCTATCTATCTATCTATCCATCTATCTACAGTGAAGGAAATAAGTATTTGATCCCTTGCTGATTTTGTAAGTTTGCCCACTGTCAAAGACATGAACAGTCTAGAATTTTTAGGCTAGGTTAATTTTACCAGTGAGAGATAGATTATATTTAAAAAAAAACAGAAAATCACATAGTCAAAATTATATATATTTATTTGCATTGTGCACAGAGAAATAAGTATTTGATCCCCTACCAACCATTAAGAGTTCAGCCTCCCCCAGACCAGTTACACGCTCCAAATCAACTTGTTGCCTGCAATAAAGACAGCTGTCTTACATGGTCACCTGTATAAAAGACTCCTGTCCACAGACTCAATTAATCAGTCTGACTCTAACCTCTACAACATGGGCAAGACCAAAGAGCTTTCTAAGGATGTCAGGGACAAGATCATAGACCTGCACAAAGCTGGAATGGGCTACAAAACCATAAGTAAGACGCTGGGTGAGAAGGAGACGACTGTTGGTGCAATAGTAAGAAAATGGAAGACATACAAAATGACTGTCAATCGACATCGATCTGGGGCTCCATGCAAAATCTCACCTCGTGGGGTATCCTTGATCCTGAGGATGGTGAGAGCTCAGCCGAAAACTACATGGGGGGAACTTGTTAATGATCTCAAGGCAGCTGGGACCACAGTCACCAAGAAAACCATTGGTAACACATTACGCCGTTGTGGATTAAAATCCTGCAGTGCCCGCAAGGTCCCCCTGCTCAAGAAGGCACATGTACAGGCCCGTCTGAAGTTTGCAAATGAACATCTGGATGATTCTGAGAGTGATTGGGAGAAGGTGCTGTGGTCAGATGAGACTAAAATTGAGCTCTTTGGCATTAACTCAACTCGCCGTGTTTGGAGGAAGAGAAATGCTGCCTATGACCCAAAGAACACCATCCCCACTGTCAAGCATGGAGGTGGAAACATTATGTTTTGGGGGTCTTTCTCTGCTAAGGGCACATATACCGTCAAATCCTGAGTGACAACCTCCTTCCCTCCACCAGGACATTAAAAATGGTTCGTGGCTGGGTCTTGCAGCACGACAATGACCCGAAACATACAGCCAAGGCAACAAAGGAGTGGCTCAAAAAGAAGAACATTAAGGTCATGGAGTGGCCTACCCAGTCTCCAGACCTTAATCCCATCGAAAACTTATGGAGGGAGCTGAAGATCCGAGTTGCCAAGCGACAGCCTCGAAATCTTAATGATTTACAGATGATCTGCAAAGAGGAGTGGGCCAAAATTCCATCTAACATGTGTGCAAACCTCATCATCAACTACAAAAAACGTTGGACTGCTGTGCTTGCCAACAAGGGTTTTGCCACCAAGTATTAAGTCTTGTTTGCCAAAGGGATCAAATACTTATTTCTCTGTGCACAATGCAAATAAATATATATCATTTTGACTATGTGATTTTCTGTTTTTTTTTTTATATATAATTTATCTCTCACTGGTAAAATTAACCTACCCTAAAAATTCTAGACTGTTCATGTCTTTGACAGTGGGCAAACTTACAAAATCAGCAAGGGATCAAATACTTATTTCCTTCACTGTATCTATCTATCTATCTATCTATCTATCTATCTATCTATCTATCTATCTATCTGTCTGTCTGTCTGTCTGTCTGTCTGTCTGTCTGTCTGTCTGTCTGTCTGTCTGTCTGTCTGTCTGTCTATCTATCTATCTATCTATCTATCTATCTATCTATCTATCTATCTATCTATCTATCTATCTATCTGTCTATCTACCTGTCTATCTATCTATCTATCTATCTATCTATCTATCTATCTATCTATCTATCTATCTATCTATCTATCTATCTATCTATCTATCTATCTATCTATCTATCTATCTATCATATATCTATCTATCTGTGATATGAGTAATATTTTACTTCTGCACATAGTAAACTGTTACCGCTTTACGAAAAAAAATCTATAGTCTTACTTAATAGTAAAAGTTTGTACTCTGAAACTCTCTATGAGGAAACTGATCATATGATGAGCCAAGTACCTGCTGACAAGCCCAAAAAAAAAAACTGTGTGTAAAGTAACTAATGCTATATAAGTCACAGTGACTATTCCTCTATATTTGTATTAAGGACCTTATGACAACCCTTATGTTGCAAGTACAATAACTGCAGGCCGAAAGTTGTTGTAAGTAATCCCATCCTTCGACTAATCACCCCGTTAATCGGCTTGCTTGGCTCCTACACTTTTGGGCGATAGTCTGATGAAATAGATAGAATATTCCTAGACAATATATCGCAGAAGGTTGCCTTCTCTGTATGCACGGCCGATGAAGTACGTGCTGTATATACTAATGACTAATAAGTTTCTTGCATTTTCTTTTTAGGTTATGGATATACCACTCCTCTCACAGACTCCGGGAAGGCATTCTGCATCTTCTATGCTCTGGTTGGTGTCCCATTCACAATGCTGGTCCTCAGTGCCGCTGTCCAACGCCTTATGTCCACTTTTACCTACCAGCCAATCCGCTACTTCCAACTTCACAGAGGCTTTGACCGCAAGAAAGTCGCAATGGTTCATATTGTGATCTTGGCTTTGGCAGTGCTGATTCTGTTCCTTGTGGTACCATCTGCAATATTTAGTTCTATAGAGAGTTCTTGGACTTTCCTGGATGCATTTTACTTTTGTTTTATCTCGCTTTGCACAATTGGACTCGGAGACTACGTTCCCGGCGAGCAGAACAACCAATGGCTCCGTCAGCTGTACAAAGTGTCTGTGGCCTGTAAGTACTACGGTCGCGGGATGTAAAAAATAAGATTACAACCAATTTTATGTTTTTTACATACTCTCAATACAATGCGTTATTCTGCCTTGTTATCTGATCAACCAGTTCACTGGAGGTCCCGTTTCAGCAGGATCCAAAAAATATATTCATTGACCTGATTTAGGCGAATGAGCCACATGATGTACACACAACTTCCGGCATAAGGACTCATTCACATGGCAATATTACGGTTCTGAAATACAAATCTAGTGCTACCTATCCCCAAAGAGAACTAAAGATGATCAGATGAAAATATCAGTCTGATAGCACCTATACACATTAGATTGCAGGTAAATCCCACCAAAACTACGGGATCTTCTGACAAAACTGTAATGTGTCTAGGTAACTTAAAAGCTATGTACACTTTTGCTGCTCCAAATCATCGAAAACAAAAAAATTAAGCAACTTTGCAAAAAGTTTTTGCTAAAAAAATCTTCTACCGTTTTGTGTCTACAGCTTCTATGCAGACCTATGTCATGGTCTGAATGTCTGTAGTCTGATTATACAGTTATGTGTTATGGTCCTTTTATAAGGGCCAATGATCGGGCAAACGAGCTTTCATATGAATGCTCATTCCCGATCATTGCCCTGTGTAAACAGGGCAACGATCAGCCGATGAACGGGTAAACGCTCGTTCATCGCTGATCGCATCTTTTATGCAGTAATAAATATTATCGTTGTCGGTAGCACATCTCCCTGTGTAAAGAGCTAGATGTGCTGCTGACATGATGGTAATGCATGGGGACAAGCGATAACGATAGTAGTAATCAATTATTGCTCCTTGTGGAAGGAACGAACAAGCGCCGATCAACGAGCTGTCTTGATTGGCTCCCATTATCATGGCCCATATTGGCCCGTGTAAAGGGATCGTGTAAAAAGAACCGACGAGGGCCGGGTAAACGAGCGTGACGATCAGCGAGACAGCTCGTTGATTGGCGGTCACTTGCTCCGTACCCATACATATATATCATGTTCACACAGGGAGATGTGTTGCCGACAACAATAATATTTTGCCCAACTCCTTAACCCCTTCAGGACTGAGCCTGTTTTGGCCTTCAGGACGAAGCCGATTTTTCAAATCTGACATGTGTCACTTTATGTGGTAATAGCTCCGGAATGCTTTTACCTATCCAAGCGATTCTGAGATTGTTTTCTCGTGACATATTATACTTTATGTTAGTGAAAAAATTTGGTTGATAAATTCAATATTTATTCGTGAAAAACACCAAGATTTGGAGAAAATGTGCAAAAATTAGCATTTTTCTCAATTTAAATGTATCTGCTTGTAAAACAGATAGTAATACCACACAAAATAGCTACTAGTTAACATCCCCCATATGTCTACTTTATGTTGGCATCGTTTTTTGAACATTCTTTTATTTTTCTAGGACGTTACAAGGCTTAGAACTTTAGCAGCAATTTCTCATATTTTCAAGAAAATTTCAAAAGGCGATTTTTGCAAGGACCAATTCAGTTCTGAAGTGGCTTTGAGGGCCTTATATATTAGAAAGTCCCCATAAATCACCCCATTTTGAAAACTGCACCCCTCAAAGTATTCAAAACAGCATTCAGAAAGTGTATTAACCCTTTAGGTGTTTCACAGGAATTAAAGCAAAGTAGAGGTGAAAGTTACAAATTTCATTTTTTTTTTACAAAATTCATTTGTAATACATTTTTTTCTATACCACAGAAGGTTTTACCCGAGAAATGTAACTTATTATTTATTGCCCAGATTCTGCAGTTTTTAGAAATACCCCACATGTGGCCCTAGTGCGGTCATGGACAGAAACACAGGCCTCAGAAGCAAAGGAGCACCTAGTGGATTTTGGGGCCTCCTTTTTTTTAGCATATATTTTAGGTACCATGTCAGGTTTGAAGAGGTCTTGTGGGGCCAAAACAATAAAGACGCCCAAAAGTGACCTCATTTTGGAAACTACACCCCTCAGGGAATTTATCTAGGGGTATAATTAGCATTTTGAACCCACAGTTTTTTTGCTAAATTTATTTGAATTAGTTTGTGAAGATGAAAATCTACTTTTTTTCTGAAAAAACGTAGAAATTTGTAATTTTTTCAAGGAATAAAAGAGAAAAAACACCCCAACATATGTAAAGCAATTTCTCCTGATTATAGCAATACCCCATATGTGGTAATAAACTGCTGTTTGGACCCACAGCAAGACTCAGAAGGGAAGGAGTGCCATTTGGAATTTGAAATTCTGATTTTGCTGGAACAGTTTTCAGTGCCGTGTCGCATTTGAATTGCCCTGGAGGGAACAAAATAGTGGAAACCCATGGAAAGTGACCCCATTTTGGAAACTACACTCATCAAGGAATTTTTCTAGGGGTAAAGTTAGCATTTTGACACCACGGTTATTTTGCTGAATTCATTGGAATTATTCTGTAAAGGTAAAAATCAACTATTTTTCTGAAAAAAGGTAGCCATTTTTAATTTTTACAAGGAATAAAGGATAAAAAGCACCCCAACATTTGTAAAACAATTTCTCCCGATTACGGAAATATACCATTTGTGGTAATAAACTGCTGTTTGGACCCACAGCAAGGCTTAGAAGGGAAGGAGCGCTATTTTGCTTTTGGAGCTCAAATTTTGCTGAAATGGTTTTTGGGTGCCATGTCGCATTTGCAAAGCCCCTTAGAGGCCAAAACAGTGGAAACCCCCCAAAAGTGGAAATTACACCACTTAAAGAATCTATCTAGGGATATAGTGGGCATTTAGACCCCACAAGTCCATTGCAGGATTTATTAGAATTAGGCCATGAAAATGAATATCAACATTTCTTCCACTAAAATGTTGCATTTTTTTCAATTTCACAAAGGATAAAGGGGGTAAAAGCACCCCAACATTTGTAAAGCAATTTCTCCCGAGTACGGCTATACCCCACGTGTGGTCACAAATGGTTTTTCATTAGAAAGTAATTAACCCTTTCTGGACTGATCCATTTTTTTTCTTTTCCTTTTTAGTTTTTTCCTCCCCGCGTTCCAAGAGCCACAACTTTTTTATTTTTCAGTCAATAGAGCGGTATGAGGGCTTATTTATTGAGGGACGAGTGGTCATTTTTATTGGTACCATTTTTTGGTACATACAACTTTTTGAGCACTTTTTATTACATTTTTAGGTACAGCGAAGGTGACCAAAAAAACAGCGATTTTGCCGTTTTAAATTCTTTATTTTTCACGTGAGACGCTCCATACATCACCCCCCACACTAAGACATGCTATGTTGTGGTGCGCGAAGGGGTTAATGCGCAGTGCATGGTGCGGAGTGAAAATTACAATTTTCCACTCATATGCCATTTTAGTGCACTATATGTTATGCCCAGTTTGTGCCACTGAAGACAAATACCTCATAAAATATTAACCGGGTTCTCCCGGGTATGGCGATGCCATATCTGTGGACGTAAACTGGTGTTTGGGCACGCTGCAGGGCTCAGAAGGGAGGGAGCGTCATTTGGCTTTTGGGGCGCAGATGTAGCTTGGTAGTTGTTCTGTTTGGGGTTTTACTGGTGTTTCAGTTTATAATGTGGGGGCATATGTTATCTGTGCAGGGTACATCAGGGTACTTGTTATCTGTGCGGGGTACATCAGGGCATAATAAGAGGGTATAATAATGCAGTAAATAAATAATAATCCGCAGATATGTGGCCGGTGTCGCACTGATAAATGGCGCCCGATCTTATCCGCTTTTGGACACTGCACATTTTGCATCGCCATATTCTGGGAGCCAGAATTTTTTTATTTTTTCTCCACCGGAGCTGTGTGAGGGTTTATTCGTTGCAGGACAATCTGTAGATTTCATTGGTACCATTTTAGGTACTAGAAATTTTTTTGATCACGTTTTATTCCATTTTTTGGCAAGCAAGGTGACCAAAAACCATAAATTCTGACAATGTTTTTTATTAGTTTTTTTATGGCCTTCACCCTGGGCTATAAATGACCATTATACTTTATTCTGCGGGTCGATACGATTACGGCGATACCAGATGTATATAATTTTTTTATGTTTTGCAGCGTTTGTGCAATAAAATCACTTATTTATAAAATAAATTCTTTTTTGTGTCACCATATTCTGAGAGCCATAACGTTTTTATTTTTCAGTCAAAAAAGCGGTGTAAGGGCTTGTTTTTTGCGGGACGGGATGTAGTTTGTATTGGTACCATTTTGGCGTACATGCGACTTTTTGATCACTTTTTATTGTATATTTTGGGAGGGTTGGTAACCAAAATATTGTGATTCGGGCACTGTTTTTCATTTATTTTTTTCGCGGTGTTCACCGTGCGGGAAAAATAATATTACAGTTTTATAGTTGGGGTCGTTACGAACGTGGCGATACCAAATATGTGTACTTTTTTTAACATGTTAATTTTTTTCCTATAATAAAAGAGTTATTATAGGAAAAAAAGCATTCTTTGTTTATGTCACTTCTAACTTTTATTTTTACACTTTTTAAAAACATTTTTATTATCTTTTTTTTACTTTTTTTACTTGTCCCACTAGGGGACACTTAGACTTGCAGCTCTGATCGCTGCTGGAATACATTACACTACACACGTAGTGTAATGCATTCCAACTGTCATTGTGACGTGACAGTCACACTGACAGGAAGCATCGGAGGACCGGCCGGAGGCTGATCCGAGGCTTCCGTACATGGCAACCCGGAGGTCATTGTCTGGCCTCTGGTTGCCATGATAAGGATCGCCAGCCCCCGCAAATACATGTGGGGGGCTGCCGATCCGCTGTAAACCTCTTCGATGTGGTGATCGCAATCGACCACCGCATCGAAGGGGTTAATTGCCGATTTCAGCGGCGACAGGCCGCTGATCGGCAACAGGGAGAGCAGGGCTGACACCCTGCACAGTTAACCGCCGCTGCGGTGTAGCGCCGCGCGGCGGTTAACTGTAAAAGTGCGGGCGTAACTGTACGCCCAGGTGCGCGAAGTTACTGCTCACCTGGACGTACAGTTACGCCAAGGTGCGGGAAGGGGTTAATGACCGCTCACCATCTTTTGACGGCAGGCAGTTCAGGTTCCCAGCCTACAACGACATATTTTTGCGTCGCTGTAGATGAGGCTGATGAACGCTCGTGTGAGCGCTCATCCTCTAAGTAGGAGCTGTAACTAACGACTCCTGATCTCAGAGCAGCCTCCTGAACACAGCTGGGGTCGGAAAACATTCGAACCCCAGCTGTTTAACCCTTTGATTACCGCGGTCCAAATTGTGGGGAAAAAAAATACTATTTCTCTCGCATAAAACAGGGCCTCATACAGCCACATCAATGAAAAAATAAAAAAAGTTATGGCTGTTGAAAGGCAGAGAGTCAAAAACAGAAAAATTTAGCTGGTCATTAAAGAGGCTCTGTCACCAGATTTTGCAACCCCTATCTCCTATTGCAGCAGATCGGCGCTGCAATGTAGATTACAGTAACGTTTTTATTTTTTTTAAAACGAGCATTTTTGGCCAAGTTATGACCATTTTTATATTTATGCAAATGAGGCTTTCTAAGGTACAACTGGGCGTGTTTAAAGTTATGTACAAGTGGGCGTGTATTATGTGTGTACATCTGGGCGTTTTTACTTCTTTTACTAGCTGGGCGTTGTGAATAGAAGCGTATGATGCTGACGAATCAGCATCATCCTCTTCTCTTCGTTAACACCCAGCTTCTGGCAGTGCACAGACACACAGCGTGTTCTCGAGAGATCACGCTGTGACGTCACTTCCTGCCCCAGGTCCTGCATCGTGTCGGACGAGCGAGGACACATCGGCACCAGAGGCTACAGTTGATTCTGCAGCAGCATCGGCGTTTGCAGGTAAGTCGCTTACCTGCAAACGCTGATGCTGCTGCAGAATCAACTGTAGCCTCTGGTGCCGATGTGTCCTCGCTCGTCCGACACGATGCAGGACCTGGGGCAGGAAGTGAGTGACGTCACAGCGTGATCTCTCGAGAACACGCTGTGTGTCTGCACTGCCAGAAGCTGGGTGTTGTGAAGAGAAGAGGATGATGCTGATTCGTCAGCATCATACACTCCTAGTCACAACGCCCAGCTAGTAAAAGAAGTAAAAACGCCCAGATGTACATACACAATACACGCCCAGTTGTACATAACTTTAAACACGCCCAGTTGTACTTTAGAAAGCCTCATTTGCATAAATATAAAAATGCTCATAACTTGGCCAAAAATGCTAATTTTTAAAAAAACAAAACGTTACTGTAATCTACATTGCAGCGCCTATCTGCTGCAATAGGAGATAGGGGTTGCAAAATCTGGTGACAGAGCCTCTTTAAGGTCTTTTCAGGCCCGTTCATTAAGGGGTTAAAATGATGCAATCAGCAGATGAACAAATGTTTGCTCGTTCATTGGCTGATCGTTGCCCTGATTACACAGGTCAATTGTTAGGAAAGAGCGTTCTGTGAACGCTCGTTTGCGGCCAGTGTAAGGCTTCGTGCGTCAGGGCTCCGTTCCGACGTTCCTTCTGAGCTTTCCGTCGGAACGGAGCCCTGACTGACACAAACTGAAACCAAAGGTTTCCGTTTCCATCACCATTGATTTTAATGGTGACGGATCCGGTGCCAATGGTTTCAGTTTGTCTCCATCGTGCAAGGGTTCCATCGTTTTGACAGGATGAATACCGTAGTCGACTACGGAGCCCTGACGCAGATGTGAATATAGCCTAAAAGGGACTTTACTCCCTTCTATCTGCCAATTGTTCTACCTGTCTGTAGATGAGAAAAAAGAGGGACCAGAGTGTGGATTAAGAGGAGCCATACAGATAAGATAGCTCTCGGCTAAACTTTTATCTCCCCGGACCTTCCTGTAAACATTGACACAGCTCTGCTAAATGTAGAGGGATACAAGGCTTATCTTCTGGTTCAACAATGCATGAGGAGTGTTGAAATCCAACATGGTTTATCCTTGTTTCCCCGATATCTCTGGTAGGGAGACAGTCAGCGGGCCCACACACACATAGAGTGTTGGATTCTGACAATCTTGTTAGGATCCGCTAATATTAATCTAATATATATGGGCAGCCCAACACATGACTGCAGGTGTAGACTACACATAGGATTTGTTTGTAACCATTGAGACACATAAATCTGCATAGGAGCTGTAGACACAATACGGTAGGATATTTTTCATCAAAATTGTTTATAACGTTTCTTCATTTTTTTATCTGAGATGCATTGGAGCAATAAAAAAAAAAATGGTTTCAAGCGTGTACATATCGACCAAGTTAAAAGTATGGTGTCAAAGCAAGCAACTTGGTTTGTTACTTTGCTGTCGATGATGTATTGAAGCTTTGTTGACCAAGAAAGTTTATATTGTCATTTAGATAAGGTATAGGGTCTTGGTTCTTTATTTCTCATTATTGATCTAGGCTTTCAATGGATAAGTATTTTCTGTCTTTTATTACCTTTGTTCTTACCCATCTTATTTTGACCTAATCTGAGTAGTTCAGACGAAAGACAAAGCAAAGCCTGATCCTGGGCCTGATCCTGGTTTCCATTGTTACTCAGTAATTATAGTATTCTGTATATCTAGCCCATCTGTAAATAGTAGAAACTCTGTATTGTCATATGAAAGAAGCTCTTAAAGAGGCTCTGTCACCAGATTTTGCAACCCCTATCTGCTATTGCAGCAGATAGGCGCTGCAATGTAGATTACAGTAACGTTTTTATTTTTAAAAAACGAGCATTTTTGGCCAAGTTATGACCATTTTTGTAATTATGCAAATGAGGCTTGCAAAAGTCCAAGTGGGTGTGTTTAAAAGTACAAGTCCAAGTGGGTGTGTATTATGTGCGTACATCGGGGCGTTTTTAATACTTTCACTAGCTGGGCGCTCTGATGAGAAGTAACATCCTCTTCTCTTCAGAACGCCCAGCTTGTGACAGTGCAGATCTGTGACGTCACTCACAGGTCCTGCATCGTGACGGCCACATCGGCAGCAGAGGCTACAGTTGATTCTGCAGCAGCATCAGCCTTTGCAGGTAAATCGATGTAGCTACTTACCTGCAAACGCTGATGCTGCTGCAGAATCAACTGTAGCCTCTGGTGCCGATGTGGCCGTCACGATGCAGGACCTGTGAGTGACGTCACAGATCTGCACTGTCACAAGCTGGGCGTTCTGAAGAGAAGAGGATGTTACTTCTCATCAGAGCGCCCAGCTAGTGAAAGTATTAAAAACGCCCCGATGTACGCACATAATACACACCCACTTGGACTTGTACTTTTAAACACACCCACTTGGACTTTTGCAAGCCTCATTTGCATAACTACAAAAATGGTCATAACTTGGCCAAAAATGCTCGTTTTTTTAAAATAAAAACGTTACTGTAATCTACATTGCAGCGCCTATCTGCTGCAATAGCAGATAGGGGTTGCAAAATCTGGTGACAGAGCCTCTTTAACATACAAAAGGAATGCGTTATCCCATTTTACTTTACACACTAGCTGGTGGTTTGATATTCCAAATCCCGAATGATCTTCCATCTGAAAGACATTTCTTTAAAGGGATTGTCCAGTTAAGGCTTCGTTCACATCTGCGTCAGGGCTCTGTTCCAATGTTCCTTCGGAGCCTTCCGTCGGAACGGAGCCCTGACTGACACAACGGAGACAAACTGAAACCATTAGTACCGGATCCGTCAGCATTGAAATCAATGGTGATGAAAACAGAAACCTGTGGTTTCCATTTGTGTCAGTCAGCGCTCCGTTCCGACGGAAAGCTCAGATGGAACGTCGGAACGAAGTCTAAGAAGAAACATTTTCATATACTCTATTAGTCTGGGTTCACACCTGCGTTGGTGTGTTCCGTTGTTCTGCTCCATCAGAGGAGCAGAAAAGGGAACGACGGAACCCATTGACTTTAATTGGTTCCGTCAGCTTTCGTAAGTAAGGATTGTCCAAAGCGAAAAACCCTAGGAATAGGCATGTTTAGGATGGGTTCACACATAATATTACACAGTTGAACCAGCCTACAAATCCACAGCAAAATCCACAACGAAATCTTTATGTGTTACATGCAGATTTTGGTGTGGATATAGCCATGGATTTCACTCATTGTACTGTAGTGAATGAATTTCACAATGAAAATCTGTAGCAAATTCACAAACAGATCTGAAAATCCCCAGCATGTCTAGAATCCGCTGTGGATTTTTTACGCTGTAAGTGAATGGGGTTGTTAAAACCCAATTTACTTACATTGTACCGTACTTCATTGCAGAATTTCAGTTCAGAATCCGCAGTCGAAATTACACAACAAATACGTGATGTGGCCTTTTGTGTTTGCAGTGGGTGTGTGGAAGTGCAGTTTGAGCGCTGCAGCAACAAACGCTGCAGCCCCTTCAGTTAGCTGGTCTGCGGGGGTGGTGGGAGTCTTATATCCTTAGGATAGGCCATCAATAAAAAAAACTCCGGACAACCTCTTTAAGACTGATAAATGACCAGAAGATTGTGTAATATACATCTGTAAGCCTTCATATTGTCTTCCATTGACTTGTTCTGCACATCTATAACTTTTTAACATTAGTTTTCCTACAGTTTGCCCTTTTTTTGGTCCTCCGTGAATGGTCATTTGCCCTTCCCTTTCATGTCTTTTGGTTCAAGCTCCATCATTTACCATCTGTCATGAGTCAAAACCAGTCCTTGTTTGTATATTCACCCTAAAACATGTGACTTATCTAATGTCTTCTTGTCTTCTTTAGTCTACCTCTTACTTGGTCTTATGGCCATGCTACTGGTCCTCCAGACATTCCACAAAGCCGCTGATCTCCATGGACTAACTGATCTCTTCTACCTCCCTCACCTTCATGATCAAGAAGACCAGGAGCCCATTCTGGAGACTCCAAACTCCACTCTGAATGACAAAGAACCTAAAAGACCACTCACTACAGGGACCCAACCCAGCTATTCCTCGATCAATCGGTAACCTGAGCTATGTACTAACTGGCACCGAGGGAACATTTCAGCCTTGTACATCACAGTAAAAATAACTCATATACCATCCTTCTGAACTCTTCCATGCAAGGAGATTGTGTGACCACTGAGTGACAAGTTATTATGGTTTACATTAGAGTATAGGGAGAATATGTGGATTATGGCTCCTGTTGGAGTAATCTGAATTTAACATATCTGCATTATTTTACATGTTCCACCAATGTTTTACACTACCCCAATATTCTTAACAGGTCATTTTTCTCCGACATACATTTATTATGTACTTTGATTGAAGTAAGAACAAATAGTTAAATATATATATTCTGTTATCACCAATTTAGAAATAGTGTTCTGGAAGGAAGTAATTGGAAGAACAAATCTGTACCCCTACCCTAACTACCACCCATTCAAAGTGGGTACGCTGGATGGAGCAGGGTGTGTAATACATTGGGGCTCATACCAATTTTTTTATTTATTTTTTTGCATTTTGACTGCCTAAGTGGTCAGATGTAGCATTATAGTGAACGGTTCTGTTTTTATTATCTGAAGTCAATGGGGAAGAAACCCAGCATAAAAAATTGCAGTTATTATATCATTTCCTAGAAATGCTTTTTAAAGGGGGGTTTGGATTAGAATAAAACCATTTCAAATACCCTATTAGGAAACCCTTAACTAATTGAGGGGAGGTTACTTTATTGACCAGAGGAAGGAATAACTACAAAAAGCCACCACTACGTGTGTGCGTTACAGAGAAAACCCATTGATTTCAGTGAAAACGGTGCAATGCTTTATTTCTCCTGTGGTGGCACTGCAGGTGAATTAAACACCTGCTGCCAGGCTCCCCCATTGATTACAGCCGATCGGTGGAGGCCTCAGCAGCCGGAGACCCTTTGATCAGTTTATCATCAGAGGACCTTTCTAAGATTGTCCAAAGCAGGTAACCCCCTAAAATAATAATAAAAAAGGATGTAAAACCTTTGTGGTTTGCTGGTTATAATGATGTGGTAATGGCGCGGCTTCCTGCTGCGCTGCCACCTGTACATCCAATTATAATAGAAGAAGCTTTGGCCAAAAATATTATTAACAATTAGCACCTTTATTTTTTTAATGAAACTAATAAAAAGGGAATATAACGTATTTTATAAGTAACTTTTTAACCTGTATGCAGTAAGTATTGCTGTCAGAATGCCTATGGCAGATTATTATGTCGTGATATTCCAGAATGATATGTGTCAGTATTATGCACAATTACAGAGAAATAAGACAGTTTATGAAATTCAGGAGGTGGCAGCAGTTATTTATTTCTATATTTTAGTTTTCCTGGACAATTACAGCGGAGGATATTTATTAAAACGAGTGAAAAACTGAAGGCCTTGCCCATAGCAAATAGTCACAATACTGCTATCATTTTCTAGCCCGCCGTAGAAAAATAAGAGCTGGAATCTGATTAATGATATAGACAACAGAATACCTCCCAATATTTGTGTCCCAAAAGCACAGGGCATGTTAAGCCCTGCCCTGTTTTGGCTGAGGATGCCCCACAAAATGGCATCCAAAACTCCCCTTTAGCCGCCGTTTCGCCATTCACCACATATGTGCCACGAAAAATGTAAATGTTGTGAGGTATGGATAACAGCACAGTTTTTATTTGTGCTTTTACTGTCAGGCGTACGCTTATAATAAAGGGGTTTACTGGTTTGGAAAATTCCCTTCAAATATCACAATAGGAAATGATGAGTTAAAAGAGGGGAGGAGGTCCCATTCAGGGCCCTCATATATCAGTTAAAATAGAAGGCAGCTACAAAAGAGTGTCTCTCTCTCTCTGGAGGACCTGTTATGTCTGTGTATGACATGGACAGTTTCAATGGAAACTGTGTAATACTTCAATTCCCCTGTGGTGGCGCTGCAGGAAAATTGAACATTCAGAAAGAAACATCTATTATGTCGAATTATGCAGGTTTCATTGGTGTCTTATGAGCTGAGTGAATATTTGTCTGTAGTGGCTACCCTGTAAATCAATGTCCAACTCAGGGTCTGACATTGACTTCTTACTTTCTTATGTGGAAAGTCTATCCTTGTATATAATTAGCAAGACACAAAGATGACTGCTGGGTACAATTGATTCTAATCCCGGGGGCACAGCAGATCTGTTTTGTTTCCCAGTACATAAAAGAAAAATCTATAGCAGGTGACACACAAATCTGGTGGCTAGCAATGCAGGTAATGTTAATACTGCCCCCTGTGGAGAATGTAAGATGTGCAGTAAAGGCCCTTTTCCGCGGGACAATTATCGGACAAACAAGTGTTCACAGAACACTCGTTTGCGATCATTGCCCTGTGTAAACAGGGCAAATAGCCTATAGCCTATGAACGGCTGATTGTATTGTTTATACAGCCTAAGGCCCCATGCACTGCGGACACCTTTACGTATCGCGGGCCGTGATTACGGGCATGGCCGTGTGCATGGGGCCTAAAATATTATCATTGTCGGCAGCAGGGAGACTTTCTGCCGAAATGATAGAAAGGTATAATAGGTAGTAATAGGTAGTAACGTGTAATAGGTAGTAACGATCGTTTGTCCCCATACATAGCTCCTTGTGAAAGTAGCAAACGAGCGCCGATCAACGGGCTGTCTCATTGATCAGTGCTCGTTTACACGGCCCTCGTCAGGCAAAGTGGAAAGAAACAACAAGCCAGTATGTTATTTGTAATTGAAACTTGAGCCAAATGGACTCCATAAACTGCAGCTGATTTCCACTTCCTATGTCTTAACTATGACTTCCTGGGCCTTAATGTAGTCCAAATGTATGGCCCCATTGGTTCCATCAATGTTCATACCCCTGAATGATGAACCGGGGTGGCCACCCATAGAGCAGCAGGTGAAATATCTGATTTCCGTCAGATACATCCTGACTGTGCATATTGCCATGCGGTCGAAAGTGACCATACCCATAAGATGTCTCTACCATCTTCCCCATGTCTCTTCCATCTTCCATAAACTTGCATGCTTGACTCGGGTTAAGTGTGCATATTTATTTCAATGGGGAGAGGGGGACAAGTCACACACCTTCGGCAACACATAAGATGACAGATAGTCGAATTCACTGATTTCTGAGGTTTTGGCCGACTATCTGATGTGTATGGGGGTGTCCCGATGTCGGGAGAAAGAAGGATAGGGCATGTTGAAACAACATGCCTGATCCTGTTTCCATAGAGGTGTCTGGCAGCGGCTTATTCCTCTCCCTATTGAAAACACATATATGCTCAGCTGACCTGAGCATGCGTGTGTAAAGGGGGGAATTGGGAGGAATAGCTGTCTAAAGTGTATGGCCACCTTTATTCATAATGAAATTTTGCAAGCCTGATCCTGATTTCCCTCAACATCTACCGCCAGGGGACCACACACATTAGACAGCTGGCGGATGCCTGACATTAATGTGTATGGGCAGACTATAGATGAACCCCTTTAAAGTGGATCAGTCACTAGTTTAGTAATGCCCTATCTCCTAGCTAATCTAATAGGCGCTGTCAACTTATAATACTAGTGAAAATTGTGTCCCAAAAAGTTTATTATTTGAAAAGTTTTTATTTTTATTTTTGTTAGTTTTGTTTCTAAATATGCAAATGAGGCTACACTTGCTAAATGGGCGTCAATACCAGCAATTCTCCTGAGGTGGAGTCTCCTCACAGCCTCTGACACTGTCCTATCAGCATGAAGCTGCTTCACACACTTTGAGAGACTGAGTCTGGAGGGAAGGGGGATCACTTAAAATAGCCATATCTCGGGCTGTGTTTCTGGTGGCATATGAAAGATTAGAATCTCATCTTTCATATGCCAGCAGAACCATTGTTCTAGGTGGTCCACAGCGGGAGTTATGGCTATTTTAAGTGATCCCCTTCCCTCTAGCTCAGGGGAATCGCTGGTGTTGATGCCCATTTGGCAAGTATAGGCTCATTTGCATATTTAGAAAAAAAACTCATAACTTTTAAAATAATAAACGTTTTGGGACACAATTTTGACTAGTATTATCAGCGTGGCAGCGCCTGTTAGATTAGCCTGGAGATAGGGCATTACTAAACTAGTGACAGATCCCCTTTAAGAGTCAGTGAGTGACCATATTTCTATTTTAACTATACTGAACAGGGTGCTGAATAAACTTCTACTGGCACCATGTGTCAATATGCCAAGTGGTTGTTTTTTTTGTAATGAATTATGAACTGAAGCTGTTTATCAGGTGAAGATCTGTATCTGTGCATGAATTTATTGTATACTTTGTAACAACGAATATTTTATAACCATGATCACTGTGTCTATGTATTACGTTTGTTAAATAAATATTACTAGCTCATTTAATATTGTGCCATGTTGTTTTCATAGATAGGTGTCGCTATTCAGGGGTGCACCAGGGGGGAATTCCTAGTACCTGAACCACCCCCCCCCCCCCACCCCGATGAGCCATTCACAAAAAGCAGGGTTAGATGATGAAATCCTTTCTGCTACCACAAGTGGGAGCCAATTTGTGGACAGTCCGTATAATAAAGGGGGCATTTTGCGCCAAGAGGTTAACGCAATAGGAAATAACACAATGGATGCTGGTTACTGGGTTGTACCGGAGAAAATGCCAAAATTACGTCTTCGTGTCTCGGACGTCACTTCACTGCAACTATTAGCAGAAGCTTCACCTCCCCCTTCCCCACGTATGTATTCTGCACATAATACTGACTGCTCTCCGCTCCCTGGTCATTTCTGCTGTCTGGTCCAAATACAGGAGGAAGCAGATAAATTGGTTCCCAATTGAGAGCTCCACCATTTGTACTCGACCTTTGATTTTAGGTCCAAAATTCTGTGCTGATTCCCGTATTTTCGTAATATATCTGTATAGGGGCATCGTATGCAGTGAGCTCCCCCTAGTGGCGGTTAAAGGTAGCTGCTATGAAAGCGAGAGAACAGTTCATTTTCAGGCTCCCTCCCATCACAGGCCTCACTGCCTCTATGATATACATGCCACTGCAAAATCTGCTCTGTATGAACAAGGTCTGCATGAGTACAGCACTGAATTTATTGGTATGATGGATACCACCGATGCCCAACGGACCCCATTGACTCAAAGGACACTTAAACTGGGCTTCAAATAATTCCTCTGGCCAGCTGGTTATAGCCCTTTGCCAGCTCTTCAAAATGCTATAACAAAGTCATTGATTTGCAGAATCAACTATTTATTGAGACACATGCAATGACTATATTCCGCAAACCCTATTGTTATCCGTTTTTATGTGTCAGACATCCCAGCCTATCATGTCACAATACTACAGAACATTATGCCAAATGACAAACTCACATCTGCTGCATCTTTGAAGTTAACAGTGTTTTTCCATCTTGGATCAAGAGAACAAAGGAACAATGGGCCATTCAACCGAAAGGGATTGTGTGGCAGTTCTCCTGCACAGCGGACGGTCGGGATCACCGCTGTGCAGGAGACATCAGTGAAAGAGCCGCATGGTTATCTAGCGTTGTGGCCCATTCAATCTAAGAATCGCTGGGGGTCCTGGCAGTCGAACCCCATTGATCAGTAAGTGTTGGCATAGCCTAGTAGTGGGTTAACCCTTTTAACTATTTGCAGTTAATACTATGTGATTGTAAGGGGTCAGTGGGGGATAGGTCAAATAAAACAATTACTGCTCCAATTTTTCAGCTAACAATTCGGCTTTTATTACACCATGAGGACAATTTCACAACAACATCCAGTGGTGCAATCATGAAGTGCTGAGTGTGAATACCGGACAGCTGACGTGTGACACTCCAGCTACAGACTATAAGAACAGCTGAGTCATTTGTACCTTTCCTCCAGCAAGTCTGAACTGAGCGGAGTGTGCATGACGTGACGTGAGGGTCAGAGGTTTGGGTGCCACAGATATTTCAGCTGTAATCTGCAAAAAGCAACAAAGACACTGGTCCAGCAGATGGACAAGAAAGACGAGCTGCAGACCGGCCGCATGACATTCACTTATACTGTATTTACCCCAATGGGACTGTGGTACTAATTGTAGAGTTGTCCTAAGCCCAGCTGAGGACATTTACCACCTTCAAATAGGTGGCACTATCATGACACCTGTGTAAAGCGCAGCTTCCACCTACTCTAATGACCTATCCATGGTCGAACCTCTGGTTCATGAAGATGTTTAAAGGAGTTGTCTTGTGAAGACAACTCCTTTAAACCATATGTCCATATGCAATCTTAAAGGATATAGACGCCATCTGTCCATGTGCAATCTTAAAGGATATAGACGCCTCTATCTGGTGAACACGAGCTGTCAATGTACTACATAGACGGCCATTCATTAGAATGGCCGCCATGTAATACTACATTTCCCCTGCAGTAGGTGCTGTAGGGAAAATGGCTGTCTGAGGCTTCCCCATCAAAATAAGCTATTTGCTGTGGGGTTGGGAGCCGGCTCCCATATGAACGGAGGTGTCTGTGATGAGACAGCCACTTTAACTCATCCTATTGTACTAGTTTAGAAAATTGGATTCCTATGAAACAAAACCTTCATACAAGGAGCAGATGGGTAATATTGGGTTTGGAGGAAAAAAATGCAACAAATTATGTTTTTGTTCTTCTGAATGTTCTTGAAGTATCAGAAAACCAAGAAAGTTATTGCCTATGTTGGTAGATCCTTATCCAAGTATCTATCCTCCATCCCGCACACCACCCCAACATCCTCATCATGGGCACAGTCATGTTCTCCAATTTTCGATCTTCGGCACTCCAAAAGTGATCTCTCCCAACCTTGACATTTCACCTCATCCAGCAGAATTCTCAGCCCCTTGCCCTCCCCGAATTCTGCTCTTCTGGCCACCTTCAATACATAGGGGTAACCCAACTGCTTGCACACCACATAACCAGCCTTGCTGTCAAATCTGTCATTGCAGACTGTCCCCCATTCTCCATTGATGTGAATTTCCACCCTTCCTCTGTCAGGTTGTTTATCCTCATTAACCAGACGGACTGTCCCATGTTTGATTTTCTTTAAGACCTTTACTTTTTGCTTCTTCAAGACTTTCTTCTTTACTCGCTTAACCCCATGGCCTCTCTTGCCTATGGTTTTGCTTCCTGCTTCGGTTCTTCTTGTAGGAGCTGGTGATGTGACCTTTGGGTGGGGCATGTATCTTGATTTTGACGTTCCCTGCTTGGGAGTGAAGGTTGAGTGTGATCTTCCTTTGGTGGTGGAGAAGACATCTTTTAATTCACTTTGCCAACCTTTGGTGGGAATCCATTGACTTATAGGCCGTGAAGTCACAGTAACCTTTCCTCCTTTCTTGGCCATAGTTAAACTTTTCTCCATCTTTGGGACTGGTGTTAAGCCTTTTCTTGGAGTTGTTGGCTTAGGGACAGGGGCGGCTGTAATATATGCAGGGGTAGTCATTCTCCTGTATGTGGTGCTTGCTGGAAATGTGACAGTAAAGTCCGGTGCTAACGTTGTGCTAAATCTGGTTGTATCATGCAATCTGGATGAGCTTGAGGTTGGAGTAAATTCGGTTGTCATAGTTTTGGACTTTAGAATAAGTTCTGTGGAGAACAAAGAGTTACCAGGTGATGTTATGGTCGGTAAAACAAATTAGGCGGCACCTTAAAATTCGATCATATATTTTTTGATCACTCTATAGATGTCTTTTGCCCAATTTACAACTTAAGACAACCTCCTGCTTGCCATGCACCCTAATTGACGTAACAAGGTATTCATACTAAATATAATTGACATGTCGCTGGCTTTATCATAATTTAGGCCCCCCCCCCACTCATTCAGTTTTGCCTTCGTTTTTTTTTTTTAAACCAACTACATTTTTTTTTTCATGGTCTCAAAATTCAAAAACTGGCGTCCAGTATCTCTGTCCACCCTACAGCCACACAGGCGAAGGAAAAGTATCATCCAAAATGAACAATCTGTACTAGACTGGAATTACATTTACCTTTGTCACCAGATCCCGAAAGTCAATTTCTTATACACAAGACAAACGCATGCATGGCTGCGCCTGTGTCTGGATTTTGTCCTACAGACCATTACTCACTTTGTTTTGGATAGAAATCCACCAGTTTTTCTTTGACAGGGACAGATCGAGGATTAAGTGCACATTTGCCTGGAGTAGCTCTTCTGTGAAGACAAATGAGAAGACCTCTCAGGAGAAATAAATGTATTTGTATGATTCATGTACCCAAGATTTTTTAAATAAAAACTTCCCCCAAGGCCAGACAGTCAGTGGTGATGCATAACACCCATGGTTGCTTAGACTTCTGTCTGCCCTGCACCTTCTGAAGGGTGAACAATTTCCTTCCATTTATTCAAAGAAGATGGAGAAGGTCAGGATTGTGGTAATCACAGGCACATTTTCCAATAAGTCATATAGGGGATTTTTTATTATTATTCCATTAAGAGGCAGACTAAGGGCCCTTTTACACGGGCCAATTGTCAGGCCCATTTCATATGAACGCTCGTACCCGGTTATTGCCCTGTGAAAACAGCTAGCGATCAACCGATGAATGAGAAAACGCTATTTCATCGGCTGATACTGACGTTTATGCAACAAGAAATATTATCGTTGTCGGCAGCACGTCTCCCAGACGTGCTGCTGACATGATTGAAATGTATGGGGACGAGCCATCGTAGTAAGGATCGCTCGTCCCCATACATAGCTCCTTTTGAAAGGAGCAAACCTTGAGCCATCAACGAGCTGTCTCGTTGATCGGCGCTCGTTTTTACGGTCAATATAGGCCAGTGTAAAAGCACCTTAACTGTTACCCCACGAGCGAGCTGAAGAGAAAGGGTTATTTCAGTGACCTCACATAACCTTTAAGCAGGACGACTCACTGCAGTCCATATGGGTTCCTAATACAGAACCATAGGCACACTGTGTGCAACCATCCTCCATGAAGCACTGTATTCTCGCCCTTATTATACCACCCCTAATTCCACCATTGACTAATAAATATATAAGTAGAATATTACTTTGATGGGTCTATGATTTTATACATGACTCCTGCTGCCACTGCTGCGCTGGGCGTTCCCGTGGACAAAAAGTACAGTTCACCTTCAAAGAAAAGAAATAATTGAAGATTAAAACATATTTCATTTTCTAACAAGTGTTGCATTGTGTTCATGGCCTCCAAGTAGTCAAAATTCAAAAAACTAGAAGAAGATCTTGAGGTCAAGACAAGGTTCGTCCAACCAAATCTAGTGGATGATTTTGATTTACAATTGCTTTCTTGAAGAAGTTGGCTAATCTCTAATTTAGCACACACCACACTGATCCTAAAGATTTCTTGACTGGTCATGAGAATTGGCTTCGTTGTCCACCTTTAGAAAAACATGGCTGCTTTCTTCCAAAAACAGCAGCATACGAAGAGCAGATACTAAGAGTGTCTCCTCCTTTGAAGGTTCGTGCATTAGATGGATGGCCTACTGATTTGTATGGGCACCATGTAATGCTTAATTTCACCTGTGGTGGCGCTGCAGGTGAATTGAACACTTGCTGCCAGGTTCTCCGGCAGATTACAGCTGATCGTTGGGGGTCCCAGCAGCGGGACATTCTGTGATCAGCTTATTTTCAGGGGACCCTTCTAACAAATAAGAATTGTAAAAATCGTACAATTAATATTATTTCTACTTGGGACCTAATCATTTGAATTACACCTTCTGCCACAATCACACCACATCCATGATACATACAAAAAAGTGTCTACCTATCATGACCATTTCCTGCAAATCCATCTTTTCCATTATATCTTATATATCCTCCCTCCAACTTCTCTCTATTACTCTATACAGCAATAACTTCATATTGCTTTACATACATATGTCCCTTCCCTTATACTCCACAGATAAATACCTACTATTACATATGACCGCTCCCTCTATTTCCTATGCCTTCATATATCCCATATATTTATATAATGTGTTACCTGCCTCGTCCTCTCCAAATGATATGATATAAGGGTAATAGGCGTTGATGAGTTTGGGGAAGTTGCAGGTTTGACCGGCTCCCATACAGATCTCTGTGTAGTGCCACTGTTTACCATCCTTGTCCTCTCTTAGAGACATTAGGCGTCTGTAACAAAGTTAGAAAATGCTTATAATGTCACGTGCACCACTTAAATGTCCCCCAATTATATATGGACAACCAGTAGGTATTCACATATAAATAAGGTATATGGGGTCATTTCTTTCAAATAAGCCTTAAGGGTCCTTGAAGTCATTGTGATACAGATTGTACAATGAGATCAGCAAGGGCCATGGTTCCCCTGCTGGTGCAATGTGGGGAACACTGGAAGGAGCAATATTTGAGGGTAGAGTTGCACAATATCCTATAAATTATAGTTAGAATTCTTCTCACCCACTCATAAAGTCTCCAAAGATGTAACGACCTGCAAGATTGGGCATTTGACATCCCCGATAGACGTAGCCACCCGTAACTGATTTCCCAATTGAGTGGGGATAGACGAATATTGGTAAGATATCATCTGAAATAGAAAAAATAAGACAGTGAGAATTGAGAGTAACTCAATTCAAATAGCAGTAGCTATAGACATATGGAGTGGTCTCTACAGTCCTTGTGAACTACAATTTCCAGCATCGGGGGGGAATGGGGGTTGTAGTTACACCACAGCTGGTGAGTCACAGGTTGGAGAACGCTGTGCTGATGTATACAACCTTCTTGTTTTATCTTTAATGAATTGCAAGACGAGGATGTTCATGTGATAAGACAGATGTTGGGCCTCTCAGTGATGTGGCTCAGTGTTTCAAGACGTACTGTACACTCAGATACTAGAGGATAAGTTGAGTAATCTTCCCCAGATTTAGGAAAGATATTTCCGTGTATCACAGATGACTTTGTTGGATCCATTGAGATATGTATTGAATCGTGTGCATGTCTGGAAAATATCAACTAACTCTGCTGGGCATACCTCCAGTCATTCAATACACTTCAAAGCCGGAAGCAATAATGATAGTCTATGATATTTTGATTCTTAGGCTCAAATGACTTGGATAAAAGGAAGACTCCACCCAAAAAATGATAATAATGTAAGAACCCCCAATCATCTATATCTGCTTTGCATATGACCAATATTTTATCAACACAGCAAAATACAATTTAGGGAGACCGAATAGGGACAGGGGGTAGGGACTCACTGGAGGCATTACCAAAAGTGTACAACACCACATAAAAATGTGGTATTATATAAGCAAAGAGGAAAAAAATAGATAAAAAGATAAATCAATTAATAGATTAGTTTTCCTAATCCCAAAGCTGCATTCACCTAGGCCCTCGTTTCAAAGATCGGTGAGTACCATGTTCTCTCAATAGTGGTCAGGGGCATAACTATAGGGCATCCAAAGATTGAGATTGCAACTGGGCCCTGGAAAATGTGAGGAAACCAATACTATAAATAAAGTATGATTGTTCAGGGCCTTGTAATAGACTTTGCATTGGGGCCAAGAAGGATTAAGTTGGATCTCTAATAGTGGCCACTACTAGAATGGCTGTTTATGAAATTATAAAGCTTCAGTATTGCTGCATTGCACTCTTTTTCTCTAAAATTACATGAAATTTTTTTCACACCTGGAGCCACAGGGAGCTGATATGAGGCACAGTAAAGGTGCCCATACACATTAGATGAAAGTCAGCCAACTCTTTCCCGATAACAGATGTTGGGGGAAAGCAGGATCGGCATGTTGGATTTCAACATGCTCGATTCTTTGTTACAGTGGGAGATAAGCCGCTGCCAGAGGTGTCATTGAAGTAAACATGCATGCCGCTATAAGAATATGGGCACCTTAACACTAAGCTCTGTCACAGATGGCCCATTTGTCTGCTGTACATAGCTCCCTATGGGGCAAGACACCTTATACCATGGGTGTGTACAAAATTTAGGTTACAGAGATCTCCATTAGGAACATAAAATGGTAAGATTGAAAAAAAGAATGAAGCTCAACCTAAGTATACTATTCCAAATGAAGACTGGTTTAGGTGGGTTATTTTGTATTGGCATGTGAGAAAAGCGGTGGGCCACCCAATTTCCACCTGCTTTTGTCTATACGTTCCACCAGTATAACTTTGATTTTAATTGTCTACATCAGACAATTCTAGAAACCTAGTCCCCTCTAACTTACTTGCCTCCATGCTTGTATCCATGTCATACAGGCGAATTTAACATATAGATCACCATCCAGTTTATAGTTACTTACCAAGTGAAGCGTTGTTACATAACTTCTTGTCGTAACAAGAGAACCCTTCCTTTGCTCTCCAGCCATAATTGCCCCCCTTCTGGATGAGATCCACCTCTTCAAATTTATTCTGGCCTACATCACCGCAAATAATGCGTCCACGACCCTTTCTAGTGATTGGATCTCCCCTGTCCACTGAACATCTCCACATATTCCTGGCACCATAGGCGAAGACCTCAGGCCTTGCTGTACGTTCTCGCAGAAAGGGATTGTCAACTGGTATGCGGTATGGTGGGCCCTTGTCATTTCCTGTCACGTTAATGCGTAGAACTTTGCCCAGGAGAGAGGACCTGTTAATAGACACATCTCCATGACTGTAAATGAGGACAGAACATCTACAATGTGTGTGGATATCCTTTAATAGCCTACTCCATAAGAAGCGAACCATAAGAGAAGCATGTGGCTGTTGAGTGTAAGCACAAGACTCTGAGGGGGTTACAAGTGTCATAAACTCTATATAAAAATCCAAAATCTGTAATGGGGTCCCCAACTGTGACATGTTATTTATAGTATGTTCCCCTTTTATAGCAGATAGGCTGTTAAGCCCCCTCATACACCAGGTCCCAGGTATACCTCTGTGTTCATGTACATGGCCGGCATAGGTAGTGGTAATTTCACCAGGGAAACCAAAATGTTTACATTTCTCCTACCAACTCTTGTTTTCTGGTACTTATGACGAATAGGTTTAATAATAGTAATAATAATAGTATTAATAATAGAAAAATACTTTTACTTACTTGTTTTGGGCATTCCCAAATTCCCCAAATGGGTCTCCAGCTCGTCCACCATCCCCGGTAAATATGTACAAATATCCATCTACTCCAAACAGGATTTGTCCGCCATTGTGGTTAGATGCCGGCTCTGTGACCTCTATGATAATTCTATGGAGTAGACATATTAGGTTATCCTATGTAATTTATCGTAGTTGCATACTATTTAGGTCATGGGCCACCGTCTATGCTCAAGGAATGGATTATGTCTTGTTAAACTCTTGGATGAAATGCAATGATTTCACTTAAAGCGACCCTCCTGTCCCAGGCTAAAATTATAAAAGTGATGGGGTATATGGAGTAATATTACCTGGTGTCCTCCAGTTGCGCCCCCTTGCTGTGGATCCGCTGCTTTGGGGTTCCTGTGTGTTGTCCCAAAATGGCCACAGCGCTTCACAGACTGAGTTTAAGACACTCCCTTTGTTCTCGGACAGGCCAGAACTGCTCACGTGAGCAGCTTTGGCCAATCCGAGAACAGTGGGAGTGTCTCAGACTCGTAGTCTAATAAGTGCTACAGCCAAGTTGGACACAAAGGGGACCGGAAAGTGGCGGATCCAGATGGGCGCAACTGGAGGACACCAGGTAATATTACGCCATATAACCTGTCATATTTAAAATGTTGTCGCGGGACCTGAGGGTCGCTTTAAGTTTAAATTGGTTTTCTAGTTTAGGAAACTAATTTTCTAATACTATGCTATGGAATTCTAAGTTAATAGAAGGGGGTCAAATGTTCAGGACCCTTTTCTAAAACCAAGCATCTCTTGCTCCGGAGGACCTGTCACATCCAATGCTTCATTTCTCCTGCAGTGGTGCTGCAGTAGAATTGAACACTTGGCGCTTGGTTACCCCAATATTCCAACTTATCGTTGGGGGGAACGAACAGCGGGAAACCCTGATCAGATTATCAGGCAACCATTGACACAAAAAGGGATTGCCCAAAGCGAGCAACCCCATTAAAGTACATTTCTAGTCATGCTGTTTTGTATGCTACCGATTTTCGCCATCGAAGAGGCAAAGCTGAAAGTAATCCAATAGTGGTAGGGCCAGCTGTCGTTTTAAGAAATCACATGCCTCACAAATCGCGTATTTTTTAACCGCAATGTTTGAACAGGGTTTTTCTAAATCCAGTCAATTACTACAGCAACCGAACCGCAAAAAGACATTGCGACAGGAAGGTTTTTTATATCTAGGGAGATACAACAGTAATGTGTAAAGAATTTTTTCATGCTTTGTTGTGTGCAGAGCTTTCTTTGCAGTACAATGTATTCCTACCCTGGGTACGTGCATGCTGAGCTCTCCCATCATCCTCCCTTCCTGCTCAGTATATGCAGACTCCTCACCACAAAGTATATATTACATCCAGCCAGACAATTAATATGGAAACAGTTCCGTCACATTCCTCCTCTCGGATTACCCATAGAAATAAATCAGGCCGTACTCTGCAATCACCAAATACCAGATGAGATAAACACAGGGTACAATGACTGTGCTCGCTGATATGGTGGTCAAATGACTGGTGACATACCACAGCTGTGGCTATTCTCATGCCTGAAAAGCCAAATTCCTTGTGTATATGGTAATATCAAAGAAATAGAGAACAAGAATGGTCTGTATGAATCTCTGCTAATGTGTCTCTAGCCCTCCAACACTATATCTGCTGTCTGTGCATTTATAAATCTGGATTTACTACATTTCATCTGCCTATCTCAAGAGCCTTACACTGACATTTATGCGTGCAAAAATGAGAAAAAAAGGGTCTGCTTTTTTTTCTAGAAATAGCGCCACTCTTGTACATAGGCTGCATCTGGTATTACAGCTGAGCCTCAGTCACTTGAATGGGAATAAGCTGCATTACCAGACAAAGCCCATGGACAAGAGTGGCACGGTTATGCAGAATTGGGAAGCACAGCCAGACAACTCCAACTATAGCGGTCGCCTGAAAATTTCCAAGGCAGCCAATCACTTCTCATAAGTTTAGTTGCCTGGGGTTGTCTGATGGTCACCGTGATCATGAGAACTGTTTCCTGATCCTTTCAAATTGGTTCTATCAGGCAATATTCATCTGGTGTCTCTGACTATAACAATTTAGAGGAATTGATGTGTAAAAACACTTCTCCCACCCTTTCCTTATACTGATACCGTTCAGATCTGTGATCCGCCATGTTCAGGTCTTCAGTAGATACATGGAACTCAGAAATTCGTATCCTCTCCTCCTTCTTTGCATAGATAGAGTAGTAAACATAAAACTTTCCATTGTGTCGAAAATAAGGATGGGTGGCAATACCCAGAAAACCCCTTTCATCTCCTGCCCAGGGGGACGTAAGCACAGCTTTGGAGACGTTAAGGAAGGGCTTGTCCACTCGTGAACCATTTGGGAGATAGACCCATACATAACCCATTTGCTCAGCTATGAAGAAGCGATGGGTTCCATCATTGGCGTGCACCATAGCAACTGGATTACGTAGTCCATTGGCTATTTCTTGTAAGCACAGCTGGAGACATCCCTCTTCATCCTCCTTCATGTACCCAAGGCCAGTGTTTAGTTCTGCATTGGTCAAGACATTGGGGTAACAGTAATTGACATCATCTATTGTCAGGAGAAGGCAGAATTTGACAACATCACTTTCTATATCTGATAGGTCCCGGTCTTCAATGATCAGGCTCAGTGTAGATCGGCATCTAAGCCAGAATTCTGTACAGTAGTTACCACATAGACCAGGGAGGTCCCGGAGAGGAGTGTTGGCATCTTCTGCATCATATAAATGGGCTGCATAGGGTGAACATTCCTGATAAAACAGATAAAACATCTTCAAATGGAGCTTATAGGCATACCACATCTAAAAAGTGTTAAATTGTTCTATTTTAGAGCAGTAATATCCAGGAAAATACATAAAGAAGAGGACCTTCAAGTGTTGATTCAGGCACCAATCCCCTCCCCACACCGCTCAAAATACATTATATGGCCATAAGTATATGAATCCCATCAGTACAGGTGTTTCAGCTACACACATTGCAAACAGGTGAATACAATCAAGCACACAGCCATGCAATCTCCATAGACAAACATTAGTAGTAGTATGGGTCGTACTAAAGAGCTCAGTGACATTAAACCTGGCATTGTCATAAGATGCCACCTTTGCCACAAGTCTATTTGTAAAATTTCTGATCTGCAAGATCTGCCCTAGTCACCTGTAAGTCCTATTATTGTAATGTGGAAGCGTCTAGGAGTAACAATAGCTCAGCCACCTAGTAGACCACGCAATTTCACAAATCGGGGGCCCCAAATGCTGACACACGTGGCGTGTAAAAATTTCCTATTCTCAGTTGCATCACTCACTGCGAAATCCCAAACTGACGCTAGAAGTGACATCAGCACAAGAACTATACGTCAGGAGCTTCATGAAATGGGCTTTGATTGGTCGAGCAACTGCACAGAAGCCTAAGGTCACCGTGTGCAACGCCAAGTGTCGGATGGACTGGTGTAAAACAAGCTGACGGGAATCTAGAGCAATGGAAACGTGTTCTGTGGAGTGATGATTCACGTCTCACTATCTGGCAGTCTTATGGAGTAATCTGACTTGACAGATGCCGGGGAACGTTACCTACCGGAATGCATAGTGCCTACTGTAACATTTGGTAGAGGTGGGATAATAGTCGGGGGTTGTTTTTCAGGGTTTGGCCCCTTATTTTCAGTGAAGGGTAATGTTAATGCTACAGCATACAAAGACATTTTACACAATTGTATGATTCGTAACCATTTGGGGCAAACCCTTTCCTGTTCAAGCATGACTGTGCCCCAGTGCTCAAAGCGAGGTCCAATTAGACATGGTTTGGTGAGTTTGGTGTGGAGGAACTAGAGCCCTGACCAAAACCCCATCGAACACCTTTGGGATGATTTGGAACACTAATTGCAAGCCATAACTTCTCGTCTAACATCCCAAATGCTCTTTTGGATGCTGAAGTAAAATCTTTCACAAACACACTCCAAAATATAGTGGAAAGCCTTCGCAGAAGAGTAGAGAGTTATATAGCCACAAAAGAGCGCCCAAATTCCTATTAATGGTTTTGGTTTTGGAATAGGGTCTACAACAACCTCATATAGGTGTGATGGTCAGGTGTCCATCTACTTTTGGCCATAGTGTGTAGAAGGTAATTCTGCTTGGTTGCAATTTTCTATTCCCATCCCATGTAGAAGAAAATCGCAAAACCTTGCCATGTTTGTGAAGGAGGCGTCACAGGTTCACACTACCCATTGGGAAGATGGCACCTACTTGAGGGGCACATATGGCAGCTGCAGTGGCTGTCTTCATGGTACATAAATTACTTCTAATTGCTTGTAAGTTGCTAAATGTGCATATAGACAATGTATTCTATGCATAATTATGTAACAGGTGTAAGTGACTCTTATATTTGCCTATATTGATGTAATTGAAATTGCTGAAATGCTGGAAATAAGCAATGCCAATAAACAGTGTTTCCTGGAGGTGCAGGCAAACATGGAGTCGATGAAAGAGACTATGGGACCTGCGCTTATCGTGGAAATACAGGGTAATAAACACTTGTTAGTGGTCACATTGCCTGCAGGGATGCCCCCCACCATCAGCCCCTTTCTCTAGTCTCTGGCCTCTACGTATATTTGGCTTTCAGACATAGCTTCCCTCTCATCCTCTCACAAGGGGTTTCCTTGAAGACCACAATGGGGCCTTGTACTGCTTCCTCTCATACATGCAGAATATTCCCTGTCCGGACGCCAGCTGTAATATTAACCTTACAATCTACTCTGCCTGCCTGTGATTTGCAGGCAAGCTGAGTGGAAAATTGGGGAAGCACATTAATTATCCCTGGTGTCTGAATAAAACCAACAAAAAATTACCACATTACATGGTGCATCATACACAGTCTAATAAAGGTCTCACAGTCTTCCAACTAGAATGGAAAAGTAGGAGCGAAAGCGGCAAAGAGACGCGTAGAAAAGTGTAGTGACTGGGACAGAAAGGAAGGGGAGAGGGACAAGACCAAGAGGGGGTCAAAGAGGCAGGATGGAGTCACTCGCACTCAGAAAGGAAATAGAGGGATGGGGTTTCTTTTAGAGGAAAAGGAGGAGGAGGAGGGGGCGAGGCAGAAGAAGCTGGATGAGAAGGATGGTGAACGTCTAAGGAAAAAAGGTGAGGCAGCATGGAAGGATAAGAATCCTCACGGGTGAAGATGAGACTGCAACAGGACATATAGCATATACTATAAATAAGAGGACCATGAAAAGCTCTGAAATATCTCGACTATTTGTCCATAAACCTAGACCTTGACCTTACACCAATACTTATAGGATACCTAGACTGACCTTCCCGGCCCTAAATAAAGGAAGACAAAATACAAACTTATATAGATAATCGACGTCAACATGGTAAAAAAAAAACCATTGGTTTTGGCCAGTTTTTGGGACAGGACAGGATAGGACATATATTACATGCGAGTGGCAGGGGAATTCGAGAGGCAATGGAGAGTAGGATAATAGAGAAGGAGGGGTCTTTAGCTGAATGAGGTTTAGATTCATAGGGCAAAAGTCATGAGAGACAGGTACATGAGTTTCGACAACAGACAAGGTAAGAAGGCAAGAAGTTAGGATAGAAAAAATATGGAAAAGGGCAAGAGAGGCAGAAGAAGGTAGAGACAGTAAGCAAATATATACGAGACAATGGACATCAATATAACATGTTGGTTTCAGAGCTCCAAGAACAACATTTTCCATTGCTGCTAATTGTCTGGTTTGTGGAAATTCAGGTAGCGAGAGAAAGGCGGTCTCCGAGAGAAAGTAGACTGAAGAGGTCCCATGGAATATGTGATATGAGCGAAGCATATGATGGACCTTGACCCAGAGTGTAATCATGACAGAGAGAAGTAGTGATAGAGAAGAAGGATATGACACAAAGTTTGGAATGGAAGATAATAGAAAAACAGGATAAGGGTAGAAGAACCAAGTCTATAAAACTTGATCTAGAGTTCACGGAAGTGATAGGTGGTCTGAGTGGCAGAAAAAAATATTAGAAGACGGGAGAGGTATGGGAGCAGTAAAATGGTGACCTAGTGGGCAAGAAAGATACATGGCATGAAAACATTGGTTTAAGAGGACATTAAGAGCAGGGGAAACAAAGAGTTAAGAATAAGAACAAGCAGAAAGGGATAAGAGGGATGACTAACAGGGTAGGTGGGTTAGAGAGGCCAGGGGATTTTAAAAGAAACAGAAAAGGATGTATGAACAGGAGTGAGGATGACATGTGGGTCCATTTTCATACTTGGCATAGGAGAAAGAATAAGAAAAAGACTAAATCCCAGCAATGGATACATAAAGGGTCATTGCTGCTGAGGAGGACCACTAGAGTCACAGGATAGGTTCAATACCTGGCACAGGATGTTCCGGATGTAGTCTCCACAGACGCTGACCCCAGTGTGGTCCAGAAACTCAGTGATGTAGCGGAACCTGTCAGCGATGGCTTTGTCCTGAACTACATCACAGCATCCAAAGGAGGAATAAGCTGTGCAAAAAGCCAGTGGTTTTGAGGGCTGAAATGGGGGCTTGTAATCCAAACACTGTGGGTGACCTCTCACCACCCAGGTGCTGGTGACCAGCACTAGCCAGAAGGTAAGAGCTGAATGGATTGTCATGGATGCCAGCTGAGGGATCTTAGAATGGCACAGTTTTTTATTTCTCCAGACGTCTATACGTTTCCTCTGACTTTTCTTGAACCCAGCTGCACTTTTCTTTGTTCCTCCCTCAAATTACTCATTCTCTTCCCCCTGCCTCCACTATATCTGTGGGAACAGCTCCCTCCATCCTGTCTGTTCTGATGCTTGGAGCTAGACCCCAATGACGGACTGTGCCACCGTGCCTCTAGAAATCTAGAATTATTCCCATTCAAACTCCTCAGTCAGTTCAGATTTTTCCTTAGTTCTCCCATCTTTTCTCTTTTCACACTGTGATGTCTTCTGTATGTCCCTGTCTCTCATACCCGTCTGCCAGCGTCTCTCCCACACCTATTCCTCTCTTGCACTGAGTGTAAGCTCCTCTCTCGTCCTACATGGGGCTGCAGAATATGATCTAGTCCCCTCCTTCTCTTCCTCTTTAATCCAGCCCCAATTGTCTCTCATCACCTTCCAAACTTTCGTCTCATCACAGACCGGGGTCTTCTGGGAAAAGTGCTGATCTAGAATCTAGAAATCATTATACTTTAGTATCTTGGGTAGCGTGTCACCCCATTAACTGAAATGACATTTAATAGGGAAAGATACGGAATGAAAAATACAAATTTCACAAGAAATGCTACTTATATTAGACTAAAGCTCCACAGTAGACTTTTTTTGTAGCGGCTACAAATTTGTCATGAGCTGTCAACATTTGTTGCATTAACATTATTGAATTTTTAACCTCAGGAACGTCTATGGGGAGGAAAAGTCTCCATGATGACTTATAGCTGCATCGAAAACCAACAGTTGTGTTGCGAGTTGCCTGTGCACTTTGCCGCCGCTTATAGACTTATCGGCCCACTCTGTATGCCATGAATTTAATATGGAAGCCATCATTTATTTATTTTTTACATGCTCCAACACATTACGAAGGTCTTCTGCATTTCCTCTATACGTTTTCAGCTGTAAACCTACTCTCTACAAAAATGGAAACTCATCTGTACCTCTAAATCCTGTGCTTGTGAGTTTAGCTGTTTGTGCTTTTTATTTTTCCTGCTTCTAGTTTCTGAGGCAGGAAGTAACTGTCTGACATCCACCATTGTCAGCCATATTAGCTCTCATGTGGCTGCTTTTTCTGTCACCCAGTCACACACATTTAGATAAGGTTTTTCTTTCTTGTAAATATTTTTAGTTATGTTCGAGGCTCCCTGCTAAATTAATTTATATTGAAACTCAAGTTGGAGGATGAACTACAGTATTTACTTCCTTCTTTACCTCCCAGCATTCCTTTTTTTTAACTTTCCCTGGCAGTCAATGCAAAGGGTTAAACTACAACAAAACTCTGCATTTAACACAGATTTTAAGAAAACCTGCTGTGTCTGAACGCACCCTTAAACAGTCTTTTGAACAACGTTCCAGTAAAGGTTTCTTCAAGCACTTCAACAATAGTCAAACCATAGCTTTTTAGAAACTTAAGACACTGGGTGTTGCTGCTCTGTCAAGGCAAATGGCACAACACATGGAAAACATATGTTTGTAATGCTTTTTGGTTTACTTAAAACTAACAAACATTGCTTGTTTACATTGCAAGCCCCTTCCAAGCCTCGAGACCCCAGACATCTCCAGCTTTTAATATAGTGTAACAGCTCTGCATGTATCGCTCAGTGATATCAGCTAACTCCTGGATCACTGTAAGCAGAGATTATATACAGGTCTAAGGTGCTATACACAATTATTATGTTTATTCCCTGATCCCTGTTGACAAATTTCATAGATAGGACTGCCTAACCTGTAGGCACAACTGGACAACCCCTTGATGGAATGTAGCTGCCCGGCGATCAACTGATCGACGGCAGTCAATCTTTTTTAAACCCAGGTGATCAGCTGTCATCACCTCAGAAAGCTTCATGCGGTCGCTCATCTGTAGTAGCACATGACACCTAAATAAATGAATGGCTGCCGTGTAATTCATGGTCACGACCAGTTTGCCAGAAAAGGAGCTGCAATGACATCCATATGTTCTAATAATAGGGAATATGGACAGGGTTTTTGTTACAGATATGGGACAATATGCTACATAATAAAAGGTAACAACCATTTAGTAAAAGATCTCTGATCTGGTGTCTGATAGTCCAGACATTAAGACATTCTGACAATCCAGCAAGTTTTTACCACAAATTTGCAAAATAATTTAGACTTCTATTCATAAATATGTTGCAGATCGGGCACCACAGTTTTGGAACAATTTTAATTGCTCCAATGCAACTTAAATAAATAGGAAGCTACTTTGCAAATAGTCTTTTTCAAAAATGTCTTATTGTTTTGTGAACACAGCTCCGTGTCAACAGTAAGGGTAAGTTCACATGCCCTATTTACGGACGTAATTCAGGCGTTTTACGCCTGGAATTACGCCCAAAAAAACGGCTCCAGAGTGTCGTCAAACATCTGCCCATTGAATTCAATGGGTCTTACGGTGTTCTGTGCAGACGGCCTTTTTTTTTACGCGCCGCTGTCAAAAGACGGCGCATAAAAAGACGGCCGCCTCAAAGAAGTGCATATCACTTCTTGGGACGTAATTGGAGCCGTTTTTCATTGACGCCATAGAAAAACAGCTCCAATTACATCCGTAATGGACGCCGCGAAAAACGTGAGTACAAGCAATTACGTCTGAAATTCAGGAGCTGTTTTTGCCTGAAAACAGCTCCGTAATTTCAGACGTATTTTACGTTTGCATGTGAACATGCCCTTACTGACTAAAAACAATGTGTGTAATCTGATCCTGCAGTTACGTGTGAGTTTACTTTAATATTGCTTACATACATATATACATACACCATTAAAACAATATATATGTATCAGTCCTCGTCATTCAAGACTCTTTATAGATACTAAGGCCCCATGCACACGACCGTAAAAATTCTCCGTAATTTCGGACTGTAATACGGTCCGCAATTAGAGACCCATTCAGTTCTATTGACTGCGGACACCTTTCCTTATCACTTCGAATGGGTGTCCGTGCCGTAGACATTTTCCGAAAATTATGGAACATGTCCATTCTTTTGCATTTTACAGGCCATGCTCCCGTACTTTGCATGGAAGCACGGCCTGAAAATGCGGGCGGCCGTCCGTACCCGCAATTGCAGGCCGTGTGCACGGGGCCTTAATGTATGTGTGCGAAACAATTGCACAGGCAAAGAAGAGGTTAATAGACTGTGGGACCTGAACTGATTCCAGGTGCCAAAAACTATTTTTTGTGTCTATGAGCTGAGCCTCCCCATTCTTTGTCTGTTCTGAGAACATCTACTACTCCTCGGATGACTCAGTGACCTGGAGGAGGTCATGTCTCATGTATTTCTGGTGTAGTAATAAGAACTGAATGGAGGTCATGCATGAAAAATGTTCTAATGGGTTTAAAAACAGTGAAGGAAACTCATCATCTCCATGGATCATTTAACTGCTCCGAAGTTTCATAGCATAGCAACTCAGCCCCATTAAGTTCTCTGCACAACGGTTGCAGGGAAAATGCCGAAGAGACTTTGGTTCCTTTGTTCTCGTGACCCTCTGGTTAGACCCCCGTGATCACCAACGATAGCATACTATAGTGATATGCCATCGCTTGGTAAGACTAGAGTACCCCTTTGAGGCTGGGACTCTACTGAGACCTATCGCAGGCGATGTCTTGTGGTAAGTACCTTGCTATGTTATGCGATATCTCATCATATTTTAGTGGAGGAATAACTTTTTGAGTTAAAAATTAAAATTGCGTTGTGATATTGCAAAAAATCGTGATTACATAACACGCCATGTGATTTCAATAGAAAAAAAATAAAGATCTTGATATGATTTTTTGTGATTTTATTTCACCCCATAGGAATACAATACCCGTGATATTGCACTGCGATCCAACGCGAGTGCATTAGCGTGATCGTCGCTCCATGTTGAGGATAGCCACCAGGGGGTGACCATTCTGGATCTCCATGCTTCTGTCTCTTATAGAGGAAGATGGCTGCAGGACCCTAAATGCTAAGGCCTTAAGTACCACCACCTTAGAGTTGTAGAAGTAATTATTTTTTTTTACCTAGCAGTAAATGGGGGACAATATGACTATACGGAGTATTCCAATTTTCATACATGATTCCCAGGGTCTCCGGCGCTCACATCTTCCTGTTCATTACATATACTGACAAGCTGTTTATATGACATGTTCAATGCAGAAGAACATCTGGTGCGGACCAGCCCCATGCAACAACGAGCAAAAACAAATGCTTAAGTGTCTAGGAAAGTAACAAGGTGCCAGACATTACTGAAAGAAGAAATTTATTCTAAAACCAAAAAATAGAAAATATCACTGTCTCTATACACAGCAACATTGATAATAGGAATGTATCACTGATTGTAGTATCCAAGACAACGCCAAACCTAAAGAAATAATGACGATTCTCAATTATATCATGTAAATATGCCGGACATTATAAAAAGTGAATAAGTCCTTCTGTTATTCTTATGGTGGCCGTTCTCATTAATCTTCCCCTTCTCCCTGGACAGGAGATGGGGATATCTCCCACAGCAGCAAAGGATCGAAGCATGCAGAAATTCAACATGCCCGATCCTCCTTAAGCCCCTATTACTCCGGGCGACTTTGGCCGATGCAGCGAGCGCCGATCATTGAGACATCGTTGATCGGCGCTCGTCTGCTCCTGTCACACGGAGCTATGTATGGGGACTCCGGTCGTTACTCTGATCGCTCGTCCACATGCATTATCATGTCGGCAGCACTTCTCTCTGTTTACACCGGGAGACGTGCTGCTGACAACGATAATATTTTACTTTTTAAAAACGATACGTTCAGCAGATGAAGGAGCGTTTGCTCGTTCATCTGCTGATCGCTGCCCTGTTTACACAGGTCAATTATCGGTAACGAGCGTTCTATGAACACTTGTCTGCCCGATAATCGCCCAGTGCAAAACTCCCCTTTACTCCCAACATCTACAGTTGGGAGGACCCCATACACATTCGATAATTTGCCGATCCTGCCAAAATCATAAGTTTCTGGCGGTTTTGATCTGATGTGTATGGCCAGCTTCATGAATAATCAAAATATTTTAAGTGCCCCATGTGAAATGATAGACAGCTCCAACTCACAGGGCAGAAGTGAAAGTGACTGCGATTTTTCTGCGTCCTCATTTTCTAAAAACCATAACTTTTTTAATTTTTTTTTTCCCAGCGTTCACAGTGCAGGTTAAACAACATGATGATTTTATAGCTCGGGTCATTATAGACGCGGCAATGATGATGGCAGACCTGGGAGCCTTTATTAGGCCCACAGCTGCCATGACAACCCATGGGCACCCCACAATCCAATTGGGCAGGGCCTAATAGGTGTACTTCGATGTCAGACAGAATACAGCTCTGAATTATACAGCCTGTAACTCAGCATCAGTACAAGAAAATGAATGCAATGTATTCACAAGGTAAGTCAACTTTATATACTGTTGAATGATGGGCATGCTCTATTAGTAAGTATTGAGATGCTTTGAAATACAATATATAAATTGTGAATGTTGAACGATGCAATCTACCTTGATTTATTTTATATTATAAACTAATCCGATGTAAAGTGCAACCATTTTCTCTATAATTCTCTGTACATACTTGGCTACTATTAAATGGAGGTGCTGACATAGACCTTCTACAAATTAGGCTTCGTTCACATCTGCGATAGGGTCGCGTTCTGACGTTCCGTCGGAGCGGGACCCTGACACAAACGGAAACCATAGGTTTCCGTTTCCATCACCATTGATTTCAATGGTGACTGATCCGGTGCCAATGGTTTCCATTTGTCACAGTTGTGCAAGGGTTCTGTCGTTTTGATGGAATAGCGTAGTCGACATTGAAATCAATGGTGATAAAACCTTTGGTTTCCATTTGTGTCTGTCAGGGTCCCGCTCCCGCAGATGTGAACGAAGTCTTATACTGAGACCCTGAGATGCTATCATTAAAAAAAAATTATCATAGTAGTAAAATAATAAAAAGCAACAAAGTTAATGATCACAGAATGAGTATAAGCAGTGACTCTCACGCCTGTCCCTGACCCCTTGAGAACACCATCCTTCCCTTTCCTCCCCTGATTCTAGCCTACAGTGGCGTAGATAAGGGGCCTCATAGCGAACATCAAACTAGGTCCACCGTAATAAGGCTGGATTTTTCTACCCAGGATAGAAGGGCCCGGTGTTTGTTTCCCCATATACACACTTTTTACAACCTGTGGGCATATTCTCCACCCCTTGATTAACAATATAGTTTCTCATGTGAGGGGAGTACTGCAAAGGTTCTTTCCACTCAGTAGCAAAGGGTATAGAACCAACCAGGGCTTGGACCCATCTCTCCAAGGGCCATTTAAAAGCGGCACGTTTTGCCTCTATGGCAGTGGTCCTCAACCAGTGGCTCGCAACCTCCTGCAGTGTGGCTCTCCATAGGAACCCTGAGTTATAACCATATGCTCTTGCTACAATATAACATTCTAATTATCAATATTACAGACAGTATCCTATCGCCAGCAAATGACAATTTGGATTATGGGATACCAGTGTGTTAAATTTCAAACTGAAATATTTACCTGCAAATTGAAATCTCAGCATTTTGTGTTTCTCTACGTTTTAATATGTTAACATTTTTTACTTAAATGCGTCTCCCAGACATTCCTCAAAATTAAATGTGGCTTACAAAGTATAAAAGCTTGGGCACTGCTGCTCTATGGCATGTTCACCCTGGCCTCTTGGGCAGTAAAACCGTGTTTTGTGTGGCTAGTTATACAGCATATGGTCTGAAACTAAAGCCCTTGTTAGACGGGGCAATTATCGTACAAATTTTTGTATAATCGTCCGAAAGCAAGAGCTAATCGACACGAGTAATAGCGTGCAATGGTCGAACGAGAAATCATTAGGTTTGTGTAGATTGGTCACATTGAAAGATTATCGTTCGTCGCTGCTACATCCCCTCGTCTAATCAGAAATTTCGTTAGCAGTTTAGAGATGAGATGTGGGCGAACGGGAAACAATCACAGTAACGACTGAACAGCGAAAATCTTGAGCAATTATTGTCACATGTAATAGACGTCTTTTGAACGCGAACGGCTCGCTAAATCGTCACTCGTCGCTCATTCGTGAAAGAATATCTGCCTGTCTACTACGACTCTAAGTACTTCTATACTCTCATTGCATAGGTGGTTAGTGGTTACATTTATATTAAGTTCCACAATTCAATAATTGAGTGACTAAAGAAGATAAGCAGCGGATGTTCAGGGTAAGGGGTTATTTAAGAAAACCTGATTACAGATCTCATTAATATCCCTGACAAAGCTGAGATGAATGAATTAAAAGAGCATGTCCCAGAGCGGCTTTGAATAGTGGTAGTCATTGCGCCACAGCAGCCAATTCCTACAGATCTCCACTATGATTACATGAGGTCTCAGGCATTAGTTGATATAGTCTTCCAAGTCTCTAGTGAGCTCTTCCACTTCTTACATGGACTCATCTGCCAATAAAATAGATCCAAGGCATCACCCGCTTTATAGTCCCTCCTTCTTAATGTTGCAACTCAGGCAGACCCGGACAGGATGATACCACCCGCGTGAAGGGACCGCCCGCTGGAAATCCGAGCACACGTGGCAGAAACCCTGACCACAAGCCCGGCAGTGATGTCTTGACATTTTAGTTGTGAATAGCTTCTTGCACCCATGGCAGTGGGTGATCTCTTGGTCTGACACCCAGTAGCTGGGGCGTGCTGCTTCCTTCACAAAATCTGTAAATTGTTAAAAAAAATAAATAAATATTGAGATGAATTTAAGATAATAATATTCCCCCCCAAAAATGTAAACTTCCAGGAAATTCTACTTTAAGAATGGCTAAAGGGATTGTTGAGGGTTAAAGCGCTTCTCTTGTCCATGGCTCTGCCTGGTGTTGCAGGTCAGCCTCATTCCAGTGAATATTGATGAGATGCAATACCAGACACAGCCCAAGGACAAGGGTGGCGCTATTTTTGGCAAAAGAAAACAGACATTTTTCCTGATTATGGAAAATTCCTTTAAATTCAAGCTGCTGAAAGTGCCCAATGTCTAGTGACAACCACATGTTGGAATTCATCACTACTCATCTGTTTATTGCTACTAAGAAGATTCCGTAGTTATCTGTCCTTTGCAGTTTCTTTTGGTTGTAGGATTGAGCATGCTTGTCATTTAAAGGGATTGTCTGTTTTCAGCAAATGTTATTTTTTAGATAATTAAAAATGTTACAATTTTCTATATATTTTCTGCATTAATTCCTCCCAGTTTTCAAGATCTCTGCTTGTTGTTATTCAATAGGAACCTTCATTGTTTACTTCAAGTGGATAAAAATCTGTCCATGGTAATGTGATGGACACCAAGGTGCTGGGCTCGTTACAATTACAGTATTTGTGTCAGAGTTGTATCTTGGACACACAGGTGAACGGCTCGTTAAAAAACACAACTCTGATACACATACTGTAACTGTAACGAGCCCAGCACCTGTGTGTCCATCACATGAAGAGAACAGAATTTTATCCACTGGAAGTAAATAATAAATATTTCTACTAAATAACAACAAGAAGAGATCTTGAAAACCGTCATAAATAAATATATAAAGTACTGTATATTGGAAAATTAAATGAAGTTTCAATTGTTCAAAAAATAAAATGAATTGACTTAAACTGGAAAAACCGTTTAAACTTTTATAATGATGTCCTAGTTTCTATTACCTGCGTACATTGCACGGACTCTAATTACAACTGATACACTGACCTATGCCTGGTGCAGGCGGTTCCTTGGAGTTGTTTGCATCCCTTTGTCATGCTCCACCCCCTTTAGGTCCTGCACGAGGCATAAATCTTGCCTGGAGTGTCCCTTTAAAACTTAATAAATTAAGACTGAACATAAAAAAAAAAAAAAGCATTACGCAGAGGATATTCTATGGCAGTAGACACCATGTTCAGTGAGCTCTGAGCCATCTCAGTCACTTTGCGAGGTAAGAGATTACTCCCATCATCTTCCACTGCCTGCTGACCTGTTGAATACAACCACAAAGACAGTGAATACAATGTAACATTACACATTACGTTACACATTAACAATACTGAAGTGTTTAGACAGTGAATAGACATTCCACGGGATGTCTATTCACAATCTGTGCACTTCGTTACTGTTTCTGTGGTAGTTACAGCAGAGGAAGCGTAATCTCATTGTAACCTGTCATTTACTGCGTAATCTCGCGAGATTACGCGTCCTCTGCTGTAGCTACCACAGACAGAGTAACGAAGTGCAGAGATTGTGAATAGACATCCCGTGGAATGTCTATTCACTGTCTAAACACTTCAGTATCGTTAATGTGTTAGTATAAGACAGCACATAAGGATCTAGCAGGATCCCTATGCGCTGAGTAAATGAATGGAGAGGAGTGCATGACGCTGATTGGTGACTGATTGGTCAGCGTCATACACTCCTCTGTACAACGCTCACTTGGTCTAAAGTAAAAATACGCCCACTTGGGCATTAAGCAACTCATTAGCATAAATCTAAAAACGCTAATAAAGTGGTAAAAATAGATCGTTTTTTTTAAATAAAAAGCATTACTGTCACCTACATTATAGCGCCGATCTCCTTATGTAGGAGACAGGGCACTTATAATGTGGTGACAGAGCCTCTTTAATAATGGAAATAGTCAGGTAAGCGTTTGTAATGGCCGTAGACTTCAATGGAGAGAGTTACCGGACCACCTCTCCATTTAGTCTCCTTCTGTATGCAGTGTCCTTAGCTTGCAGAATGGGGTCAGAAGACACCTGTTCTCCCAATAGTTATACTAGTCACGGTTTGTCCACATCTATCTCCTGAGATCATCATTCTGTCTCTCACCTTTCCCAGGCCCTTTACTGTGACACTTTTTACAGACACGTACAGGTGAGGGACCCCAGCCTCTCTCAGGAACAGGCATTTTCTGATTGGAGCAGTTATGGCAGAAGCCCTCTCCACAAGCTCGGCAATGATGTTTCTGCTCGGCTGGTTGGAAGACTTTTTTGCATCCATGACACTCCTTTAAGAGGTAGAAAGGAGAATTGGAAAGAGAGGTGTATTTGATGCAGAGATTAGGAGTGTTAGGCAAAAATAAGCATCTATACATATTCATTACGCTTTAATATAAGGGAAAGGTAAAATTATAGGCAACTGGACCAGACCAAGAACTTATAAAATAACCTCTGCATATGAATGGATCACATTTAGTATGGTCGTAGCTTTTCCCCAAAACAAATTTCCAACTTACTGTAATCTCGGCATTGGCTCGCCAATAAGGAGGTGCAACGCGGTCAGTTACCCACGAAGTGACTGCACGAGTGGGCCCAGCACTGTACTCATTCACTGACTGAATGACGAGGGTCACCCCATCCAGAACTCGCTGAGCTGCATTGTGTTGATCCAGAGAGCAAGAGTCACTCTGTAGGCAAATATACAGAAATATGCACAGAAGTGAAACAAGTTGTCATGTTTTATTAGGTAATGGTTAGCAAGCAAGTAAGTGCAAAGTCGAACAAAGAGACAGAGCTCTAGACTAGACTGGCTTATCATGAGAACAGGTGGACTTTAAACAGGGGCACCTACATGATGCCTATAAAGAGTTAAACCAGAGAGCTCTTAGTGATGTCAATTGGAGGAGAGCCATTGTCAGACAATGCTCATCTCCTGTTGGACTGTTCAATTTAACAGGACAGTTAAAGCAGGCTACAGAGCCCAAACACCCCGTGCCACCAAATATTAAAAGGGTCAAGAAACTTCCTCTATTACCCAAGGTAGACAAAGAGTGTCTCTTGCTGCGGAGAACCTGGTACATCTGTGCTTTACATAGACAGAACAATGATTTCAATGGGTACTGTGTAATACTTAAATTCCCCTGTGGTGGCGCTGCAGGGTAATTAAACACTTACTGCCAGGTTCCCCCACAGATTACAATCGATTGTTGGAGGTCCCAGCAACAGGAAACCCTGTGATCAGCTTATGATTGGGGGACCCTTCTAATAAAAAGAGATTGTCCAAATCAGACAACCCCTTTAAATTAAATTCAGTCTTGCTGTATGAACTTAGGTAAAACAATACTTTGCTAGTACCTCAGACCAGACATGACGAACCTCCTGTCGAACAACTGATCCATCTGGGTCTCTATTTCCATACCAATACTGTCGACTGCGGTAAATAATTCCACACATTCGGCATTCAAGAACATACCTGAGGAGCAGAGTTATGGAGGAAAATATTAGGTTGCATGGTACTAGACATTCATTATTTACAGTGCTGGTACAGAATTTCTTAGTGTTAGGTTGGACTAAAAAGGCTGATTAGATTGATGGGCTCACGGTTAGGGTCAGGGCTCCATTAACTGGTGCCCCCCCCCCCCCCCGAGGATGGGAACCCCAGGAGCAAACCAAAAATCACGCAGTATTATTTAGCGGTGTATGGTGGTATTATTTTGGAATTGAATTGCAATAAGTTGCTGGACCTATATGGCGGTATTTGGTAGTATTATTTTGGCACTATACGGCACATGATGTGGGCTGAAATTAGAATAAAAACCGCCTAAAAATGGCAAGTGGGGGGTCCTATTTTGCGTAATGCCTAGGGCCCCCATTTTCTATAAAACCGGCCCTGCCTATTAGCCAAAATTTGAGAGCGAGTTTCACTGGTGTAAGAACAATTTTGAAAATGGAAACGCACCCAGACCAGGCATACTTTGCCAAACCCATCCAAGGGCTGTCTGTGGATGCCAGCGTCTTCGGGATGACCAGCATCTCTCGTCCACTTTCATAACATCGCTGTGAGAGAGAGATATATAATTTATGGGACATTTATTCTGCTTAATACTCTTTTTTTACTACATAATCCTGTACAGCTTTATCACATAAACCCCAGATCATGAACCTCTTGGCAACATCCAACGTGCTATTAAGTTGAATGTAACGTCATCAAAATATGTCGCAGACTCAGGAGATGAGCCAACACCATAAGTGAAAGGTGGTGGCTGTTTCAAACAGGTGGTGGCCGCCTGCAATGATCAGGATCGGAGAAAACTCAGATCCCGTGCGGTTTAACCCCTCAGATGCCGCGGTCAATAGCAATCGCGGCATCTTAGCGGTTACTCTAAGGGAGGGGGCTGGAGGCCTATTGAAAGCCTCCAGGTTTACCTTCTGTGATCTATTTTTAAGCCTTGCTGGTGGCAGGACATAATAGTACAGCAGAGATATAGGCAATACATAAGTATTGCAGTGTATTGCATGAGCAAGCTGGAGATCACATGTTTAATTCCCTAGGGGGACTAAAAAAAAAAGTTAAATAAGGTTTCATAAATGTTTAAAAAATAAGTACAAAAAAATTAACTAAAAAGTAAAAAAAACAAAAAAAAAGTAAAAAAAAGTTAACATAATTGGTATCGCAACGTCCGAAATATTTATATATCATGTTATTTAAACCGCCAGGTGAACGCCGTAGGAAAAAAATTCACAATGCAAGCATTGCTGTTATTAGGTCATCTCACTTCCCAATAAAAAATGGAATAAAAAGTGATCAAAAAGTCTTATTTACCCCAAACAGATAACAATAAAAAATACATCTCACCCGCAAAAAAAATTACCCGTCACATCACTCAATCGAGATAAAAAGAAAAAGAATCACATCTCTTAGAATACGGTAACACCCAAACATTTTTTTACAAATATTTTTTCTTTGTAAAAGTACTAAAGCCTAAAAAAACGATATAAAGTTGGTATCGCCATAATCATATTCACCCGCAGAATATGTAATTTTTACTGCACAGTGAACGCCGTAAAAACGAGACCCCACAAATATTTTTGTTGTAGTTTCCCAGTACTTTATATGGTACCATTAAAAACTACAACAACTACTCCCACAAAGAAACAAGCCCTCACACGACTATGTAAACAGAAAAATTAAAACAGTTATGGCTCATGGAATACGGGGAGAAAAAACGGAAATAAAAAAGTGAAAATTGTCTGCGTCACCTCCACACAGATGTCTCTATCCCTCAAGTCTTCTACCTTTTTCTGTCCCTAGCAGACATACGATATTCCAGTTTCGTGCACTGCTCACCCCCAGAGCTCACCTTGCATATAAAAACTTTGTTGTTATATTCATGGGCGTATTGGCACAAACCATCTGCCAGGTGGGGAACGCCGTCCTTTAGATGGTTCATCCTGTTCTTGCATCTAGACCTGTGGATTATAAATAATATATTTACAATGTTAGAGCGGAGGAGGCAGTGACACAGAGAATTCGTTCACCTCAAAAAATGTCATTGTTTTGCCTTGTGAATTAGAACCGGCAGAATTCGAGCTTCCGTGTTTACCGTCTGGATAGGATGTTTTATATCAATGTGGAATTAGTCACGTGTAATATACAATCATTAGTAAAAAGAATTCTACATGATAAAAACATAGTAAATAATCAACCAAACAGAAGGGGCAGTTTTGCTCCATAAAATGGCATACTATAAGGCCTCGTGCACCCGACCACATTGGTTTTGAGGTCCGCAAAACCTTGGGTCCGTTGCAGTCCATCGGACCGCAAAAGACCCTTGTTGTGCATCTGTGTGTCATCAGGATTCACAACAATTTCACCAGCGGTGTGAACCCGCAAATCCGGACTGTAAAATGACATGTCCTGAGTTTTTGCGTTCCAGATTCGTGGCCCCAGCACTGATCCGTGGAAACCACAGTCTTGTGCATTTTAGCCATAGAAATGAATGGCTCCGCAATTTATCCGCAAAAATTGCGGCCGCTTATGCAAGGTCGTGTGTATGAGGCCTTAGTGATGGGACTTGAACTGTAGTCCTAGTTTTAGATTATGGCCTATACTGCATCCTGATGGAAGTTGAGTGCAAGATCTTCTGGTAAAGACACAACCACCAACTGATCCTCCCACAAATAAGGGTGCCAAAAAAAGCAAACAATCCCAACACTTCTATTCCAAAGAGATGTGCCCCCCAAAAGTACTTCTTATGTGTATTCAGCCACAAAGGCTATAATGGCATCCGTTTTATGTATAGGTCATGAGCTCTTCAATAGCTTTTCATGATGTATCCATTAAATGGATACCATTATAGCCTATGGGTGACCGATGTGAACAGGACCTTAAAGAAAAATATTCCCAACTTATAAAATTCTGCATGATGAGAACTACAATCCTATTGAGTCCTGTTGTAAAAGGTGCGAAGTCCTATTGTACCATACGGGTGAAGGGCTATACCTCGATTGTGCCTTGTAAAGGTGTACAACATCATGGCACCTTAAAGTGTAACTAAGCTTTTGACATGTTATAGTGAGACTCCCACCGATCGCTAAAACAAAGCGGCAGATGCGCTCAGGTGAGCACCGTGCCGCTTAGTTTCTGATCAGCTTTCCTCGGAGCGGTGTATGAGCTCAGCGGAAAGTCTATGGGTTCCAAGGAAAACCGATTAGATACTAAACGGCACAGAGCTCACTTGATCGGTGGGGGTCTCAATGTTCGGATCGCCACCAATCAAAACTTCTGACATGCCACAAGTTTTTAAAAAGTTTAGTTACTCTTTAAAGCAAATAAATTTGCCCACAAAAGGAAAGGGATGTACACAAACAGTGATAGGAGTAAAAAGCTGGATCCCACTGTAAATGTAAGAAGCAACACAATAGCCTGAATACCAAGACCAGCACATAGCGGGAGGATCATCATAACTTAATATTGTTTCCTAATATTTAGCTGTTAGGCACAGAATTACCGGCAGCTCAGGCAACGTAGAGAACATGTGAAGTATTCGTCTGGGAAGAAAGAGGTGATATGAACTTGCTCGTCTGGAATATCCCCTGAGAAACGCTCGCTTAGACTCTGCAAGGAGAACACACAGACATTACACTTTCTATTAAATAAAGCTCAATTATTGTATAATGAAAAGTCATGCAACTTTCTACAATCCTTTGTGTTTCAACTTTTCACCATTTTACAGATCTCTTCTTGCAGCAAACAAATGGAAACATTCTTGTTTAGGGCTCTTGCAGGTTGCCGTATTATAGATCCGTATTGTACAGCCTGTTATGGGCCCGTACTATACCACCGCGTGCCTTAAATTTTAAATGGGGACACACAAATATTTTATTCCCAGATTCATACAAAAAAATTATCACGGCATTGCTTCTAGCGGAGAATATGGTGTCTCACAAAGCCTCAAAAGGTTCAGGTTCTACCAAATGTATGATAGCAAAAAGAGGACAAATGGTGAGTATGACTGCAGGATCAGACTACACAGGGTTTATTTGTAGTCTGTAACCGTAGAAACACATAGCTCTGCATAGAAACTATACACAAAAATTGGAGATTTTTAATTGTCGTTTTACAAAGTTGTTACATTTAAGATGTATAAACAAAATTTGGACATAGCCTTTAAATAGGTGACAACTACAAAATATTCAGCTTTATATGCATCATTCCCATATCATACCTGCAAGGCTGTGAAGACGTGGGCCAGTGGCCTGGATGAACGTGTAGACGTATCCAACACCCGTTTCTTAACGGTCTCTTTTAATTGGGAGAAATCAGTGGGAGGGACTACAGTCTTTGTTCCCACATAGTGGATTGAGCTAAAGGCCTCTGGAGGAGTCCCAAGATCATGGAATCTCTTTAGAAGGTCAATCTCTGCCTGTCCATGGACCTTACTTCCTGTGGAGCATTGGAAAACAGTGTACACATATATAATGTCACCATTATAAATATTGTATCACCAATATACAACATATCAAGAATGTTTCTCACCATGACCCAGCAGATCTGTCCGTAAAGTCTCATGGAAAACAATAAGAGCTGGCCCAAGACTGGATAAATTGACTTCTAAACCACAGCGACTTGATAAGGCTTTCAGCTCTGGGGTAAAGAACTTCAAGTAAGCCTTGGAAGCGTTTCCAAGAAACTGGAACATATCATTGTGTAACCTCTCAGCCCGTGTTCTATATATCACCAGATCTGAAACGGCAAGGACCTTCAAAAGAAGACGTAGCCTCTGGTTTTGTTTGTCAGTTGCCCCAAGAAGACCTTCAGTGTCTAGCAGAACCAGAGACAAGGCTGGGTAGTATGCAGCCCACACACCTATCGTGCAAGAATCCTGAGATGGGGATGTTCTGAAGACCTCAAGACCCCCAAACAACATATGGTTGAGTGTGTGGGACTTCCCATCTCCGGTGTTGCCAAAAATACTGAGAACTTTAACAGGCTCTTGTGGACTACTCCTAAGTTTGGTAATGAGGTCTGACACATCTTTTACCTGGAAAGCAAAAAAAACAAAAAAACAAAAAAAACATTAAAAAAACAGAGATATGGACTGCTGACACTTGGAAGGGTATAATGTGGTAATGGCTACAATTGTAGTTTACGGTCATCTGAGAAAACAGCATGTGGAGCAATGCAAATGCACAATATATGGCAAGTTAATTGGTGAGAACAGGACAGCTAAATCAGTCCTAGTGCAAGGGCCTTGCATTTAGGAGGCCAGATCTCGCCTTCTGTGAGTATGATTTGGGAAGGGGGGTAATGGGATAGGAAACTTACCAAGCCAAACCTTAGGCATGTTCCCTAAATGGCAACACACAGAGTCCCTATGTATTTGTATTACAGGCCCCTAAGTATGCCGCGTGGCACTGTACGGTGTATTCTCCACTTGCTTTTATGGGCGGATTTGGCACAGATTTCTGGAACGCCCATGTGTTTAAAAGCTGAAGTTTAGGTTTTGGGTGGGAATGTACTTGAAGGTCAATGGACAACTGCAAAATCTATTCGATTTTGATACTATTTTTAAGTCCATTACTATTACTTTAAGAATATTACGGCCCTATAGTGTACTACATGTGCCGCTGTATAATGACTCCTGGAGGAACCATATTCTACCCCAGAAGCAATGCTTTTAGGGAATAATACCTCCGTAAATACGGAATGTGATTGAACAAGGCAAAGAAAAATATTTCTGAAGGATTCAGTATGAAGGAGGTACAGTATGGCCCCATTGATGGCTGAGGGTACCGTATAATGGATCTATTAGCCGGGTGCATGAGGCCCAATAGGGAGAAGTATTTTTCACCTATCCACTAAATTGGTCAGAAATGCTGGATCGGTGCGGGTCCGACCACTGAGATCCCCACCTATCGCAAAAATGGAGTCTGCCATTCCCCTGGCTAAGAGGAGATTGAATAGAGCAGCGGCTAGGCCTGCCTCGTGCCACTTTATTCGAAATATATGGGGCTGACGGAAACAACTGAGTGCAATGGATAGGTGAAAAAAGCTTGACGCCGGAGTACCCCTTTAATAAAAAGTTATATTTTTTTCTGTTAGAATGGATTAATAAATGTATTTGTCCATTTGCAACTTTTACAATAAAAGGTGCATCAAAAGAAACGGGACTGTGAGGCTATCCTAATAAATAGCAATGGATAACATTTCTCTTTGTTGGGATTTGTTCTTCTCGTGCTCAGCTGAATTTACAATCTAGTTTTCTGTGCCACTGACAATGTCATTTAGAGAAGTAAATCTCCCAGTGTCATTGTTAATTAGCGCGGTTACCCGTTGGGATACCACTGACCCCAGATGGAGTTCCCCAGGCTCAGCCAAAGGAGCGGCAAGAATAAAAATAACCAATACCCTAATTGTGAGCTATGAAAACAAAAAAATGTATCTGCCCTATATTCCTAATGACACACTTACAGGTATCTCCACCCTAAAACACTATTAACTTTTTTTTTCGTAACCTAAATAGGTCCATATTCTGTGCGGATTCATTTCTTCATATATCTCTATAGTGGTCCGAGTTCCTTTTTCTAAGACATAACTAACTCCACAGCCATAGGCCCAGATTTACGAAGACTGGTGTTTCATATGCCACTCTAAGACAGAAGCCCGCTGGAGTAAGATGCCACAAATTTAGTACATTTTTTGGGCAGCGGGTGGCCCCAGCTAAGCCCTGCACACTTTTTTAAAAAATGGAGATAGCGACGTGACAATAAAAAAAAGTCTTACATTTTGTGCAAAACAAACCAGCATAAACCTATTAATATTCCCCCTGTAGCGTCAAATGATAAAATTCTGGCTGCCTGCAGCCACCACTAGGGGGAGCTTAAGCGCTTGCTGCATACGGTTTTATTATTATGTTTAATGCATGAATAATATTCTGAAAGCTTCAAAATCTCCCCATTTTTGGTCTTAAAGAGATATTCCCATCTCGCACATTTATGGCCTATCCACAGGATAGGCCCAAAATGTCCGATAGATTTGGGTTCCACCTCTGGAACTCGTGCCTATCTCTAGAACGGAGCCCCCTGACCTCTCCTACCTTCTGCCGCTGGGTTTTCCAGGAAACAGCCGAGCACGATTTGCTATGCTGTTTTCGGAACTCCCATAGAAGTGAATCAAAGTTACGGAAAGTGTGTAGCAAAAGGTACTAGGCTATTTCTGGAAAACCCGGCCACCTCGTAACTTAGTGACCAGCGCCCAGCGATAGCGGCAGAAGATGGGACAGGGGTCTCCGTTCTAGAGATATGTTGGTTTCCAGAGGTGGGACTCGCATCTATTGGACAATTATGGCATATCCTATGGATATGCCATAAATATCAGAGATGGGAATACCCCTTTAAGGACTGCAGCATATTTTTTTCATTGTAACAATTTTTATTGTTGTAACCGTATGATGTCTTTTTTTGCAGGGCTTTTTAGGAATCCAATTTTGGGGTTCATTTAAGAATTTGATAACTGTTAATGTTCAATGGTGTTTGTTGCAGGATTGCATTGGCTCTGTTGTAGTATTAGAAGCAGGGGACGCTGTGGTGGGTCAGTATGACTATGATGTAACTTTGTATGATTGCCGCCTCTAAGAGCTGCTTTATTCTATATCTGTGTTGTGAAGTGTATATTATGTGTTATTATGCTGACGTCACACAGGCCTTGCTGGATTTAAAGGGACGGGACATGTCCATATCATCACCTGTATTTTTACCTTACGCATTGCGTATGATGCCTCTCAACTGTCCCAGATTCAGCATGACTTTTATGAAATATTGGTGCAGTCCGAATGTCTTTTGACATGACAAATGCCAGCAGCAGCGATCTATCAGATATTGCTTCAGTCGAGCAGGTCCCCTAAGCAGATTGGCATAAGAAAATACCAGTCTGTGGGAGTTTCCTACTTGCTTGCAGCAGGAACGTGGAGCAGGTAAGTAGCTGGTATAAGGGGCGCTCTGGCTGGTACTCAAGGCTGATTAGAAAGGAGTGGTGGCCCTGGGGCTGTTACTGGGGGGGGGGGGGTATATAGCTGGTTTAGGTAACAAAATGGCAGCTACTGGGGGCTGTATGGAAAGTACTGGAGACTCTGGTTGTAAGGCCCCATGCACACGAACGTAAAAACGCCCGTAATCACGGTGCCCTTAGACTTCTATTGGCCACGGGTACCTCCCCGTTTGCTTACGGGAAGGTGCTTGTGCCGTTGAAAAATATAGAACATGTCCTATTTTAGGCCGTAATTACGGCACGGACAGGCCCATAGAAGACTATGGGGCTCCCGTAATTACGGGAGCGTTGCTAGGCGACGTCAGTGGATAGTCACTGCCCAGGGTGCTGAAAGAGTTAAACGATCGGCAGTAACTCTTTCAGCACCCTGGACAGTGACTATCGATCACAATATAGATCAACCTGTAAAAAAAATAGAAGTTCATATTTACCCAGAACTCCCTGCTTCTTCCTCCAGTCCGGCCTCCCGGGATGACGTTTCAGCCCATGTGACCGCTGCAGCCAATCACAGGCCAATCACAGGCTGCAGCGGTCACATGGACTGCTGCGTCATCCAGGGAGGTCGGGCTGGATGTCGAAAGAGGGACGCGTCACCAAGACAACGGCCGGGTAAGTATGAATTTCTTTTACTTTTACCTCAGAAAGGACTGTCCCTTCTCTCTATCCTGCACTGATAGAGAGAAGGGGCTGCCGATTAGTGTAGTGCAATTTTGCAGCAAAAACGTGCCCGTAAATACTGGTGCAATACGGGTTGAATACGTGTGACCAAGGACCCGTATTTACGGGAGGAAAAAAATACTTTCGTGTGCATGAGGCCTTACTAGGGGCTTTATGGAAGGAGCTTGCGGCTCTGTGGCTGGCACAATGGCAGCTACTAGGAGCGGCATGCACTGCGGGCACTGTAGCTGCTACAAGGAGCACTCTGAATGGTACTGGGGGTGTATGGAAGGCATTGGGGGCTCTGTGGCTGTATGGGCACTGGGGTCTCTGTGGCTGGTATAAGGGGCACTCTGATTGTACTGGGGGTGTATGGAAGGCATTGGGGGCTCTGTAGCTGTATGGGCACTGGGGTCTCTGTGGCTGGTATAAGGGGCACTCTGATTGTACTGGGGGTGTATGGAAGACATTGGGGGCACTGTGACTGTATGGAAGGCACTGGAGATCTGTACAAGGGATAGGGGGGCACTGGGGCAAACACTGGGGGCTTTGTCGCTGCTATTGGGTAACCAAATAAATCTTCCCTCCATATATCTGATTGGTATGATCTATGGATGACCCGAACTTTACACGCCGTGTCCACACTGAACTCTCCTCCTACCTGCAAGTTCTCGTTGTCGTCCACCAGTAAGAAGCTGACATCCTCCTCTGCCTCCTTCACACTCTGGTCACTCTTCATGGTGAGCGGAGGCTCCAGGAGAACTGCAGACATGGTCCAGGCCGGAGTCGGGGGCCAGAAACAGCCGTAACCCACCTACCGCGTACAATCAGCAGACATTGTACTGTGTACTTTCACTTTCAGTGTTTACAAAACATAGCAGAGAGCTGCAGTGTCACCTAGAGGCCAGGCCGCGTTACTGCAAGGGCTTACATGCAGCAATTTGTTATTTTATTAAATTCTGTTTGTTGTAAAACTTTATTATAAATCCAGGAAAAACCTGAATATTTGTCTTCAATGCAGAATGGTAACTTTTTATCATCCACCATATAGGTGTGCCATATTTGTAATATAATAAGTTGGACATTGACTTACAAGGTAGCCACCTATAGGTGGCACTAGAGACACAGTCCCTTCTAGGGAGGAGCGATTTTGCATTCTGTACCTTTAACCCCTTAAAGATACAGACAATTTTAGTATTTTAATTTCCATTGTCACATTTAAAGAGCCATAACTTTTTTTTATTTTTACCTCGACATACCTGTATGAGGGCTAGTTTTGTTTGTGGGAGTAGTCGTAATTTTTAATGGTACCGTATAATGTACTGGCAAACTAAAAAGATATTATTTGTCCGGTGGAATTGGAAAAAAAACTGTGATTCCTCCATTGTTTTTTGGAATTCATTTCACGACGTTCACTGTGTGGTAAAACGACATGCTAACTTTATTTTGCGGGTCAATACCATTGCAGCAATACCAAATATATCGTTTTTTTTGTTTAAAAAGAAATATATTTTGTGTCGCCATATTCTGAGGCCCACAACTTTTTTATTTTTCTGTCTGTGGAGCGGTGTGAGGGCTTGTCTTTTGTGAGGTGAGCTGTAGTTTTTATTAATACCATTTTGGGGGAACTTACTTAGTCATATAGGTTGAAAAAATACGCAGGACATCAAGTTAAACCTCTCTCCATCTATTGCACGTCTTTCATTGCTAGATTCGTTATAATCCTCAATGCCATTTGTCAATAAATAAAATCTAGACCTTTTTATATTATCTGCCATTACTACCTCTTGGGGTAGGGCATTCCATGGTTTGACTACTCTAAGGCTGGATTCACACGAACGTGGCGTTTTTGCGGACGCAAAAACGCGGCGTTTTGCGCGCGCAAAAAACACTTGACAGCTCCGTGTGTCATCCGTGTATGATGCGCGGCTGCGTGATTTTCGCGCAGCCGCCATCATAGAGATGAGGCTAGTCGACGTCAGTCACTGTCCAGGGTGCTGAAAGAGTTAACTGATCGGCAGTAACTCTTTCAGCACCCTCTACAGTGAATTCCGATCACCATATCGAGCAACCTGTTAAAAAAAAAAAAGAGGTTCGTACTTACCGAGAACTTCCCGGCCGTTGCCTTGGTGACGCGTCCTTGGTGACGCGCCTCTCTTGACATCTGGCCCCACCTCCCTGGATGACGCGGCAGTCCATGTGACCGCTGCAGCCTGTGCTTGGCCTGTGATTGGCTGCAGCTGTCACTTGGACTGAATTGTCATCCCGGGAGGTCAGACTGGAGGAAGAAGCCGGGAGTTATCGGTAAGTGAGAACTTCTTTTTTTTTTTTACACGTTCATGTATATTGGGATCGGAAGTCACTGTCCAGGGTGCTGAAACAGTTTAACTCTTTCAGCACCCTGGACAGTGACTATCTCCTGACTTCGCGTACCGGAAATTGTTTTGCCGGGTTCGGCCAAAACGAGTTCGGCCGAACCCGGTGAAGTTCGGTTCGGTTGTCCGGGTTCGCTCTTCTCAAAGACACTCCGTTTGGATGTTTGTAAACAGAAAAGCACGTAGTGCTTTTCTGTTTACATTCATCCTTTTGACAGCTGTTGCGCGAATCACGCAGTTCGCACGGAAGTGCTTTTCACGCACCCATTGACTTCAATGATGCGTGCAAAACGCCGAAAGAACGGACATGTCGTGACTTTTTTTCAGCGGACTCACGCTGAGGAAAAATCACGGACATGTCTGCACGGCCCCATAGACACATATAGGTCCGTGCAACGCGCGTGCAAATCACGCGCGTTGCACGGATGTTTTTCCCGTTCGTCTGAATAAAGCCTTAGGGAATGTGCACAACACCAATTTTCAGGCGTAATGGAGGCATTTTACGCCTCGAATTACGCCTGAAAAGACGGCTCCAATACATCGGCAAACATCTGCCCATTGCTTGCAATGGGTCTTAGGGTATGTTCACACGACAGCGTCCGTAACGGCTGAAATTACGGGGATGTTTTCAGGAGAAAACATCCCCGTAATTTCAGCCGTAACGGCATGTGCAGGTGCTTGAACGCCGTGTCCATTACGGACGTAATTGGCGCTGCTTTTCATTGGAGTCAATGAATAACGGCTCCAATTACGCCCCAAGAAGTGACAGGTCACTTCTTTGACGCGGGCGTCTATTTACGCGCCGTCATTTGACAGCGGCACGTAAATATACGCCTCGTGTGAACAGACAAACGTCAGCCCATTGCTTTCAATGGGCAGATGTTTGTCAACGCTATCGAGGCGCATTTTTCGGACGTAATTCGGGGCAAAAACTTCCGAATTACGTCCGTAATTAGTGTGTGTGAACATACCCTCACAATGTTCTGTGCAGACGAGCTGTCATTTTACGCGTCGCTGTCAAAATACGACGCGTAAAATGACGGCTCGTCAAAAGAAGTGCAGGACACTTCTTGTGACGTTTTTGGAGCCGGTTTTCATTGACTCTATTGAAAACAGCTCCAAAAACGGCCGTAAAAAATGCAGCGAAAAACGTGAGTTGCTTAAAAAACGTCTGAAAATCACGAGCTGTTTTCCCTTGAAAACAGCTCCGTATTTTCAGACATATTTTGTTAATCGTGTGAACATACCCTAACTGTAAAGAACCCTTTCCTATATTGATGTCTGAAACGATGTCTGACATACAATGTATGATCTTTGGTCCTTTGTAGAGTCCTTGGAAAGAACAGGTTATGTGCTAGATCTCTGGATTGACCACACATATACTTATACATGTTAATAAAATCACCTCTAACGGTATTTACACACGATTAACAAAATATGTCTGAAAATACGGAGCTATTTTCAAGGGAAAACAGCTCCTGATTTTCAGACGTTTTTTGAGCAACTCGCGTTTTTCGCTGCGTTTTTTACGGCCGTTTTTGGAGCTGGTTTTCAACAGTCTATGAGAAAACGGCTCCAAAAACGTCCCATGGAGTGTCCTGCACTTCTTTTGATGAGCCGTCATTTTACGCGCCGTATTTTGACAGCGACGCGTAAAATGACATCTCGTCTGCACAGAACATCGTAAGACCCATTGCAAGCAATGGGCAGATGTTTGCCGACGTATTGGAGCCGTCTTTTCAGGCGTAATTGGAGGCGTAAAACGCCTCCATTACGTCTGAAAAGAGGTCGTGTGCACATTCCCTTAGGCGTATTTTCTCCAAGCTGAACAAGCCCAATTTCTCTAGCCTTTCATTGTAAGGGACACCTCTCATCCCATTTAATAATCTAGTCGCCCGCCTTTGAACCCTTTCCAGTTCTCCTATATAATTTTTACAGTGTGGTGCCCAAAACTGAATTCCATAATCAAGATGTGGCCTTACAAGGGATTTATAGAGGGGTAATATTACATTTGAATCACAGGTTTTTATCAATCTTTTTATACACCCTAAAATCCTATTTGCTTTTGCAGCTGCTGCCTGACATTGAGTGCTGCTGCTCAGCTTATTTGTAACCAGAATAACCGGGTCCTTCACTTTTCAATTATCCCCAGTTTTATTTAATTTAATGTATATGTATTAATACTATTTTTGCGTCCTAGGTGCATTACTTTACATTTATCTACATTAAATTCCATCTGCCATGTTTTTCCCATGCTGCCAGCTTATCAAGGTCTTTCTGTAACATTTTATAGTCAAGTTGAGATTTAAGTGTCCTGCAAAGTTTTGTATCGTCAGCAAAAACGGACACCTTGCTATCAACCCCATCCACAAGGTCATTTATAAAGAGATCAACAAGAATTAGGGTATGTTCACACGGCAACGACAATTACGTCTGAAATTACGGAGCTGTTTTCAGGCGAAAACAGCTCCTGAATTTCAGACGTTTTGACAAGTGCACACGTTTTTCGCGGCGTCCATTACGGACGTAATTGGAGCTGTTTTTCTATGGAGTCAATGAAAAATGGCTCCAATTACGTCCCAAGAAGTGACATGCACTTCTTTGAGGCGGCCGTCTTTTTACGCGCCGTCTTTTGACAGCGGCGCGTAAAAAAAAAGACTGTCTGCACAGAACATCGTAAGACCCATTGAATTCAATGGGCAGATGTTTGGAGTCGTTTTTTCGGGAGTAATTCCAGGCGTAAAACGCCTGAATTACGTCCGTAAATAGGGCGTGTGAACCCCTTAGGCCTAACACGATCCTTGTGGTTCCCGCTGCTGACTTCAGCCTATTTTAAGTAAGTACCATTTATAACGACACTTTGTTTTCGGTCCCTTAACCAATTTTTTGCCTACGTGTATACATGTTCTCCCAGTCCCTGCATCTGGCGATTCAGAACAAGACTGTTGTGTGGTACAGTATCAAAAGCTTTTGCAAAATCCAAATAAATCACATCTGCCGCATGACCAACATCCAGATTTGCACTTACCTCCTCAAAGAAACCGAACATGTTGGTGAGGCACGACCTGTTTTTCATGAATCCATGCTGGTTATCAGTTATTAGACTTTTCTTTGCTATGTACTTTTGCAGTTCACCTCTTCGAATACCCTCAAATATTTTACATACCACAGATGTCAAACTAAGGCCGGGTTCACACAGAGTTTTTTGCAGGAGGAAAATCTGCTTCAAAATTCCGTTTGGAATTTTGAGGCAGATTTTCCTCTACCTGCACGCCGATTTTCACTGCCATTGAGCGCTGCAGGCATAAAATGCAGCGAAATACGCTTTCTCTGCCTCCCATTGATGTCAATGGGAAGACAGAGGCGTAAACGCCCAAAGATAGGGCATGTCCCTTCCTTTTCCCGCGAGTCAGTTTTTCCGCTCGCGGGAAAAAAACGCCTCCGCCTCCCATTGAAATCAATGGGAGGCATTTTCGGCCGTTTTTTGGTGCGTTTTCCGCGTAAAAAAAACGTAAAAAAAAAACTCAGTGTGAACTGGCCATTACGGAACGGTAGTTACTCAGTTCCACCTTTTTACCCTTCTTAAATATTGGTACAACATCAGCCGTCGTCCAATCCTGTGGCACTGATCCTGTTACAAGAGAGTCTAAGAAGATGAGATACAACGGTCTGTCCAACACTGAGATCAATTTCCTTAAAGGGGTTTTCCACCTTCTGACAACTGATGACTGTCGTGGAAATGCATCGCTCAAAATATATTAGACTGAAATTTATACGAGTCCCAACAGACTCTCAAGGCCAGACTCCATTAGTCAGAATCCTAATTAGGATATTTCACCGATATATATCGAGAGACGAGAAGAAAACACACAGACACGCTGAAATGTTCAAAATTCTCATCTGAAGGATTTATTACCAAACTCAAACTGTTAAACTGAAATTCAGAAGGGGTGTAGGCTTGAGGTAAACCAATCAGAGACAATGTAACAATATTTGTTATTCAGTAAAAAGCATACAATAAAATACATCATTATAATTCTCCACACATTATGTTTACAGGTTTCTTATCTCTCTTTTGGACAGAATGTCCTCGTGGAGATGGGGGGAGACCTTCCCTCACGCATACTTGCCATCCCCCCATCTCACTCCCATCTCACTCCCTGTCCATCTTCGCATGGGAACCAAGGTCAAAGATAAAACATACGAAATCAACATTACTTGTATTAAAGGAACAATGACTTTTCTATTCACTACAATAAAACCAAGATGGGAACTCCAGACAAGACGCTGCTGCACGAAACTAAATCATTTAAACATTATCATCACTTTCACATAATACATATCTTAGTAATTCGGCCTCCTGCTTGATAATTCACAATGTAATTTCATACAGAGAATATAAGCAAATAAATCATCCTTCACAAACCTCCCTTTTTCTCATATTAAATTACAGAAATTATATATTATGATTATGAAACTCAAACAATATATCAATAGGGCCACAACTAATATGATGCCATCACCAATGTCCGGTTAGGGTATGGGGTCGCACCAGTGTATTGACAAGTCATGTACATCATCGTCCTCTTCTTCTCCTGTCTTCTGATTAGAACACTTGATACTGCTGATGGATTCACTCAGGTCTTTGGTCCTTACTTTGATCTTTGCTGATGTCATCAGGACTTGATTTGGTCTTTTTCATCTGTCAGACACCGTCTCTTTTAGTTTACGTCACCGGGCTATACAAAACACCTCATGCTGTGAGCCTGGTGTGAGATCCCACGTAGGCGGATTAGTGGGGTGTTATTGTGACCCCACAAACCCTCCGCTCATCTGTCTTCTTATCTTGTCTGGGCGGCTGCTTGGAATTGTGACACTGCCGTCAGTTCATGACAAACGCGTTGTACTGGCTCCGGCTGCGCCTGCCGCACCTCAGTAATGGAGTTCATCGTATCAAAAATCTTTTAGTTCATGTTTACTGGCACTTTCTGGGGAACCCCAACCCTTGTCAATTGTTACTAATCTGGTGATAACATCTACGTACTATAAAAGTTGTTCTAAGTACATACAATAACAATGTCAGGCCCTTAAACTAAATCAAACAAACAAACACCTTTTATATAAGAAAAACTTCTCTGTTCCAATGGACAGGGCACCTAGAAGATGTGTAATTATTGGGTACATTTCATATGCACTTGGTGTCACGCTTTCCAGCAGGATTTGTACGTTGATCTGAGCTGATTGCCTGGAACATTTCCAGCTCACCAAAATATACACAGATTCCACATGTTTATCTGACAAATGTCACAAACCAATTTTCCTTACTCTAATTTGTATTGCATGGGGAGGCCTCTCAAGGTCTGTTCTCTTCGTGGGAGGCGGGTATGATAAGGTTGGCACCGGTCTACCAGGACTGTTCTGTAGGCAAATCAAACAGCTCTAACAGAATTTAGCAGCAACAGCTGTAAAGCCTGGGACATACCAATTAGATCTTACCAAATCGATCCTTGCAGTCTTGGGGCATATGTGAGGTCATACACCATCAATGCAAAAGCCATCAAGAGTGCCTTGGGTCTTACCGGTTCACGTTCCCTTATCCGTCCACATTCTGTTAGAATCTGGTTCTCACGCCTTCCGCTCCCAGTTGGACTCGTCCTATGGAGAACAAGCTTTTTCATTGTATAGACATTAATTGATCTTAATCAAATAATTAATTTGAAGAAAAACATTAACAAATAACATCTTTACATCAAACGTTCACATTGAGCAATAACTAGAGATGATACATGCAAACTCATTTTTCTTCTTTATATATATATATACACACACACACACGAACACTGCACAGAATTTTCCTTTCACAATAACAACGACAAAAAAACAAATAACTAAAAATATTTTCAAATGGGAATATTCCACTTCTGTACTTTTTATCTGACGCATGACTCTAATAGTCCAATGCTAAAGCTGGTCCAGAACTTTACATAAAACTTAACTTCAGTATTTAATATTCCCACAGCCCTTCTTAAATACAATTACTAAACAAACTAACTTTGGAATAACATCTGAAGAACTGCTGATATCGTATTGTACAAACATCAGGTCAATACTTGGGATAACACTATTCCCCTGTCACTTACACACAACGTCTGCAGTGGGGAAAATACAGGCCGGGCTTCAGGCCCCCCTGAGAACAGGTCTACACACATGAGCACATTGTCATACACTTCTACCTCGGGTAGTTGTATGTTCTGCAGTCGCTGGGACGGGTAATCTGGCCGGGCTGCACTTTTCACAGGTACCTTTGCTGTTTTACCTATGTCATGCCGTGCGCACATCATGCCGGCTGCTACAAACCTAGTGGTGGCATTATTGTATCCAGGGACAAGCCAATTTACTGACACCTGGCTGCATATACCCTTGTTGTCAGTTCTGTTTTCTCTTGCTCTCTCAAATGGCTTACCCAATGATCCAATAAAGTTCCTACTACCAATGGGCCCATAATTGTGGGCGATGCCAAAAGCGTACCTAGAGTCAGTGTATATGTCGGCCGTCTTACCTTCTGCCAGGTTACAGCCTCAGCGAGCACCTCCAGCTCCGCTCCTTGAGATGAACAAGAAGGTGAGAGTGGTTTCTGGGTAATTTACCTGGTGCCTCGTATCCTGTTCTACACATGCTGTATATGATAAAGTATGTCTACATTACAAATTTACATTGGAAACCCATGTCACATATAGATAGAACATTTCAAAAGGGTGGAGTTTTATTGTTCCACATTTATCTGATGATCCAGAACACTTGTACATCCCACCCACCAGGTCCTGTAAATACCTGATTAATACAAAAACAAACAAAATATGTTACTGAAATCTGGCATAAAAGAAACAATATTCAAACAATTTTTTTTTTTTGTTTTGCCTTCTCCCCATCTAAATCTGTAAAGACTCATCTGTGAGTGACGTCACCTCACCTCCTGTGTAAATTGGCTGGAGGGGGATCTGGAACCATCTACACAGAAAAACCTCAAAATATAAGTTACTGTCATACACATTTAATCTGGGTTACTCCTTGAAACTCATACACATTTTGTAGATCTCCTAGAACCAAATTCATTAATTCAAAACAAAATAAAACACAAAACAAAACTATCTGATCAGTCCCTTCACCATTGGGAAATCTTCAACCCTTTCTCAGCCACTGGGATAGGGCAGTGCTTGGCATAGCTCCCTCTGGCTGTGAAGGGGTCATAAAATTGCCTGTAAAAAGGAGAACAGATCAGTCCCTTCAACATTCCCTCCTATTTGGACTCTGCGAAAGTAATGTAGCAGGGTTCAAAACTACATATCAACATAATGAGATTAGGCACTCTATCGGGGGAGCACTAGTTTAACCCCCTGTAATACACAACAGCCTGGAACAAAAAAGATTACTTTCTCCTGACAAAAATACATTTTATCTTTAAAATGACCTGCAACCATTTACCTGTAAAACATCTCACATTTTAAAAAAATAACATTTAGGCAGCACCATAGCACGTGCCTCATGTGTGAAAACAAAAAACAAGACAATTGTAATTAGTTATTCAATAACACAGAAAATAATATATCTGGTAATATTAATTACTGCAAACCAATAAGCTGTACATAAGAATAGGGAACAGAGGGGGCACATACATGTTCAAGACCCCGTGTCTCACAATATCTGTAGTTTAATACATTTGAATTAACATTAAAACATTCCAACAATAAATCTTATCACATTATAACACATTAATCTGCAGTGTAGCTTTTATCTTTCTACAAACAGATCCAGCCGGCTGTAATATTTTTCTCGCTTGGTGTAGTTACAGACGACTGCGCTGCGCGAAAATAAAACACGTAGAACTGATTTTAACCCCATACACAAAACACTAACATTTTTAGACATTACTGCTGTTAAAAATAGGAAACATACAATATAGTTCTGCTTTTATTGTGGCCATTAGTTTCAAACTTCAGACATGTTACATTACACACATCACACAGATGTCTCATCACATCACACATGTTACATTACACACATCACACAGATGTTTCATCACATCACACATGTTCACATTGCACTCCCCCCGTTCTGACCCACGTTAGTCACTGCAATGTACCTGGCTGCTCCATTTTCTTCACTCTTCCAATGAAAATTTACACCTGTATTTAAATTGTTCTTTCTCACATGCAAACATCCTTCTTACGGCTGCCAGCCTTTTCAACAATTTTTTACAGTGTGTTATTTTGCCTTCACATACTTTATAATTAAAGCCCCAGCTCCTTTTGCTCATTCTAATGTTGGCCGGGACCAGTGCCCCAAAGCATCTTTGTCCAACTTCCTCCTGACCCCATGGTCGGAGAGCAGTAGGGTGATTTCCGGTAAATCCCCCACCTCCAGGCAAACAGGCCACGTTTGCCGACAGATATCTCAGACCAGTCTATCTCCTAGACTGTCTTACCAATACGATATCACAAGTCGTTCCTCCAGACATTCTAGCAGTAGGATCCTCTGATCCCTCACTGGATTGAACATCAAGAACAGACAAAATGCTGCCAATCAACAATTACAAGAGCAAATTCTTCAACACAATCGACATTCATGAACCTCCATTGATTCAAGCAGGAGTTGGTAACACTTCACTTATGCAGAACACTTGCTGCCGGGGGGTGTCTTTCAGTTCATAGAGCCCATGATGTAACATATATCCCAAACTATTTCCTCTAGCACTTTGCAATGGTTTCACATGCAAATTATATTTGGTAACATATATATATTATCCTCCCCGCTCAGCCGTTCACTTTGTGGGTTGTAGTTTAGGGGGCTGTTATGTATGTTGGTGATAATTTCTTTACGGGCTATGGGTCTGATCCAATACCAATGTTCTTCACTGTAATTACTACTACGACACAGGTGGCACCTGGGATAAGTGTCAGGGTCATTCAATGAATACAGGATGTTATATTACAACGGTATTCAATCCAGCGGTCTGATGTTATACTACTACAGACTTAATTACTTGGATGTTATTTTACATCAAAGTGTATATGCCGGATTATCACATGTGCTAGAAATCAGTCTGTACTGATTCCCACCTTATGCCAGTCTGGCAATGCATACAACTGGTTTATGGACCCTTACACACAATATCACTGGCTGGCAATGCGTTAGGAAAATATAAATGATTTTCTAATACAGTATTCAAAGTTTTCCCTATTGCACTGGGTAATGGTATTGAGTGCAAATTCAATATAGACACAATTGCTTCTCCTTGCACTGGATTCTACATTATCAGGACTTAACCATTGAAGCCCCTGTGGTACTACATGATATTACTCATAACTATCCAACTTTCTATGGGTCTGAGCCAATACCAGTCAATACCTCCCAACTATAATCCCAGACAAACGGGTAACAGAACAACTATTAATCCTCAACAATTTTACACAACTAAATAACAAATAACGCTACAACAAAGCAGCAAGCAGAAGTTTTGTTTTTTCCTCACAGTCCAAAACAACTCTTTGCATTTCAAATACTTCACATGTGAGTTACGACTTCTCTCTGCCATGCGCTACGTCACTGCATTCCAAAGGCTTCTCACAATTTTTCCTGGTTAACTATGTATTTGCTGGCAAAAATTCTCTCATGTCTTTCATATCAACAGTTTAAGATCACGTACACACCTGCAATCCTTCATCACACAAAAAGCTTCAACATACCTTTTTGGATCCATCTTTCAACCCACTGACTAAGGAGTCTCGTCCATAGAAGTGACGTTCTGACAGCTGGATTCCAAGGCTTACGCAATACATGTGTGAATGGTGTAAGAATAAGCTCCTTACCTACCGCGGTTTTTGTAATTCACAGATGCAAAGCCAGACCTCTCCAGTGACAGCTTATCAGACGTGCAATCTTCCTGGGTTTTATCGGCACCATTACTGTCGTGGAAATGCATCGCTCAAAATATATTAGACTGAAATTTATACGAGTCCCAACAGACTCTCAAGGCCAGACTCCATTAGTCAGAATCCTAATTAGGATATTTCACCGATATATATCGAGAGACGAGAAGAAAACACACAGACACGCTGAAATGTTCAAAATTCTCATCTGAAGGATTTATTACCAAACTCAAACTGTTAAACTGAAATTCAGAAGGGGTGTAGGCTTGAGGTAAACCAATCAGAGACAATGTAACAATATTTGTTATTCAGTAAAAAGCATACAATAAAATACATCATTATAATTCTCCACACATTATGTTTACAGGTTTCTTATCTCTCTTTTGGACAGAATGTCCTCGTGGAGATGGGGGGAGACCTTCCCTCACGCATACTTGCCATCCCCCCATCTCACTCCCATCTCACTCCCTGTCCATCTTCGCATGGGAACCAAGGTCAAAGATAAAACATACGAAATCAACATTACTTGTATTAAAGGAACAATGACTTTTCTATTCACTACAATAAAACCAAGATGGGAACTCCAGACAAGACGCTGCTGCACGAAACTAAATCATTTAAACATTATCATCACTTTCACATAATACATATCTTAGTAATTCGGCCTCCTGCTTGATAATTCACAATGTAATTTCATACAGAGAATATAAGCAAATAAATCATCCTTCACATGACCTATCCACCAGATAGGTTATCAGTACATGATCTGTGGGGGTCCAACACCCGGGCCGCGCACAGATCAGCTGGTCCGGTGCCTCTGTGCACCGGACGTACATGCCGGAAGCAGTTAGCTCCGGCCACGGAATAGCGGCCGAGCTGCAGTACCGTTCAAGTGAACAGGAGCGGACCTGCAGTTCTGCAGCACGGTCGCTATGCTATGTACAGAGCCAACTATAAAAAGTCGCAAAAACATATTAAAACACAAAAGCTGTTTTTTAATGAATACGCGTTTTTGTATGTTTTTGACGCTTTTTACAGTTTTTTTATGTATTTTTTTGCCTCCCATTGAGTTCAATAGAATACATGACTTGTAAAACGCTCCAAGAATTGACATGGCACATTTTTATTTTTTTCACACAGTGCGTAATTTAGTTATAGACGTGTTAAAAAAACCACGCCAAATGCACTAACGGCGCATTTGTCCACTGATGTCAGTCGAATGCTTTAAATGCCTATTTTGGCACATAAATCGTGCTGAAATACAAGTAAAAAAACGCTCTTTGTTCTGGGCCTTAAGATAAAACATGTTTTATCGGGTGAAAATTGCATAGAAAAAACGCGGCAACACGCAGTAATTTTTTATGCAATTTTTACAGCGCAGCCAGAAACAACTCATGTAAATGCACCGTAACATCTTTTCTCTGCATTGGGATTTGCAAATGTTCTTGTGTATGTATGGATTACCAACAGAAAAAAAGTGCATTCTGCGCAATGCAGCAGCAGGATCGGGGTTTGTTCCTGAAGATTTATGAAACAGACAGATCTCAATTACCCAGGGAGCAGAGGCGGCGGGAGGAGGAGGGGTATTTATTAAAACTTGTACAGGTACATGCGAATAAAAGGTTCTGTCGTCCACCGCTTCCAATCAGATTCATGATTCCTGAGTATAAGAAATATGACAGGGCTCTGATTGGTTGCTGCAATCCTCACCGCCTGCAGATATCTCTGTATACATTGATATAAAAACTGTGCAGAGAGATATCAGAGTGGAGCGCAGTGCGGGTGATTTACTAAACTCTCAACCTTCTGCATGATCAGCAGATCTGAACTAACTGCATTGTAGCGATGGCGGCAGGACTCAGTATTTGCAATGATTAGGCTGGATTCACACGAGCATGTTCGGTCCGTAATGGACGGAACGTATTTCGGCCGCAAGTCCCGGACCGAACACACTGCAGGGAGCCGGGCTCCTAGCATCATAGTTATGTACGATGCTAGGAGTCCCTGCCTCGCTGCCGGACAACTGTCCCGTACTGTAATCATGTTTTCAGTACGGGACAGTTCCATGGAGCCATTGATTTTCACGCGCGTCGCACGGACCTATGTTAGTGAATGGGGCCGTTCAGACAGTCCGTGATTTTCACGCAGCGTGTGTCCGCTGCGTAAAACTCGCGACATGTCCTATACTTGGGTTTTTTTTTGCGCAGCACACGGAAGCACTTCCGTGTGTCGCGCGTGATTTGCGCAACAGTAGATAAAGAAATGAAGGAAAAAATAAAAGCACTTCCTTCATTTCTTTTTCTAAACATCAAAACCGCGTGTCATAAGAGCGGGATGTGCGCGAAAATCACACAGCCACGCACCAAACACTGATGACACACGGAACTGCAACGCGGGCAAAACAGACACGTTTGTTAGAAAAACTATTCACGCACATATAAACTATGTCCAACTTTGTAAGCAATTTTTTTTACTAAATATATTTAGTGTATTTATTTAGTAATTTTAAGCAACTTTCAAAATCACTTACTTTTACTTTTAAAGAAACAGCTTTTATGGATCATGTGCACTTAGAAGCGGTTTCGTTCTGTCAAAGCCGAGTCCGTCAGTTCAGCGTAACTGACGGTTTCAGCTAAGAGCAGGTCCTGCGTTTCTCTGAGGCCGCAGCCATAATCACGGTCCGTGATTATGGGCACGGCAGGCCACGGACAGTCACCCGTGCTCCCATTATAAAGTATAGGAGCATGGTCCGTAAAATAAAAAAATAGGACATGTCCTATTTTTTGCGGTTGCTTTCTAAGGCCCGGACACTTTCCTGTAAATATATAGGAAGGTGTCCGTGAGCAATATAAATGAATGGATCCATACTTTGATCCGCAATTACGGATCCGTGTGCATGGGCTCTGACACACAGGATCCAGCTAATAATGATCACATCTAAGTTATGATCGATTTTAGCTAGATCCTGTGTGTCAGACACACGCAGGACCCGATCTGAGCTGAGCCATCAGTTCAGCTGAACTGACAGACTCGGCTGAGACAGAATGATACAGCTTTTATGTATACAGAACACATAGAAGCCGTTTCTTAAAAAGTAAAAAAAAAAAAAATTTAATCACATTTATTTTGAAAGGTGCTTAAAAAACACTAAATACATTCATTTAACCCTTTCACGCATCAGGGGTAAAAGTATGGAGCGGGCTCACGCGCTGAGCCCGCTCCATACGCTGCAGGTGTCAGCTGTGTTTTACAGCTGACAGCCGTCTCTAACGGCCAGCAACAGTGATCGCGCTGTTCTTGGCCGTTTAACCCCTCATATTATGTGGTCAATTGCGACCGCAGCATCTGAGGCGTCATAAAAAGGGGGTGGCCCTTCTCCAATAGCTCATCTCTGGTTGTCATGGCAGTCCAGGGGCTTAACAGAAGCCTGTAAAAATGACTATACACTGCAATACATTAGTACCAGCGGTCTAATGATCGCTGGTTCAAGTCTCCTAGGGGGATTAAGAAAATGTGTCAAAAAAAGTTTTTAGTACTGGAAAAAAATAAACACAATTGGTATCGCTGCACCTGTAAAAGTCAGAACTATGACAATATTATTTAACGTGCACAGTGAATGCTGTAAAAATATAAAACGCCAGGATCGCTGGTTTTTGGTCTACATAGCGGTAAAAAATAAAATAAAAAGTAATCAAAAAGTTGTATGTACCAAAAAATGTTACCAATAAAAACCACAGCTCGTGCCACAAAAAATAAGCCCTCACACCGCTCAACTGATGAAAAAATAAAAAAGTTATGGCTTTCAGAATATGGAAAAAAAAATAAATTTTTTTTTTCTAAGAAATAGTTTTTCCTATGTAAAAGTAAAACATGAAAGAAACTATATAAATGAAAAAAATGAAAAATAAAAAAAATGGCTTGGACTTTAAGGGGTTAATAAATAAAAAAAATTGCTAACAAAGATGTACATATGCTGCAGACTTTCAAATCCATTGCATGCCCTTCTTCTGGATTTAATTCGGATTTAACCCATTGCAATGCAAATGTTGAAATCTGTTGCAAAATGTGCAGTGAAATCCACAGTAAACACACGTTCTTATTTTGCTGTGGATTTCAACTTTGTGAAGCATGGAGAGCACTAGAGTAAATGACGCCCAAGGCACTGTTCACATCTGCATCTGTCATAGGAGCAGAACAAAAAAACGGAGCAGCCGGATCCGTCACATTATGGACCCAACAGCGCCTAACTGAACTTATTGACTTTTATGGGTTCCGTCAGGTTTCCGTCACGGTGTCTGTCATTTTGCAGGAGGCCAGCAATTGGCTGCAGTGGCAGGTGACGGTGAACGGCACCTGTCAGCAGCAGAATCTTCCGGGACCGGAGCCGTGAAGAACAAGCACTCAGCGCTGGAGGGGGTGAGTATTGTTTTACATTTTATACCATCCCCTGCCCTACTGCCAATTTTAAAAAGTCCCGTATAACCCCTTTAAAGCAGATTCACAGCTGTGGCATTAAAAATGATATTTAATAATATAATATAAATCTGGGTGATGTTTACCTCTATGTATTTTCTTCACTGTTTACTCTTTTTAAAAAAATAAATAAAATAAAAAAATCTGCTCCATTAGGATACAGCAATGTCTTCAGCTTAGCTGCTTTGTCTATTGGAGTCTGAAATCCACCTCTTCTCTCACCAGTTGCCAAAGGTCCGGCTTTATACCTCCCCCATGCTTTACACTGCATCTCTGCCTCTTCAGATTGGCTGATATATATATATATATATATATATATATAAAAAAATAAATTTAAGCCAATTACCGTTACAGCAAAGACAGAACGGACGCCAGAACAGTTGAAATCTCACGCGGTAGTCCCATAAATATTTCTTCAAATGGGGGACCCGAGTACTAGAAAAAAACGCTACAGATTCAATCATTCACCATCCCACTAGTGATTTTCCAGTCTTTTCCTCGTGATGGCCGAATCATGAGCCTACTGAATAATGCATTTTACATGACCTGCCAGGAAGAGTGGAGGAAGGGATATGACAGCTACTCTTAACGCATTTCAGACTCGGAAAAGGGGTTGTCACACTTCAGGCCCATGCCACCATTGTCTCGACAACCTACGTTGGCTCTTTACTATACTAACACTAACTATTCTTGTCCATAGGGGGCAGTATTATAAATACCTGTACAGAAATGTTGTGACTTACAAATTAGTATAAAGTTTAGTAACAATAAGCACGTATATCATGGAAAATGATCTATCTGTATAATAGTTACAACTAGTTCCCACTTGCCGCCACTAGATGTCACTGTGGCCCTTATATTGTCCTGCACCGCCATGTGGGTCAGTTTTATCCTGTAAGAGGATCAAGTCACAGAAGTAGCACATCCTGCCATTAACTCCTTAGCTCCTGGGACTATTATGAATTGTTGTCTATATACATATTAGGATGGACCTAAAAAAAGTTGTGCGTCAGTGGCGTTTTTGTTCCAAACGCGGCATGCTCTGGGTATGGTGTATTTATTATAGGCTTTTTATAGGATGTACAAAATGACACCAAATTAAAAAAATGGCATCAAAAAGTCATGTTACATTTTAGTAACGCTACGTTTTTGGAAGCGTTTTCTTGATGCAGTTTAAATGGCTAGGATAAAAATCTGTGTGAAGGAGGCCTGAAGCTGGGGTCCCACGTAGCCTAAATACTGCGGAATTTCAGCAACGGAATTCTGTGCGGAAAATCCACAGCCTTTACAGTAGCAGCAAAGTGAATAATTTCAGCCACACGTTGCGGAAAAAAGTTGCGGTAAGTGTTCTGCGGAGTGACTTTCAGGTCCGCAGCATGTCAATTTATGATGCATATTCTGTCCGGAGATGCTGCGTGTTTGGCCCATAGATTTCAATGAGGAGCATAAATTTCACATTAAAATACGCAACAAACTTCTGACATGTCAGAAGTTTGGATTGGTGGGGGTCCAAGCACTGAGACCCCCACTGATCACTAGAACGAAGCAGCTGAAGTGCTCGTGTGAGCGCTCAGCCGCTTCGTGTCTGTTCGGCTTTTTCCGGAAAGCCGATGTATCGGAGTACGGGCTCATAGACTTTCTATTGAGTCCGTACACGATACATTTATTTCCGGAAAAAGCCGAACAGACATGAAGCGGCTGAGCGCTCACACGAGGGCTTCAGCTGCTTCGTTCTAGCGATCGGTGGGGGTCTCAGTGCTCGGACCCCCACCAATCCAAACTCCTGACATGTCACTATGACATGTCAGGAGTTTGTCAAACGTTTAGCTACACTTTTAGGCCGGATTCACACGAGCGTGTGCATTTTGCGCATGCAAAAAACGCGGCGTTTTGCGTGCGCAAAAGGCACCTAACAGCTCCGTGTGTCATGATCATATGGTGCGCGGCTGCGTGATTTTCACGCAGCCGCCATCATTATGACACTCTGTATGTTTGTAAACAGAAAAGCACGTGGTGCTTTTCTGTTTTCATTCATACTTTTCACTGCTGTTGCGCGAATCACGCACGTTCCACGGAAGTGCTTCCGTGTGGTGCACGTGATTTTCACGCACCCATTAACTTCAATGGGTGCGTGATGCGCGAAAAATGCAGAAATATAGGACATGTCGTGAGTTTTACGCAGCGGACTCACGCTGCGTAAAAATCACGGACTGTCTGCACGACCCCATTGCGTTACATATGTCCGTGCGAGGCGCCTGAAAATCACGCGCATTGCACAGACGTATTACACGTTCGTCTGAATAAGCCCTAAAGATAAGAATAAGACGTTGCATAGCTAGCAATTCCCTAATATATGCTAACGAGCAGAGCGGTCCGATAATAACCTTATGCAGAATTGCAGAAATGGCGCATACAGGGTGGGAGCTGTCAATTTTTGGGTTATTATTGTATCAATCTGCTTGGAGGGAGCAATTCCAATGAAAATTAGGAAATTACAAGTTATGCAATTTCTTTATCGTATTTTGTAAAATGTAACAAAACTTTCCTTCCAGTTCAGGACCGGGCTATTTTGAGCCTTCAGGACCAGACACCGTTTAGCCCTTTTAACACGCGTTAGTTAAAGGCTGCATTCACACGAGCATGTTCGGTCCGTAATGGACGGAACGTATTTCGGCCGCAAGTCCCGGACCGAACTCAGTGCAGGGAGCCGGGCTCCTAGCATCATAGTTATGTACGACGCTAGGAGTCCCTGCCTCTCTGCAGGACAACTGTCCCGTACTGTAATCATGTTTTCAGTACGGGACAGCAGTTCCACGGAGAGGCAGGGACTCCTAGCATCGTACATTACTATGATGCTAGGAGCCCGGCTCCCTGCACTGAATTCGGTCCGGGACTTGCGGCCGAAATACGTTCCGTCCATTACGGACGTAATGTGCTCGTGTGAATCCAGCCAAACAGCTATAACTTTTTTATTTGTTGGGCTAGCTAGATTTTTGCGATGTTTTTTCCGTAGACAATGCAGGTTTATTTTTTTTTCATTTCTATACACATCCTTTTTGCTATTTTAGAATTTTTAGGCTTAAAGTTTGAAAATAATAGTAAGAAAATAAGCCTTTTTACTTTTTAGCTATTTTCTTCTGGTAATAACATATATTTTTACCCTAAAATAGACCTTTTATTTGTGATAACCATTGTCTACCGTAAATTTTAATATATTACATGTCTATTTTAGGGTAATTGGCTCAGGGCTAGCGTTACGACAATGATTCGCGGGGGGGGGGGGACGTTTTTTTGGGGGTGGGTATTTTATGTGTATTTATTATTACTTTTTTTTGCACTTTATTTTACTTTTATTTTTTTATTACTATGGTCTGTCCCTCAAAGGTCAGAAAAGACCTTTGGGGAACTTTTTTTTCTTTTTCTTCTTTTACACCATGTTTCTCCACTGTAACTGGGGCTGCAGGGAAATCAGCCCTCTCATAGTGACTATTGTCACTAATAGGGCTGCGCTGGGACCCAGCAACAGTCTGCCGCTAACGGAATCCCGGCGATCATGTGACCAGTCACATGATCACCGGGACCAATAGAGGCAGCGGCGCTGCTGATGCCTCTGTTCATATACACAACGCGCATTGAGCGCTGTGTAAAAGAGATCAGAGAAGACAGAAGCAGCAAAAGCTGCTTCTATCCTCTCCTCAGGGTCCCCGACATTCAGCTGCCCGATCGCTTGTGCAGTAAGCTAAAACCCGCGCCGTAAATAGTATATGGCGCCATTTTAAGGACCCTGACAGCTGGCCGTAAATACACAGCCAGCGGTCAGGAACCAGTTAAAACTCTCAGACCACCATGTTTTAACAATAATTAACTTTTTATTCCTGTTTACATTTACTATTTTCTTATTGTTTAAAGAGGTGGCTTAAAGGGGTTGTCCCACCATTAAATATCATATTAATTGTATAGATCAGAACAAATGAACAATGTTTGCCATTGACATGCTGTTCAAATAACGAACCAGTAACGAGTGATGACATTTACTTACAGATGTAATAGTATGGCACCACCTTGTGTTCAAAGTGTATAGCACGTCCGCCTACTGAGCTGAGTGCTGATGCATACACATGCTTAGTCACTCTCCCCACAGCCAGATCTCTCTATAGTGATTCTCTAGGTTCACTGCAGAGCAGCCAATAGAAATAGCTTTCTGCCCTGCTTGTCAGGGAAGGAGCAGAGCATCTGCAGCAGCATAGCAGTATAGCTGAGGACACTCCTTTTGCAGGGGAAATAAGAATTCACTATATGGTGAGCTGCCAGATAAGGAAGATGACTGAGGCCCCATGCACACAAACTTAAAAATGCCCGTAATTACGGGGCGTAGTTACGGCCCTTTATTACGGGCCCATAGACTTTATTGGCCACGGGTACCTTCCCGTTTGCTTTGGGGAAGGTGCCCGGGCGTGTGAAAAATATGTAACATGTCCTATTTCAGGCCGTAATTACGGCACGGCAGGCCCATAGAAGTCTATGGGGCTCCTGTAATTACGGGTGGCTACGTGTGCACCCGTAATTACGGGAGCGTTGCTAGGCGACGTCAGGGGATAGTCACTGTCTAGGTTGCTGAAAGAGTTAACTGATCGGCAGTTAATAGCTGGAGTTAATAGTATTAAAAGTTAACTTACCTAGAACTCCCTGCTTCTTCCTCCAGTCCGGCCTCCCGGGATGACGTTACATCCCATGTGACCGCTGCAGGCCAATCACAGGCTGCAGCGGTCACATGGACTGCCGCGTCATCCAGGGAGGTCGGACTGGATGTCAAAAGAGGGACGCGTCACCAAGACAACAGCCGGGGTACGTGTGAACTTCTTTTACTTTCAATCGCTGTGGAAACTCTGCCCGAAAGGGCTGCCCCTTCTCTCTATCCATCACTGATAGAGAGAAGGGGCTGTCGATTAGTGCAGAGAAAACGGGTCCGTAAATACGGGTGGAATACTGGGGACAACGGACCCGTATTTATGGGCACGGGTAAATACTGGTGAAATACGGGTCGAATAAGTGTGACAAAGGACCCGTATTTACGGGAGGAAAAAAAATATGTTCGTGTGCATGAGGCCTGACTCTGCTCAGAGCCCCTCCCCAGCAGCACTGATTAACATCAGCACCAAGGGGGGACACAGGGAAGCAAAAATATTGAAAATAATATTTGTTTAAGCTAGAAACTTACTTTATCAACAGCATTTCAGGACTCTTGGTATGAAAATGATTTAAGGTATAACCCCTCTAAGTAACGGGTCTTGAGCTGCAGTACCAGACACTGCTATTTTATCTAATCCTGGACAACCCTGTTTGGCCTCATTCACACATTGCAGATTTATTCGGTATTTTGCATCAGTATTTGTAAACCAAAAACAGGAGTACAGGAAATACAATAGAAAAAATGTATTCTTTTTTTCCCATCGTCTCCTGATTTTTGCTTTAAAATACTGATGCAAAATACTGAGCAAATCTGCAATGTGTGAATGAGACCTTAAAGGCGTATTCCAGCCTCCATCATTTTTCACCTTTCCAGCGATCGGACCCCCACCCATCTAGCATTTGTCACCTATCCCACGGATAGGTGAAAAATTCTGGAGACTCGAATACCCCTTTAAAGGGCTTTACCCATCTCGAACATTTATGGCATATCCACGGGATATGCCATAAATGTCTGATAGATGTGGGTCTCAGCTTTGGGACCTGCACCTATCTTGAAACAGGGGTCACCAAACCCCAGTCCAGCCTGATGAGGCAACAGACACATCCAGGTGGAGAATAAATGGAGAGGTGGCCGCACATGTGCACAGCTCTCTCTATTCATTTCTGAGGGAGTTATGGGAACAGAGCTGGGACCCGCATCTATAAAACATTTATCACATATCCTGCGGCTCTGCCATAAATGTTTAAGTTGGGCATACCACTTTAAATCTGTTAAGGCGGCCACACCCGCAGTCTTAACTCTTGACCAATTAAGTCACCCGGACCAAGCATGCAGGGTGATATATTGACCGTTTCTGGGGATCGGAGGTGCTCGATATCTCACTAAGAATTTCCAATGTGTAGGAAGTCTCGGACATTTATGGCCTTTCTCTGAGGTGGGACCCGCACCTATCTCCAGAATGGGGCCCTGACCCCCGCCCCACTGTTGCTGGTCTCCGGGCACTGAGTTTCAAGGTGGCTGAGAGTACTGAAAGATCTAAGCTCGCTGTTTCCGTACCCCTCGCTACCTCGTAACTCAGTGGCTGGAGCCGAGCAACAGTGGGAGAAGGTGGGACGGGGGTCAGGGGGCTTCATTCTAGGGACAGGTGCCGGTCCCAGACGTGGGAACCACTTCTATCAGGCATTCATGGCGTATCCTGTGGATAACGCATAAATGTCGGAGATGGGAATACCCCTTTAAGGCGTCAGTCTAAATCTGGCCATAGACACAACGATTTCACCAATCGTTCCAATATATTCACGAATGTACCAATATTTTCATAGGTCGACCGTCAATCATCATAGATGCCCCGATATGCACCCCAATTCTCGGTATGGATACTATGCACCGCTTGTATTAGCTGAGTTCTTTCTGTGTATATATATATATATATATATATATATATATATATATATATGTGGTTCCAGAAGCAGCGTATATATAAGCACAGAGTCTTCTCTCCTGGTAATCAGTATGTATGTCTCATTCCTGTCCCACCTGTCTGTCTCATTCCCTTACATACCATGTCTGTCTCATTCTCTACCTGTGTGCCCAGACACCCCCCTCCCTCAGTCTGTCTCCCCAGCACACCTCCTGCGTTCTCTAATCACTCCCCTTCCTCCTACCCCCCTCCATTCTTGAAATATCTCCCTCCTCCTCACTGCCTTGTACCCCTTCACGTCCCCCCTCCTTCCTGTCTTTCCCCTCTCTTTGTCACCCACCTCCCCCTCTTACAGTACCCTAACCCTCTCCACCAATCAGCGTCCTCCTCAGCCTCCCAGACCTGTCTCTCGCACGGCACCCTGGGACACGTGGTTCCTTCCTTTCTCCTAACCATCAGCCGCCTGCTGCTTGAGCACTACAAATCCCGACACAACCCGCGGCCGGCTTCCCTCAGCTTGGCCTGTGATTGGCTGCTGTGTGCAGAATGAATGAAATTGTACAGTATTGTGATATTAGAGGGGCTGCAGTGTTCCTGCTTAATACCCAGCAGCACCATGAACACAGCCCTGCACAACCCCCTCAAATCGTGAGTAAATGTGTGTGGCATGGCTGAAGCCCATGTCCTGCATGTGTGTGTGAGTGCAGGCATGCATGCATGACTAATATCTGTGTTGCAGAACAAGCTATCATCATGTAGAATATATAGGCAATAGGCAGGCTATGTAAAGATCTATCTGCACATACTGCATGGATATGTATGTGATTGCATGTATGTGATCTGTGCAGTGCATCATACATGTGCATGTCATCCATGTCTAGCTTTGCAAGAGACAAGTGCATATGGACCCTATGCACATACATGTAACAGACACCTGGCTGCCATTAGTCAGCAGTTCTGAGTATACATTAGGGGCTTCTATAGAAAGGTCACATGTTAGGAGGCGTCTGGATTGCACAGCAGCCTGTGTGCAGATGTGAGCACCCTATATATATAATGTAAAGGAGCCCTGCAAATAAAGGAGTCATCTATCCACTGTGTGCATATGAAACACACAGTGCCCTTAATTCCCTTGTGCACATCTGGAGAGACTGAACCCCATGTGACCATTCGCTGTGCACCCCTTCACTGCTGGACTGCACGCTTTTCACTCAGCCTGGCACTGGACTCATTCATCCCAGTGACATTTCCCTAGATCCCGCCTCAACATGTATTATAAATGTCCGGACGATATAACGTGGACTCGTACCCCCTGCAGAGCTCTACGACTGACTTTATTACATGTACTATACATTTTCTTATTACACCACCTTTCCTATGGCGTGAATACTTTTGCATCCTTATTGTATTGAACTCGTCTGCCTATACTATTTTTGTATTCTTTTCAGTTTTTTTGGATATAGTGTATTTTTTTTAAGGACATATTTGTACAGCGTGGGGGATGTGACAATGCAAAAAAGTCTCCCAACTACAATTGCCTCGATTTTCTGCGATGTCGCAGTCGCATTTAATGGCGTTGGTAATTTGACTTTGTCGAATCGTGTGCGCTGCAATCTTTTTATGCTACATTACGATCCATATATCTAAAAGATACCAACGCTGTCTGTGACCTGTCTGCGACTGCAGGAATAGTTCTGCCTTCATGTAGTCATTGGCTTTTCATATATATATATGGGGGGCTACGTGTGCTGGCGTGTATATATGTAACCTGACATATGTCATATGATTTATTTAGGGTTGTGGGTTTGTAGTAACCGCTTTATAGTTAGTCGTGTTTTTTATTTACTACGTTTATTACCAGATTAACAGATATTTACCCTTAAAGCCCATGATTTTATGCAGGGGCATAGCTAGGGGGGCAACCGGCGCACATGCCATGGGTACGTAGTGTGCGCCAACAAGCTACTTTGACTTGGCCAGGGTATTAAGATACAGGTCTAGAGCAAACTGAACCTAATCGCCATGTGAAAGAAAGCCTAGCTACGACAGCTCATTGGTCTTTTATTTATTCTTTAGTTTACATTGTCTATATATAGTCAGCAAGTATTAAGACTTGCTTCTTTGTGATAAATCCTCATTACCTATTTTGTTGTTTTTATTTATTTTGTAGTTATTTTTCAGGAAAAAAAATTAAATCTCCTTTTACTGTTTGGAAACCGTCAACAAGCTGCTGTTGACAGATCTGATACATTTTGTGCCTCTATTTAATACTGTAGGTTCATAGTGGTGTCTTGCTTTGAATGGACTGTGTCACTAAAACCTGTTTACAAATAGTAATTGCTATTTAGTGAAAGCGTTTAACCCCGGTTCAGCTTTTGCTATATGTCCATGAATTTTTAGTATGAACGATCAATTTAATCAGCGATCAACAATATTTTTTATCAGCCTTTGCTCATTTACATGGAGTCATTATAGTTACAAATATTTGTTCGGATCTTAATGATAATTGCCTTTATCACCCTCTGATGTTCTGCTGGTTAACAGATTAATTCCCTTTAAAAGTGTTAGCTATTTATATGCTAATCAGACTTTTTGGATGTTCAAGTACAGTATTAAGAAGCTGAGCTAAATAGTGTATTAAGGTGAATAGGCTAAAACTGGAATAAAAATTGGCAGAAGTTTACTAATATGCTTGCTGATAGTTTCCAGGAAACAATATAATTTTTTTTCTGTACAGCAGACTATATAGCTATTCACAATCTATGATGGGCCAAGTGTCAGGCCAGTTGTACACACAATTACTGCACACATACACTGATATCCATGATTTTATTTCTATCAAGACTATGTTTGATCTGCAAACCCATCCTCAACACATAGCCGACTATTAAACTACTAGTTCAGATAGTGGCCAGTCATCCTTACGTGCGGGCCATAAGTGATGCCAAAGGGCAACCACCATGTATTTTGCAGTAGAACCATCTACCACTTCCTACACACTGTACCTGTGATCACCCAGATCATTAAAACCCACTTTTTAATGAGCTGTTTTTGGTGCATGCTCATGTCAGATGTGGGTGCAATAAAAAATTTGCTCAGTCAAATAAAAATATGTATGACTATTTTTGTAAGTAATATAAAGCCCTGGGATGGGAAAGAATTATCATGGTCTGTCCTTGTTGCTCTAGGGGACAGATTTTAACATGATTGCATATTATTTATACTGATATTAGCACACGTGATAAAACTAGAGATTGAGTGTATATTGTTTTTTAGATCTGAACAATTTGTAATTTACAATACAGGATCTGATCTCCTCCACACTGTACAATACAGGATCTGATCTCCCCACACTGTACAATACAGGATCTCATCTCCCCCACACTGTACAATACAGGATCTGATCTCCTCCACACTGTACAATACAGGATCTGATCTCCTCCACACTGTACAATACAGGATCTGATCTCCCCCACACTGTACAATACAGGATCTGATTTCCCCCACACTGTACAATACAGGATCTGATCTCCTCCACACTGTACAATACAGGATCTGATCTCCTCCACACTGTACAATACAGGATCTGATCTCCTCCACACTGTACAATACAGGATCTGATCTCCTCCACACTGTACAATACAGGATCTGATCTCCTCCACACTGTACAATACAGGATCTGATCTCCTTCACACTGTACAATACAGGATCTGATCTCCCCCACACTCTACAATACAGGATCTGATCTCTTCCACACTGTACAATACATGATCTGATCTCCTCCACACTGTACAATACAGGATCTGATCTCCTCCACACTGTACAATACAGGATCTGATCTCCCCCACACTGTACAATACAGGATCTGATCTCCCCCACACTGTACAATACAGGATCTGATCTCCCCACACTCTACAATACAGGATCTGATCTCCTCCACATTGTAAAATACAGGATCTGATCTCCACACTGTACAATACAGGATCTGATCTCCTCCACACTGTACAATACAGGATCTGATCTCCTTCACACTGTACAATACAGGATCTGATCTCCTCCACACTGTACAATACAGGATCTGATCTCCTCCACACTGTACAATACAGGATCTGATCTATTCCACACTGTACAATACAGGATCTGATCTATTCCACACTGTACAATACAGGATCTGATCTCCCCCACACTGTACAATACAGGATCTGATCTCCTCCACACTGTACAATACAGGATCTGATCTCCTCCACACTGTACAATACAGGATCTGATCTCCTCCACACTGTACAATACAGGATCTGATCTCCTCCACACTGTACAATACAGGATCTGATCTCCCCCACGCTGTACAATATAGGATCTGATCTCCCCACACTCTACAATACAGGATCTGATCTCCTCCACATTGTACAGTACAGGATCTGTTCTCCCCCACACTGTACAATACAGGATCTGATCTCCTCCACACTGTACAATACAGGATCTGATCTCCTCCACACTGTACAATACAGGATCTGATTTCCTCCACACTCTACAATACAGGATGTGATCTCCCCCACACTGTACAATACAGGATCTGATCTCCCCCACACTGTACAATACAGGATCTGATCTCCTCCACACTGTACAATACAGGATCTGATCTATTCCACACTGTACAATACAGGATCTGATCTCCACCACATTGTACAATACAGGATCTGATCTCCGCCATACAGTACAATACAGGATCTGATCGCCTCCACACTCTACAATACAGGATCTGATCTCTTCCACACTGTACAATACATGATCTGATCTCCTCCACACTGTACAATACAGGATCTGATCTCCCCCACACTGTACAATACAGGATCTGATCTCCCCACACTGTACAATACAGGATCTGATCTCCCCACACTCTACAATACAGGATCTGATCTCCTCCACATTGTAAAATACAGGATCTGATCTCCACACTGTACAATACAGGATCTGATCTCCTCCACACTGTACAATACAGGATCTGATCTCCTTCACACTGTACAATACAGGATCTGATCTCCTCCACACTGTACAATACAGGATCTGATCTCCCCCACACTGTACAATACAGGATCTGATCTCCTCCACACTGTACAATACAGGATCTGATCTCCTCCACACTGTACAATACAGGATCTGATCTATTCCACACTGTACAATACAGGATCTGATCTCCCCCACACTGTACAATACAGGATCTGATCTCCTCCACACTGTACAATACAGGATCTGATCTCCTCCACACTGTACAATACAGGATCTGATCTCCTCCACACTGTACAATACAGGATCTGATCTCCTCCACACTGTACAATACAGGATCTGATCTCCCCCACGCTGTACAATATAGGATCTGATCTCCCCACACTCTACAATACAGGATCTGATCTCCTCCACATTGTACAGTACAGGATCTGTTCTCCCCCACACTGTACAATACAGGATCTGATCTCCTCCACACTGTACAATACAGGATCTGATCTCCTCCACACTGTACAATACAGGATCTGATTTCCTCCACACTCTACAATACAGGATGTGATCTCCCCCACACTGTACAATACAGGATCTGATCTCCCCCACACTGTACAATACAGGATCTGATCTCGGACACACTGTACAATACAGGATCTGATCTATTCCACACTGTACAATACAGGATCTGATCTCCACCACATTGTACAATACAGGATCTGATCTCCTCCATACAGTACAATACAGGATCTGATCGCCTCCACACTGTACAATACAGAATCTGATCTCCTCCACACAGTACAATACAGGATCTGATCTCCTCCACACTGTAAAATACAGGATCTGATCTCCTCCACACTGTACAATACAGGATCTGATCTCCCACACTGTACAATACAGGATCTGATCTCCCCCAAACTGTACAATACAGGATCTGATCTCCTCCACACTGTACAATACAGGATCTGATCTATTCCACACTGTACAATACAGGATCTGATCTCTACCACATTGTACAAAACAGGATCTGATCTCCTCCATACAGTACAATACAGGATCTGATCTCCCCCACACTGTATAATACAGGATCTGATCTCCTCTACACTGTACAATACATGATCTGATCTCCCCCACGCTGTACAATACAGGATCTGATCTCCTCCACACTGTAAAATACAGGATCTGATCTCCCCCACGCTGTACAATACAGGATCTGATCTCCCCACACTCTACAATACAGGATCTGATCTCCTCCACACTGTACAATACAGGATCTGATCGCCTTCACACTGTACAATACAGGATCTGATCTCCTCCAAACTGTACAATACAGGATCTGATCTCCCCCACACTGTACAATACAGGATCTGATCTCCTCCACACAGTACAATACAGGATCTGATCTCCTCCACACTGTACAATACAGGATCTGATCTCCTCCACACTGTACAATACAGGATCTGATCTCCTCCACACTGTACAATACAGGATCTGATCTCCTCCACACTGTAAAATACAGGATCTGATCTCCTCCACACTGTACAATACAGGATCTTATCTCCACCACACTATACAATACAGGATCTGATCTCCTCCACACTGTACAATACAGGATCGGATCTCCTCCACACTGTACAATACAGGATCTGATCTCCTCCACACTGTACAATACAGGATCTGATCTCCTTCACACTGTACAATACAGGATCTGATCTCCTCCACACTGTACAATATAGGATCTGATCTCCCCCACACTGTACAATACAGGATCTGATCTCCTCCACACTGTACAATACAGGATCTGATCTCCTCCACACTGTACAATACAGGATCTGATCTCCTCCACACTGTACAATACAGGATCTGATCTATTCCACACTGTACAATACAGGATCTGATCTCCTCCACACTGTACAATACAGGATCTGATCTCCTTCACACTGTACAATACATGATCTGATCTCCTCCACACTGTACAATACAGGATCTGATCTCCCCCACACTGTACAATACAGGATCTGATCTCCTCCACACTGTACAATACAGGATCTGATCTCCTCCACACTGTACAATACAGGATCTGATCTATTCCACACTGTACAATACAGGATCTGATCTCCCCCACACTGTACAATACAGGATCTGATCTCCCCACACTGTACAATACAGGATCTGATCTCCCCCACACTGTACAATACAGGATCTGATCTCCTCCACACTGTACAATACAGGATCTGATCTCCTCCACACTGTACAATACAGGATCTGATCTCCTCCACACTGTACAATACAGGATCTGATCTCCTCCACACTGTACAATACAGGATCTGATCTCCTCCACACTGTACAATACAGGATCTGATCTCCCCACACTCTACAATACAGGATCTGATCTCCCCCACACTGTACATTACAGGATCTGATCTCCCCCACACTGTACAATACAGGATCTAATCTCCTCCACACTGTACAATACAGGATCTGATCTCCCCCACACTGTACAATTCAGGATCAGATCTCCACACTGTACAATACAGGATCTGATCTCCTCCACATTGTACAGTACAGGATGTGATATCCCCCACATTGTACAATACAGGATCTGATCTCCTCCACACTGTACAATACAGGATCTGATCTCCTCCACACTGTACAATACAGGATCTGATCTCCCCCACACTGTACAATACAGGATCTGATCTCCTCCACACTGTACAATACAGGATCTGATCTCCCCCACACTGTACAATTCAAGATCAGATCTCCACACTGTACAATACAGGATCTGATCTCCTCCACATTGTACAGTACAGGATGTGATATCCCCCACATTGTACAATACAGGATCTGATCTCCTCCACACTGTACAATACAGGATCTGATCTCCTTCACACTGTACAATACAGGATCTGATCTCCTCCACACTCTACAATACAGGATGTGATCTCCCCCACACTATACAATACAGGATCTGAGCTCCCCCACACTGTACAATACAGGATCTGAGCTCCCCCACACTGTACAATACAGGATCTAATCTCCTCCACACTGTACAATACAGGATCTGATCTATTCCACACTGTACAATACAGGATCTGATCTCCACCACATTGTACAATACAGGATCTGATCTCCTCCACACTGTACAATACAGGATCTGATCTCCTCTACACTGTACAATACAGGATCTGATCTCCTCTACACTATACAATACAGGATCTGATCTCCTCCACACAGTACAATACAGGATCTGATCTCCTCATTACTTTACAATACAGGATCTGATCTCCCCACACTGTACAATACAGGATCTGATCTCCTCCACACTGTACAATACAGGATCTGATCTCCTCCACACTGTACAATACAGGATCTGATCTCCTCCACACTGTACAATACAGGATCTGATCTCCCCACACTGTACAATACAGGATCTGATCTCCCCCACACTGTACAATACAGGATCTGATCTCCCCCACACCTTACAATACAGGAACTGATCTCCCCCACACTGTATAATACAGGATCTGATCTCCTCTACACCGTACAATACAGGATCTGATCTCCTCGAGACTGCACAATACAGGATCTGATCTCCTCCACACAGTACAATACAGGATCTGATCTCCTCCACACTGTACAATACAGGATCTGATCTCCCCCACACTGTACAATACAGGATCTGATCTCCTCCACACTGTACAATACAGGATCTGATCTCCTCCACACTGTACAATACAGGATCTGATCTATTCCACACTGTACAATACAGGATCTGATCTTCCCCACACTGTACAATACAGGATCTGATCTCCCCACACTGTACAATACAGGATCTGATCTCCCCCACACTGTACAATACAGGATCTGATCTCCTCCACACTGTACAATACAGGATCTGATCTCCTCCACACTGTACAATACAGGATCTGATCTCCTCCACACTGTACAATACAGGATCTGATCTCCTCCACACTGTACAATACAGGATCTGATCTCCTCCACACTGTACAATACAGGATCTGATCTCCCCCACGCTGTACAATACAGGATCTGATTTCCCCACACTGTACAATACAGGATCTGATCTCCTCATTACTGTACAATACAGGATCTGATCTCCCCCACATTGTACAATACAGGATCTGATCTCCTCCACACTGTACAATACAGGATCTGATCTCCCCCACACTGTACAATTCAGGATCAGATCTCCACACTGTACAATACAGGATCTGATCTCCTCCACATTGTACAGTACAGGATGTGATATCCCCCACATTGTACAATACAGGATCTGATCTCCTCCACACTGTACAATACAGGATCTGATCTCCTTCACACTGTACAATACAGGATCTGATCTCCTCCACACTCTACAATACAGGATGTGATCTCCCCCACACTATACAATACAGGATCTGAGCTCCCCCACACTGTACAATACAGGATCTGAGCTCCCCCACACTGTACAATACAGGATCTAATCTCCTCCACACTGTACAATACAGGATCTGATCTATTCCACACTGTACAATACAGGATCTGATCTCCACCACATTGTACAATACAGGATCTGATCTCCTCCACACTGTACAATACAGGATCTGATCTCCTCTACACTGTACAATACAGGATCTGATCTCCTCTACACTATACAATACAGGATCTGATCTCCTCCACACAGTACAATACAGGATCTGATCTCCTCATTACTGTACAATACAGGATCTGATCTCCCCACACTGTACAATACAGGATCTGATCTCCTCCACACTGTACAATACAGGATCTGATCTCCTCCACACTGTACAATACAGGATCTGATCTCCTCCACACTGTACAATACAGGATCTGATCTCCCCACACTGTACAATACAGGATCTGATCTCCCCCACACTGTACAATACAGGATCTGATCTCCCCCACACCTTACAATACAGGAACTGATCTCCCCCACACTGTATAATACAGGATCTGATCTCCTCTACACCGTACAATACAGGATCTGATCTCCTCGAGACTGCACAATACAGGATCTGATCTCCTCCACACAGTACAATACAGGATCTGATCTCCTCCACACTGTACAATACAGGATCTGATCTCCTCCACACTGTACAGTACAGGATCTGATCTCCTCCACACTGTACAATACAGGATCTGATCTATTCCACACTGTACAATACAGGATCTGATCTCCCCCACACTGTACAATACAGGATCTGATCTCCCCACACTGTACAATACAGGATCTGATCTCCCCCACACTGTACAATACAGGATCTGATCTCCTCCACACTGTACAATACAGGATCTGATCTCCTCCACACTGTACAATACAGGATTTGATCTCCTCCACACTGTACAATACAGGATCTGATCTCCTCCACACTGTACAATACAGGATCTGATCTCCCCCACACTGTACAATACAGGATCTGATCTCCCCCACACTGTACAATACAGGATCTGATCTCCTCCACACTGTACAATACAGGATCTGATCTCCTCCACCCTGTACAATACAGGATCTAATCTCCTCCACACTGTAAAATATAGAATCTGATCTCCTCCACACTGTACAATACAGGATCTGATCTCTCCACACTGTACAATACAGGATCTGATCTCCTCATTACTGTACAATACAAGATCTGATCTCCCCCACATTGTACAATACAGGATCTGATCTCCTCCACACTGTACAATACAGGACCTGATCTCCCCACACTGTACAATACAGGATCTGATCTCCCCCACACTGTACAATACAGAATCTGATCTCCCCCACACTGTACAATACAGGATCTGATCTCCTCCACACTGTACAATACAGGATCTGATTTGATCTCCTCCACACTATACAATACAGGATCTGATCTCCTCCACACTGTACAATACAGGATCAGATCCCCACCACACTTATCTTCTACCACATTACGTGAGTTCCTTTAATTCTGTATGTTACTGGATCTGATCTAATCAACCCTTTACAATAGCAGTCAGTACAGTAAATTGATCCACCAAATAAATTTGCAAAAATAAAAATTCACATTAAGACTTTTTAACTGAAAATCCACACAGAGGTAAATAAAAATAGTATTGGGGAAGCAATTTTTTGCTGATCATGCAATCGCTGAACATGTTTGCGCTAGCCAATGGTTGCGAACTTTTATTCCATCTTGCTATTTTACACGATAATCTGTGTAAAAGGGTCTTTACAAATATACGTGCAGGTTTGTCCTTTATAATGCTAGATCTTAATCTCTCCAGACCCTGTACAATCTGCCACCACCACGCACAGATTATATAGTACTTTATCCGATTTCCCTTATACACTGCAATACAAGATTTAACCCCCTCCCACCTTTGTAAATATGACAGAGCACCTATGCTATAATATGTGTCCGCAGTTATACAGTATATGATTCCCGTACTTCGTTTTATGGTTTATATGTAATATCAAAAATTGCTTTAAATTTTGTATTTCCTATAAAGAAAATGTAAAAAAGTTAAAAGGGCTTATTTAGAACAACCCGTCTACATTATTCACTTATTGCTGATGAAATTATATATGCACCCACTAAAGTCATCGGATGTCTGTGTAATATATAGATGGAGTGTGTCCACTTCTTTATAGCAGTTGTCCGCTCAAGGGATGCCAAGCTCTCCTGGGTAAAGTGGTTTTCTAAAGTAGACATCCCCTTTAAACGCCAGTATTACAGTTTTGTTGGAAGATCTCATTGTTGTAGGCAATATCTGTTGAATGTCCAATGTATAGGGGTTCTGGTCAAACCGGATGACCATCCATTATGGACATAAAAGAGGATTGCCTATGTTAGATCCTTGGCTGATCATGTTTCGTCATTTTCAAGGTTGAGCTTTGGCAAAGTTGTCTGGTATTCACTCGGCCCTCCTTTCTCCAATGACATAACATGCACGTGCAGAGTGTGTTTGTTAGTCTGGGTATAAGGGCGTTGGTCAAAATTATACTGTTCTCACTACTGTCAAGATCTCCTTCTTTCTGCTCCATCATAAAAGCAGAACAGCGAAAATAACCAGATCTGGTGTAAGATGGACAAAAATTCTCCTGATGAACCATATTGGCTTATAATAGGATACGTCAGGTTCCGCTGTGGTGTTTGTCATTGTGACGGAAAGAATAGACCTGCATGCTGCGCTATTTTACCAGTCAAATATGATAAAACTGCCAACAGATTTTCCAAACAGAGATTTTGGCAGTAGTGTGGACAGTGCCCATGGTAGCCTTTACAAACATCCCCTCTAGAATCTTATATTGTTAAAGTTTATAAAATATCATCTAAAATAATCTGTTGTTTTTGGTGAAAGTAGTGATTCCAACCACATACAAATAAAAATTATATTGAAAGAGTAGCACAAAGTCATTCAAAAAGCAAAAACATGGGGGGTTCATTGATAAGGACCCATTCACATCAGAGTCGTCTTTCCGTTCCGTTTAACCTTTCCGTCAGAGGAACAGATGAACGGAAAGCCAAATGGAAACTATCGCTTCCGTTTGCATTACCATTGATTTCAAAATTATTTGCTTTCAGTTGGTTTCAGCTTGCCTCCGTTCCGCTAGGTTTCTGTTTTCTTTCACGGAAACAATAGCGTAGTCGATAGAAACCTAGAGGAACGGAGGCAAACTTAAACCAACTGTATGGCATATGTCACAGGCATCCGTTTAATGGATAAATCATAGGCTTTCCAATAGCCTTTCATGATGTATCCATTAAACGGATACCATTATGGGTAACGCATCCATTAAACGGATGCCGAATAATGGCATCCTTCACCTAAATTGGTGCGTCTTCACGCACCTAGCTGCCCATTGAAGTCAATGGGTGCGTGAAAACCACGAACAGCACACCGATGTACATCCTTGTGCTGTCCGTCTTTTACGCACCGATTACATTGAAAAAAAAAGAAGTGCTTGCGAGTGTGTGAAAAACGTTTTTTTTTACGCGCGTAAATCTTTCACGCTCGTGTGAATGTCGTCTCACTCTCTTTATTCTATATAACCCCCTTTCTGCATCCTTCTTATTGATTTGTAAGACTCATCTCTATGACTAGATAACAGTAATTTGTATTATTCTGTATACCCTTCCTCTCTTTTATTCTTTTTTGGCTTCCGCGTTAACTCATCCTATTGTTATATATTACCCTCATCGTCCTTCCTACATCTATTTTATTAATCCACAAAATCCAAAGCAGTCTATAACTACTGTAATATTATTCTGCGCTCTCCTCCCTATAATTTATAACCTCTTCTCTATATGACCTCTCCTTGTAATTTCTTCTATTGTCTTACAATATTCCTTAGAGGTGCGCTTCTCACCAGCCCCCTTATTATACACCTGTCCCCACATTTATCTCTCCTGCAAATAATTGTATTTTTGGTTAGGTGTCAATCTGCGGATTCTCTTCCTCATGCCAGGGCCTTTGAAATGTTAATGCACTTGTACTGCTGAATATATACATATATATTGGGATTTGATGCAGCAGGGTGTGCAAGTATTAATGTGTCAGCGCCCTGCCCCCCTCACACCCACACAACGATAAGCTGGAGTCTTCTGTCTGTTCTGCAGGTTGGCTGTCTGGGGGAATACGTGGGTGGGGGAGCATAAAGAAAGGGGAGTATGAATGTGTGTGAGTGGGGGGACGGGACCGGGAAATAAAATGTAGGAGTAGAAGAGGCTCCGATTGATTATTTTGAGAGGTAACGTTATAAATACTTCACGGAGGTATGGAAATGGTCCATTTATTATACTATTTAGAAATATTCTAATCCATTTCTGTTAGTAAAGCATAGAATGCAGCCGCTCATAAACCAGATCCCAAATCCTGCTTTTCAAAGTCGTAATGTTATATGCAGAATTTCAACAGAAAATAGTGAAATGTCTGTATAAAGCCCCAGAAAGGCCCCATGCACACGGCCGTGCCCGTAATCACGGGCCGTCCTTGGGGGTGATCCTCCAATTCTGTTTCTCAGAAAGCTGGTTGACAACATTTAGGCCTAATGCACACAACCGTGTGGTGCTGCCCGAGTCCCGTCTGTGATCCGTGGAAAGGTACGATGTGTCCGATCTTTCCACGGATCAGAGAGTCTGGTCCGTTTTCACAGACCCGGTTCACCCACTAAAGTGAATGGGTCTGAGAAAACTCTTGGATGGTACTCAGATGCCGTGATAACGGCCGTGTGCAACTGGCTCTAGGCTAGGGCTACACAGCGACAAAAGGTCGCGCGGCCAAAGATTGCTGTGTATCTCTGCGTGCATTTCACAAAACTAAAAGGGAATGTGGCCGTTGCATGACCGAGAAACTGACGTTTTATTCCTTTGACGTGGTGGTCGCAAGTGCCACTCCCTATTCTGAGGTACCGCTAGAGTTGTCACTCAAAGCAGAGGGGCGGGGCTTGCAGCGTGCAGTTCATAAGCACCTTCACATCAAGGTCGCATTAGTGGCACTTGCGATTGGCGTCCCGGGGGAACTAAACATAGTTTTCTTAGTCATGCATCTTACATGACCAAGACAAAAGGTGTGTTTAAAATGCCCTATCCCTAAACTTTATTTCTATGCCAGCAGTTTTGAGGCCTCAAATCTGCTGACAGGATTCCTTTAAATACCAAAATCCCAATTTAATGACCCACCTGCAACTGGGTAGAGAATAAAATATTCCTCAGCAACCCAGTCACATGGGTCAAGGGTCTTGAATCAATCAGCTGTTATTTCCAGCTGGACCTTTACTTTACCCACCTTGAGTCGGGAAAAACAGCTGACTTTTGGCGGGAAAATTCCTATAAAACTAAACTGTGCATAAACATAAGAAAATATGAACATAGGATGATTATAATCCCATGCTCATCCCTCCTTATGGTCCGGAAATTCCTACATTCTACAACGTTGCAGTCAAATTTGATGGATTTATGTTTAATGGTTTACAAAAAACAAGTACAAGGTTTCCTAAGCCTTGTTGGCTAAAAAAATTAGAGCAGAGGATTGTAGACATCTGTCTGTGTTTGAGTCTACACCTCTCAGTGAACGGCCAAATTATTATTGCTCTGAAATGAGCTAGATGAAAAGTCTCTATTAGGATCTATTCACACTTCTGTTCCTTCGTTTCGATTGCTTTTGGACAATATAGTGTATTCGGTCAGTAGGATCCATCAGGATCCGACTGAACAGATTCGTAATATCTGTCATGGATCCTTTAAGAAAAGGGAAGCCATGACAGTAGTGTGAACAGAAACATACAGAATATAGCTAAATTGTATTGTATGGAGCAGTATCATCATTTTTCTCTCTGTGATGATCGCATAATATTGCAGTTATATCATTAGAAAAAAAAGGGACATCAAAATGATGGGGGTGTTAGACCTTTGAAGGCCGAAAGTGAACAAATGCTAGTGGCCAGCCCCTAGAAATGTTCTACCATTTCTAGTTCTTTTTTGTAGAGGTTTTTATCAGGCCACCAAAAAAGTGAAATTGGCTGCTGAAGGTGTCTGCTTCATAAAGACCCATGGAAAGATTATCCTTGGCTAAGATTTACATTTAGATTGGAACTTCTAGGCTGAATGGTGTAAGCACTAAAGGTATAAAAAAGATTTCTTGGTGGTCAAATTGAACATTTTGTCTCCATAGATGAACTGACTGTTGTTTAGACGGCTGGATAATAGTTGTATGACCACAAGGGTTAGATTGGCCCACCAAAGTGATCCTCTAGCGGACTCTGGGGGCTTATTTTGATATGATAATAGTGCTCTTCAAGTGCCTCTGAGTTCCAGCAGAAGACAACCCCATCTGGAGTTGACTTTGAAGCAGATTTGGGCGCATCAATTTTTTGGGTGGTTCACAACCTATTCTTACTATTTATATGACTTGTGTGTGTATCAGGTTTTACGATGCAATTAAAGTTGATTCGCGCATGTTCTTTATGGCTGTAGGATGGGTCCTCAGAATAATTTCTTGTAATGGGCCCTGGGTACCCAGGTATTCATTCTGGTTATATAGATAAGCAACTAATAATAATAAATCCCAAATGATATTCCCACTTTCTGATTTAGCTAAGGTGCATTGGTCCTGTATCGGGGAATTATTCATTTCAGAACCTTACATTCAAGCAATGGACCTATGCTATGGATCACCGAGTGCTATGGATCACTTCTTAAGAAATGACAAGGGGTTACAAGAGGAGGGCACCCCTATTACATTCATGACTAAGCATTGCCTTCTAGAGAGAAAAGTATTATTTTACCCCTTATAAAGCGCTGGTGCAGCCGCATCTTGCATATATATAGTCCAATTTTAGGCACCAGTCTATAAAAAATATTTTGGAGAGCTGAAGGATGTTCAAAGAAGGGCAACCAAATATGAGATATGTCAAAACTATATATATATATATATATATATATAATATATATATATATATATATATATATGTACCCTGGAGAAGTGCAGGCTGAGGGGGGATATGATAGCTACATATAAATTTGTAAATGACTCCTATGGAAAACATTGAACCCCACAGAGGACATGTGGTCACTGATTGTGATTAAGGGAAATCGTTCATTGGAGGTCTTTGTCTGGATCAACTGGGTTTTGTAAGAAGAAAATTTGAACTTGATGGATTGGTATTTTCTTGCCGAAAAGATGGAAATCGACATTGGCGTAAAATCTTTTGTTGAGCAGGAAAATTTTTATACAAATTAATGTAGCGCCCACGGCCGCAGACCGCCGCCATCTATCCTCCCCCGGCGGCTGCAGCCGTTAGCTTTTTGGTTTTCACTTTCTTCCTTCTCCTCCCCTGGGATGCCAGGGCATTCTGCCTCCTTCTCCTGGTGACTGTAGGGTGCGCGCACGCTGGTGGTTTCTTAAAGGGCCAGCACGCGCACCACTAAAATGTCTCCAGCCTATCCCTGTACACCCTGAGCTATAGTGTTGGACCTGGCCACTGCTCCTGTGCCTGAGCAAAGTTAAACAAACCTAGTGTTATCCTGCGAAGCTTCCGTATCCTGAGTCCGTTACCTGTTGGTATCCTGTATCCTGAGTCTGTTACCTGTTGATGTCCTGTAGCCTGAGTCTGTTACCTGTCAGTATCCCGTGTCCCCTGGGTGCTTCCAGTAATCCGGCACCAGCGTGCTTCCAGTAATCCGGCACCTGCGTGTGTCCAGCAATTCAGCACCATCCCGCTTCCAGCAATCCGGCACCAGCCCGCTTCTTGCAATCCGGCACCAGCCCGCTTCTTGCAATCCGGCACCAGCCCGCTTCTTGCAATCCGGCACCAGCCCGCTTCTTGCAATCCGGCACCAGCCCGCTTCTTGCAATCCGGCACCAGCCCGCTTCCAGCAATCCGGCACCAGCCCGCTTCCAGCAATCCGGCACCAGCCCGCTTCTTGCAATCTGGCACCAGCCCGCTTCTTGCAATCCGGCACCAGCCCGCTTCTTGCAATCCGGCACCAGCCCGCTTCTTGCAATCCGGCACCAGCCCGCTTCCTGCAATCCGGCACCAGCCCGCTTCCTGCAATCCGACACCAGCCCGCTTCCAGCAATCCGGCACCAGCCTGCTTCCAGTAATTCGGCTCCAATCTGCTACTACCATGGTATCATCTGCCTGTCTCTGCCTAGCTTCTGTTTGGCCAGCACCTACTCCGCTGGGACCACCTCAAGAGGTAGTAACCTGGCAGTATCCCCACAGCGAAGACCAGATACCTGTAGAGGGGTTAAAGGGTGAAGACCGGGGAGGCTGCTTAGACAACGCCCTAAGAGTTGGCTCTACGCCAATCCAGCGGAGTAGCCCAGTGGGTCAACAAACCTGCCGGTAGTTACAATTAACTTATAATGCCAGTTTCGCCATACCAAGGAAATTAAGGCATGTTGTTTGTTTTTCACATCTCATCCACTTTGCTGCTACTGTAATACGCTGCAGATTTTCTGCACAGAATATCCGGTCACGAATTCCGCAATATTTACACTACGTATGAACATACCCATACAGTGTTTAGGTGCCAGATTTCTGCTCTGTCAACTCGATAATTCTGAATTTTGGCGGAGGGATTGTTAAGCCAGCCATAAACGCCTAGATTTTACTCACTGTAAAGAACATCGAGTTGTGTAGGATGTGGATAACGATATGTTTACATCTGTGGCCGAAGGCTCTGCATGCAACACTATTTATGTCTTCAAAATGGTGCATACCGTGAGAGACCCCGACAGACCCCATTGTAATTCCATCATGTCAGTCGGGCACAGGTGGTAAGCGTTGCACGATGGATCTAACACTGCATCTTAGTTTTCATTATAAATGGAACCCAGGACACAGATGTGAACAGAGCCCAAGAGAAGGAGAATCCCCAGGTCTGACCTGGATTTTGTACCACAGATTTTCAGTTACATCTTCCGCTAATCTGCGTGGGGATACCCACCGTTGTTTCCACACGGAATCCCTGTCAAGAAGTGACGTGGCTTTTTTCCAAGATGGAATGCGATCCGAAATCCACGTGTGAATTCGTCATGTGAACATGGGCCGAAGCATAAGGCAATTTTCCACCATGTGGGAATATCTCTGTGTGACGGCCATGATGATAGGATGCTAAATTACACTCAGGCTCCAAGGACAGGTAGATGTCTCTCCTGCCGCTGATGACACACCTGCTCTTCTGTGGCTACCCATAGTTTAATAAGATTCTGAGCAGAACTTAAGAGTTTTATGATTATGTAATATATATTGCCGATTATCCTATTTATGTGCTGGATATCTAGTGGTGAATGCACCTGCTGAGATATTTGCATGGAGAACGTGTGTCAGTGGTTTACTGGAAACTTGCACTTAAAGACGACCTGTCACTTTTAACCTTTTGCTGCATTATTTTATTACTTTTTGATAAAGTTTATAATATTCTTGTAACATGTGACCTGAAAAACTTTGGGCAACTCTTATTGAGTTAGGCTACATACAACTCCAAGAGACCAAGGAATTGGTGATGTTTTAAGAATCAAGCTATATTTACACTGGCGTCATGGCTTCCATGACGCTGTGTAGGATCCGTCGTATGACAGATCAAATTGGCGACTGATTGACCCATTGAGTTGGAGTCTCAAGATTTTGACAAGGTTCTGCATTTCCTCTATATTCTTGCCATCAAAAGTGACAAAACCCTTAACAGAGCCTTAGACCATGATCTTAATGTCTGGTGACTTCTAATATCCTTATAATGAATATATACCACCCATATAGGTATTATTGTATGCTGTGCAGTAAATGTGAAAGTTATTACAAGACAATCAGACATTCCATGACCATAGCTTAGCAACCTTTCGATAGATCTGATTTTAATTTGTAGAGTATCATAGCATATTTCGGAAAAAAAAAATATTTTCTGAACTCTCGGAAAGTTATATTGGTTGTTATGTAGAGTGAGATATAGGTAAAAAAAAATTCTGAACCTCTTTGAGAGATGACCACCTAAAATTGCAGTAAAAAAATGTGACCCTCTCCATGAAGATGACCAATTTACATAGCATATAAAAGAATCAAAAATCTCTCGCATAAAGATCAGGGATTGACTTCTCAAAGAGGTGGTGTTTTGGAGAGGTTTCACTGTATATGTATACTCTACTTTAGGACCATCCCTGATCTAGACCAGAATTTTGGGACTTATGTCATTTTTTTGAATGGAGGTACTTGGTGTAGAAACTTTGAGAAACACTTCTGTAGAGGATTTTTTCTTTACTGGAATTTTGAGTGGTAGTCTCAGAGTTTCCAGTTTATATATATACATATATATATATATATATATATATATATATATATATATATATATATTTATTTAGTTATTTTTTATATTTTTTTTAAATTTAAATGTTTTCTTTTTTTTTTAAAGTACAAAAATGATCAGCCGCACAGTCCCAAAACGACCCAAACAAGTAGATCCAAAAATTAAGCAGCACTCCAGAGATATAGCAAAAGCATGTAGGTGTTTTATTAAGCCATCACCCGACTGATGGATTAATAAAGCATCTACACGATTTTGCCATATCTCCGGAGTGCTGCCTGATTTTTGGATCTATACACACATATATATATATATATATATATACACGCGCAATTTCACAGAATAGTCTCAGGGCCTCTTTGTTTACGTCCTTTACTGGCTCTTATTTTTTTAATACTCATTGCTAACATGGGAATTCTGAAAAAAAAAGCGCAAAATTTAATGCAAATATAACATCACGTCAACCCTAATTTATAAAAACTATATGATCCACTGTATATTCATTCATTATAACGTCCTATATTGTAATGTCTAAACATGAGAGGTGAGGCCTGCTAGACAGGGGTTCTGGACACAAGGACGATAATGCGGGTCAAGAACACAGGGAGGATGTGAAGAAAGAAAAAATGCAGCCCTGGAAAGGAAGGGTGAGATGGGGTGAGGGGGAGGAGTGCGGTTTAATACCGTAGAAATCCTGACATACCACCCCCACCGCCCTCCCTCCATACACCTAATATTATACAGTATTTTTTGGATATTGCAAATGTTCTCCATGGTGACAGATCACTGTATGGTGGCAGACTCAGATTGGGGAATTACATCCACCCCAGGCTTCAGGCCTGACTGCTCGAGAGAACGCAGGGGGGGTGAGGGGAGTGTAGGGGAGGCAGGGGGGATCTAGGTCCTGATTGATAAGAGGGGGAAGTATGGGGAGAGACGTGGGGAGAGAGTGCTCACTGCTCTTTACAAGACATAGAAGCTGCGACTGAAAAAATTTTGGGGGTATAAAAGAAGAAATTGGAGACTGTAAAATAACAACATATTGTATTATTTTAGAAAATACAGACGTATCAATCAGAAATGGTTTGAAGGTCACAGTAATTGACTATAATGCAGATAAGAACTGGTCAATAAAAAAAATGGGGGTGAAATTAATTTAGGCAAAAAAGCCGGAACTTGTACCATTTGCTGTATATACTCATTTATAAATGTACCCGAACTGTGTTATCATGGATATTATGATTTCCGTACAGGATTATAAAGTGCGTGTGTATAGATTACAATTGTATTCTGCTGACTGGGGCCGTCCTGTTCTATTGCCCTCTTAAAGTGAGCAGTTTGAGCAATAGATATATATTAAGAAATTGCTGATGATGCAATTACCTATTACAAGATCATCAAGACAACCCCTTCTATATAGACAGCAGACCTGGTGATCAAATCGGCAGGGGAAGTATCGGCCATACTTTTCCCCAGCAGTGACCGCTTAGGCTTTGTTCACATCTGCGCCAGGGCTCCGTACATGGGTTCCATCGGAGCTTTCCGTCAGGGGAATCCATGAACGGAATCCAAACTGAAACAAATGGAAACTATAGGTTTCTGTTTGCATCACCATTGATTTCAATGGTGACGGATCCGGTGCAAATGATTTCCGTTTGTCACCGTTGTTAAAGGGTTTCGTCGTTTTGACGGAATCAATACCCTAGTCGACTGCTGTTAGGGATCTGCCAGGTACTACGTCTAGGTATACTCCTGGGATTAATCAATCCACACCTGAGGCCAGACCTGTTCGACTGACACCATCTCCCACCAACCAGGGTGGCAGGCTCAGGAGTGGGAGAGCCTATCGCGGCCTGGTCTGTCGGAGTTAGCTCCGCCCCCTGTCCTTTATTACCTGCGCTGTTCTCTCCCTCAGTGCTTGTAATTCTTCTGGATTCCTGGCCTCACTGCTGCTTGCTTCTGCCGTGCTTCTGCCTTGCTGCAGTTCCGCTTGACCTGCTTTGCTTTGCCCCTGGCTTGCTTCGGTCTCCGTGCCCGCTTGGGTGTACTCACTTCGTCCTGGTCCTGACTGTTCGTTCGCCGCTCCGTTTCCTCGTGGCGTTCCGTGGCTACTGCCCCTTCCCTTGCGTGTTCCCTGTTTGTTTTCCCGTGCACTTAGACAGCGTAGGGACCGCCGCCCAGTTGTACCCCGTCGCCTAGGGCGGGTCGTTGCAAGTAGGCAGGGACAGGGCGGTGGGTAGATTAGGGCTCACTTTCCCATCACCTCCTTCCTGCCATTACATAATTACAAGCCCTTACCTAGTCTACCATTTCTCCTACGCTGACGCTATCATGGACCCCCTTGAGACCCTGACCCAGCAGATGCAGGGCCTCTCCCTACAGGTCCAGGCCCTGGCCCAAAGGGTGAACCAGGGTGACGCTGCTTTAGTAGTACCCCTCACCTCACCTCTAGAACCCGACCTCAAGTTACCTGACCGGTTCTCAGGGGACCGTAAGACGTTTCTCTCCTTCCGGGAGAGTTGCAGACTGTATTTCCGCCTAAAGCCCCACTCCTCAGGTTCCGAGAACCAGCGGGTGGGTATCATCATATCCCGACTCCAGGAAGGGCCCCAAGAGTGGGCCTTCTCCTTGGCTCCTGACGCCCCTGAACTTTCCTCTGTTGATCATTTTTTCTCTGCCCTCGGACTCATTTACGACGAGACTGACAGGACTGCTTTAGCCGAGAGTCAGCTGGTGACCTTACGTCAGGGTAGGAGACCGGTTGAGGAATACTGTTCTGATTTTAGGAAGTGGTGCGTAGCTTCTCGGTGGAACGATCCGGCCCTAAGGTGCCAGTTTAGGTTAGGATTATCTGACGCCCTGAAGGATCTGCTGGTTAGCTACCCCTCGTCTGACTCCCTTGACCAGGTTATGGCCCTAGCAGTACGACTTGACCGACGTCTCAGGGAACGTCAGCTAGAACGCTTCAATGTGCTCCCCCCTGACTTTTCTGCGATCCCCCCCGAGGTCCCGTCTCCTCGCCCCTCCACGGAGGACTCGGAGGTACCTATGCAACTCGGGGCCTCCATATCCCCTCGACAACGTAGGGAGTTTCGCAGAATGAATGGTCTCTGCTTCTACTGTGGGGACGACAAGCATCTACTGAACACCTGTCCCAGGCGCAAGAATAAGAAGCCGGAAAACTTCCGCGCCTAAGTGATCATCGGGGAGGTCACTTGGGCGCACAGGTATTTCCCGTTAATGTGAAACGCAATAAAATTTTGCTTCCCTTTCAGGTCTCGTTTGCTGGCCGGTCTGCCACGGGCAGTGCTTTCGTGGATTCTGGCTCATCTGCTAATATCATGTCTGTGGAATTTGCTATGTCTCTAAAGATGCCTTGTATTGATTTACCTTATCCTATCCCTGTAGTAGGAATCGACTCAACTCCCCTTGCTAATGGTTATTTTACTCAGCATACTCCTGTTTTTGAACTCCTGGTTGGCTCCATGCATTTGGAGCAGTGCTCTGTACTGGTGATGCAGGGATTATCGTCTGATCTGGTATTAGGTCTTCCCTGGTTGCAGTTGCATAATCCCACGTTTGATTGGAATACTGGGGATCTCACCAAATGGGGTAGTGAATGTCTTATGTCATGTCTTTCTGTTAACTCTATTTCTCCCCGGGAGGAGGTAAACACGCTTCCTGAGTTTGTTCAGGACTTCGCCGATGTGTTTTCTAAGGAGGCCTCCGAGGTGTTGCCCCCCCATAGAGATTACGATTGCGCTATCGATTTGGTGCCTGGTGCCAAGCTTCCTAAGGGTAGGATATTTAATCTTTCATGTCCTGAACGTGAAGCTATGAGGGTGTATATCCAAGAATGCCTGGCCAAGGGTTTCATTCGCCCCTCGACTTCTCCTGTAGGTGCTGGCTTCTTCTTCGTGGGGAAGAAGGATGGTGGTCTTAGGCCGTGCATTGATTATCGTAACCTGAATAAGGTCACCGTAAGGAACCAGTACCCACTTCCTTTGATTCCGGATCTTTTTAATCAGGTTCAGGGAGCCCAATGGTTTTCTAAGTTCGATCTACGGGGGGCATATAACCTTATCCGCATCAAAGAGGGGGATGAGTGGAAAACTGCGTTCAACACACCCGAGGGTCATTTCGAATACCTGGTCATGCCCTTTGGGTTGTGTAATGCCCCTGCTGTCTTCCAGAATTTTATTAATGAAATCCTGAGAGAGTACCTGGGTAATTTTCTTGTTGTGTACCTTGATGACATACTGGTGTTTTCCAAGGACTGGTCCTCCCACGTGGAGCATGTCAGGAAGGTGCTCCAGGTCCTTCGGGAGAATAATCTGTTTTCTAAGACTGAAAAATGCGTCTTTGGGGTACAGGAGATACCATTTTTAGGGCAAATCCTCACTCCTCATGAATTCCGCATGGACCCTGCCAAGGTTCAGGCTGTGGCGGAATGGGTCCAACCTGCCTCCCTTAAGGCGTTACAGTGTTTTTTAGGGTTCGCCAACTATTACAGGAGATTTATTGCCAACTTCTCGGTCGTCGCTAAGCCTCTTACGGACCTTACCCGCAAGGGTGCTGATGTCCTCCATTGGCCCCCTGAGGCCGTCCAGGCCTTTTAGACCCTCAAGAAGTGCTTTATCTCGGCCCCCGTGCTGATTCAGCCCAACCAAGAGGAGCCATTTATTGTGGAGGTTGACGCATCCGAGGTGGGAGTGGGGGCCGTCTTGTCCCAGGGTACCAGCTCCCTCACCCATCTCCGCCCCTGTGCTTACTTCTCTAGGAAGTTTTCGCCCACGGAGAGTAACTATGATATTGGCAACCGCGAACTTCTAGCCATTAAATGGGCTTTTGAGGAGTGGCGGCACTTCCTGGAGGGGGCCAGACACCAGGTAACGGTCCTTACGGATCACAAGAATCTGGTTTTCCTAGAATCGGCCCGGAGGCTTAATCCTAGACAAGCTCGGTGGGCACTATTCTTTACCAGATTTAATTTCTTGGTTACCTATAGGGCTGGGTCCAAGAATATTAAGGCTGATGCTCTGTCACGTAGTTTCATGGCCAATCCTCCTTCCGAGAAGGATCCTGCTTGTATTTTACCCCCTGGTATAATCGTCTCTGCCACGGATTCTGATTTAGCTTCTGATATCGCGGCTGATCAGGGTGCAGCTCCCGGGAACGTCCCTGGGGACAAACTGTTTGTTCCCCTGCAATACCGGCTGAGGGTACTCAGGGAAAACCATGACTCCGCTCTATCTGGTCATCCTGGCATCTTGGGCACCAAACACCTCATTACCAGAAACTATTGGTGGCCTGGGTTGCCTAAAGACGTTAGGGCTTACGTCGCCGCTTGTGAGGTTTGCGCTTGGTCCAAAACCCCTAGGTCCCGACCTGCGGGCCTACTACGTTCCTTGCCCATTCCCCAGAGACCTTGGACCCATATCTCCATGGATTTTATCACCGATTTGCCTCCATCTCAGGGCAAGTCGGTGGTGTGGGTGGTAGTCGACCGCTTCAGCAAGATGTGCCACTTTGTGCCCCTTAAGAAGCTACCTAACGCCAAGACGTTAGCTTCTTTGTTTGTGAAACACATCCTGCGTCTCCATGGGGCCCCAGTCAATATCGTTTCTGACAGAGGGGTACAATTTGTTTCCTTATTTTGGAGAGCTTTTTGTAAAAAGTTGGAGATTGGTCTGTCCTTCTCCTCCGCCTTCCATCCCGAAACTAATGGCCAAACGGAAAGGACTAACCAATCCCTGGAACAATATTTAAGGTGTTTCATCTCTGACTGTCAATTCGATTGGGTCTCATTCCTTCCCCTTGCTGAATTTTCCCTGAATAACCGGGTCAGTAACTCGTCAGGGGTCTCCCCGTTTTTCTGTAATTTCGGGTTTAACCCAAGGTTCTCCTCCGTCTCCCCTGGTTGTTCCAATAATCCTGAGGTAGAGGATGTTCATCGGGAACTGTGCACTGTCTGGGCCCAGGTTCAGAAGAACCTAGAGGCGTCCCAGAGCGCACAAAAGATTCAGGCGGATAGTAGACGTTCTGCTAACCCTCGGTTTGTCGTCGGGGATTTGGTCTGGTTGTCGTCCAGGAACTTGCGCCTTAAGGTCCCGTCCAGGAAGTTTGCTCCCCGATTTATTGGACCTTATAAGATCATTGAAGTCCTCAACCCTGTATCCTTCCGTCTGGAGCTCCCCCCATCCTTTCGCATACATGACGTCTTCCATGCCTCCCTCCTTAAACGCTGCTCCCCGTCCTGGTCCCCCTCGAGGATACCTCCTGTTCCCGTTCTCACCCCTGAGGGGGTGGAATTCGAGGTGGCCAAGATTATGGACAGTAGGATGGTCCAGGGCTCCCTCCAGTACCTGGTCCATTGGAGAGGATACGGGCCGGAGGAGAGGACTTGGGTACCTGCCCGTGATGTTCACGCTGGGGTATTGATCAGGAGGTTCCACCTTCTCTTCCCCACTAAACCGGGTCCTCTTAGTAAGGGTCCGGTGGCCCCTCATAAAAGGGGGAGTACTGTTAGGGATCTGCCAGGTACTACGTCTAGGTATACTCCTGGGATTAATCAATCCACACCTGAGGCCAGACCTGTTCGACTGACACCATCTCCCACCAACCAGGGTGGCAGGCTCAGGAGTGGGAGAGCCTATCGCGGCCTGGTCTGTCGGAGTTAGCTCCGCCCCCTGTCCTTTATTACCTGCCCTGTTCTCTCCCTCAGTGCTTGTAATTCTTCTGGATTCCTGGCCTCACTGCTGCTTGCTTCTGCCGTGCTTCTGCCTTGCTGCAGTTCCGCTTGACCTGCTTTTCCCCTGGCTTGCTTCGGTCTCCGTGCCCGCTTGGGTGTACTCACTTCGTCCTGGTCCTGACTGTTCGTTCGCCGCTCCGTTTCCTCGTGGCGTTCCGTGGCTACTGCCCCTTCCCTTGCGTGTTCCCTGTTTGTTTTCCCGTGCACTTAGACAGCGTAGGGACCGCCGCCCAGTTGTACCCCGTCGCCTAGGGCGGGTCGTTGCAAGTAGGCAGGGACAGGGCGGTGGGTAGATTAGGGCTCACTTTCCCATCACCTCCTTCCTGCCATTACAACTGCACTATTCATTCCGTCAAAACGACGGAACCCTTACACAATGGAGACAGACGGAAACCATTTGCACCAGATCCATCACCATTGAAATCAATGGTGATACAAACAGAAACCTATATTTTCCATTTGTTTGTTTGGATTCCGTTCATGGGTTCCCCTGACGGAAATGTCTGACGGAAACCATGAACGGAGTCACAACGCAAATAGGAATGAAGCCTTACATGCCGGTCATTCAAATAAATAGCCAACCATGTGATACATGGACGGTGGCGGGGATGGAGGGACGATGACGTTCGCCGAAGACTAAGCTGTTCTTATTTATTGCCTTTCTGTTTTGACTCAGAAATTGGAGTCCCTCTTTCATCTATATTCCCTAAAAGGGTCCAAAAATAGGGATTGTACAGTCAAAGTGGTTTTCAGGTGGTTCTCACTTTGAAGTGCCACAGACCAAGTTATAGCCATACTTAGTTTGTGATGTAATGTTGTGATTTTCTTAATCACCAACCTTTCTTTAAAGAGTAGAATTCTAAACAGTGCAACAGATTATAAGTTCCATTAGTACAAAAAATTTTATTGGGCCCTAAAAAGAAAAGAACATATATTAATAGTGATATGACGGCCCATATGCCCTATACCACACCCGTATACGGACACATTGATTTTGATTCAGAGTACATATAATACATGGAACAAGTACAGTTTAGCATGCATATGCAAGGGACCCTCTTAGCAAATTGTGAGGCCATGTTAACCTTGAGAGGCTGCAATTCCACCCAGGGGCAACAAATTTCACTGTGTAGATTTAACTCTCCTGCATCCTGGGTGCATTTCCTCCCCAAATAGGGATGGGAGCAGTTAATGGTGATTTTTCAGGCTTTACACAATGAATAATTCATTTCATACCTGAATCTCTTTATGCAGCAAATGCAATTTTATGTTCCCTCAAAACTCCAATCAGTCCTCCCAGAGGAATTCATTGAGAACGCAAGGCGCAATCTTATATAGCAGAACTGGAATCTGCGAACATATATATGTGTATATATATATATATATATATATATATATATATATATATATATATATACATACATCTGTATATACACTCATGCTTAGCATTCTCCATATGGGATGTACAAAGTGATTTCTGAAATTGTCTCAGATTTACCCATGTTAGGTCCTGATTTTATAGATTTGTCCTTGTCACAGTGTCCTGTTAATAGTGTATGAAGATGTAACAGTAGTGCACTAGGAGAGGTGAAGATGTAACAGTAGTGCACTAGGAGAGGTGAAGATGTGACAGTAGTGCACTAGTAGAGGTGAAGATGTGACAGTAATGCACTAGGAGAGATGAGGATGTGACAGTAGTGCACTAGGAGAGATGAAGATGTGACAGTAGTGCACTAGGAGAGATGAAGATGTGACAGTAGTGCACTAGGAGAGACGAGGATGTGACAGTAGTGCACTAGGAGAGATGAGGATGTGACAGTAGTGCACTAGGAGAGATGAAGATGTGAAAGTAGTGCAAAATGGGAGATAAAGATGTGACAGTAATGCACTAGGAGAGATGAAGATGTGACAGTAGTGCACTAGGAGTGGTGAAGATTTGACAGTAGTGCACTAGGAGAGATGAGGATGTGACAGTAGTGCACTAGGAGAGATGAGGATGTGACAAGTAGTGCACTAGGAGAGATGAAGATGTGACAGTTGTGCACTAGGAGAGGTGAAGATGTGACAGTAGTGCACTAGTAGAGGTGAAGATGTGACAGTAATGCACTAGGAGAGATGAGGATGTGACAGTAGTGCACTAGGAGAGATGAGGATGTGACAAGTAGTGCACTAGGAGAGATGAAGATGTGACAGTTGTGCACTAGGAGAGGTGAAGATGTGACAGTAGTGCACTAGTAGAGGTGAAGATGTGACAGTAATGCACTAGGAGAGATGAGGATGTGACAGTAGTGCACTAGGAGAGATGAAGATGTGACAGTAGTGCCCTAGGAGAGACGAGGATGTGACAGTAGTGCACTAGGAGAGATGAGGATGTGACAGTAGTGCACTAAGAGAGATGAAGATGTGACAGTAGTGCACTAGGAGAGATGAAGATGTGACAGTAGTGCACTAGGAGAGATGAAGATGTAAAAGTTGTGCAATATGGGAGATAAAGATGTGACAAGTAGTGCACTAGGAGAGATGAAGATGTGAGTGACAGTAGTGCACTAGTAGAGGTGAAGATGTGACAGTAATGCACTAGGAGAGATGAGGATGTGACAGTAGTGCACTAGGAGAGATGAAGATGTGACAGTAGTGCCCTAGGAGAGATGAGGATGTGACAGTAGTGCACTAGGAGAGATGAGGATGTGACAGTAGTGCACTAAGAGAGATGAAGATGTGACAGTAGTGCACTAGGAGAGATGAAGATGTGACAGTAGTGCACTAGGAGAGATGAAGATGTAAAAGTAGTGCAATATGGGAGATAAAGATGTGACAGTAGTGCACTAGGAGAGATGAAGATGTGACAGTAGTGCACTAGGAGAGGTGAAGATTTGACAGTAGTGCACTAGAAGAGATGAGGATGTGACAGTAGTGCACTAGGAGAGATGAAGATGTGACAGTAGTGCACTAGGAGAGGTGAAGATGTGACAGTAGTGCACTAGGAGAGATGAAGATGTCACAGTAGTGCACTAGGAGAGGTGAAGATGTGACAGTAGTGCACTAGGAGAGATGAGGATGTGACAGTAGTGCACTAGGAGAGATGAGGATGTGACAGTAGTGGACTATGAGAGATGAAGATGTGACAGTAGTGCACTAGGAGAGATGAGGATGTGACAGTAGTGCACTAGGAGAAAAAAATGTGACAGTAGTGCACTAGGAGAGGTGAAGATGTGACAGTAGTGCACTAGGAGAGATGAAGATGTGACAGTAGTGCACTAGGAGAGAGGAAGATGTGACAGTAGTGCACTAGGAGAGGTGAAGATGTGACAGTAGTGCACTAGGAGAGGTGAAGATGTGACAGTAGTGCACTAGGAGAGATGAAGATGTGACAGTAGTGCACTAGGAGAGATGAGGATGTGACAGTAGTGCACTAGGAGAGGTGAAGATGTGACAGTAGTGCACTAGGAGAGGTGAAGATGTGACAGTAGAGCACTAGGAGAGATGAAGATGTGACAGTAGTGCACTAGGAGAGGTGAAGATGTGACAGTAGTGCACTAGGAGAGACGAAGATGTGGCAGTAGTTCACTAGGAGAGATGAAGATGTGACAGTAGTTCACTAGGAGAGATGAAGATGTGACAGTAGTGCACTAGGAGAGATGAAGATGTGACAGTAGTGCACTAGGAGAGATGAGGATGTGACAGTAGTGCACTAGGAGAGGTGAAGATGTGACAGTAGTGCACTAGGAGAGGTGAAGATGTGACAGTAGAGCACTAGGAGAGATGAAGATGTGACAGTAGTGCACTAGGAGAGGTGAAGATGTGACAGTAGTGCACTAGGAGAGACGAAGATGTGGCAGTAGTTCACTAGGAGAGATGAAGATGTGACAGTAGTTCACTAGGAGAGATGAAGATGTGACAGTAGTGCACTAGGAGAGGTGAAGATGTGACAGTAGTGCACTAGGAGAGATGAAGATGTGACAGTAGTGCACTAGGAGAGATGAGGATGTGACAGTAGTGCACTAGGAGAGGTGAAGATGTGACAGTAGTGCACTAGGAGAGGTGAAGATGTGACAGTAGAGCACTAGGAGAGATGAAGATGTGACAGTAGTGCACTAGGAGAGGTGAAGATGTGACAGTAGTGCACTAGGAGAGACGAAGATGTGGCAGTAGTTCACTAGGAGAGATGAAGATGTGACAGTAGTTCACTAGGAGAGATGAAGATGTGACAGTAGTGCACTAGGAGAGGTGAAGATGTGACAGTAGTGCATTAGGACAGATGATGTGACAGTAGTGCACTAGAGAGATGAAGATGTGACAGTAGTGCACTAGAGAGATGAAGATGTGACAGTAGTGCACTAGGAGAGATGAAGATGTGACTAGTGCACTAGGAGAGATGAAGATGTGACAGTAGTGCACTAGGAGAGATGAAGATGTGACAGTAGTGCACTAGGAGAGGTGAAGATGTGACAGTAGTGCACTAGGAGAGATGAGGATGTGACAGTAGTGCACTAGGAGAGATGAAGATGTGACAGTAGTGCACTAGGAGAGGTGAAGATGTGACAGTAATGCACTAGGAGAGATAAAGATGTGACAGTAGTGCACTAGGAGAGATGAGGATGTGACAGTAGTGCACTAGGAGAGATGAAGATGTGACAGTAGTGCACTAGGAGAGGTGAAGATTTGACAGTAGTGCACTAGGAGAGGTGAAGATGTGACAGTAGTGCACTAGGAGAGGTGAAGATGTGACAGTAGTGCACTAGGAGAGATGAGGATGTGACCGTAGTGCACTAGGAGAGATGAAGATGTGACAGTAGCGCACTAGGAGAAACGAAGATGTGACAGTAGTGCACTAGGTGAGGTGAAGATGTGACAGTAGTGCACTAGGAGAGGTGAAGATGTGACAGTAGCGCACTAGGAGAGATGAAGATGTGACAGTAGCGCACTAGGAGAGATGAAGATGTGACAGTAGTGCACTAGGAGAGATGAAGATGTGACAGTAGTGCACTAGGAGAGGTGAAGATGTGACAGTAGTGCACTAGGAGAGATGAAGATGTGACAGTAGTGCACTAGGAGAGATGAAGATGTGACAGTAGTGTACTAGGAGAGGTGAAGATGTGACAGTAACGCACTAGGAGAGGTGAAGATGTGACAGTAGTGCACTAGGAGAGATGAAGATGTGACAGTAGTGCACTAGGAGAGGTGAAGATGTGACAGTAATGCACTAGGAGAGATAAAGATGTGACAGTAGTGCACTAGGAGAGATGAGGATGTGACAGTAGTGCACTAGGAGAGATGAAGATGTGACAGTAGTGCACTAGGAGAGGTGAAGATGTGACAGTAGTGCACTAGGAGAGGTGAAGATGTGACAGTAGTGCACTAGGAGAGGTGAAGATGTGACAGTAGTGCACTAGGAGAGATGAGGATGTGACCGTAGTGCACTAGGAGAGATGAAGATGTGACAGTAGCGCACTAGGAGAAACGAAGATGTGACAGTAGTGCACTAGGTGAGGTGAAGATGTGACAGTAGTGCACTAGGAGAGGTGAAGATGTGACAGTAGCGCACTAGGAGAGATGAAGATGTGACAGTAGCGCACTAGGAGAGATGAAGATGTGACAGTAGTGCACTAGGAGAGATGAAGATGTGACAGTAGTGCACTAGGAGAGGTGAAGATGTGACAGTAATGCACTAGGAGAGATGAAGATGTGACAGTAGTGCACTAGGAGAGATGAAGATGTGACAGTAGTGCACTAGGAGAGATGAAGATGTGACAGTAGTGCACTAGGAGAGATGAAGATGTGACAGTAGTGCACTAGGAGAGATGAAGATGTGACAGTAGTGCACTAGGAGAGATGAAGATGTGACAGTAGTGTACTAGGAGAGGTGAAGATGTGACAGTAACGCACTAGGAGAGGTGAAGATGTGACAGTAGTGCACTAGGAGAGGTGAAGATGTGACAGTAGTGCACTAGGAGAGGTGAAGATGTGACAGTAGTGCACTAGGAGAGGTGAAGATGTGACAGTAGTGCACTAGGAGAGGTGAAGATGTGACAGTAGTGCACTAGGAGAGATGAAGATGTGACAGTAGTGCACTAGGAGAGGTGAAGATGTGACAGTAGTGCACCAGGAGAGGTGAAGATGTGACAGTAGTGCACTAGGAGAGGTGAAGATGTGACAGTAGTGCACTAGGAGAGATGAGGATGTGACCGTAGTGCACTAGGAGAGATGAAGATGTGACAGTAGCGCACTAGGAGAAACGAAGATGTGACAGTAGTGCACTAGGAGAGGTGAAGATGTGACAGTAGTGCACTAGGAGAGGTGAAGATGTGACAGTAGTGCACTAGGAGAGGTGAAGGTGTGACAGTAGTGCACTAGGAGAGGTGAAGATGTGACAGTAGTGCACTAGGAGAGGTGAAGATGTGACAGTAGTGCACTAGGAGAGGTGAAGATGTGACAGTAGTGCACTAGGAGAGATGAGGATGTGACAGTAGTGCACTAGGAGAGGTGAAGATGTGACAGTAGTGCACTAGGAGAGAGGAAGATGTGACAGTAGCGCACTAGGAGAGATGAAGATGTGACAGTAGCGCACTAGGAGAGATGAAGATGTGACAGTAGTGCACTAGGAGAGGTGAAGATGTGACAGTAATGCACTAGGAGAGATGAAGATGTGACAGTAGTGCACTAGGAGAGATGAAGATGTGACAGTAGTGCACTAGGAGAGATGAAGATGTGACAGTAGTGCACTAGGAGAGATGAAGATGTGACAGTAGTGCACTAGGAGAGGTGAAGATGTGACAGTAACGCACTAGGAGAGGTGAAGATGTGACAGTAGTGCACTAGGAGAGGTGAAGATGTGACAGTAGTGCACTAGGAGAGGTGAAGATGTGACAGTAGTGCACTAGGAGAGGTGAAGATGTGACAGTAGTGCACTAGGAGAGGTGAAGATGTGACAGTAGTGCACTAGGAGAGATGAAGATGTGACAGTAGTGCACTAGGAGAGGTGAAGGTGTGACAGTAGTGCACTAGGAGAGGTGAAGATGTGACAGTAGTGCACTAGGAGAGGTGAAGATGTGACAGTAGTGCACTAGGAGAGATGAGGATGTGACCGTAGTGCACTAGGAGAGATGAAGATGTGACAGTAGCGCACTAGGAGAAACGAAGATGTGACAGTAGTGCACTAGGAGAGGTGAAGATGTGACAGTAGTGCACTAGGAGAGGTGAAGATGTGACAGTAGTGCACTAGGAGAGGTGAAGGTGTGACAGTAGTGCACTAGGAGAGGTGAAGATGTGACAGTAGTGCACTAGGAGAGGTGAAGATGTGACAGTAGTGCACTAGGAGAGGTGAAGATGTGACAGTAGTGCACTAGGAGAGATGAGGATGTGACAGTAGTGCACTAGGAGAGGTGAAGATGTGACAGTAGTGCACTAGGAGAGAGGAAGATGTGACAGTAGCGCACTAGGAGAGATGAAGATGTGACAGTAGCGCACTAGGAGAGATGAAGATGTGACAGTAGCGCACTAGGAGAGATGAAGATGTGACAGTAGTGCACTAGGAGAGATGAAGATGTGACAGTAGTGCACTAGGAGAGGTGAAGATGTGACAGTAGTGCACTAGCAGAGGTGAAGATGTGACAGTAGCGCACTAGGAGAGATGAAGATGTGACAGTAGCGCACTAGGAGAGATGAAGATGTGACAGTAGTGCACTAGGAGAGATGAAGATGTGACAGTAGTGCACTAGGAGAGGTGAAGATGTGACAGTAATGCACTAGGAGAGATGAAGATGTGACAGTAGTGCACTAGGAGAGATGAAGATGTGACAGTAACGCACTAGGAGAGGTGAAGATGTGACAGTAACGCACTAGGAGAGGTGAAGATGTGACAGTAGTGCACTAGGAGAGATGAAGATGTGACAGTAGTGCACTAGGAGAGGTGAAGATGTGACAGTAGTGCACTAGGAGAGGTGAAGATGTGACAGTAGTGCACTAGGAGAGGTGAAGATGTGACAGTAGTGCACTAGGAGAGATGAAGATGTGACAGTAGTGCACTAGGAGAGATGAAGATGTGACAGTAATGCACTAGGAGAGGTGAAGATGTGACAGGTGTTTTAATTTGCAGTGTTTATAGCAGAAGAAAAATAATTTTTTTAATTTTTTTTAAAATCATTTTTTGCTTCCATGTGTTTCCTTTGGTGCTGCTGCTAATCTGTGTTCCTGGTGGCAGGGGCTCTGAGCAAAATCAGTCTCCTTCCCCTTCTGGCAGCTGAGCATATAGTCCCCTCTGGCTTCCCCTGCAAAAGGAGTCTTCTCATATAAAAACCTGACACTAGTGCAGCTGGAGGGAGGAAGAGGTGACACAGGTGGTCTAGGAGAAATTAATTGACTATAATGCACTAGGGGATGAAGAGGTGAGACCAGTGATCTAGGAGAGATGAAGTGGTGGCACTAATACATTAAGAGAGGTGAATCGGTGAAACCAATGTTCTACGAAAGATGAAGAGATGACACCAGTGGTCTGGAAGATAAATAGGTGACTCTACTGCACTGGATATGATGAATAGGCTACAGTCGGGCATTCGATGAGTTGAAGAGGAAGCACCAGTGGTCTAAGAGAAATTAAAGGGATCCTGTCATCAACATCTTACCTGTTAAACTCGCCTGACCCCTCAATGGCCGCAGCTGTCCAGAGTTCGTTCCTGTTCTCTTCTTTCCTTAAGTCCTCCTCTGTCGGTAAATATCGTCGTTTAAACTTTTCCCGCCTTTTATGGTAATTATTTTCCCTCTGGGATGCAGCCTCTTAACCCCGCCCACCGTTGCCACCTGTCCGGCCCTGACTGGCTAAGGAGCTGTCAATCAAAAAGAAGGAGGTGGAGTCCACTCTGAGACGCTGGAGGAATGAAAATCTGACTCTTTTCAGATGAAGATTTGACTCTTTTCTGCTCATTTGCATACGGCGTGGGACCACTGAAAAACGGAATACTAAAGCTACAGAGCTTACTTAGAACATATTTATAGCTTAGATGACAATGATTTTTCACCCACTTTCACCAGGTATTGCTGGCTTTATAGCTAAAATGCTGGTGACAGGTTCCCTTTAAGTGGTGGCACTTATGTATAGGGAGAGGCGTATCAGTGATACCAGTGGTCTACTAAAAATAAACAGGTGACACCAGTGGTCTAGGAGAGCTGAATAGGTGACACTTGTGTATTGTGTAAGAGAAAGAGAGGACTCATATACACATCAATATGTGTGGGTGACACAAAGTATTATACAACCATAGCATAGGATCAAATTACCTTAAATGAAAAGATAATTTAAGGGACTGAAAGTTTTTTTTTTTACAATTACATTTTTGAAAGATTGCAATATTTTATTTAAAATTATTATTATTTCTCTCCATTTACAGTGTGCTGGGTACAATATGACTAGAATAATGGAGATATGTTTTGCAGTATCAGTGCTTTTAGGCCTCATTGCAAACCATTTATTTCTCTGCTAAGATGCTGTTAACAAGCACGATAATTATTCAGGAAATATTTCACACCCGAATATTTTATCACTCCATAATCTGCACCTGGACTGGGTAAGCGGAAATGTTCACACCAGCAGATGTGACATGAGCTCTGTAGTGGAGGCTTTACAATTGTATTATAGAAAAAGTCTTTAGATTAAAGGAGAATAATCTGTACTTGTTCTCTGCAGCAGCAAACTAGGGCAAGATGAGACTTCTTCAGACAAAATAACCATATTGAGATAATCGGGAAAATGATATACAATATATCGTAATAACAGGTAATACAAGAAAAAATTGTAAAAACATTTGTATACAGTATTTATACAATCAGGGATTTACATAAAGAAAAGATAGACCCATTGCCAAATCCAAAATGCCGCCTGCTTGCTGGTGCTTTAGGCCATCACACGTGTGAATCCTGGGAACGGAGCGCCCTGAGGTTGTTGTCTCACCCATTACTATGTCTGGTAGCAGATGGGTGACAAACCTCTGACCCCTCTTAATTTGTTTGCTAACGTTGCTTTTGGAGACGTGGAGCCATGTACAACTTCAGGTGGAGTATAGCAAAGATTAGGTACAGTAGGTCTAGCATTAGATGGGCTGATGCTCCCTCCTATAGTAAATGGACATGCTGTCACTATGGTATATAAGCCCCTGTTATCAATGTATATATATATTGTTGCCCTGATATTTTAGAATATACTCGCAGCCCACATGCGGCTTGACGGCCTCTTTACTGCAGCACCTTACTCTACAAACTTGTGAAAAATAAGTGTCCAGAATTTAGTCTAGGATTCCTGTCACTGTCCTGTTATACCACACGGTGAGAAAAGACATCAATCATAGATCACTTGTGCCAATGGACTTCTCCAGTCTCTGAAGAGATAGCTCAGGAAGAGCACTATACAAATCAGGGGGCATTGGCATAACAAGGCCTTGGGACATATAGAGAAAACCATATTGAGATTAGAATCAGGGTTTGTTTTTGAACAGTGGGGCTAGGGCTAGCCTTACATTTGCAAAATTCGCAATGACCAGGCCTTCTATGATGCCCCGACGCAAACTTGAACAATATTTAGCCATTATTGTGGTTAACAAAATGCTGTTAGCAAGCCACCCCTTATATACAGTGCTGTGAAAAATTATTTGTCCCTCACCCGATTTCCGCTATTTTTGCTAATTTGTCACATTTACATGTTTCAGATCATGGAACTAATTTTAAGCCCTTGCCGACATTTGATGTAGAGTTACATCACAGCCGGGAAAGGGAAGTATGGAGCGGGTTGATGGCTGAGCCCGCTCCATACTCTGTGGGGGTCAGCTGTATGTTATAGCCGACACTTCACGGCAAGGGCCAGGATCGAAGATAACTCAGATCCCTCCCGTTTAACCACTTTGATGCCGTGGCCAATAGCGACAATGGCATCTAAGCCATTAGAAAGACGGGGTGGCCCCTTCCAACAGCCCTTCGGTCTTCCATCCTTCTGCTCCTATTAAGCACTACCAGAGGCAGTAGATTTTAGTATATTGTGCAAGTGAGCCAACAACTGCTAGTTCAAGTCCCCTAGGGGGACTAATAAGAATAGTAAAGAACAGTTATATAACTCTTTTCCCATTTTTCTACAAAAGTAAAGTTAAAAAAATAAACATAATTTTTATCGCAGTGTTCGTAAAAGTCTGAACTATTACATTATAAAAAAATGTTAAACTTCAATGGTGAACGCCATAAAAACAATAATTAAAAACACCAGTATTGCTATTTTTTGGTTACCTTGTCTCCCAGAACTGGTCAGCAGTGGTTGGCGCCTTCTAACTCTCCCATGAATGCCATTATTGCCCGGTGTCTTTCCTATTGTGGAATCGTGTACATTTACCGTAACTGAGGCAAGTGAGGCCTGCAGCTCTTTAGATGTTTTTCTGGATTATTTTGTGACCTCCTGGGTTAGTCGTCGATACACTCTTGGTGACATTTTGGTAGGCGGGCCACTCCTGGGAAGGTTCATCACGGTTCCAAGTTTTCTCTATTTGTGGATAATGGCTCTAACTGTGGTTCGCGACCCAGGGCCTTAGCAATGGCTTTGTAACCCTTTCCAGACTGGTAGATTTCAATGACGTTGTTTGGCATCTGTATGTGAATTTCTTTAGGCTGGGTTCACATGGTGCGGTTTTTTTTGCGTTTTTAGCATGTGTTATTTGTTTTGGTTGATGAACTCCCATTGAGAGACATGGGAGTATGTACCGAAACAAAAAAAACTACGTGGTATCAAGTGCTGATTTTTGAGGCCTTCTCGCCTGCTTCACATTCCAAGACAGTTTCTATTTAAAGAGGATCTGTCACTAGTTTAGTAAAATGCCGAATCTAGCTAATCTAATAGGCGCTGTCACACTGATAATGCTGGTGAAAATTGTGCTCCAAAACGTTTACTATTTTAAAAGTTATGATTTATTTATGTAAATAAGTAAATGAGCCTATACCTGACAAGTGGGTGTCAATACCAGCGATTCTCCTGAGGTGGAGCCTCCTCACAGCCTCTGACGCTGTCCTATCAGCATGAAGCTGCTTCACACAGTGTGAGAGACTGAGGCTGGAGGGGATCACTTAAAACAGCTTTATCTCCGACTGTGGACCACCTAGAATAGTGGTTCTGGTTTCATATGAAAGATGATATTCTAATCTTTCATATGACACTGCAGTTTTAGCTGTGAAACAACCGGAGAAATCACCAGTTGAAAACACAGTCGGCAATGGAAGCTGTATACTATATGATCACACTGTATTGCTGGGCAGGGAAGGGGGAGAAGCTGTATGCTGATTGGACAGAGTCATACAGAAACCATTGCACTGCCCAGGGTGCAAAGAAAGAGTAACCTCCCATTTGGCAAGTATAGCCATATTAGCATATTTTGAAAAATGGTCATAACTTTGCAAATAATAATCGTTTTTGAAAAAAAATAAAAAATCACAATGTGGTGATCAACATCATAGCGCCTATTAGATTAATTAGGAGATAGGGAAATAATAAACTAGTGACAGATCCGCTTTAATGATGTTTAGATGTAATTAATGCTTGGGTGTGGCTAGTGAAATTGAACCCAATTGTAAGGTTAACTGGTTGATTTAGTAGCCAAGGGGGCAATTACTTTTTTTTTACACAGGGCCAGGTAGGACTGAACAGCATTTTTGCTTCAATAAATTAAATCATCATTTAAAAACAGCATTTTGAGTTGACTTGGCTTATCGTTCTCTAATATTAAAGTAGTTTGATATCTTAAACATTTAAAGGCTATGGACACCTGTAATCTGTCACATCTAAGTTCATAATTTAGATATCTATTACCGGTGGATCCTGCGTGTCAGAGACAAAGCAGCTGTATCTCATAAAGTTAAGTTTTTTTTTAATAAAAAGTAATTACAAAGTTGTACTAATCACACTGATGGACATTTTTTTTTAAAAAAAAACAAAAAACGATTTCAAAGGTGTACATAGTGTTTAAGTGTGACAAATGTGACAAAATATAAGAAATTGTAAAAGGGGCAAAAACTTTTTCACAGCACTGTATAATGTAAAAAATAATACAGCAACCTGAATTTGAGTGATATTCTGATCCTATATACTGCATAGTATCAGAGCTGAAATCTGTATACGGTGTTTGAGAAATATACAAACTACTACCTAGATACTATACAGCGATTCTTCTCAAACTATGAGGCGCCCCTTGGTTGTTGGTGAGCTGGGGGGGGGGGGCAGTTTTGACAGAAGTGATCATAAGCTGCACAGGTCTTGATATGGTTTAGTAACACTGACTCCTTTTGTGCTTATTTTAATCTTCTAAGTTCAGGAGACCAATTTTAACCCCTTCATGCTGTAGCAATTTTTTGTTTTTTTAAGTTTAGTTTTTCTTCCCCACCTTCTAAAAGCCATAACTTTTTAACTTTTCCATCAACATAGCTGTATGAGGGCTTGTTTTTTTGCGAGACGAGTTGTCGTTCTTTAATGCCATTTAATGAAATATGCACAATCGAGTCACATTACTATGACCAGCAGCTAATATCCAGAGTAACCGCCGTGGGCAGCACGGACAGCAGCTAGACGGGCCGGGAGTGACTCAATAAGGTGCTGGTAGGTTGTCTCCGGTACCTGGAGCCATGCTGACTGCAGAGCATCCCACATATGCCGGAGGGTGCGTGGGGGAGGATCCATAGAGTGCTTAAGATGATCGAGGTGGTCCCGCAGATGCTCAAGTAGGTTCAAGTCTGGCGAATTAGGGGGCCAGGGAAGTACTTGGAAGTCTTGGTCGTGCTCTTCCAACCACTGTCGGACATTTCTAGCCGTGTGACATGTCGCATTGTCTTGCTGGAAGATTCCATCTGCCCCAGGGAAGACAATCAGCATGTATGGGTGGACGTGATCTGCAACGATGGATTCATACCCAAATGGATTCAGAGGGCCTTCCACATGGATGAGTGGCCCAGAGAATGCCATGAAAATATTCCCCAGACCATAACGCTGCCGCCACCAGCTTGTGTTCCTCCAGCAATGGTTGCAGGGTGTTTGAGCTCTGATGTTTCTCGCCTGACATGCCAACGTCCATCCGTTAGATGAAGCAGAAAACGTAACTCAAAGGAGAAGGCAACCCTTTGCCAATCATTGGTGGTCCAATTCCGATACTGCACGGCAAATGAAAGCCTTTTATTCCAATGCACCTTTGTTATCATAGGAGCAGTGACCATCCGTCTGCTTCGGAGCCCCATACGCAGTAGGGTTCGCTGGAGTGTTTTAGTCAAACATCTGGTAGCCCCCTGGTTGATTTTCATGGTGAGCTGCTACACTGTAGCGTGTCGTTTGGCCCTCGCGCTCCTTAGTTGCCGACGTTCACCTCCCACATCAATGGCACGTGGTGCTCTGCAGTTTCCACGTCGGTTATTCCCAATGGTGCCATTTCTCCACTCACGACAGACTTTCACCGCAGCAATCGAACAGTTCACAAACCGCGCTGTTTGAGAAATACTGCCACCCCTGACCCGAAAACTAATAATCGTCCCTTTTTGCAACCCCGATAACTCGCCCCTTTTACCCATGCCAAAGAGTGATATATGTTCAGACAGTCTATCGCACACCTTATATACCCCATGGGTTACACTCTGCCGACGTCGAAAGTAGGAGGTGGTAATAATAATGTGACTCGACTATGTATAATGGACTGGGAGACTGAAAAACAATTCTTTATGGGGTGGAATTGGAAAACAACAGCGATAGCAGACAACCGACTCCCCCTTTATTTATACAGTGGGCTTAGCCCGTGAGCCCGCTCCATATTCTTTCTTCCTAGCCATGACGTATAGTTATGTCAAATGTCGGCAAAGAGTTAAGATAAATTAAGGTTACTTTTTACATTTTGGCATAGAATATGATCATGTTCTGGTTGGTAACGCCCCTGTAGAAAAAGATTACGAAGCCCTGCTATACAGTGTACAGACCGGGGGGCCACAATGTGGTTCAGGTACCCCATGTGGCTCATGGACCTCTTTTATGCTGCTCCGGACTCTCCAACTCCATGGCAAACAAGTATTTTGTGTCTAATAATGTCTAATAAAGAATACAACGGACTCATAGTTACACATTAGGTCTGCTGTATTTGTGAGGTTAACGCTGTCCTGCCCTTCTCGCTATAGTACGACGACAGATCTGCTTTATTTAGGGCAAATAAATGTAGTGTCTAAAAATGCACAGAGCTCACACAGGAAACAATATTTATATTCTGATCTCTGAAAATCGTGCAAACTTTGTGAATCCTCGCCGGTAGACTGATATTTCTTTTCATTTAGTCATTCATTATTAATCACTAATTTATTAAAACTATATTTCTCCTTAATAGTAATGCAACTTGAGTGCTTTGTAATTTGACAGCACAAGAAACTTTTACACATTTTCACATTATGAAAATAAGTCTTAAGATTTGTCACTAGTAGGAGTCTGTATGTGTAAATGCGCTGTAGTTTTTGCACTGATAATATGATCCAATCATGGGATTTCTCAATTGTTGAGCCGTGCTCCCATAATACTTTGCTTTGTCCCACACCGCAATCTTTGAGAGTTCATTTTTCCTATATCAAATTGCTGTATAGTCCCTAGTATAAAGAGAGCACCATAAAGCAAGCAAGGTCTGTGCAGACAATGAACAAGCAGGGAATGCTGGGAGATTTGAGCTCAGCAGCCTGCAGAATTGTGAATGCAGATATGGACTATAATACAGGCTGTAACTCAAGACCTGTACAAGTTAAGTAAAGCAAACTCTCTGCAAAGTTATTCAGTTTTTAGGTAGGATATATCTATTTATATGATCTAAAAAAATTGTGTTTACAGGTAAACATTACCTTCAGGTTTTTCGTTTTTCAACTTATGACGCAACATTAATTAAAATGGTTGTAACCTCTCTTCTCATTAAAGAGGCTCTGTCACCACACTATAAGTGGCCTATATTGTACATGATGTGATCGGCGCTGTAATGTAGATTACAGCAGTGTTTTTTTATTTAGAAAAACGATCATTTTTGACAGAGTTACGACCTATATTAGATTTATGCTAATGAGTTTCTTAATGGACAACTGGGCGTGTTTTACTTTTTGGCCAAGTGGGCGTTGTACAGAGGAGTGTATGACGCTGACCAATCAGTGACCAATCAGCGTCAGACACTTCTCCCCATTCATTTACACAGCATATAGCGATATAGCTATATCACTATGTGCAGCCACATACACAAACACTAACATTACTGCAGTGTCCTGACAATGAATTTACATTACCTCCAGCCAGGACGGAATGTGTATTCAGAATCCTGACACTTCGCTAACGTTTCTGTGAGATTTACAGCAAGGCAAACGTAATCTCATTCTTGCTGTGCTGTGCTGTAGTGTCGGGATTGTGTTAGCGAAGTGTCAGGATTCTGAATACACATCACGTCCTGGCTGGAGGTAATGTATATTCACTGTCAGGACACTGCAGTAATGTTAGTCTTTGTGTATGTGGCTGCACATAGCGATATAGTTATATCGCTATGTGCTGTGTAAATGAATGGAGAGAAGTGTATGACGCTGGTTGGTCACTGATTGGTCAGCGTCATACACTCCTCTCCACAACGCCCACTTGGCCAAAAAGTAAAACACGCCCAGTTGTCCATTAAGAAACTCATTAGCATAAAGCTAATATAGGTCATAACTCCGTCAAAAATGATTGTTTTTCTAAATAAAAAACACTGCTGTAATCTACATTACAGCGCCGATCACATAATGTACAATATAGGCCACTTATAATGTGGTGACAGAGCCTCTTTAAGCTGCGTGGTTTGGAGCTCATTCCCAGAGGTCGCACTAGATATTTTTCAGCAGAGTAAAAATAGTCCTCTTAGCATTTTTTAAAGAGTATTTTTAGCCAAGGAGCCAGCCACTTCACTAACATAATTAGGATACGCCCAGCGGCCCGCTCCGGCAACATCGTACGAGAGTTTAAATAACTACTTAATAGGTGGTACTGAGAACCTCTCCATATGTACTTATAATGCCTCTCATACTGTGCCGTCCTCCAGCTCAAAGTAAATTCAGTCTCATGTGTAAGAATACGCAAGAGACTGATTTAAAAACGTTCAGAGGCATTTGGAGGCGTCAATGATGCCCGTAGAGTCGTTTTTGCGACCTTTGGGCATTCCCATCTTATAAAGTGATGGCATATTGCTACGATATGCCATCACATTATGATTGGTGGGATTCCGACCTCTGGGACCCCCACCGAACCTGAGAATAAAGGGGCTGATTTAGCGCAGCGTCCACTTTACTGTTTTACTATTAAAGCGAATGGGGCCGGCTGCAGCGCCGCTGTGCAGGGAAAACTAAAAAGGAGATGCATCACCAAGTTGGCGCTGTGTCCCCTTCATTCTCAGGATCATCATAAAGATGGGAATAACCCTTCCAGGTTGTGAATAAAATGTTGGGTAAATACCATTTAACTTGTTTTGCTAAGCTCAGCTTTGAGGGTTTATTGTACCATGTCTATATATGTCAGTACTTGGCACTGCTGTTAGGCCTAGGCATCTAGTGCTGGCTTAATTTTCTTCTAGAGACAACCTGGTGACCAAGTTGTGGGTGTAATATCCTGGGCATTTCTGGATAAAATATGTAGCATTCACTGTGTGAAGTTTGTAATAATGCTTTCTGAAATACATACGATTGGGAAATTCAGCATGAAAATACCAAAGTGGGCACGTTGCTAGTGAACCTGGACTAACATGAGGGTCTTTGCCCCTGCAGGCTAGGAGAGGACTTCTACCGGGAGGCTATAGAACATTGTCGCAGTTATAACGCCCGTCTGTGCGCAGAGAGAAGTATGAGGTTGCCATTCCTGGACTCCCAGACAGGTGTGGCCCAGAACAATTGCTATATCTGGATGGAGAAGACACACAGAGGACCAGGTAAGAACTGAATGACGCATATATGAAATGAGAAGAGGTTGCCTTAAAGGGTCACTAAACCCAAAGCCATCAGCTTATAAAAGTGCCATGTTATAAGAGAACGGCTGATCTCATTCACACAGATGTTTTTGGAGATTCTCAGAGCTGGAGATATATGACACAGAGTTGTGATCATGGAGGTCCCCATTTTCTGGTCGTCCTGTTAGTATTCCCATTGTAAAACTCAAACTTCAAATGGTGAAACTTGACTGGCACAGGAGGGTATAGAGTCCCTCTTTATTCCACGGAAACCAATAAAGTTATTTTTTTAGTAAAGCTTAGATAATAAAAACTCATTTTTGATTGGTCGCATACGTCGAAGTATATTTTTCTTTTGATTTCTTGTTCTACTACAGAAATATAAATGTATGATCCCGGTTTAAACTTAAAATACACTGTGTTGTCTTTAGTGCAAGGCCTGAAGGGGCAGTGCATGACAAGGGAGTCAATGAACACCAAAGAAGGAATTCCTGTGTCATGCTCCGCCCCCTTAGGCCATGCTCTGGGCATAACACAGTGTAGCAGTTTTGCCTGGAGTGTTCCTTTAGCTGTATGTACTGAGTTGCAAACCAGACTGCTGTGCCAGGTGCTGAGGTCGTATTTGACGTACACTTAAAAATGTGGAAAAATAGAAAGGGTGACTTAAAGGTTAACGTCAATCAACCACTACCAGAGTCTAGTCAACCGTGTGGACAACCAGTTTAGATTTTAGAATTGCTGTACCTGAAGGACTGTCTGTTTTTGACGATCACATGGTATCCTGCAGTCTGGACCCCAGCGATAAGCAGTTATCTGTGGTGGTGCCCTGCAGCGCCACCACAGGAGAAATAAAGAAGTACATGGTGCCCAGTAAAATTAATGAGATGTCATTGTAATCCACAGATTTGTTGGGTCCTCAAAAGTAAGAGACGTTCGTTGTAACCGTTCTGCACTCTGATTATAGTGGAGGGGCCCTCTATATATTAAATCAGAATTCTCTAACAGGGTATTTGAAGATGGCTTTTCTAAACCAGAAAACCAAAGACACGCAAGACAGCATGTCGGAGCTTGTCCTCTGCCAATATTATCAGATTTTCCAACTGTTCCTTGCATCTTTGCCTTTTGCACTTGTAAATTTTGCCGTTCTGTGTTCTTATTTTTTCTTTTTTATGTATATTTCCGAGATGACAAACTGCTATTATATATATACATCCTGAACCTCCCCCTTCTCATGTATGCAGGTTTGTCACCGGGACAGATCTACACATATCCTGCTCGTTGCTGGAGGAAGAAAAGGCGACTGGACATATTAGAGGATCCTCGTCTGAGGCCCTGTGAGTTTAAGCTTGGTAAGAAGTTAAATTGGGGGGGCCCAGGTGTTATCATGATCTGCCATCGTGGGACCTGCAACTCATTGACCATCAGATATGAGGAGAATAAAGAGCAAATCTAAAAGAGGTAAACCACCTTAAAGGGGATCTGTCACTAGTTTAGTAATGCCCTATCTCCTAGCTTATCTTATAGACGCTGTCACACTTATAATACTAGTGAAAATTGTGTCCCAAAACGTTTATTATTTTAGAAGTTATGAGCTTTTTTCTAAATATGTAAATGAGCCTTTATTAGACAACTGGGAGGTAACACCAGCGACTCTCCTGAGGCGGAGCCTCCTCACAGCCTCTGACGCTGTCCTATCAGCATGAAGCTGCTTCACACAGTGTGAGAGACTGAGGCTGAAGGGAAGGGGGATCACTCCAAATAGCCATATCTCGTGCTGTGGACCATCTAGAACAGCGGTTCTGGTGGCATATGAAAGAGGAGATTCTAACTATGACACAACCAGAGATATCACCAGTTGAAAATACAGTCGGGAATGGAAGCTGTATACTATATGATCACACTGTGTATCTGGGCAAGGAAGGGGGAGAAGCTGTATGCTGATTGGACAGCGTTATACAGAAAACATTACAGGCCCAGACTGAAAAGAAAGAGTCACCTCCTATTTGGCTATTAGAGTTACATTAGCATATTTAGAAAAATGCTCATAACTTTGCAAATAATAAACGTTTTTTAAAACAAATCTGTAGTTATCAGCAGCAAAGCGTCTATTAGATTAGTTAGGAGATAAGGAATTAAACTGGTGACAGAATCTCTAAGGGTATGTTCACACGATGAGAGGCATTTACGTGTGAAAAGACAGACTGTTTACAGCTGCCTCGTTTCACACGTAAATGCTCCTCCTCGCATTTTGCGAGCCGTCTGAGACGCTCGTAAATCTTGAGCTGTGCTTCATTGAGTTCAATGAAGAACAGCTCAAATTACGTGGCAAAGAAGTGCCCTGCACTTCTTTTCCGAGGCAGTCCATTTACGCGTCGTCGTTTGACAGCTGTCAAACGACGACGCGTAAATGACAGGTTGTCTGCACAATACGTCGGCAAACCCATTCAAATGAATGGGCAGATGTTTGCCGACGTAGTGTAGCCCTATTTTCAGGCGTAAATCGAGGCATAATACGCCTCGTTTACGTCTGAAAATAGGTCGTGTGAACCCAGCCTTAGTTATATTGCGTCGTAGCGTTTCCATAAAGTAACAGAAAATATTGTAATATGTCAATATGGATTAATATGTCATTATAAATGGACAAAATAGAATTACAATTAAAGCAAGTCCATGGTAGGTTGATATGAGGTACTCTGAATATGCCATTACTATTAGTTTTTCGGAGATCACAGTAAGAATTGGAGATGGAGGCCAACCGTGCTTGATGCTGAATCATAATGAGGCCTACTAGACATTTGCCATGAAGGATGACAGATGGAGACTAGGCAGACGATAAAGCAGTTAAGGGGCTCAGGAAGGTTTTTAGAAGAGTGCATTAGAGGCCAAATAGGATAGACTGTGAGAGAGTGCAAGTTGGTGGATATGTAGGAAGTTCAATGGAGGCTGAGCAAATAGAGTGGAAAGTGGAGGCTGCAATAGGCAGCTAGCTTCCATGTCTGCATTAGGCTGTGAGAGAGCTTAAGGCCATGTTCAGACGTGGCTGAATTTTTCCGCTGCAAATGTTGGTGCAGATTCTCTACAATTACGCAACGAATCTGCAGCAACATTTGCATATTTGACAGGTAGTTCAGACGTTGCGGATATCACAGCGGACTTGCCGCAGATTTCAGTTTTTGCATTGCAAAGGCAGAAATCCGCAGGGAAATTCTGCTGCTTCTCCACAACAAAATGTGCATGCTGCGGAGGGAAAATTCTGCACCGCAGCCTAAATTTTGCAGTTATTTTCCGCAACGTCTGAACTAAGTTGCCTAAAATGTATGGGAACCAATGTAAAGAACGGCTGCTGCAGATTTCCACTGCGGACTGTCCGCACCGGAATTCATCAGCAATTCTGTCCCATCTGAATGTGCCCTAAGGGTGCACTCACATGTCGAGTATTTGTCTCGTATTTCTGCAATGTAAAAATATGCTGCGGAAAACTTTACAATGTGAGCCTATGGCAAAAATATATTTCGCAGCACAAGAAATCTACCTGAGTTGTGAAATATTTTTCCCATTGGTCATTATGCAGTATGCGACAGTGTATTTTTACGCTGCGGAAATACGAGTCAAATACACCATGTGTGACTGCACCCTTTTGGGGACCTGTCACCTGTCCTGACATGTCCCTTTTAGTAAATAATTTTATTCCCCATAAAATAAAAATTCTGGAGCATCTTTTCTTAGAATTGATGACTAGATTGACAACTGGATGTTATCAGTTGGGTGTATGTTCTGCACAGACTGACACTGTCCAATTAGTGCTGACAGAGTAAGGCCTCATTTACACGAACGTAATATATGCGCGTGCGACGCGCGTGCTTTGCACGCATGTCGTACGCACCTATATTAGTCAATGGGGCAGTTTAGACGATGCGTGAATTGGGCTCAGCGCGTGTGCGCAGAAAAAAACTCACGACATGTTCTATAATCGTGCGTTTTTCGCGCACTCACGCACCCATTGAAGTCAATGGGTGCGTGAAAACCACGCATGCCGCACGGAAGCACTTCCGTGCGAACTGCGTGATTCGCGCAAGAGCTGTCAAACTCCTGAATGTAAACAGAAAAGCACCACGTGCTTTTCTGTTTACAAACATCCAAACGGAGTGTCAAATTCGAGATGAGCGCACCGAACTTCACCGGGTTCGGCCAAACTCGTTTTGACCGAAACCGGTAAAAAATGTTCGGGTACGCGACGTCAGGAGACAGTCACTGTCCACGGTGCTGAAAGCGTTAAACTGGTTCAGCACCATGGACAGTGACTTCCGCTCCGAAAATCCATGAACCTGTAAAAAAAAAAAGACGTTCTGACTTACCGATAACTCCGGTCCGACCTCCCGGGATGACAGTTCAGTCCAAGTGACAGCTGCAGCCAATCACAGGCCAAGCACAGGCTGCAGCCAATCACAGGCTGCAGCGGTCTCATGGACTGCGGCGTCATCCTGGGAGGTGGGGCCGGATGACAAGAGAGGGACGCGTCACCAAGGCAACGGCCGGGAGCCCGGACTGGGGGAAGCAGGAAGTTCTTGGTAAGTATGAAAGTCTTTTTTTATTCACAGGTTGGTGTATATTGTGTTCGGCATTCACTGTCGAGGGTGCTGAAAGAGTTACTGCCGATCAGTTAGCTCTTTCAGCACCTTGGACAGTGACGGGCGTCGACTAGCCTCATCTCTATGATGGCGGCTGCGCGAAAATCACGCAGCCGCGCATCATACACGGATGACACACGGAGCTGCCAAGTGCCTTTTGCGCGCGCAAAACGCAGCGTTTTTTGCGCGCGCAAAACGCACACGCTCGTGTAAATCAGGCCTAAGACTGTGTAGGGACACACCCCTCTGACAAGGGAATGGTAACACCCAGTTGTCAATTTATTAATACATTTCAAGGAGGAATAACAGAGGAATGGCACAATGCAGCGTTCTAAGAAAACATGTTCCAAAAGTATTATAAGGCTGGGGGCTGTTTTTTTATGCTGATGACTTCTCTTGTGAATAGGTCATCAGTATATGATCAGTGGGGGGTCTGACACCCGGACCCCACACTGATCAGCTGTTTCGGCTGCTTCCCGGCACCGTAAGTTATGTAGGGTTTGTGCCGGAAGAAGATGGCTCTGGTCACAGCATAGCGGCTGTGCTCTGCTCCTATTCAAATGAATAGGAGCAGAGCATCAGTAACCCAGCACGTCGGCTATCTGGTGTACGGAGCCATCTGCGTCCGGCACTGACCCTGCATGGCAGCCGGAACAGCTGACCAGTGTGGGGTCCGGGTGGCCTGTGGATAGGTCATCAGTATAAAAAAACAACCCCCAGTCTGGGCAACCCCTTTAAGATTGTGTTTGGTCATTTAGTGCTTTTGGCTTGTGAGGTTGGTCATTTTAGCACAGTGGTCGATCAGTCTGATTTTAAGCTTGCACGGTCAGATGGAGGTCAGCAAGGGGATGGTCATTGTCAATGTCATCCAGTGAAGGTGCATGCTTTGAGGATGGTCAGTGTAAATAGAGGCTCGTCAGGGAGAGTGCCAGCTGGGGAGCAGCCAATTTTAGAGTCAATGGGAGGCTGGCAATAAAGGCTGGGAAGGTTTGTTATCAATGTGTGTGGGGTACAGCTGTTGTCTGTAAGAAAAATGTACAGATTACATTTCATGCCGTTTTAAGCTATTCTCACATTTCTTGTCTTCATACATTACTATCTTCGGAGTTAATCTATGGCAGTCCCTCTTTTAGGACCTTCATCCATTGGATAATGGCTACAAAGAGCGTCTCTCTTTCTCTGGAGGACTCGCAACATCCATTCATTACACAGACAGCCCATTGATTCCAGTGGGCAATGTGTAATGCTTCACTTCCCCTGCGGTGGCGCTGCAGGGGAATTGTACACTTCCTCACATCCCATTTTTTTTTTTTTTACAGTTTTATTTATTTTTTTACATCATCAACCAGTTGATGTTGTCTCTCCTGTGTATAAACCTTAATATTAGAGTAGTACAATGCCTTGCAGGTCTCTCCGAGTGCAAATCCTTTTAACACCGAGGGCAGTTATCAGGTGAACCATGTGGTAGGATCTATGTTTTTGGGGGTTCAAATATTTTACAATTAATGTCCTTCTCATTTTGATTGTGATATTTTCTTAAACCCTTTTATCCAAGTCTTATTTTCACTACCAGCTGCAAGTTCAAACCTTGTTGTGAGTATCAATAGGAGGTTGCTGGACATATCACTTTATTATTATCTGTTATTTTTATGGTTATATAGTGTCATCATGTTCTGCAGCCCTGTACAGTACATCTATCCCCGGTTTAACTTACAGTTTAATTTTTTCTATCTTTGACACTAAGGGTGTATTCACATTCAGCAGTAATCGTGCAGCAGATCGCAAAATCTATTTACATGCGGTTGTTGTGACAGATTTACTGCAATTGCAGTCACAATCTGGGATACAATAGGAACGCCGTCCATTTAAAAGCACAAGTGCAATTGAAAGGAAAACTGCAAGTAACGGTACATGGTTTTTGCTGCACCATTACTGCTGCATGGGAATATACCCTAATTGCCTTGGTCCAATTACATATGAAGTGTGGGAGAAAACCCTTGTGAATGCGGAAAATAACGTGGCCCTGGTCAGATTTGAACTCATGGCTCCAGACATAAGAATTTATTTATTTTTTTAAACCTTAATTTTTATTTGCATTTTTCCAATTTTACATAATAACAATTCAATACAACATTGAACATTAAACATTGAAAAACAAATTAACATTTGCCAAAATGTATCGACATCAATTATCCTACACCAAATAATGCCCATTAGAACGTCCATACAAGTAAGATGTTACAATTATTTTCGACACGGCCCACCCTCCGTCCCACCCATGCAAGTAGCCTAACTATACCTGGTATGGTCCCAATATCGTTCTCCCTAATACATCTAGGGAATTTCCAATGCTCCCAAAGAGCCACTAAGGTGTTCTCTTGCGCACCACGCTGTGTGTCTAAACGAGGACATCAATTCTCTGATCTGATCATCAAATTGAGTAACAATGAATCTTTTCCATTTGGCAAAAAAATGTGTTGTTTCCTTTTCTTTATGTCGTTCTGTTTCGAGGCGTTCTATATTCAAAAGCTGCTTCAGCTGTGTAGTCACCTCTGATATTGTTGGGAGTTCCCGAATCAGCCAGTTCTGCAATAAAAATCTTTTTGCCACCATGAGGACAGTATGTATTATTGAGGGCACACGTCTAGATATCGCCGCATCCTCCTCCTCAGGTGGTCTCACCTGATGGAACAGCAAACATTGTGGAGACATTGGTAGGGATGTTGCCCAGAATGTTGTTACAAACCTGCCCACTTCCCCCAAAAAATTTTGGGTAGCTGTACAGCTCCAAATCCCATGGTACATATCAGATTTGGCCAATTGACATTTAGGACAAGCAGTTATCCTATCCGGATTAGAGGCAGAAGCCGGGATGTTAAAACCATAAATAGCATTATGCATCATTTTGAAATACGACTCCCTCCATCTCTCATTTATAATTTCCTTTCGAACCGTCTTCCACCCTTTCGACATAAGAATTTTAACTACTGAGCCGCCATGCAACTCACTAGAGTGTTTTTATTATTATTATTATTATTATTATTATTATTATTATATATTGATTATTATTTATTACTCGATTGTTTTTGTACCTTCAGTTAAAAATACATTTTGTTATATGCTGGTCCTTACTAATACAATCTTTTTGACCATATACTTTATTAGAGAACTGTGGCTCCACTGGGTAATGATCGCCGCTGCAGTTTTTATGGCAGTTTTTGTAGCCAAACACAGGAGTGGATGCAAAAAAGAGGGGAAATATTAATCTTTTCTAGAGATTTTGCCTTCTTCAGTCCTGGAGATGGCACAAACATCTGCCACGAAAAATGCATGTGGGGTTTTAAAGATCTCTGCTTGTTGTTATTGAGTAGGAACAATCAATGTTTACTTCCAGTGGATAAAATTCTGTCCATGGTCATGTGATGGACACACAGGTGCTGGGATCAGCATGACCATGGACATTAAAGTATTAGGGTACGCTCACATGGATTAGTTTCGGCCGCAAACGGCCGAAAAAACGGCTGAGAGATTAAAAGCATAACGCCTCCAAACATCTGCCCATTGATTTCAATGGGCAAAACGGCGTTCTGTTCCGACAGGGCGTTTCTTTACGCGGCCCTTTTGAAAAAATGGCGCGTAAAAAGACAACCCGTAAAAAGAAGTGCGTGTTACTACTTGAGCCGTTTTTCATTGACTCTATAGAAAAACAGCTCCAAAAACGGCCGTAAAAAAATGCCGGGAAAAACGCGAGTTTGCTTAAAAATCTGCTGAAAATGGGGAGCTGTTTTCCCTTGAAAACTGCTCCGTATTTTCAGAAGTTTTTTAGTAAGCCTGTGAACATACCCTAAAACTTTGCTGCGACACAGGTAATGAAATTGAATGTGGTCACTAGGAATCCAAACCTGCTGCACTTCTGACGACTGTCGCGTCGCGATTATGGAAACTTGCGGGTGGCACAGCAACCACATTCAGTTTCAAAGTCGCCGTCTAGTCCTAGCATTACTAAATATTCTTTTAAAGCGGTATACAAGTTTCCGCTAGTAAAGGTTATTCTTTGTATAATGAAAAGTTATACATTTTTCCGTACTTTCTTTATCAATTCCACACAGTTTTCAAGATCTCTGCTGTCAGGAACCTTAATTGATGATCCTTAATTAAATAAATAATGAATGAATGAATTAATTAATTAATAGGAATCTTAGTTGATGACTTTTTGTGTATAAAAATCTGACCTGGTCATGTGGTGGACACACAGGTGCACGGCTCGTTACAGTCACAGTACAGTAATCAGATCTGTGTCTTGCAACGAACCGTACACCTGTGTGTCCATCACATGACCAGGACAGATTTTTATGCCCTGGGAGATAAAAGTTCCTATTGAATGACTGCACGCAGAAATCTTGAAAACCATGAAGAATTGATAAAGGAAGTATATTGGGAAATTATATTATACAAAAATGTTTACTTTATATGTTGAAAACGGAATATCTCTTTAAGAACATTGCTATAGATGACATTAGAGTATTAGGGTATGTGCACACACACTAATTACGTCCGTAATTGACGGACGTATTTCGGCCGCAAGTCCCGGACCGAACACAGTGCAGGGAGCCGGGCTCCTAGCATCATACTTATGTACGATGCTAGGAGTCCCTGCCTCTCCGTGGAACTGCTGTCCCGTACTGAAAACAAGATTACAGTACGGGACAGTTGTCCTGCAGCGAGGCAGGGACTCCTAGCATCGTACATAAGTATGATGCTAGGAGCCCGGCTCCCTGCACTGTGTTCGGTCCGGTACTTGCGGCCGAAATACGTCCGTCAATTACGGACGTAATTAGTGTGTGTGCACATACCCTTACTAGAGATCCTCACTACAGCATAAGTAGAGTTAATATAAGGTCTAATTCACATGAACATGTCCGTTTTGCACGTGTAAAAAAGGCAGCGTTTTTCTTGCGTTGCAGCTCCGTGTGACATCCGTGTAAGTGCGCGTCTGTGTTTTTTTACACGCGTATGTTATCGTACGTCACGTTTTTTACGCCAGCAAAAAAAACTGAGGGAGGTGTTTTTCTTTTTCTCATCATTTCTTTAGCAGCTGTTGCGTGAATCACGGACAGCACATGGATGCTGTCCGTGATTTTCAAGCACCCATTGGGTGTGTGATGCGCAAAAAACGCACAAGTATAGGACATGCAGTAAGTTTAACGCAGCGGACACACGCTGCGTGAAAAACACTCAATGTCTGAATGGCCCCATTGAATTGCATAGGTCCGTGTGACGTCCGTTTTTTTAACGCGCGTAACACGGACGTAAAATTTGCTCGTTTGAATAAGGCCTTAGAGTGTTAACAGTCTTACGGTTGACACGAGGGTAAGGCCTTATTCATGAGCGTATTTCACGTTGGTGTTACGCGCGTTAAAACAACGGATGTCACATGGACCTATGCAAATCAATGGGGCCATTCAGACATTGTGTTTTCCATGCAGTGTGTATCCGTTGCGTGAAACTCGCTGCATGTCCTATACTTGTGCGTTTTTGCGCATCACTCACCCATTGAAGTCAATGGGTGCGTGAAAATCACGGACAGCACACGGACGTCATCAGTGTGCTGTCCGTGATTCACGCAACAGTTGCTAAAGAAATGATGAGAAAAAGAATAACACCTCCTTCAGTTTTTTTTACACGGATGTCACACAGAACTGCAACACCAAAAAAAATGTTGCGTTTTTTTTTATGCACGCAAAATGGACAAGTTTGTGTGAATAAGGCCTTATACTAGAATATGAGTAGAAATTCCCTGCAGGGTATTACTAGAGCGGCTGCTCGACATCACATCTAGCGACTGCCTTTAGAGTAGTCCCTTTGTGTATTACTGGGAATACTATGAGATTATATTTGTCGATGTTGTCAGATCATTACTATTTTTATACGTATAGTCGTATTTACAATGAATTCCAATATATAGTAATGAGGAATAACGAGGGTGTTAATTGCAGTATAACTAATTCAGACATTACTAGGACTTCAGTCAGATTAGAGTGTAGTTCGTAATACTTCAGTCTGACAGTTTAATCAGGTAAGAGCATAGGGTGTAATAGAGCACCCTCCGGAAATGAGACCCTGTATATTTGGTAATGAGCCCACCATCCAGTCCTCTCGGTAGTATGATTTCTGCTCTTGCCTTAGAATATTCTTCGCAGCCATTACTTTGCCTAATTTAGTTTCGCATTTCGCACTACCCCCCTTTATCCCACCATTACTCCCAGACCCCTCCACCCTTTCTTTCCAGTCACCACCTCATTCCAGTTTCTCTGTCTCCCTCCGTCGCTCGTTATCCATTTCCTCCCCTATATTCCCCTTCATTATTTTCTTTACTGTTCTCTTTATATCCCATCTCCTCTTTCTGTTTCTCCGTTTCTTCCCTTCTTCACTTTTCCTCTTCCCTCCTCCCTTTCTCTTCCTCCCTTCCCCCGTTTTTTTTTCCTCTCACATTTTTCTTCAGTTTTTTTTTTAATTCAGCTATTCGGTAAATGAAAAAAGCAGTTGCCATGGAAACTATCAAACCACATGACCAGACGTATTAATGCTCTTTTTTTTTTGTATACTTGTCTGGAAAGAGAATGCAATTTCACTTCTCATATAAGAAACCAGTCCTACTGATCGAAATAAAAAAAAACCTGTATATATATATATATATATATATATATATATATATATATATAGCTATACATACATATATACACTCTTGCGCCACCAAAATTATTTACACTATAATGCAATATATCTTTTCAGTATAGTAGAATTGAACTTGGTTTGAGCAATGTCTGGGATCTTTTCACTGCAGCATAGAAGGGATACTGTAGCTGGAAAAATCTCGAATCCTGGGCTGCACTGAAATATCAAAAAATCTAGGCCAGAATTTGGTCCATGGGCCCAGGGACTAGGACTAATATTACTGAATCAGACTAGGACCCAAGAGAATAGTTGGCAATAGATTGGGAGATTGGTTGAAATTGTTCCCTTTACACCGACAGATATCTGCCAATAACGAGCGTCGATCGACATTGTTTATAAGTCGATCGGCGCTCGTTTAAAGGACCTTTTACACAGGCGAATACAAACTGTATGAGGACGAACGATCGTTAATACAATTGTTCAGTCCCAATATACTGTAGTTTGCATGTTGGCATCACGTCCCCTGTTTACGATTCTTTTTTAGACTTCATAAAAGGTGAGATCAGTCGAGAAGTGAGCGTTTGCTCATTAGTCGGCTGATCGCTGACGTGTTTACACGGGCCATAGGCTTCTTGTCTGATTATCGGCCCGTGTTAATGGGCCTATAGTCATTGATACACCCAATCGATTTTGGATTTGCCAGATATTAGATTACATTGGTGAATCCAGATTGATGTTTGGATCGGCAATTATTTTAATAAATTCGACAATCTTCTCGATTATTCTAAAGACTGGGCAAAATGGAACAAATAGCTTATCTCTACTTTTAATATAAGCTAGTATTAAGGCCATAGTTTTTGGCCATGTTTTCAAACAGGACGCTATTAGTAGGCCACAATTGTCAGCCTATAACCAGACTGGAAATCAAAGGCTGTTACTAGACTGGGGAGTCAAGGTCATGTTTAAGATTTTACAAATACTGAAACCGGCTTATAGCAGGGAAAACATGTCTCAAGGTCAGTCCGAGAAACCCGGGAATAGCATCACTTGATTAAACTGAAGAAAGAAGAAGGATCTTTACATACTCCACACCCTCTGCTGTGTCTGGGGTCAGCTGCTGCCACTAAAAACTGCAGATCCCATACAAACCTCCGGAGGAGCTCCACACGCCCTCCTCCGATACTGATTACTTGCCGCCTACACCCTGATTGGCTTTTTATGGCTAATTGCAGTACAGAAGTGTCTTTTTATGGCTTTAACTGTGCTAATGACAGTTAATGGATCTCCAAGCTCAATGTGTATAATATTGAGGGAGGGAGAAATTCCAGTATTATACCAAGACACAGATAAGAGGTATGCATGTACAGTCCCTGCTTTTCTCCAGTCCAGTTTTGGCTATATTGGCTGACAATTTTAGACCAATCTAATTGTTGCATTTAAAAAATATGTTTTAAAATAACAAAAATTGTTAAGAAACATAATGTGAGATCAGTGACGGAAAGTCATTATAAAAAGAGTTGACAAGTTTATATTCTGCAATTTTTTTTCTAAGTTTTGAATCCATATTTTTATTATATCCCAAAAACAGCAAATATACAGCCTTCAGTGTAGTCTGATTTGAAAAAATGGGATGTGTAGGGGATATTAATACTTTTTATGATCAAAATATTGCACAAAAAGATTTGACAAAATGTTGCAAAATGTATCTTTGATTAATTAATCCTTCTCTGTTCTCATAAAACAGCAAAAGGTTGATCATCGGTAGTGCAGAGAATGGGAATGTTTCTTCGAACTGTTTTTGAGACATCTTGGCTTGAGACTCTGTACACACTTCTTTAGCTCTACAACTAATGATTTCTTCAGCTATATGCGTCTGCATTTCTCTACACCCACCACTTGCAGGTCAGCAAAGCCAACAATCTGATCCGCCTTGTCTTCCAATATCCTCTGTCTCTATAATGGCATCTTGTATTGTGCCATACATCCCTTGAACTCTATTTTATTTTTTTATTTGCAATAATCCAAAATTCTGTGTTGGTTCAAGGAGTTGTCCAGTTTATAAAACCCATTTCATACACCCTGTTTGGGAATTCTAAGTAAATAGAGGGGGTTCTCTGTTAAGGATCCTCATCCCTTGTCCAGAGTGGACAGCAGCTACAAAGGGCGTCTTTTGCTCTGGAGGACACAGGCATCCCATTGATCTGAATGTGTATTATGTAATGCTTAATTTCTCCTGTGGTGGCACTGCAGAGTAATTGAACACTTACTGACAGGTTTCCCCACAGATTACAGCTGATCGCTGGGGTCCCAGCAGGGGGACACTTTGTGATCAGCTTATTATCTAATTTCTGGCCAAAGTGTGTGCCAGGAGACGGTTTCAATGTCATACTTTGATCCATGGGATCTGTTGCTAAGTCCGAGGTTCCATTACAAGATCATACATAGAACTACGGAATCTGACAATGGACCACATTATGAGCCAAGTAAACTGTTGCTTATGCATTAAACTCAATAAAAAAAAACATCTCTATGCAGAGGATTCGGATCTGTGTATCAGGAGTCAATACTAGTATTTTCTATAACGATAACATCAATTTATTGTAGACATTTTTCATCATGTTGGAAAGTCTATTTGTGTAATTTTGAGGGATTATAATTGTTGGAAACCCTCAATATTTTCTCATACATGGTCTGATTTTTGGCCCAATCGTCTCAAACATATATGGCCACATACCTGATCATATTAAATGCTCATATTGCCTCAATAGTTACTTTGGTAGAACAGCTGGACCTGGTGAATCTTGTGTAGGTAACCATTGCGGAATTGGTTTCTTAGATATATTTTGTTTTTCATGATTGATTTGGTATTCCACCGTTGGCCTCTTGTACTAGTTACAGATTCATACCAGTTTTTTAATATACAAATCAATATGGCAGCATGGAGGTTCAGTAGTTCAACTTGAACAGTTCAACATCTGCATGGATTTTGTATGTTCTCTCCGTGTTTGCATGGGTTTCCTCCAGGTTCTCCAGTATCCTCCCACAACCCAAAAAGTTACTGACCTCCTATGAAAATTACCCGATTTTTGTGTGGTAGGCAAACTAGATTGTGTGCCCTACAAGGAACATGGACTGATGTGAATGACTACATTCTGTGTACAATGCTGTGGAATATATGTTGGCTCTATATAAGCAATAGTAGATAAGTAAATACAGTTGCCGAGCCCATTTTTCTTATTCGTTAGCTTTTTAAGTTGTGAAGTGCACAGTTGACTACCTGTCACTAGCTTCTTGTCTTTGACAGCTCAAGGTTACCATAAGTGTAAACTGATCTTCAACGTTGATCCTCAACAGGCTCAAACCTCTTCACTTTGGGGCTCAATCATGTTTTATTTTTGTTTTAGATTATGAAGTTCCTATGAAAAAGGAAAGCAGTTTACCAGAGGGGCCTGTCTTAGAAGCCTTACTGTGTGCAGAGACCGTGGACAAGAAGTTGGAGCTCAAAGAGGAGGAGATAGTTAGTGACTGTCCGGTAAGATCAACATGTTGGATATCCATTCGTTGTTCAGAAGAAGGTCTTCAGTCATCCCATCATAAAGCCGCCTAATGTATTATCATTAGTGGTCCATTGTTAAATGTCCATGTATCCCTCTATTCTACGATTCTACATAACTATTCACATGGTGTCCAAGTTACCTTCGTCCGCATTTCTCCTTCATCAACCCCAATATAAGTCATCTGTATGTTCATACCAATGTAAAATAATGACCTGTAGAAATATGGAAGACAGAAGTATGGTGTTCTTCTAGTATTCGGCATCTAAACTGTCCTCAATCTTGGTTCTTTTTTCATCCACTTGTCCAACACCAATCTTTCTCCATCTATGGACATGTACAGTGAATTGTAGGGAAGGGAAATTTTAAGTTTGGTTCCCATGTTTCCAGAAGACACAGGTGGGAGATGTCCCACACGAAGTTGAGGGTGAAGACCTGGAAGATGACACTCCAAAACGCAAGAACAGAGCAAAAGGAAAGGTAAAAAAACTGTTGCAGTTGTAAGATTAAAAAGGTTAGATAGGAATTTAAAGTGGCAGAAAATGTGCAATTAACATTTATGATACGTTACATGAAGCAAAAAGTTGTATTTGAGGGTAGAAGACATTTCATGACGAATCTTGGAAGACATGGGTGATGTAACGGGGTTAAAAGGAACTTGGAAGTGTCTATATATTGGAAATCCATTAATGAGCTGTAATGGACATTTTAAGACATAGTTGCAGAAAGTATGCATTTATGGTGCCATCCCTAATTATTTAAGAATTCTGCATGTCCAATTCTGCATGTTCTGCATGAGTCAAGACGCAGAAAATGTGACTAGACACTAACCGTGCACATAAGTACAACCAATTAATTTTTCATAGTACGACCAAAAGTGAGCCTCTGTGTGTGCTTTATGGCAGCTGCAATTAATGGGAGTTAATGGACAGAAAAGTGTCCATAGATTATTACAGTCTCCAGTAAGTACTTCCCCTCTCCATGAGACCAGAGGGTGGCAGGGTAGGTACATACAGTTCCTAATCTGTGTGTGTGTGTGTGTGTGTGTGTATGTGTGTGTGTGTATAGTGTTGCTTTCTTGGCTTATATGCCCTTGCAGTATAAAACAGCTGCTATTAAATCCTACACCCTCCCTTGATATTGAGATGCCTCTGCTGACTTCGTCCTAGTCTACACAGAAAAGCTGAAAGTGAGCTGCAGAAAACTAGGAAATATAGGCCTATAGTGTGTTCTCTGAAAACTGGAGTAATAATTATTAATAAAAAAAATAAATTAAAAAAATAACACCAAAAATAAATACGTTTGAATATTTTTATTCATCATGGATCGTAAAAGTGACATGTACATGTATTTATCAATCTGACAAGTTAACAATAAAATGATCGAGCATGCATAAAAATAATTTTGTGGGCCACTTGCCATGTGAAATTATTGAACACTGCTGAAAATTATATGAATAAGTTGTATTTTTTAACCAAAAATATTGGATTTATGGGCAGCCTTAATCATGTTAGTATTATCTAGACATTTCCAATCCAGCTCAGTATTTTGCAGTCGGTGAGAGCTGTTTTGGGACAGTTATCATTTGCTTTTTTAAGAAAGATTGGATGGTCCTCTAATAGATTTTACTTTTCCTTAGGCCTGTGGAATTGGGGGCATGAAAAAAAGACAGGATCCTTCAGCATTAGAAGATCGAGACAAACCCTACGTCTGTGACAGTAAGTGGCACCCCAATATTTGATGTTCCAAAATCATCTGACCTCAGCTGTCATGTGTACAGGGTGGGCCATTTATATGGATACACCCAAATAAAATGGGAATGGTTGGTGATATTAACTTCCTGTTTGTGGCACATTAGTATATGGGAGGGGGGAAACTTTTCAAGCTGGGTGTTGACCATGGCGGCCATTTTGAAGTCGGACATTTTGTATCCAACTTTAGTTTTTTCAATGGGAAGAGGGTCATGTGACACATCAAACTTATCGAGAATTTCACAAGAAAAACAATGGTGAGCTTGGTTTTAACGTTACTTTATTCTTTCATGAGTTATTTACAAGTTTCTGACCACTTATAAAATGTTCAAAGGGCTGCCCATTGTGTTGGATTGTCAATGCAACCCTCTTCTCCCACTCTTCACACACTGATAGCAACACCGCAGAAGAAATGCTAGCACAGGCTTCCAGTATCCGTAGTTTCAGTTGCTGCACATCTCGTATCTTCACAGCATAGAGAATTGCCTTCAGATGACCCCAAAGATAAAAGTCTAAGGGGGTCAGATCGGGAGGCATTTCTTCTGCGGTATTGCTATCAGTGTGTGAAGAGTGGGAGAAGAGGGTTGCATTGACAATCCAACACAATGGGCAGTACTTTGAACACATTTTATAAGTGGTCAGAAACTTGTAAATAACTCATGAAAGAATAAAGTAACGTTAAAACCAAGCACACCATTGTTTTTCTTGTGAAATTCTCGATAAGTTTGATGTGTCACATGACCCTCTTCCCATTGAAAAAACTAAAGTTGGATACAAAATGGCCGACTTCAAAATGGCCGCCATGGTCAACACCCAGCTTGAAACGTTTCCCCCCTCCCATATACTAATGAGCCACAAACAGGAAGTTAATATCACCAACCATTCCCATTTTATTTAGGTGTATCCATATAAATGGCCCACCCTGTAAGTATTTCGCTGAAGATTTATTTACAGTAAAGAACGCACCAAATTTTTTCATTTTCCATGACCACTTTGGAGGAGATCCACATGGGATTACAATCATCTCTGTGGTCTCTTCAAGTCTCATTTAGGCATAAAGTTATTCCTGTTTTGTTGTAAAGATTTGTCTTGTCTCTTGTACTAGTTGTCATTGTGCCATAGTAATGGCCCATGTGACATAGCACTATTGGGGTAGATTTTAGGCGGCCCGGTAACAGGCCCCCACCCCCCCCACCCCCACCCCCATACCCACACTCCATATTTTAGGATTTAGAAGGTTTAATGTTGAGTTAACATTTGATCTTCTTTTAATAAAGTAAAAAAAAAAAATGAGGAATTTATTGTCACAGCCTTTAGAAGGCGGGTGAGTGGACAACATTGGCTAAATTTAGGCTTGAACTTATGGCTAAGTCGGGTATATGATTTCTTTGTTAGTAAAATGTTTGATTTATTTTAATGTTTTAAAACTATGAAAACCTTTGATGCCTTTTTTATGTAATGTAGGATTTTTTGCATAGTAATAATTTTTCTAATATAGTTTTATTGCAAAGGTTGTTTTGTTTTAGCACTGCAGCTTCTATGTATCCAATATATATAGTAGCTGCATGAAGCCGCTGTAAGCCAATTCCGTCAGTCAGCTGGACTGACGGGTCGGCTATAAGAGGCTCCTGTGTGCCCCTGACACACAACCCAACCCAAATACTGATCAAATCTAAGGGGATCACTTTTATTAAATAAAAAGTAATTTTAATGGCAAAAAAAAGTTTGGTTGTGTAACTTTTTTAACAAATCTTTATGGAACGTTATTTATTAATGTATTTTTATCTCACTAGGCAGAGCCTATTATGTTTTATTTTTTTGGAAGCCCTTAGGGACTTTGTTAGGACCCCAATTGGCAAAGCAACTTATCAGCAACACGTGATCGCATTGCGGGGACTGCCAATGGGTGACAAGGGTGGACCCCTCTCTTTATCTAAGTGCTTAGGTGCTGACATCCCGTGGTAATGGCCTGGCTCTAAAATAATTATAATACTGGCCATTACCAAAGGATGACAGCTGGTAGTTGCTGCACACTCCCATAGGTGATGACGTGTGCACAGCTCCCGAGCCTGCGCCATTAATGTCCTGTACATTTACGGCATGGTGCGGGAAGTACTTTACATCTGTGCCAAAAAATGTACAGCATGGTGGCAGAGGGGTTAAATTTTGAGTCAATTTGTGGCAAAATCCGCATGTATTACATTATTGTATGGTGGACAGCATATTCTTGATATTGTATTGTGTATTCTTGTCCATGTATACACACATGTACTGCTATATTAATATCTTTAGGGGACAAGATATAAACATGTAGTGGTGTATTAATATGGGAAATGTGCACATGTGGAGGTGCATTATTATGGAGGATCCTACAAAAAGAGGCCCAATGGATTTTCCGCATGCATACCATGAAACCGGCGGGTCTCAATGAACAGATATCGTTCAATTGCTTCCTCTGAATTGGTCGCTGTGACCTTGCATTGGGTGAAATATGCTGCTACACCTTGTCAATTATCCCTGTTTTGTATCAATTGCCCCATTGTCATTTTAGTACACGGACCTTCCTCCCACCTCTCTCTGTGAGACCCTTTGTGGTGACCTGTGTCGCTAGAGGATGCTTTTCAGTGGTCCCTCTGATCATATCTAGCGAATGGCCAAAAACCCCCCTTTCCCCTTGGAGATACACACGGCGATCGAGTGTACCATATCTACTGGTTCCAGGATCGCTGTGTTTTCCATTATTAGGATGACACACACAGCGATCGAGTATGCCACTACATGGGCTCATGATCGCTGGGTTCCCGTTTTGGGTCCTCTCCCTAGCTACATATCTCAGGCCAGTGGTACATGGCCGCCTTGTGATCCCTGGTTACTAGGGACGCTGTTGTGGTCCTCCCCCCTGCAGTGACAGCGAACGCCCGGGGGCCGGCCCTGACCTTGGCCGCGTCATGTGCGTGGCTCGTTACGGATTGGCTGCCTGGCCGCCGCGTCACTTCGGGGAGGGAGGGGCCAGTACTACATATGTCCGGCATCTCACTCGGCTCGTGTTCGACCAGCTGACTAGTGTCGTGCACGAGCCGGGTGAATGTTATGAGACACGCAATAGGTGTCTCCCGGCCATACAATCAAATATAGATGTGTTGAAATCACATCAGTGTGACCCCTGTTGAAGCACCGTGAATACTAGCGGTGCGGAAACGCGTAGGGACACGTGTTAGTGGCACGGATTGACCAGGTGTTATATTATAATACAGATAGGGGGAATCGTTGCATGGCAGCATGTGGTGCTAACAACAGTACCCTCAATCGCTCCTCCTTCTGTATGGTCTACCGTGCTTACGCCTTTACAGTACATTTGGCTATCTAGCCCAATTTTAGTAAGGTTTTCTATAATAAAAATCGTATTTTAATCGTTCATATAGGCAGTGATACCATTATTATATTAGGGGCACAAAAGTTGTATACTAATGTTTATCGTGTGCTAGTATTATTATTGTATATTATATAATATCATAATTCCTTTTTTTTTTTTCCAGTCTGCGGGAAGAGATATAAGAATCGTCCCGGCCTCAGCTACCACTACACCCATACTCACCTGGCTGAGGAAGAAGGAGAAGAGAATGCTGAGAGATATCTAATCCCTTTCCATAGGAAAAATAACCACAAACGTAAGTACCATGAATTTTCAACTTTACTGCATAGAGGAATTATGGTTCTGATGCTAAGTGAAGTGGATTTAGATACTATTTAGGTACCTTAGATACTATGTTTTATCACAGATAGATTTATGTACCATCTCCAAATTGTCAAAGAGACATCAGAGGACAAGTCAAGGACGTTAGGTGGTAGTGCGTCTCGAACAAGTATATCCTCGCTATATCCAATCTATGTTATACCTTATTAATAATTTTCTTGAGTTTTTACCTACATCCAAAAAGATTCCCTGCCACCTCGACAATTGTCTCCCTTAAAACTATTAACTTTTTGGAGGGAATCTAAATTATGGCACCCACTGAACCCCTCATTCAAAGGTAGGAGCCTCCCTCCCGGCTGGTAAGGTTAGAGGGATCAGGGCAGCTTTCTTATAAAGGAGTTATAGATCCATTCAGGTGATTCCTCTAAGGCTGGGTTCACACAGAGTTTTTTTGACGAATTTTTTGGCGCGGAAACCGCTCCGCAAAACTTGCCAAAAAACCGCTGAAAATGCCTCCCATTGATTTCAATGGGAGGCGGGGGCGGTTTTCTCCCGCAAACGGTAAATCCCGCTCGCGGGAGAAAGAAGGGACATGCCCTATCTTCGCGCGATTACGCCTCTGACTTCCCATTGGCATCAGTGTACTATAGTATTTGTTTGCCATTTTAGATCTTTTATGTTATATTTCTGGGGCTGTTGGGGAAATATTTCACAGTGTTTTATGCCCGCGGCCCTCAATGGCCTGCGGGCCAAAAACGCTAAGAAAATCGGCGTGCAGGCAGAGGAAAATCTGCCTCAAACTTCCAAATGGAATTTTGAGGCAGATTTTCCGCCTGCAAAAAACTCTGTGTGAACATAGCCTAAGCCAGTGGTCCGTGAACTAAGACTCTCCAACTGTCGGTAAACTTCAACTTACAACATGGCGGTAGTTGTATGCCACGCCCCTTTCCAGTAAGCCACGCTTAACAATATTTCTACACCAGTTTTTTGGTGTAGAAATGTCGCAAACAGCCACAAAAAGGAACAAACAGATCCAACTTTGGAGTTATTTCCACCTCTCGCAACACTTTTTTTTTTTTACATTCTTAAAAAGTCAAACTCACTATAATTTACGCCAGAAACTCGCATCAATTCTAGCTGGCTCCTCGCTGGCGTAGATTTAATTTAGTGGCGCACAGACAGCCGAAGGAGTAACAAATTTATTACAAAGCGTATGCCTCTTAGTAAAGTTGCTGCATCTTACTCCAGCTTGATTCTTATTAAGCAAGGATTTTCCGCAACGGATTCAGCTGCAGAGAATCGGCAGCATAATACACTAGCAGCAAAGTGGATGGGATTTGAACAAATTTCATCCACACGCTGCGTAAATGATAAGCGGAAAAAACGCTCAGAAATCGACTTGCGATGCGTTTTATTTAATCTGCAGCATGTCAACTGTATTTGTGTAATCGCTGCGTTTTTTTGCGAATTTTCCCCATTCAATTCCATTTTGTGGTGGAAAAGCTGCGCAAAAATCGCAACTCAGAAAGAAGAAAAAAATCTTATACTTACCCAGAATTCTGTGTTTCTTTGTCCAGGCCGGCCTCCTGGAATGACATTTCATCCCATGTGACCGCTGCAGCCAATCACAGGCTGCAGCGGTCACATGGGATGAAACGTCATCCCAGGAGGCTGGTCTGCCGGATGGAAGAGGGACTACATGAGTATAAACCTTTATTTTTGTATGTGCAGTTTTACGCAGCGGACATTGCGGACGAAAATACTGCACCACAATTTGGCGACCAGGGCGGATATGATGCATTCTTTTACGTAGCGTATCCGCCCTGTGTGAACATACCCTTACTATAAAAAAATCACTGTGATATGCATTGGTAAGCTTGAAATTCTCATCAAAATCGCTCCAGTCAAGCGATTCTTTTTCTCGCTACCTGCTGGGATTGTAGAGCTGCACACTTGTAAGGAGCGATTTTGATGAGATTTTTTAAGCTAACAAATGTCTAGGTCTAGCCCCAGCTTTAATATGTATCGTTAATGACCCCCAAATTCACACAACGACTGTGCGATAATTATTAACGATTGAAAACACGTCCCATAAAAATGGTTGGATTTGGTTGATTGTTCCTTATGGTTTAATGTTCCGTCCAGGGATACGATGTAAGGATATACAGAACGTTATGTATCCAGGGCGGATACATTTCTATAGACGGATTATTTCCAGGCGTCTGTAGAATACGCCGCTGATTCCTTTAGCTCTGCTGTAGAAGTTTCTATAGTATTGCAGAGATGGTTTCTGGCTTTATATAAGCACAGATTTTTCCATCCCCCCATTTCTATGTCTGTTTCTCTAATTGAAACAATAAATCAGGGAGAGATGTATTAAATCCATGCTGCATGTTTTTGGCGGTCCCTCAGATGCAGACAGTTGCTATGGAAACAGAGGAGTGACAGGGGTAGGTTATCAGTTTGGGTGATGGCAATGCCCCCTCCCTCCCAGCTTCCCTAAAATAATCATACCACCCACTTAACCCCTTACGTGCCTCTCTCTGTAACAGCCGTGGCATTTCCGCACAGTTCTGACTTCAACATTTTTTGCCTCTCAGACTTCTACAAAGAGCTGAACTGGGTGCCGGAGATGCAGCCGCGACATACAGGTGAGAACTCGGGTCTGCCGGGCCAAACAGAAAAAGTTTTACTTCCACCGACCCCTGTTGTATTAAACAGATTATCATAATTATTTTTTTTTTTAATGTGTATTCAAAGGTTATGTTTAATGGAAAGTGATATCATTTTACAATATAGTTTCCGTATAAATTCCTCACGGTTTTCAAGTTCTCTGCTTGCTGTCAGTCAATAGGAATATTCATTGTTTTCTTAAAGGGGATAAAATCTGTGTCATGTGATGGACACAGAGTAGCAAGGCTCGTTACAGTACAGTTATTAGAATTGTGTCTTGTAACGAGCAATGCACCTGTGTGTCCATCATATATGATCGGGATAGATTTTTATCCGCTGGAAGTAAGAAATGAAGATTCCAATTCACTGACAGCAAGCAGATACCTGGAGACCATGAGGAATTGATGATCAACAAGTGTTTTACTTTCATGACACTACAGAAGCCACAAACACGCTTGTGTCACGATCTATCTGCGCACTTCTCTATAAGGGTGGCTTCACACCCAGTGTTTTTAGGAAAAATGTTATGTTTTTTTGTCGTGTTTTTTTTTAGTCAATGGGGACATATAAAACGCACTACAAACATGTCATTTTTTAGATGGCGTTTATTTTATTTCTGTCTTGCATTTTTGGGTCAGTGTCGTTTTTTTTTTTGCCTCTTCAAGAAAACGCAAGGGTCAATGTATGTTGCGTTTGTTTATGGTGTTTTGTTTTATTTCATTTTTCCAGAAGAAATCATATTTTACACACTATTTACAATGTGAAAAAAAAACACATTAAAAAACGCAGGCAGTAAAACACACTGATGCAAAAAACGCCATAAATTGCGTGAACCATTATACAAAAAAAACAAACGTTTTCTCAGCTGCGTTTTTGGGCCAAAATAAACACTACATTGTGTGTGGAGGCCTAAGGCCCTGTTCACACAGAGTATTTTGCCAAGCTTTTTGGAGCGGAAACTGCTCCGCAAAACCGTCAAAAACCGGCCAAAAATGCCTCCCATTGATTTCAATGGGAGGCGGGGGCGGTTTTCTCCCGCGAGCGGTGAAACCGCCTCACGGGAGAAAGAAGGGACATGCCCTATCTTCGCGCGGTTACGCCTCTGACCTCCCATTGACCCATGGAATAGGTGGACACTTCATTTATTGCGGGTATAGACTTGTAGATATTTCTGTGGTGCGTCTGCAATCTGATGAGGATTAGTTAGAGGAAGAGATTCCTGGAAAGTAAAGAAGATATACAGTACAATATATATACATTTCCTTGGCCATACAAATATTATACCGCATGTATTTGCCCACTCATTACAGTAACTGATCTTGGCGTTTTATTATACAACCCCATTTACACTTTTGTGGTGAACCCAAAAGTCTGGGTGAGAAACAAATCAGTAAATCCAGTGGCCGCATCTGTCACAGGTATCAATAATGACAGCTGAGGCCAAAGTAGCAAATCCAGGAAGCGAGCCAGAATAAAACCAAACGGACATAATACAAGCCATAGGGGACCTCCGGGCCGCAAGAAGCTGCCAGGGCACACTGGGGGGCATGGGAAAACAACACTGAGGCTTATACGAGGTACTCAGGAACAAGTCACTGAGTCCTCATAGCAATCCGGCGCAACTGATACGGTTGAGGAACAAGTCACTGCGTCCTCGTAGCGATCCGGTGCAACTGATATGGTTTTGTTGTGTCATACAGATACATAAGATACTGTAAATCATCTAACCTGCAGATACACTACAAACATAGCGTGAGACGGATAAAGGAATATTAAAGTTATTAATAAAAAAAAAGAGAAAAAAAACTAGTAGTTCTAACTATGAAATGTGGGATGAATTGCTGAACACGTCTCCCAAGAACATTGAACTCATCCTCTCTTTACTGCATTACAGTAAAGAAAGCTCCCGACGGCTCCGTCATTGCCAATGGCTATTGTGACTTCTGTCTAGGAGGGGCCAAGAAGACAGGGTGTCCAGAGGACCTGATCTCCTGTGCTGACTGTGGTCGTTCTGGTAAGATGAGAGTAGAAGAGTCCTTCTTCTAGGGACTCTGAACAGAAATGTGGTTCCTTGTGTACTATAGTATTTGTTTGCCATTTTAGATCTTTTATGTTATATTTCTGGGGCTGTTGGGGACATATAGGACTAGTAAAAATTCAGCAAAAGTTTTTACTGCAGATGCATTTGGTCTTTAGACTTTAAAACCCCAGGAGAGTTTTTGAGATACCCAAACCAACCGATCCGGCACCAACAATCATTCCATAATCAGTCACTCATTCTAGTGTTAGGTCTTAACAACAGATGAACCTCTTTGATCACATCTTGGTGTTTTATGCACCGCCACATCGTTGGCTGATTAGGTTTACAGTAATGAGCAGGTGTAGAGGTGGACCTAATAAGGTGGCCTACAAGAGCAGGGCATAACTTGTGGGGGGCTGGCGGGGCATGTGCCCCATGTTCATGGTGCCAGGAACCTATTCTGTTTTATTCATGGGATTATACAACATACTAACTAATCATGACCAAGCTGAAATACCTAATCATTTATTAGACACGACACCTTATTGGGTGGAAAATATTGGCCACGGCCTTCATTATTAAACTTTTGAAAACATAGCAAACCATAATAAAGAACTTTACTTTTAAAACTCAAGAGTTCAGCCATCGACCCGAACCCAAACATCAAGTCACTGACATAGTCCACCCACATAGTGGGTAACTTTACCCCCAATCGGTGCATGTCGCCTCATGGAGGCGACATGGGCCCCATCCCACCAACGGCCAACTTTACCATGGCTTTCAAATTAAGGTTAAATATATCCAAACTAATTTCAGGAAGGTGCACCACATCTTCAAAATAAAGTCCGGCCTCACCACCCTCTAAGTCAATGTTTCTGAAAGCGAAGTCCCACGCTCTTTAGATAAAAGTCTAGGGCGGCAAACTGAACCTTTGTCTCTGGTGAAGGAAAGCCTAGCCACGACTCCGTATAAGTGTATGACCCCCATTCATTCCTGTTATTTTACCATTACTAAAATTCTCTTCTCTTGTAGGTCACCCCTCGTGTCTACAGTTCACGGTCAATATGACAGCCGCTGTTAGGACTTACCGCTGGCAGTGCATTGAGTGCAAGTCCTGTATTCTATGTGGAACTTCGGAAAATGATGTGAGTGTATTATATGATATTATAGTTTTAGGTGCAGCATTTATAAATATTCATGTATTATTCTCCGAACTTATGGTCCATACCGTTGAAGTTCAGTCGTTACATATATACATTGTACAGAGAATCAGCCCATGAGCCTTTGCTTCAGTCTGTATTTAGGGTTTATGGCTTTTACGTTTACACTTTGTATTGCTGTTTTTTTGTATATTTATGTTTATTTTTTGGGTTAGGGTCCTCAAATAGCTTTTTTTTTCAGATGGTCACTAATGAATGAGTACCGCTAACCTTTCTCCTTCCACAGGACCAGCTGCTGTTTTGTGATGACTGTGACCGAGGGTATCATATGTATTGTCTGAGCCCACCAATGTCAGAGCCCCCTGAAGGTGAGTAACATTTCCTACTGACGGCATGCATTTTGAAAAGTACCATTGGTCGGGGTGTCGTGGAAATTAGTGGATGAGTAGCGGATAAAGATACATATGATCTTTGCACATTCTGAAATTTGATTTCACAATTCGTACTATACTTTGGACCAGATTCCAATGATTGAGGAACAGCTACGTTTTGTTATAAATGACACATCAATCTAAATTGATGGACAAATTTCTCCAAAATTTGACTTGTTTGTCATATTTCCAAAAGCTCAATTTATTCTGCATGATCTCCACTTTGATATGTTATTCAGTCCTTCAAGACTTCTCTTGTGCTGCACATATTTGTAAAGATACTCTCTTCCATACGCTCAATCAGTAAGGCCCTATTCTCACTGGCTTCACGACTTTTGTTTATAATGGAAGTCATGATGCTGTGACAGATCCGTTATTCGATCGATCAAAACGGTCACCGACGGACCCCATTGACTAATAATAGGTTCCAGTATTTTTGACAGCAAGACTAGTGCTGCATGCTTCGCTATTCTTGTCAAAAGGGACAGTACCCCGTCAGAGGCTCTGAACGCTAGTGTGAACAGAGCCTAACTGTCGACAACACTTATCGACACATTAAGTCACTTTCTGTATGTATTCAGTTTCTACACTGATCCAATAGATATACGGTCAGGCGTTTATCCTACTTGTGACTTGAGCCCGGTGTATTAATCCTATATTGTTGTTTGTCATTTTGGAGACTTGTGGACCGGCAACTTGCTCAGATGTCTCCACCAACGTATAATATACTGTATAAATAATGGTATTTTACTATATAGGTTTCAGGCTACATAGTGAATTTTTGGTTTCATTCCCGAATGAGAATATGTCATATTATACATGTGTTATAGGACATGTTGGCTGAAATCAGTGATTAAATATAAGGTCGCAGTTACTTTTTCACATAGTTAATGTGACTCCTGGATATATATATATTTTTTCATAAAAGGGTTATCCGGACCTTTAAAAATTGATGTCCTATCCTTAGGCTATACTCACACGACCGGGTGTCAGATCAGCGATGAAAAACTGTCGTTTTTCATGGTCGATTTGCAGACGTGCGGGACCCGTTTTCACGGATCCCTCATAGACTTGAGTCTATTAAGGGATCCGAGAAAACGGGCAAAAATAGTCCTATTTATTCCCGGGCCGTTCACACGGTCCGTTGAAAAAAACCCCAAAAAACCGGCCGTGTGAATAGTCCCATAGACATGCAATGATTTTAACGCAGCCGTGAGACGGCCATTAGAAAAAACATCAAATCATCCCTATCGTCTGAATAGGGCCTTAGGACAGGCCATCAATATTAGGGTCCGACTTGGCACTCCCGCCGATCAGCTATTTGAAGGGGCTGATCTTTTAGTAGCAACTGTGCTTTGTATTGCACATCTCAGTCCCAGTCACGTGAATAGGACTGAGCTGCAATATCAGGCACAGCCACTACTAAAAGTAGGGACCTGTGCTTACTAAATAATGAAGGGGACGTGGTGCTCACCGGAGCGCAGCGGCCCCTTTAAACACTTAATCGGAACCTCACCGATCTAAAACCCATGAAATAAATGATGTAATTACTCAGACCCCCTTTGTCTAATATTACAGTGTTACATATATGCTATACAGATGCTACACACCTTGTAAGGGGCAAATACCTTTTCAGTTTCACTGTTTAAAAAAATCTAAAAAAAAATGAGCTGCTCCCATGAACAGGATTTTCATTTTTCAGGTAGCTGGAGTTGTCACTTGTGCCTGAGACAACTGAAGGAGAAAGCATCGGCCTACATCACATTGACCTAGAGCTATTGACCCCCTGGAGGACAAAGATCACTGATGCCCTCAGACGGGTCTTGCTTTTTCCCAGAATCCTCTGCTTCTCTCATTTCAGCACTATGGTCCTCCCCTCTGCTCAGCGTCCTGAGCGGTGTAAAGTAGTTTTATTGGTTCGGCTGTGTATTAATACTATGAAGTACTTGCATTTTGCTCCTATTTATTTCTCTGCTACTCTCTTCTAAATCTCTGATAATCGCCCGTTCCCTCCTGACCCGCGAGTCCACTACAGGCTGCGGCCCAAAGAGTTCGACCATCGAGTCGTCCTAAGACGTTTACGCTACGATATGGATCTTGAGTATTTTTGTGTTCCTTACTTTACAGATCCGCACCTTTGAAATCATTTTCTACGCGGTTGTCCTGTTCACATCAGCAATTCACGCCTGATGACCATTATTATTAGGACAGTAAAATTCCTTTAATCCGGCATTAATGGGACTGAAAAGCGTTTTGGTTATTACATATTCTGAGTTATTGGAGGTCATAGAAAAGTATCTAAAAGTTACTTCCAGGAAGATGATAATTTCCTCTTGCTTATATAACGCCAACATATTCTGCAGCGCTGTACAGAGATTGTCATCACTCACATCAGTCTTTGTCACTAAATCTGCTGCCATTGCTCTTATCAGTATTTCGCTTCTGGTCTTGTAAGGTTCCAGATTATCAGAATTTCTGGATTATCAGATACATTCGTAAAGGAATTTTACTGTTTCCACTATATTATGTATTAGTGTTCAGGATTGTGAATATTGATTCTCATGAGAATACATTTCTATGATTCCAGTTATATATATTGCAGAAAATATCGTCCTTGTATATCTCGGCCTACCAGGGCCAGTGCGGATGTCACTGGGGCACATGTGTCGGCCGTGGTAAATGTCATTGTGGGCTGTTGGTATGGCAGGCACCAAGTTTACAATGGCAAATGTGCCACTTTTTTATGTTAATGAGCTCCTGAAAATGTATTTTTGAGAGCAGTGCCAGCTGGCATGGCAGGGTGCGGCACCATGGTACTGTTTTCTGCATCGTCTTCTAAACTAAACACGGCGCACATTGCCAACATCTTATATTAGTGGTAATCCATACCAATGTGTCCTTATTATCAGCAGTTTTGCCACTTTATGGTGCCATTTTCAAGGAGTTACATTTGATGCATGTGCCCTATAGTGTCTGGCAAGGCTTTTTGGAAGACTGGATGAGGTCAGAGGCATAAATTAAAGCTTCGGAGGCCCAAGGGCAAATTTTTGACAGAGGCCCACCATTATTATGTGCCATTTATAGTACTGGTGTTTCCTCATGTAGCAGACGGGTTGTTGGGCCCCTTCAGGCACCATGGCCCGGGGTACAACTACTACCTCTGCACTGCCTATACTTATGCCACTTTTCGGGGTATTAATATTAGGGATAATACATATGTTCACATTGATGGTGATTTGATTTGCTCATCCTTCTCCCAATTTGCTGCAATGGACAGGGCCATAATGGACTGTAGACCTTCCAATGATCATTTTTTAAGAGCAGTATTAAAAAACATCAACGTTACATTAATGCTCGTCCCATATTTCAGCTCCGTTACCTGTTTTATATGAAATATCTTTATACATTTTATTCTGCTGACCCGTATCTATATGTGCATCATAGGAACGGAACTCATCCCCTGTAAATACAATCTCCTTGTCTGTAGCTCCCTCTTTATATGTCTCCATTTCTCCGTCTCTTTCCCGGCCATTGGCATATTGGCATACAGTACCGGGGACAGGGAGACGCAGCCTGGAGAATAGGACATTAGCCGTCCTTGAATATCAGAGGCACAATTTTGCAGTTTCATTGTTTCTATTGAAGAAGAGACTATGTTGTCTCCAAAGCTTGCAACTCAAATGTATTCCATTAGCCAGTGAAAAGTATCACTTGAATTCCATCTCTTATCGCTTTTTTACAATGGCTGCTTGTAATTTAATGATCATGCATTCATGCCGTGAGCGACCCTCCATTATGATTCCAGAATCCATGATAACCTGGTTATACAATGCACAATGCTTCTTTTAGTCGCGGACCCCAGATTTGCGCATGGCTGTGAACTCTACCTGGGGGTCTACAGGACTTTTTGACTCATTGGGGATCATGGGACCTTGGCGTCCGCGCTACTGTTCTTAGTGGTGCTGCGTAGAGCAGGTGTGGTGAGCGAACGCGGAGTATGTGTGTGTCGCCACGTACAAAAACACAAAGCACTTATCTAACTGAGAGTCTGAACGAGGAACATGGGTGTGTCTGTCTAGATGAAGTTTGTACCCCCCTTTTTTTTTCCTCCATTATTTTTAATATTGTGGAAGCCATTATGTAAGACTTATGCTGGGGTGGCCCCATGAGTAGTCCCGTAGCTGCGGCAGCGATGCAAGCTAACGGTTCTGCACATTTTATGCGTATTTGCTATGCAACTGCAGCCGGTATTGTTCTCTTTTGTCTGCCATCCAAGACTGGGAGCAGCCTATTGTATGTGCCATTTGTCAAGTGTAGACGGAAAGGAAGTTTAACTCACATGGCATTGAAGTCAATGAGAAAAAAAATCCAGAAATGCTGTAGTGTCTACATCAGTTTTGTTACGGTCGTTTGCCACTCCGGTCAGAAGTTACAAGCAGTGAAAGGGATTGGCCCAATAGAGCCGCACACTTATTAGGGCATGCTGTGGGTTTTCAATCATACAGGGAATAGGCACCTTTATATGGGCCACAATTACTTACATCTGCTACATACAGTCCCAAAATCATGGGGTGCCGATTAAAGGGATAAAAATTAGAACTGCTTCTTAAAGGAAAACTCCACTTTCTTACACCCTACTTACAATGTTGCGCAGTTTAAAGGGGTATTCTCATCTTAGAATGCTATGGCACATCGTTGGGATATGTGATAGGTGGAGGTCCGATCTGTGAGACCCCTGCTGGTCGCATGAATGATGGGACCAAGATGCGCATTCCTTCCTGTTGGAATGGAGCCACTGCGCTTTACTATCACGTTTGCCCATTATTTTGACGATCGCGGGGGTCTCGGTGGTCAAAGCAAAATGCCATCAGGGTTCGAAAACCCCTTTAAATCTACATACAGAAAGAAAGCCAAGTAAAAAATTCTGATGGATTCCTGTTACCAAAGAGCAATGCATTGTAGGAGTTGTGATGTTAGGTCACATGACTGCATACAGATTCCTAGAGGGAACCAGCAGAATCTTGACTTTTGCTTTGGCTGTGAAAGGAAAAGAAAACACTATATAGTTCAAAACCAGTACATGATAAAAAAAATAAAGTATGTACAAAGTTCACACAAGTGTAATATGGGCCCGTATTACGGACAAAAACACTGATCCGTCCGTGGTTTTAATGACCCGAACTAACAGCATCAAAGGGAATCAACTTTTTAGATTTTAAGTTAAAAAAGTTGCTCGAAAGTGGAGCATTCCTTAAAAATTAAAAAAAAAAAAAAATCTTAGATAATCATGGCAAAGTCACACATATTATTCTGGAAGATATTCTTCAAGACAGGGAAAACATTTTATAACACTCTGATAATTACTTACCGATATTGTTTAGTGTTGCACGTTTGCTTTAAAATCACAGCAACCAATCAAACTGCACTAAACAGAGGAAAGCTACTTGCTGATTGGTTGCCATAAAATGAGATTTCCTCTTCAAGATATCGGTAAATATTCTGCAGAGTTTTCTTGTACTCTTGCATGCACTTGACCTTCTTTTATTTGCTTTTTGCATGGCTCCTGTTATTGATGGATATTAGCTAGAAGGAAGATGTTTTGTGACCTGTTCCTCTGAAGAACTCTCATTTTATTTTTTTATATAATGTAGAATTTTTGTTGATGTGAGTGACCTGAGAGGTCTGCGTAGGTTGCAGCTGATTTAAAGGGACACTACCATGAAAGAATTTAATGTTACATATGACTTTAGCCTTATTTATAGATTTTCTGCATGTAAACTGTCATTCTTATTTCATCAAGTACAAAAGCTTTGTGGACTGAAATCGAATGCCACGCCCCTGAGGAGCTGTGGAAATCAGCAACCAATCAGATTCACGTTTTTTTTTTTTTGTTTTTTTTAATATAGTGATTTGATAATAAAAGTTGGGCTCTTTTGGGAAACTATCGGCCACAGTGGGAGAATTTTGTGTAAGGGATTTTTAAAAATACAGTTAACAACAATACATTGGTCTCCTACGATAAATTACTGCAACAACCAAAACGCAAAGTAAACGGTCCTAAAAATGGTGACCATTGTATTAGTCATTCTTCCCTGTTGGATTTATTGAAAAAATTGGTCCAAACATCCACAAATAGAGACAGTCAGTATTTGGGCACAGTAAATATCCCCTTGCAGTCCTGTGGTATCTAATTTTTTATAGAGACCTACCACAGTCCCTGTTATCTGTTGATAGCTCTCAGTAATAGAAATTAAAAAAGTTTTAACACTTAGCAAATTGACTGGTGACTCCCCAGCCATCAGGATACATTGGGGGAATCAAGTTTCCAGGTATGAGGTTCACTTTTGGTGAATTCAAGAAAATAATAAGCAAATCAATTCACTCAATATATAAAATAACACTGCGAGGAAAGATTTATCAAAAATGGTTGGAAAAATGAAAATGACCTAAATAGTCACTATGGAAAGCACCTCCATCTTTTCCGCGTACAGGGACTCTACAGAAGCACGCGGAGTAACCTATGTGTTATGGACTGGTACAAAGTCCTTGTGCTGCCGCATAATGCCTCTGTGAGGCACCGTATTCCGCTCTGTAATACGCCATGCAACGGAGCTTGCCACAATTTTAGTTTTTTTCGGATTCTCTAGAATCGGCACAGTATTAGTGCCATATTATGTATCCATACTACACGGATCCGTGGTATCACTGCATGCATGAGCCCTACGTCTTAAAGTGAAGAGCCACCCTTGAACACCTTTTTGGTTTTTTTCTATTTAACTCAGTTAAAAATTCTGTACTGATTATTTTAGTAATATTTCTTTATAGACGTAAGATTTAAAGTATAAAATTTAGGCTACCTGCAGTCACCACTAGAGGGAGCCTATTGCAAACTATTATGCACTGAACTCAATAACAACACAGTATGCAGTAAGCTCTTATACTCCCTCTAGTGGTGGCTGCAGGTATGTCTATGAAGGGAATTTGGAGCTCTGTATTAGAAAAACAAAGCTTTGACTGCTATCAAGATATATTAAGAAATCAATTAGCACAGAATTCCGGACCAAAAAATCAACATGATAATAAAAGGTGAAGATTCACTTTTAGCTATTTTTGTAACTGCTCATTTCACTGGTAGTGTCCCTTTAAGACTTTGGCACATGTGACTGGAATAAAAGCCAAGACAGACTCCGTCTATGAAGTGGGGTTATTCGTTTCCTTGCTGTGTTGTAAATATACCTAAGAGCTGCCATACTGAGAACATGACCAGAGGTAAACTAAACCTGCAGCACTCAGAATCTTAAACACAAAATAGATTTTCATCAAAGTCTTTTGTCAATCTGACAAAACCCGTGTGACTTGGAGCTTTGACGCAAAATAATGTCTGCTTAGAATTAAATTAGCGGACACTTGCTTTACTTCTGCTGCAAATTATGATTTCCGTCAGTTATTTCCGCCTATTCCCTGGGGCTATTTTTTATGATGACCAAAGGGAAGGAAGAGTGCGGTCAGCACTTTGCAGAAAGCACTTTGTAGAGGCAATCGGAGAAATCCATTTTGAAGACGGCCGTCCATATTTTCAAATGGTTTTCCAAGACACCCAGACAGAACCGCTTTTCCAGTTAGTCAGTGATAAACTTTGCCAAAATCTGTCTCTTTTTTGCAGGAAAGAGCTTTCTTTATTATACAAGAGATCAAATCCTATATCCGCTTTAACCCGCTGCCTCTAACAACCGTCACTCGTGTTTGTGTTTCTGTAAAAAAAAAAAAAAGTAAGAAGGCGGACAAGAACTTTGCACAGATGTACGTGTTCCTTCAAAGGTGCTGCAAAACCTAATGTAAAAAAAAAATAACAAACTTTAAAAAAAAAAATATGACAAAAAATGTAATTAAAAAAGAACGTTTGTGGCGGGGTTTGGACTGCCAAGCATTTGATATTTTGCCGCTATATGGCTGTTTGTAACGTTATCGTGGTTTCTTTCTGTCGCTTGCATTAGTAACAGTTGTTAATGTGTGTTAATAAAACATTGGATTGAAATTTGGTATTTGGAGTCTTAATTTCTATGGTGTTTATAGATTGCTCATGTGTGAGAATCAAGGACGGGTGGTGCCCAAGGGCTCATAGCCATAGTTGGCCCCGAGTCTGATGTAAGTGAAGGCTAATCATTGTATAATGTAAAGTTCTGCAACTTTCTCATCTGCTTTGTGTTTTAATACTTTAATCTTTTTAAGATCTCTGCTTTCTATCAGTGAATGAAAATCTTCAGTGGCTGGAGGCCTATCCTGTCCTACCTCTGACTCATTGCAAGAGACAGATATGTCAAATTGAAGTGTTTTCCACTTCTGGAATACTTTCCTTTCACTGGCAGCAAGCATGACTATGGTGAAGAATGGAATCACAGATCATATTAGAAAGTTGCAGAACTTCAAAGTTCTTAAATGCAGAGCATGAAAAAACAAAACAAAAAAAAACCCTGCAAAAGATAAATGTTGTTCAAATGCAGTGTGCTAGACCTACCTAATATCAAGGCTATAATAGGTAATAAGGCGGCCATGCCGGCTACTGCCCAGGGGCCCAGATCCGTAGCGCGATCATAGAGGGAGACATGTAGCTGCTATGAGGGCCTTGATGAAACCAAAGTGTGAACCTCCACAGACCTCATACTTTCCACAAGCACCACAAAGGTCAAGAACCTGCCTGAGGGTCACACGGGAAGGGTGCGTGGTCCTGGTCCTACTGTCCTGTCCTGGAATAAAGCGCATTAGTGACAAAACCAGGACCTGTGTGGGCCCCCCTTTCACATGATGTTCCATTATGTAAATAATAGGGCTTTCGAATTTTGAAATTTCGAGGATAGGTTCGAGAATTTTGGTAGAAATTGGACTGATTGACTTGTATCCATATTGTTTTCTTCGGTGGACAGCGATTCTTTTAGTAATTCAGTTACATTTTAGCAAATTTTTTCTCTCTGCCATTCACAGACAACAGGTTCCTTTGGATAACTAAGAATAGGAGGAGGCAGTAAGACCAAATGTAAACGACCGTGTGTGCCGCCCGAGTCCTGTCCGAGATCCTTGGAAAGATAGGACATGTTCTGTCTTACCACAGATCGGCAAGTCCGGTCCGTTTTCACGGACCCGATTCACCCACTAAAGTGAATGGGTCCCTAACAACTATCCCGGGGCCACTAGGATGCCGTGAAAAATGGCCAAGTGACACTCGGTCGTGTGCAACTGGCCTAAGAGACCATCTATAAACCTTCACCTTGCAGAAGAGCAGATATAGGGACCTGGCGTGAAGACTGAGCACTCATCCATTGTAACCTTAGGGATGACCTAAAACTAGGTTAGTGGCAAAAGCGGAAACAAAATATTATGACCTGGTGGAACTCATAAAAATGTCTCCACATGTAAACCCGGACTGGTCACCCTATTCATTTCCTCGGACAAGATTATAGGGATTTTATACTTTGAATATGTCCTTATTTCCAGGCACCTCTATTAAAAAAAAAAGCTTTTGGAGGCCACAACCCCCCCCTGGCCTTATTCTGTCTGCACAATACCAGCTTCCTTTCTTTCTGCCCAGCAACATGGCCTCAAATTGCAAATTTCAGGAACCCAGTGAGGGGAGGGAAGGTAGATTTGATGGATAAAAAAATCCTATTAAATATTCATTGGTATTTTTGCTGATATTTGTTGAAATTCAGTGTTGGTCTGAAGCGCGAGTTACACTTAATGAGCAGAAAGTGTCAGAGGGAGATGGGTGAATGGAGAGAGGGGTGTGGGGGAGGTGAGGGAATTGATTCTATATTTAACTGTTTAGGAGCCAGCAGAAAGAGCAGCTTTTTATTAAATCTAAATTCGCTGGATTAGACATAATGCATATAAAATAAATATAGAAAATAGGTGAAATTTGTGACATTTTTACGGACATGTAAAATTGGTATTTTTATTGTCTTTACAATGTGCAGGTAATCACTATCCTCGGAGGTTTTTCCCGGTGATTTTTTTATTTTTTATAAACCGGCTATAAGGAATGGTTTATTCCACCACTACTCCCATTTTTATGTGGAAAAAAATGATTGGTTTCCGTAGATTTTTTTCCCCTGTATTCTGTTTACCACGAATGTCTTATGTCTGGCAGATTCACATATCCATACGAAATGAGATGTCTGGCTCTCGCAGTCCTTTGTGGAACGCCCTATATGAGAAAGACCATTCCCCGCATTATCCACCGTGATTTCCCCTACACATGAAATGTTCTACAGTTTAATAACTATGACTGGGACAACTACAGAAAAAAATATATTTTTCATCATTTCAGGTGATATTTTCTATAGAAGTCATCAGGATTCAACAATTGGAAAATCTCAAACATCAAAACTCCTTTTCAACTAAAATCTGACAAAAACGTATATTCTGGTAGGTGGTCATGAAGTGTTTAGAGCCCCACTACATACCCTAATACTGCGGACATCATCCCACAGTAGGAGAAACAGGGACACCAAGGGTTGGCCTGTGGGAATCAAGTTGATCGCTCTCACAGTCATGGGTCTTAGGGTCCTTTTACACCGGCCCATTTTGGCCGTACTAACGAGCGTCGATCAATGAGACAGCTCGTTGATCGGTGCTCATTTGCTCCTTTCACAAGGCGCCAGTATGGGGACGATGTGCTGTCGATAACGATAATATTTTAGGCTACAAATATGCAGCATGCCTTTAAATTTGTGGAATTGCCACAGATTTTCGTGGCAGATTCGACCCCTTTTTAAAGCACAGGGTGAAATCTGAAGGGAGTCGGAACAAACGCTGACAGTATGCACAATCTCTCCCATCTCAGCCGCGGAGACAGACTTACAGCTATACAATAATTTTTCCACTTTTTAAAAGATCGACTTAGGATGTTCATGACCTGGAAGTATTCATCTAACCATCCCCTGACTGGTACTTCTCAATAACCTTCTCCCAGGGTTGTTTGAAGTGTTTTCTTTTGTCTTCAGTGACACAAAAACGGCATGTGTGATTCTAGCCTAAAACATGGAAAAGTCCTAGTAGGGCGTCAGTACTTCTATTGGCATGGTATGAAGTGACCGCAGGATATGACAGCACGCAGAGCGCCTTTTTTACCAGTGGGGAGAGATCGACCGCTTTGGACAGAGGCCGGATATGTTTTTGGATTGTTGACAGACTGTGATGAGAGACGTATTGACAATTCAATGATCTTCATCTGCGTTTACACAATTATATTTTACCTCCATATTTCTCGACAAAAACTTATCTGGCTGGTGGGATCCAATGCTGTTTTTGCCCCCACCCCAGAAAAAAACCAAATAAATAATTAAAGTTAGGATACATTTAGTTCATGTTTTCCACCCTTAGACATTAGTCAGATAGCTATAGCTAAATAATTACACTTTCAGGGGCCTGAGAAAGTCGTCAGGAAACTCCTATGGGAACTGTGATGGTGGTGATATTAGTTGTCATTTGAATTTTACAGAAGCGGATGTAACAAAGGCGACACCTGAAGGACATATTTATTGGTCATTTTGTGATATTAGGATGGAATAGTCTGTCTGCGTTTGATAAAGGTGCCCGAAAAATAAGCTTCTTTGACTGCCAATGATCAGCTGTAATCTGTGGGGAACCTGTCAGCAAATGTTTAATTCCTTCACAGCTCCCCCACAGGGGAAATTAAGCATTACACAATGCCCTTTGCAATCAGCATGAATGTCCTAAGTCCTCCTGAGCAGGAGACGCTCTTTGTTGCCGTCTTGGCTTGTAGATGAGGCTCTTGAAGGGGGGACTCTCCGTATTAAGGCTGAATTCCCTAATAATATATTTGGAAATATTATTTAAAACCAGGCAACCCGTTTCAGAAAGAAGGATGCAGCTTCAGAACCGCTGTGATCAGGGTTTAAAGGTCGGATTTTTAACATATGAACCAAAATACCTTTGATCAGAACGAATTGTTACCGGAAATGTATTGTTCGCACAGATCCAAAGTGAGGAAAAGCAGAAGAAATATGAAATCCATAATCAAAGCCAACAGAAATTGTAAGAAACAGATTGATCAGGACTAAAGGGACCAGAATACTGTGCAACCCCAGAGCAAGCGGGAGGAACAAGAGCTAATTATGAATGTGCTTCTAGAAATAGATGAGAAACAGAGATTGCTGGGAACAATGGATATAGCATTCATTATTTTTATCCAAGATCTTGGATTTTCGTTCCTTAGGGAAATCTGCTCGCATAGGACAGTCATCGGGGGGAGACACTTGGGCCGGTGTCCTTAAAATTAACTGTAAGCCTCTGTCCAGTCCAATTATAAATGTGAGAGACCCCAGAAAGCAGGTACTGTCAGGATTATACACACCCATGGACGGGGGGGAGGGGGTAACGTTTTATCTTGGTTGAATATTTCAATAATAAGGGCACAGCTGAGACTTTACAAGTGTCTGTGTCATTCATCATATGAATAAAGAAATACATTATTTATGTGGATAATAATGACCGGTTACTTTACCGCCAATACACAGCAAAAAAAAATGGCGTCAGCATATTTGTATAGTTATATCGTGAGCTCTTGTGCTGCATAGATCATGCCTGTGGCTGATCTTCACTTCATCCACACAGCAGAACTGGATATAAGTACATTACGCCCAGGAGACGTGTGGTCAGTCATTTTATCCCGCCAAGTCGTGGTAAGACAGCAACATTTATTTCCTCCATTATCCGTATTTGTGTATGGATTGAAGTCTGGGGATGTCCTGTGATAGAGATTGGAATATTACTGCTAAGAGAACAGGCCAGGGTCAAAGGCAGTGAGGAATTTAATGCTTCTGCTCCACAACAATGGCCTCACTCCTAGCAGCCCAGTTGTTAAGGTCCTGCTGCTGTTCAGATAAGACACAGATCCCTATAGGCAGTGAATGAATTACAGAAGTCATTTAAGGTGAGGGTTCCTATTGGAAATCCTGCAAAGTGTGCCACCCTGTGGCTAAGAATGTGAACTGCAGGTATTAAAATATTAATAGCAGATATACGTGGGTTATTGGAAAGATTGGTTAGAATAAATGGAAGAAGTGTTTATTGCATTAATTGAAAGAAATGAAAGGTAAAGACATGAATTAACCCTTAGCGTTGGCTTTTTGTGAAGTTTCTGCCACTCAAGATTAATATTTATGTGACTTTCAAAAAATCTAGCCCTGGATCTGATAACATGACTCAAGGTAAAGATGATCGCTGCTGTAAGTGAGCTGAGCCACATGATTTGACCATTGTAAATTCAAGATGTATTTAAATGCAACGCAATGTCAATGTTGTGTCACTACTTCGTGACTGCACAGATGTAGCCATCTTTACATTGACTCTTAACGCATTAAATAAACAGTGGCTAGATCGCTACGGCTGGGTTCACACGACCTATTTTCAGACGTTAACGAGGCGTATTATGCCTCGTTTTACGTCTGAAAATACGGCTACAATACGTCAGCAAACATCTGCCCATTCATTTGTATGGGTTTGCCGACGTACTGTGCAGACGACCTGTAATTTACGCGTCGTCGTTTGACAGCTGTCAAACGACGACGCGTCAAATGACTGCCTCGGCAAAGAAGCGCAGCACACTTCTTTGCAACGTAATTTGAGACATTCTTCATTGAAGTCAATGAAGAGCAGCTCAAGATTACGGGCGTCAAAGACGCCTCGCATACTGCGAGGAGGAGCTTTTACGTCTGAAACGACGCAGCTGTTTTCTCCTAAAAACAGTGTCTTTTCAGACGTAAAAGACAGTTCTCGTGTGCACATACCCTTATCTTGACTTTTTCAATGACTTTTCAAAGGGTTTTGTTGTGTGGTATCCCGCTGCAGCAAGTTATCAGAGTCCAGTTAAAGATGGCTACATCCGTAGCTATTGCTTATGCTTATCTATCAGACTCCAATAAAGGTTGGGTTGTGTAAAGGTTGCAGTGAGATGCCAACCATAATGTCGTAGTCGCATGAGGCCGCAACAAGCCTATAAGATGCAATGTTTCATGACTTTGGCTGCTGAGAAAGCAGGTCGTGGCAATATGAAGACAAAGAGACGACTTGAAGACCCAAGTTCACATCCCACCATCTATCACCTTGGACAATGCGCGCTCAGTGAGTATGAATACAGGTAGATTTTGCGATGATATTAATTAAAAAGTTTAATTAATCATTAGTCCCTATGCCAATCCTTGTGGATTCTGCTCAGCCGCACGTATTATAAAGTTATTATGTGTTAAATTCATTAACAAAAAGATTAGTGATCTCTAACCTGCGGCTCTCATGCAAAACTACAGTTCCCGGCCTGAGAATTCATGCAGGAGTTGTAGTTTAGCAACAGCTGGAAAGTCGTAGGTGGAAGATCACTAGTTGGTGTCAGATGGTTTCTGTGTTTTAAGGCAAAAATAAATAACTTTATATAAAACTCGACAGGGATAGAGGTTTCTTTTAACCGGAAGCATTGGGTTCGTACCCCTTGTGTTGCAGCAATCTACCCGTGACATGATGGTCATGGTCTACAGTCCGCTTTAGAGCGTGCTCATTTAATGGCAAAAATAATTTTTTTTAAGTCTCCTAACATACAGAACAGAGGAGTGCCCACAGACCAACTGCATCAGTTGAGACACCATGTGATAATGTAGGCGCCAACAGAACTAGTGGTCACCTGAAGGAGCAGATATGAACCACGTTCCCGTTTCCTGGGTTCTATGAAGAACCAAAATAGGTCTTAATGTACAAGGTTACGATTTGCAGTATTTGGCAAGATCCTGGTCTACTCTACTAGTACTGAGCGGCTTTTTGGTTAGAAATTATGTTTTGTCCCTGTAGATGAATTGATTACACATCAGTAATATTGGGCACACTGGTGGAACTACCGCCGTAGCGGCTGCAAGGAGGCATACACTCTCGGTTTTCGGGTAGGCTGAGGCTGTCACTGCATTGTGCTGCCTGCGCCAGGCAGTAGACAGAAAACCAACCGCTCGTCCTAGGAATGGAGTTAGGGGTTTAATTATTTTTTAACATTTTCATTGCCGCAACAGGGAACTATAAATCGAGTGGGCACCTAACCTCTGTATGGGGAATCTAATTTCTATATAGGGGGCCTAAACACTATATGGGGGCACCTATTATTTGAGGGCCTAACTACTACATGGGGCACAAAAGAGAACAACAACTGTGTGGGGGCACAAAGGGGGAAATTACTTCTGTATGGGAATACTATTACTGTTTGTGGCCTAAAGGGGGCACTATTCCTGTTTAGGGGGCCCTATTACTGTGTGGTGCACCAAGAGGGGGGCATTATTACCATCTGCGGCATTGCGAATTTATGACAAGTGTTGGCAATAGGTGGAAAGTGTGCTGGAGACTCGAGGAGCCAAACATGAGTGTGTCAAGATGTTGTCATGGTGGTCTGGGCCAATTAAAGGACAGGGAAATTGAACGACGATAATCTGATAAGACGTCACCTGTGAGTCACTAGATGTAACTACTGTATTCACTTATTTGGTCTGCGGACCACTATATGTTCCCTGTATGGTGGTAATATGTGGTCATAGTTTGAAGATATTATTCCATAACAGTATGGTGGTATTATTAAATCACTATGTGGTGGTAATATGTGGTCCTAGTCTTGTGGTAATATTTCTCCCTTGTATAGTGGTATTATTGGTAACATCAGCCTTGATATACTGGGTTATGTTTAGTAACAGTTTGCTGGGGTGGAGGGTAGGTTTAAAATTTGCCCTTGGGCCCATAGGACTCTAGTTACGCCCCTGATAGGGGTAATTACTTGTGCATCTACGTCTAACGGTTACCGGGCTTTAGGGTGACTGTGTTCCATGTCTAGCAGAGCTCGGCTGGGGATAGCGAGAAAATTAGGGCTTGTTCACCTTTAGCAGATACAGATCTCATAAAGTGGACAAGATTAAAGTGTTTAACTGGTGAGCTTTACCCTACTTCACACCCTGGGATTCCTAGGTTAAAAATAGCTGTAAATCCATTGTATACCTTTCTGATGTTCTGAGGTTTACACATTTTTAGAGCAGACACTGGTAGCTAATGACATCAATCAGAGGAACTTTTAACAGCAAATAACGGCATACACCCCAAAAAAACAATCCTCACCGCTGCTATGGGGCATTCCAGAGGGTCATGCCAGTGGACAGTAATGAAGGATGGGGGGGGTGGGTGTTGTTGGCCACACCTGTAGAAGGATGGGGGGGTGCAGTATTGTCCTGATCCAGCACAAAGATTTAATTCCATTTTGGTTTTCCTATAGGGACCAGTTTTCTCTGTGTGCCCCCCCCAAACTGTGAATGTTGACCTGCATTTGTTATAGGATAGTGATCTCTCTCCTATGCAGAAGCCATCGGGATGTCCCCTATGTTGTACTGTGATCTATAGGATACTACTGTATTGCATTCAAGCCCGACATGCCACATTTTCCAGTAACTACTTCCATATACAAGTTGTATATAAATGGTTTGTTACATCACATAGAGTAAGTGTAACAGCTTCGTTCTTGGTTTCTTCTTTCTCGGATATGTAGAGCGGTCAATTGACAAACGTGTGTAGAAAGCTTGTCTGCGTGAAGTCCTGCATGGGGTTGCATCTCTGGTTAGACTCCTCATAAAGGCTACATTGGATGAGTACAATTTAGAATACATTCATCTATGTCCATCTGACCATATCCACATAGAGCCTGTAAACTGCATCCTGAGACTCTGTTCATGTGTCAGTCTAATCATATTAGGACTTGGAGTGACCAGGTAAGAAACCGTGTTGGAATAGAAGACAATATCTCCATTCCTGTTGTACAGATTTCACTTGAGTAACGGAACAGACCCCACATCTGCCGCTGGCTGGAGGGGGTGGTAGTATTAGGCCATGTTATTAATAGATTGTATTGCATGTTCGTTAGGAAATGTTACTGGAGTTTAACATCAGAATTGCGTTAATTGGTAAATCTAGTCAAGAGAGCTACGTTAAAGGGGTTGGAAACTTTGGACAATCCATTTTTCATAGGTTACCCCATTCAAAATGAGAATTGGATCACAGTGTATTCCTCTGGGGAGACCCACAGCGATCAGCTGTAATCTACGGTATCACCTGGCAGCAAGTGTTCAATTTCCCTGCAGCACCACCACAGGGGAAAATAAGTATTACACATTACATTGAACTCAATGAGCGGTTTCCATAATGCACACTTGTTGGGTGCTCCAGGGTGAACTGCTGTTCTGGCTAATAGATGATGATAATGCATTTTATATAGGGGAAGAGTGAGTTTAAAGTCCCAGGATGTGGCCAAAAACCTGCCCAACAAGCTGTTCGGTGTGTTTTTCAAATTGATTACTAAAGGCTGCGTGGTGCTGCGGGTAGAACTGCCGTTTACCTGCAAAATCATTGCGGCTATAAAGTTCCGTTCATTAACGGCCGCACGATTTTGCAGGTAACCCACAGTTGTACTCGCAACACATTATCAATTTGAAAACATCGCAACTGCGACAATGCAGCCCTGTTGGGGCCTTCGTCTAATAGTATTCCTGGTAAGATCCCTAGTGGTCTGTGGTTCTGAGCTGATTAATTTTAGAATATATCTTTATGATGGTTGTAAGGGTTGCCCCTGCTTCCCTTCACATAGCCAAATAACAAAATTCTGTCTTCCTGCGGCCACCACTAGGGGGCGCTTACTGAAAAAAGTTTTTAAACAGTTTCCAATTGAACCCAGCTATATAAATATGTAACGGAGAAGCTCCCCTAGTGGTGGCTGAAGGTAGAAAGAATTCTATGGCTGCGGTCACTTTTCTTAAATGGCACCATACCTGCACCTGAATGCAGCTGCTATGACAGCTATAGTTACACCCTTGGATCACTACTTAATAATACCCAAATTTAAAGGGCTTTATTTCATTTCTTTTACTTGTTTCATCCTGTCAAGCAAGTTATTTTTAAATATTCACCACTTCTTAAAGAGTATCTACGCCTGAATTTGTTTTTAGAACAATCTGACTAATAATGCAGGCGGGAATAAGGATTGGCATGACTTGACTGCTGCCAAGTTGCCCTTCCCTTTTTCAGTATCAAACCAGCCCTGAGCTGAACGGTTCAGTCATTTAAGATAATCTGGTTGCTAGAGACACACTGCCTAAGCCTTCCCTAGCAACCAGTCTAAAACTGCTGGTGTCTAAAGTCTGAGCTGGCATTCCAGAAGATCCAGACTCTGTGTAGGCTTAGGTTATCACGTGACCATCCGTCTATTTTCTTTAGAACTAACCCGGTTGTATATACTTCAAGAGTATCTGCATATTTGGCAATTTTCTAGCATACCTTTATTATACGAAGCCTTTAGCAGAGCTATCTGACACCATGTCCCATTGACTGCGGACAATGTTTTATGGCAGCCTGTATTCAGCGATCTACTCTGTTGGGGGGGAGGCCGGCAGTCATTGCAATTTTGAATACCTAAAGAAGTACAGAAACAGCTATAAAAGCAACTTCATAACCACGTAGTGAAAGTATCTCATCCATCCAGACAAAACTCAATGACGACACGATAGAAAGTGTAGATCAGTTTATACAAATAAAACCGTATACAACTCTGTCTGGCAGCCCTCATATAGAAAATAATGTGAGTCATTGAAGTTGTTCCAAACCATCATGCGTTTTACCCGACATTACAGTATATCGTACAGTGTGCATGGCAAGGAGGCATGAAGGTCTGGTGAGGTCCGGTAGCGAATGTCGTCCATAGTCTCGGGATGTGTAGACAGGTTCAATATGGCAGCACAAGCTTGATGAACAGTTCTTGTGAGACCTGATTGTTGGAGGATGGCTGGTGATGGAGAAGACTATCTATCTATAGGGGTTGGGGGCCTTAGAGGAATGAAAGACTAAGGGGAGTTCGACACTAGAAGGAGAAAGTGCATCGTTTTCCAGGCTGACGGGTCAGTTGTATATATATTAAATCACTGCTGAAAAATAGAATGTGTTTAGGCTTCCTGTGATCTCACACATAGAAAAATCAATGGCAAAAGCAAGTCCTAAAGTTCAAGTATAAATAATCTCATTTACTCTCACATCAGGCATGTACTTTGTGTATGTAAACTTGAAATGACTTGCAGACGTCTGCGAGTTTGCACGTGTGTCTATCATGAGACCAACACTGAACTATCAGAGGTCTATAAAGAGAACCCACTATATACACCCCCTTACCGAACCAGGATTCAGGATGCTGCAAACTGCATCTACCATCCAGATGAAATGGACAGCAGGGCGGCGGTGTCAGGACAGCCTCCTTCAGTCAAGAGGTTTGAGAATAGCCCCTGCTGTCCATACAGCTCGATACCGAACAGAGGATACGGCACCGTTATCTCCAGATCAGCATGCTGTGGTTAACCCTTTACCGCCATTGTATTGATGCCCTTGTTTCAAGTGCGCCTGTACCGTGACCGGAGCACTTTTAAGATGTTACTAGTAAATTATCATGATGTAACTCAGAATTGTCAGTTGTTCCCTATAACATAAGAGATGATTTATATACACGTCATATTAACAAAATATACACGGAAATATCCTGTTTCCAGTCAGACTGGCGTCATATTAAAATAAATTTGTATGAAACTTCAACATTACTTTTAAAGGTTCATCCAAAGACCTTTTCCCCCATATATACTTTTTCCTATACAATTTAAATATAATTATATATATATATAACATTACTTTCCAGAAGGTTTGCGATACAGTATTTGCGCTACGCCTGCCTGCGAGTCTGTCCATTTTGCATAATTCCTTACGGAAACTTGTACAGACAATGTGGCCAAAAATAATCCCCCCCCCCCCCCCCCTCCTCAACTTCCTAATTTTTACAAATCTACAAAAAGGAGGAAAATGTTTCTGTACATGAAAAAGAAAAAAGTTATTAATGTAAAGGACAATTGAGAAATCGTGCATCCGTAATGAAGAAAAAATAAAATAAAATTCGTCCTACAGTGCAGGGCACTTCGAGAGGAGAATCCACATTCTGCGGCGGGTTGTACCATATTGTAGGCTCCCTGTACCCCCCTTGGAAAGTTCGGTGAGCCTGGAACCTCAATGATCCTTTTTCTCCACATTATGAATGATCTTTGCAAACTTTCTCAGCTGTTCGCTGGCCGAGTGCGATTCTTCCTGAAGTCGCTGATTATTATGCCGAAGACTCGCCACCTCTACCTGCAGCGCCTCTTTGTCTAGCTTTTCCTGCAACAACACAAGGTGCAAATGGAAGGAGTCGTCATGGAGTCATGAAACGAAAAATGCAGCTTCTGTATAGGGTTATGACAGTCTGTGCGCCCGGCTGGCATGAAGCCGTAATTCTGAAGGTCTGCCGCATCTTAGGAGTCTGTTCAGGTAATGCGCCCCCTGCTGGTCAGCGTCTTCATTCAGAGATGCCCAAGCTCAGAATTGATGGCCAAGCATGGGACTTCGCTGCAGAAGACGACAGCAGAAAACCTCTGGAACTGCAGCTTTTAGTGGAGTCATTGGAAGAATGCAGAGAACTGGAACTCCAAGTAAAAGCTAAATCTTCATTTGTTTTCAGTATTAAATTTTAAAGGGGTTTTCCGGTTAAAGTTTTTTTTTTACCTATTGTAAGCGCAGCCAGCGTTAAATAATTTTGTAATAGAAGCCCTATAGAAAACGTCGGCATCCTCTGGGCTTTCTAGTCTGATCGCCGCCCGGTCACAAGTTGCGTAGTTCCAGAATACTCGCAATGATCCCACTCCTCCCCTATCTCCTGTGTCGCCGCATCACAGGGAACGTCATTGTTATGGTCTCAGTTTGCATCAAATCAAGCCCACCCCTCTGCTCTTGCTGTGTCTTCTGTCCCGCTACGTCGCCGCATCACGTAACCGCAGTTCTCTTTTCCTACAAATTATACTATGAGGGTGGGAGGGAGAAGAAACATCACAAGAGGCGGCTGGTAAATGTGTCCCATGGGCATAGTAGTTTACAGCTGCGTGCGCTCTGCTCATGGACCGCCCCATTAAAGTACAAATGTTTTCAAATAGAGTAACGAGACTGGGGCGAGAGTGCAAATAATGAAAAATTTACATGGGGAAATGGATTTCAGGTATTTTTAATTTTGTAAACCGGAAAACCCCTTTAAAGGGGTATTACCATCTGAGACCTATCCTACGGATATGCCAAAAATGTCTGATAGATGGGGGTCACACCCACATAGCAGGGGAACAGTAGTGTGAACCTCGTTCCTCTAGACGATGTGGCCACATCCAGCCACAGACTGGAGGAAGGCGAATCTTGTGCATACTGCCATTAACGTTTCAGGTGGGAATACCCTTTTAATAAAGCTGGTGACAGATGGCACAGAACGCTGCTGGGTATCGTAGGTGCTCAGCACTGCGCAAAAGATGATTTACCTGGTGTCAAGACGATGAGAAGGATAGTTTTGCATTGGCGAGCCATATATCCATCCATAGGCCTTACTCCAATGAGGTAAGCATTCTTAGGATTTAATTACCGTATTTATATATATATATATATATATATATATATAGTGTTAATTACCCCACCTATAATGAGGTGAACGTAAACATAACCTGACTGTGCAAAGTGAGACTTTACAACAGGTAATTACCAAATGAAATACAAAGCGAAGGGCAGATGATTACCCCGATGATTGACATTAGTGAACACCATCATTAAGAGAAAGCTGCCGCAGCCGCCGAGTCCTGGCCCGTCATTACCTTTTGAAGATCTGTGTGAAGCTGTTTCAACATGACCTCGAGCTGCAGAACCTTCCCGGTGAGGTCAGGAGCCACTTCATCACTAGAAAGAACACAATATAACGTGGAATTAACGCAAAGCCACGGAGGAAAGGCCGGACTGTTCAGTGACCCGACCTACATATAGTATTGCAGCAAGTTATGAAATGTATCAGGCCCGTTCTAATTTGCAATGAGGGCGATAGGAGACCACAAGCTTACACCCAGCTAGACCGAATAGTCCTTGATTTGTCCAATCTATCAAGCCAATGAAAAAAAATTATCGATTTGGTTAATTCTTTGTCGTATAGGTTCTCCGTAAAACTGGGTGACAATACGATGGCCACCAACCGATGACATAACCTTTGCTCATTTTTATATAATTTGGGGAAATGCTCTATAATATTTTGGAAGGACATATTCCATATTAAGACATATGGACGTCATAGGGGGTGGGGGTCCCAAATTTGGAAACCCCTCTATTATTCAGAATGAAGAGCCGCTCACAAACAGCAGCTCTGTCAGACCTGCTCTATGAATGTATTACATTGTCGGCATTTCATTTGAATGTAATACTACATTTCTGGCCAGACGCAGCTTCCCCCAGTGACCGCCATGCTGACTTAGGGCTTATTCAGACGAACGTGATATACGTCCGTGCAATGCGCGTGATTTTCAAGCGCGTCGCACGGACCTATGTTAGTCAATGGGGCCGTTCAGACAGTCCGTGATTTTCACGCGTGTCCGCTGCGTAAAACTCACGACATGTCCTATGTTTGTGCGTTTTTCACGCATCACGCACCCATTGAAGTCAATGGGTGCGTGAAAATCGCGCACGGCACACGGAGGCACTTCCATGTGACGCGCGTGATTCGCACAACAGCAGTAAGAAGTATGAATGAAAACAGAAAAGCACCACGTCCTTTTCTGTTTACAAACATACAAACGGAGTGTCATAATGATGGCGGCTGCACGAAAACCACGCAGCCGCGCATCAAATGCTGATGACACACGGAGCTGTTATGTACCTTTTGCGCGCGCAAAACGCGCTCGTGTAAATCCGGCCTTAAAATGGGGTTTAATTCATGGCTGAAATACTGTTCAGAGTTTTGCGTACATTTGAGATACCAGCCTAATCTTCTGACAGGCAAAAAAAAACAAAACCCAAACACGGACAGTAGTATCTCAATACCTTGAGGTGGGGGTGGTGCGTGGCGTGTGCTGCCTCTCCAGGCTGAGGTGTGCGGTGCCACCACTTTGCACAGGAGTCAGAACAGCCTCGTTCAGAGAGAAGAGTGAGGAGGCTCTTTGCACTGTCAAGGAAGAAAGGAAATTTTCATCTGATTTTAGTGAATCCTGCTCTGCACTTATATCCTTACATTATTCATTGTTACTATCTGCTGGACAATACAAATATAAGCACAGCTGCTCTTCTTTCCAATGACCCCCCTAAAGCACACCGCCATGAGGATCTATTCACAAAACCGAGTAGTGTGAATATAACCGAAAGATGCCTATTCGGGATCAAAGAAAAATCTGCATCAATGCAGGCACATATGGACACAAACACCCACCAGCACAAAGTGTAATCACGTCCTCACTATAGTCTTCCATGTAGCATTTCACACCTGTACCTTCGTAGGCTTTGGCCGCACAGACAAGACTGGACCACTCAAGACCTGATGCAGTATCCGGCAGCGGCATCATCCCCGGGTCAACATGTCTGGAACTGGAATCCCGAATCTCAGTAAGTGACAGCTCAGAAGAGGAGATGGTGGCTGCGGAAAACAAATAATAATGAAACGGTTGACTCTTTTTCCTTTGTTATACCTTTTACATTGTTTTCAAATCGATGACTATGGAGAACATTATTACATACTGTACATTTAGATTTTTCGCCAACAGAAACCAGAACGTCGTAAAGAGTATACTGAACAAAAATGACACAGAGATAATATCTCCGCTACATGTGACAGAATCCTGTAACCCAATCCCATTCCATGCATCAGCAGAGATCGGTTTCATCACTGACTGTGCATTGCGCTTCTTACCGGATTTCTCTGGCATACCAGGCTGGTGCTGGCGGCGAACAGGAAGAGTACAGGATGGGTATGGGTTGGTAAAGAAGACATCAGTGCCCCGAGAGGAGTCTATTGAGGGGGAGCAGGCGAATCCGGCATCTCTGCGTCCACTGCACAGGCTCTCGTCAGAAAGTGTTCTTTGCAAGGTTTTCTGGGGTGACTGGAGGGAGCAATTTAAGAGAATTCGAAAACTATTAAAGGGTTTGTGGATTCTGAGCACATCACACCCTCGTATTATCGTCCCCACAGTCCACAAAAGGTGGTAAAATAAGGAAGACAGAATGGAGTGGAGCAATAATACAAATTTTTTTTTTTAATCAGTTCAATTTTATTCAACAAACTTCTCATCTTTACAGGTCATTGTACTTTCTCATACAGTGTATAAGCAAATTTCCACAGACCCAATTATTTATTGCCAACCAAACATTCCCTTCCCCCCAACTCCCCCTTGTATCCCCCGAGCCTGTCTTCTCGATACCACTTTTTCAATCCTATCTCCTTCTCTTCCCCTTTTCCATTCCCCATCCTTCGCCTGCTCTCCGTATGTACCCCACCGTCAGTAGTCTTATACCTGAACGTGTGACCGTAGTGTCATTAGCTCCGCAGAAGCATACCCAGATTGATCAATCCACCTAGCCCATTGTTTTTCAAACTTGACCTTGGACCCCCTCTTGGAGTATATCCTATATTCCATCAGAACCTGTGAGTTAAGTGCCCCTATGATTTCTTGTTTTGAGGGTGGCTCCGCATCCAGCCAGTGCTTTGCTATTCCTTTCCTAACTTGGTATAGTATTTTAGCGATTGCCAAACCTGACATCCTATCCCCCTCCAAATCCCCAACATACCCTAGCAGCATTACCACAGGATCCCATGGAATCTGTACCTCAAACACTCCCCACTAGCTCCGATATTTCCGTCCACAGAATCCCCAACCTCCCGCATGTCCAGAACATATGGAGGATGTCTGCTTTTTCCTCCGGGCACCTAGGGCACTTGGCATCTGCTCTTAATCCCTATGTATCAGAAACAACTGCGATCTTCGTTGTGCTACATTAATGGACAAAGTACATGTTGCTGCCAATACCGCTTCCCAGTGGTCTGTCGGAATAGGACCCACATCCCTCTCCCATATAGCTTTCACTGGTGCCATAGGATCCCCCAGATGTTCCGCCAATAACCTGCGATAAACCAATGAAATTAATCCTTTTGACGTTACTGCTTTTGGAATATGTTCCAACACTCCCGCGGCATGTATTGTCATGTCTACACTGGCCGCTTGTGTCTGCACAGCGTGCCGAATCTGCAGGTACTGATAGAACATGCGGGAGTCCAGCTGAAACCAATAATACAATTTAAAGGAGTTAGTTTAGTGGTGTAAAGTAACTGGTGAATTATATTTGGGACAACCATCTCTTTTGCAGTAGTGATAAATGGAAGCCTGTGGAGAACCGAAAAAAAGTGGCAGCTGAGTCCCCTAAATACATAGTCATAATGGCCCCCTATAGGGTTTTGTAGAAACCGGTGGTTAAAAAAAAAAAAGGCACTAGTGAAAGATGTCACCACTTGTGCCCACCTGCCCGCTCCTACTCTACTGCCATCTATTACAGACATCTATTCTGTCACTGGAGAACAGTGGTAAAAGGCATGACAAGACATATGCCACAATGTAGACTATTTCCACATGCAACAATCGTTGACATTGTGGGAAACATCGTGTCCTTGCTTCCTTTCTAGTGTCCTATGTAGTAGTTTAAACTAAGATTTGGAATGTGCATAGGGACCAATTCGCTAACATACTGTACATCGACTTTCCAAATAGTCCCACTAATGCCCTACCTGTGCCATCAGGAGGATATAGAATACATTTATGACCCTTGTATGCGGTCAATAGAGGCTCTGCCTGTCTGACAATCACACCAGCCCTTTTGCTGTGCAATGCTCTTCACAGATACCCCTTTTAATATAAGAATTGGCTCCCGAGACCCCCTACAAACAACTAATTTCGCATTTTCCTGAAATGTAATATAACATGCAGACATGCAAATAAATGTCCGCCATATAATACATGGACGGACCTGGTTCACCAGTGCAGGAGCCTTTTCTTGTTAGCAGCTCTGCTTGGGCTTATTAAATCGGCTTTCACTCTGTGCCCTAAAGGAACACAAGGCCATGCATCGTTGAAATAAGACAACCCTTTATAGGGACTTCAAAATTGAACTTCTCTACCGTAGATGGCTATGTTCTCTATCTGTATATTACACACCACATACACAGATGAAGTAGCGGGTATCGATCTCAGCAGGGGGAATATGTGCTGCAGATAGGTCGTCATGTAATGTCCATAAGCCTTCAATGTCTAGCCATACCTAGTGCATATCCTACAGAGCTGGTTGGATAATATGGCCATGACTTTGTGTGCCTCATACACCTGTGTGATGTTGGGTTTCAAATCAGCCTTTGTACCTGACAGATCAGACGCGTCATGGGAGGTGCAAGGTGAATATTGTTAAAAATGAGAAATGTGACGGCTAAAGTATGTAAAACCCCAAACAGGACACGCAGAGGCAGCCGAGAGAGCGATGAAAGGTGGCGGAGGAGGACCAAGAGAGCAATGAAAGGTGGCGGAGGAGGACCAAGAGAGCGATGAAAGGTGGCGGAGGAGGACCACCATAGGGAACAAAAGAAATGACTGTTTGGTGGAGCGGATGTGAACAAAGGAACAAAAAAAAAAAAAAAAAAGGTTCCAAAAGACAAAAAGTAAAACTAGAAAAGTCGATGACAAAAGGATACAACACAAAGACTAGAACAGATAGCTGGCACTACAAACAGTACAGCAGACTGTGTCAGAACCAAGACCGTCAAAGACATCTGTCATCTCACCATGCAATCCTGCTCCTGCTCCGGCCCCAGATTGTCCATAATAATCAGCCTCTTCAGATCATCCTCAATAGTGGACTTGTAATTCTTGCGAGGTGATCGCAGGTCTCGCAGCGAGGCTCGTAACCTGGGCTGGCCAAACACGTTCTTTGTGTTCAGATCTACCTGTCTAAAGAAAAAAAAGAAGGAAGAGAAAGAGTTAAAATTCACCAACACATGCCCCGTCATATACGCAGACACTTCTAATACTATATAGATACAAGCCGCCTTGCTTTGCATACACACAACAGATGTTCATGTAATCCGCTCTCTCTATCATTTTTGTCTCTTACCGCTGACCTAAATACTTCAGACAATGGGGAGTACCCCGGGCTCCGAACGGTCTCATCACGTGACGCTACAAATGCTACAGACCAGTGATTGGCAATTCAACGTGACGTTACGCTTTTGTCATTCAGTGCAATAATGCAAACCAAGACCCTTTAATGTATTTCTATGAATGAGCTCCTTTGTTTTTTGTCAGCCTCTTTCTACCGTGGTGGACCACCAGCAGAAGCAGAATTATTTTTTTTTTATCCATGTGGATACTATCAGGAAGCATGGAAGAAATTGTTGATGGTTTCCCTTTGAGAATAGTGATCACGGGTTCTCCATGCAGTTCAGAACACTGGTGATAAGAGGGATATAATGCTGTTCTGTTTACATGGCTATTTTTACAGTCCAACTTCCATACATATCCAAAAAAAAATATATATATATATATATATATATATATATATATATATATATATATTTTTATTTTTTTATTTTGTATTTTTTAAATGGTTAGTATCACTTTTTGTTATCAGCGACATAACTTAATTTTTTTTTTTTTTATATTTTTTACAATTTTCTATTTCCTATTCTAGGCTTCGTTCACATCTGCATCAGGGTTCCGTCAGAGGAACCCATGAAAGGAAACCAAAACGGAACCCATAGCCTTCCGTTTGCGTTACCATTGATTTCAATGGCAATACTTCTGTCGCTAATGGTTTCCATTTATCTCCGTTCATGGGTTCCCCTGACGGAAAGGTCTGACTGAACCCATGAACGGAACCCCGGCGGTGACATAGAACATTTACTAGAAGTTGCAGCAGCGCGTCTTTGTCTCCGGCAGCTCACTCCCCTCTCCATAGACTTCCATGGGCAGAATGTAACCTAATCCCTCAGTGAGCTGATAATCTGTTTGGTCCCTCTAGACGGATTTTAGAATGATCAGTACAGGAGGGAGGAGAAGTGGCGGCAATTTTCTCTAACAAGATATATTACAACGTTTGTTATATTTGCTTTTACTACTGTCGAAACGACATGGACCATTTAAGGACATCATTTTATTTTTTACATACAATATGCTGGTATACTTCTGTATAGTAATATGCACAGGTACCCATTAGGGCATTTGACCAGTATGTCATAGAAGACAATTATATATGAGACAGCCCTGGGGACCTTCCGAGCGCGGCTACAAGCAGGACTGACAGGATTAACAGAGGGAGCTAAGTTTTTTCTGATCCTGGAAGACGTGGCTTTAGCAGATAGGGCTGCTCTGTACAGAGTAAACAAGCAGCCGCGGTCATATAATGCCTGCAATAGGCTGCTGACATGTAACTTCCTGTCAGCAGCAGGTGCATCACTGGAGCATCTGGGAGGCACATGGGGCCTGCTGACGAAGCGCGGGTGGCCATGATGTGAACCCTTATGAAAGGTTTAAGGTTGGCTGTAATGACTAGTACACATGTGCGTGCTTGTGGTGATTACTGGGGAAATGGGGCTGGGTCTGCCGTGGCTACTGAAGGAGTGCAGGGGGATTGCTGTGACTAGACAACTGGGAAAACGGACTGTACAGCGCGAAGGGGGACTGAGGTGGGGGGTGTTTTGCAAAAACTAAAAGGGACGTGTAAGGTAAGGCCGGGCTCACACATCACCGAGTACATGATGTTGCTGGCTCCTAGACCTGGCTAACATTTGCCGAGCCTGCTGAAGATCTATATTCTTAAGGTCCTCTTACATGGCCCGTCCATGGCCGTGTAAACGAGCGCCGATCAACGAGACAGCTCGTTGATCGGCGCTCGTTTGCTCCTTTAACAATGAGCTATGTATGGGGACGAGCGCGCGTTACTCCGATCGCTCGTCCCCATACATTTGTATCATGTCGGCCGATACGATCAGCAGATGAATGAGCGTTTGCTCGCTGATCGCTGCCCTGTTTACAGGGACTTAACAGAAAGGGACTTAACGGTATAGAAGTAGTAGGACGACACTTAACAGTGCTATGATCAAAGAACGGTTTATGGGAATGGAGGCAGATATGATTAATATTTTAGGACTGGCAGCCCCCAACAAAGCATATGTGCACTTACTTTTTGGGGTCTGCAAATGTGGTTGGCCTTTGTGGCACTTCCTCTGGCTTTTTCCAGCCAGCTGGTATTTTATTCCTCACGTTCTGACGAGAGAAAAAAGATTTGGGCACAGAGCTGGACAGCTGGAAGGAGCTTGACTGTGACATCTGCTGGTTCCTGGAAACGTCGGGGGTTTTATACGTGTTGGATCTGCTTGCGCAAAGAATAGATATATTCCATTATTAATTTTGTTGGAGTCGGATTTCACTATATACTGTGCTGTAATAATTGCAATTTTATTTCTATATATTGAACCGCCCTCTCCTGGAAAGAGTATGAGAAGCTTGACACACAGACATTACATGGTGTGTAATGAATCCCGTGCGAGTGATCTGATCTATTGCTTATGTAGCACAATTCTTCATGTGATGTCACTTGCCAAAATCTGCAACCAAAGATTAGGATCTGGTTCACATTCTGCAATGGTAGAACCGATTCATATGTGTAATAATGGTTCCATGTTACAGGGAGTCTGCCCATTACACCAGAAAGCTCCCTGCCTCCGGCGAGTATACACTCCCCTCTCCTAGTGATTGATGTCTCTCTACCAGCGCTACGTCATTACTCCTTCTCTCCAAGTCCCGCGCATCAGAGGGGAGTGTATACTCATAAGATGCAGGACACTTGCTGGTGTAACGGATACTAACCCAGAGGATTTAGTGTACTTTTTTACGGTTAGCAAAGGACACAAACATAAATATATTTCTAATGCTTTCTTCCTTCACTATTTAGCGGTATTAACGTTTTGTGATGCAAAATAGTGTTGAGACTCCCTTCAACCCTTTCGCTCCAAATCTTCAAGAAGGTGCATTCAACCTACGACAGACATACGGATTATCCATACTGCATGGAGGAATGTGAGCTCCCCCACACTGTACAATACAGGATCTGATCTCCTCCACACTGTACAATACAGGATCTGATCTCCCCCACACTGTACAATACAGGATCTGATCTCCTCCACACTGTACAATACAGGATCTGATCTCCCCCACACTGTACAATACAGGATCTGATCTCCCCCACACTGTACAATACAGGATCTGATCTCCTCCACACTGTACAATACAGGATCTGATCTCCTCCACACTGTACAATACAGGATCTGATCTCCCCCACACTGTACAATACAGGATCTGATCTCCCCCACACTGTACAATACAGGATCTCATCTCCCCCACACTGTACAATACAGGATCTGATCTCCCCCACACTGTACAATACAGGATCTCATCTCCCCCACACTGTACAATACAGGATCTCATCTCCCCCACACTGTACAATACAGGATCTCATCTCCCCCACACTGTACAATACAGGATCTCATCTCCACACTGTACAATACAGGATCTGATCTCCTCCACACTGTACAATACAGGATCTGATCTCCCCCACACTGTACAATACAGGATCTGATCTCCTCCACACTGTACAATACAGGATCTGATCTCCTCCACACCGTACAATACAGGATCTGATCTCCTCCCACACCGTACAATACAGGATCTGATCTCCTCCCACACCGTACAATACAGGATCTGATCTCCTCCCACACCGTACAATACAGGATCTGATCTCCTCCACACCGTACAATACGGGATCTGATCTCCTCCACACCGTACAATACGGGATCTGATCTCCTCCACACCGTACAATACGGGATCTGATCTCCTCCACACCGTACAATACGGGATCTGATCTCCCCCACACCGTACAATACGGGATCTGATCTCCCCCACACCGTACAATACGGGATCTGATCTCCCCCACACCGTACAATACGGGATCTGATCTCCTCCACACCGTACAATACGGGATCTGATCTCCTCCACACCGTACAATACGGGATCTGATCTCCTCCACACCGTCCAATACGGGATCTGATCTCCCCCACACCGTACAATACAGGATCTGATCTCCCCCACACCGTACAGTACAGGATCTGATCTCCTCCACACCGTACAGTACAGGATCTGATCTCCTCCACACCGTACAATACAGGATCTGATCTCCTCCACACCGTACAATACAGGATCTGATCTCCTCCACACCGTACAATACAGGATCTGATCTCCTCCACACCGTACAATACGGGATCTGATCTCCTCCACACCGTACAATACGGGATCTGATCTCCCCCACACCGTACAATACGGGATCTGATCTCCTCCACACCGTACAATACGGGATCTGATCTCCTCCACACCGTACAATACGGGATCTGATCTCCCCCACACTGTACAATACAGGATCTGATCTCCCCCACACTGTACAATACAGGATCTGATCTCCTCCACACCGTACAGTACAGGATCTGATCTCCTCCACACCGTACAGTACAGGATCTGATCTCCTCCACACCGTACAATACAGGATCTGATCTCCCCCACACCGTACAATACAGGATCTGATCTCCTCCACACCGTACAATACAGGATCTGATCTCCTCCACACCGTACAATACAGGATCTGATCTCCTCCACACCGTACAATACAGGATCTGATCTCCTCCACACCGTACAATACATGATCTGATCTCCTCCACACTGTACAATACATGATCTGATCTCCACACTGTACAATACAGGATCTGATCTATTCCACACTGTACAATACAGGATCTGATCTCCTCCACACTGTACAATACAGGATCTGATCTCCTCCACACTGTACAATACAGGATCTGATCTCCTCCACACTGTACAATACAGGATCTGATCTCCCCACACTGTACAATACAGGATCTGATCTCCTCCACGCTGTACAATACAGGATCTGATCTCCCCCACACCGTACAATACAGGATCTGATCTCCTCCACACTGTACAATACAGGATCTGATCTCCCCCACACCGTACAATACAGGATCTAATCTCTTCCACACTGTACAATACAGGATCTGATCTCCCCACACTGTACAATACAGGATCTAAACTCCTCCACACTGTACAATACAGGATCTGATCTCCCCACACTGTACAATACAGGATCTAAACTCCTCCACACTGTACAATACAGGATCTGATCTCCTCCACACCGTACAATACAGGATCTGATCTCCTCCACACCGTACAATACAGGATCTGATCTCCTCCACACCGTACAATACAGGGTCTGATCTCCTCCACACCGTACAATACAGGATCTGATCTCCTCCACACCGTACAATACAGGATCTGATCTCCTCCTCACCGTACAATACAGGATCTGATCTCCTCCTCACCGTACAATACAGGATCTGATCTCCTCCACACCGTACAATACAGGATCTGATCTCCTCCACACCGTACAATACAGGATCTGATCTCCTCCACACCGTACAATACAGGATCTGATCTCCTCCACACGGTACAATACAGGATCTGATCTATTCCACACTGTACAATACATGATCTGATCTATTCCACACTGTACAATACATGATCTGATCTCCTCCACACTGTACAATACAGGATCTGATCTCCCCACACTGTACAATACAGGATCTGATCTCCTCCACGCTGTACAATACAGGATCGGATCTCCTCCACACTGTACAATACAGGATCTGATCTCCTCCACACTGTACAATACAGGATCTGATCTCCCCCACACTGTACAATACAGGATCTGATCTCCTCCACACTGTACAATACAGGATCTGATCTCCCCCACACTGTACAATACAGGATCTGATCTCCTCCACACTGTACAATACAGGATCTGATCTCCCCCACACTGTACAATACAGGATCTGATCTCCTCCACCCTGTACAATACAGGATCTGATCTCCTCCACACTGTACAATACAGGATCTGATCTCCTCCACACTGTACAATACAGGATCTGATCTCCTCCACACTGTACAATACAGGATCTGATCTCCCCACACTGTACAATACAGGATCTGATCTCCCCCACACTGTACAATACAGGATCTGATCTCCCCCACACTGTACAATACAGGATCTGATCTCCTCCACACTGTACAATACATGATCTGATCTCCTCCACACTGTACAATACATGATCTGATCTCCTCCACACTGTACAATACAGGATCGGATCTCCCCCACACTGTATAATACAGGATCTGATCTCCCCCACACTGTACAATACAGGATCTGATCTCCCCCACACTGTACAATACAGGATCTGATCTCCCCCACACTGTACAATATTTACAAAATCGCATTAACAAATATCATGCAACCCAATCTGACACATGCCTATACAATGTTATCGTCCCCTGCGATGTACAATACAGTTTATTATGTGTTACTCAAGTGTTAATCTCAGTATCGACGGCGCAGGTAGTGAACACAGAGAAATTTTGCTACATATAAGTGTTAACAGGGGTGACATTCTAATGGACTATATAATCACAGTCCCTTCTTTACCTGGAGTCATTGAAGCCTTCTGTTGCAGCGTTACCAGGTGGGTACATTTTGGGTCTGTAGTTTTTTCCAGAGGACATCTGATCTTTCCTCTTGTCCCGAGAGCTGCTTTCATGCATGCCGGGGTAGGTGGAGCACGCCATGGGTTTCTGCACTTTCTCCCGACGAGGCGTAGGCCTGGCTGACTTAGATTGTGCAAAATTGGGCAGAGAGGTATCGATGCCACTGTCGTTCGACGTGCCCTTAGAAAGGGGCTCTAGGTCTATATCTGGCTGCTCTTGGGGATCAAACCAGCGCTCATCACTCTGGTTACTGGAGGCCGTACTGGACAATGTGTTACTGCTGGAGTGACTGGAATACTGGGCCTCTCCCTGTAAACACATCAATAGGGTCACTGACAATCTGCACGCATCGTCTAGCGGTATGAACAGCGATCATGTGCGGAGTACTTACCCTTGAATGACGGTGCGGAGAACTCTTGCCAGCCAGCTCCTGTCTGTTTGGTCTCTTATTCACACTGACTCCTACTCGGGGCTGCGTTGGGATGTGCCACAGAGGTTCTGCAAAGACAAATAATGTTGTCACATGCCCCTTGCAGTATGAACGTCACCGAATAATTAGGAGCGGAGTGTTAATTAAAGAGGATGGTGTTGGGGGCTGGGTGTTGGATCTTAGAGACTGTGATATCGTGACGTGATCAGCAGCCGGTTGTGAAGGAGTTGACACATGAACTAGTGTACTACTGTCCTTACAAAGCATGAATAGCTAATAAAAGCACAATGTCTGCATTGAAATAACATGCACAGGATTGTACCATATCTTCTAATTTACAGTGGCTTTTCTCATGCATCCACAGTAGGTTTTCATGCAAACCATTCATTAAAACTTCTGAAAAGAGGTCATCCAGGTTTATCATAAAAAACCAGATCATTTCCTAGACTGGCTACCTTACAGCCAGCCCTAAAAAGTGAAGAGTATGCGTTCTCTACAGGTTTTCTGCTTCTACAAGTAACAAGAATGTTTCCATTCTCTAGCAGCAAGCAGAGATCTTGAAAATGGTTAGGAATTCAAACAAACTGTATTAGAAAATTGCAGAACTCATACAGCGATTACGCCTTATTTGCATAAAACTGGAAAACTCTTGAAAGCAGTGTTTCCCAAAGTGTGGCTCTCCTGCTGTGCGAAACTACAACTCTCAGTATGCATGACAGGTGTTACGGTACTACTACAACAACAACAACGCAAGAGCCAAAAGGTTCAGGAACACTATAATGCAAGGATCACGCACACATTTTTCAAGCAGCTTTTGGCTCCGTTTTTTAAGCCAAAGCCAGAAGTGGATCCAAAGGAAGGACCGGTATAAAGACTGATGCATCTCATTTCTTTTGTATCCACTCCTTTGCTTGGCTAAAAAACCTGAGCCTAAAAAACTGCCACAAAAGCTGCATCAAAAGGGTGCGTGAGATCCCAGCCTAAAGCATCAAAATAGTAGTAGACAAACCCATACATACATACATACCTACCTACATAAGCCAAAGCAACAACTAGGTAAATGTCTAGTGTATGCACAGGACAAATGCAAACCATGCATTTTATCTCAACAGAACTTTAGAAAACGTGGGATCCTGCGGGAACCGACGTGGAGTATGCGGGGCAATGGGAATGTAAAATTCATGTCACAAATCCTAAATTTATGGCCAAATTTGCAACCATTTCAGTTGCATTCCGGAACCCTTAAAGTCGTTTAATCCAGATCTACCCCACCCATCATCCATACACACCACAGCCATCCTCATCTACATCTTCGACCATGAATGGCCACTCTAAAAAATGATCTTAAACCCCCCCCCCCCATCCATTCCTTACCTCAAAAATTGTACGCCCTTCACCATAAGCCAAACATGATGCTCCCTTTACGAGTCTAAAATGGCATGTGCTAACATGAAGCAGACAGACAGTCCACAGAGAACTCATCACATGATCCAGAGAAGACAACTCATGATCCACCATCAGTTATACACACATTTTCCTTTAAGGAATCCCTTTGTGCGTTACTGTAAACATACACCGAAAATGTTCCCGATTTTTTTTTTTTTGTGAAATTTCTGGAAAAGTTACTAGAGCGCTGCACAGCTTTTGTCAAAATTAGGACTTAGTACCCCTTATCAATAGTAAAGCAAAAATATTGCTAATGTAAATTTTCTGTATACAATTTTCATGTTCATTTAAGCCATTCCCAGTTTCCATCAGATTAAGAATTCAATGTGGTATTTGCAGTAATTAAGAATTAGGAACGAGCAAAACTACAATTACATATACAGAAGAGACCGGAACGACAACTGCTCTTCATAAATGTATCACTAGATGGCGCTGCAAATACAAAATTCTGCAATAATCTGGTAAAATGTCTCCTACATTGTAGTGCCCGGCGTAATAAGGCTAGCTTCACACTGCGTTTTTGTCCTCAGTTTGACGTATACACCCATACGTTAACCGTATGTGATGTATGATTAACAGTGGTATCCGTTACCTGAAGACTAATACGGGATCCATTTAACCAATATGTCGTGAAAAAGCTCACAATTTATCCATAAAACGGATGCCATTAAGGCCGATGGGTGATGGATGCCACTAAGCGGCACTCGTTTTAACATATCTGTCACCCGTAGGCTATATTAAAAGATATTGACGTATCCGTTAAATGGATGCCAGTGATATATATATATATTGGCATCGATCACCTATAGCTTAATATCGTATCCGTTTAATGTATACGTTCTTTTAGAGGGCACTACAGGATGGAATAGCGTTGTCTACTACGCTAATCCATAATTTATTTTTGTTGCAATATACTGATGTATACCGTCCAGATGGAGACCAAAAGGACACTCGTTTGGCCTCCGTCTGACTAATGGACCCATTTAACGTGGACGTCGGGAGCTTTTCCGATGTACACACTAAATGCAGGACAAAAACGCAGTGTGAACCCAGCCTAAAAAAGACCCCGGGACATGGGCAGGTGCTGGCATAACCAATTTTAAAAATCTCCTGTCATAAGATGGACCACAGAGACATCTTAGATGAACCTCACTTGTGGCCCTGGCCCATGACTTTTCCATCTCTGACCTTGTGCATAGGTATGGAGGGAACGCTCAACATGTCTGGTACCTCACCTGGTTTATGCCGATCTACAGTCATGTCCTGACTGGACAGTCCATCTGGCGTTCCATAGGATTCCCCTTGCAGAGCGGTGCGCTGAGGAGTGCCAAACCTATAAACACAAAGATTACATCACTGTCATTAATTCTGTAGGATTACCTGCAGCAGCCATATGTAAACCCACTGATCAGACGTCCTAATACCACAAGGACTAGTGAGAAATGACAAACTCATCTCTGCTACATCTGCAGTGCATTTACATAAATCCTTCAAAAACGGACTGTGGTCACTAAAAAAAGCAACTGCAGTTATAAGTATATACTGGTCCTACACTTCTAACCTGTATACCTGCAAAGCAATAAATCAGGCAGAGATCTCCACACATTAATTACGTGACAGATTAAGGTCACAGGCCAAACAAACAACACATTGTGTATACCGGCTCAGCTCTCACCTGTCCGGAGTGGGTTTATAGCGGCTGTATCCTGCAGCAGTCGACGTTGGTGTCGAGAAGCTCCCAGAGGGGTGTCTGTAAGGCTGCACTTTGTCGATGGCTGTTGGGGACGTGGCGACATACGGCGTCTCTGGGTAACTCACTGGCCTGTATGCATGAAATTACCTTGTATGAGAAATTGCAGAGACAGGTAAAAGTCTCGCGGGGCCCTACGGGCATCTCCTCCCTTGTCGCACCTGCCTCGGCTGACTACCAGGCACACGCTGTGCCAGTTTTTCAAGAGTAGGTCATCCTGTATAATTAATTCCCTGTATATTGTTATGTGACGAAAGAGGAAACTTTACATTGTGAGCGGTGCCTACAAAGAGGCCACCTGTGGAAGGTAAAGAGCGATCTAATGTTTACATGTTCCGAGGATCGGTGCCTTGTATTGGTAACGTGACCTCATGACCGGGTCATGTCGAACGGATTAAAGGCCAAGTCACACGTGGGAACAACGTGCGCACATGTAGCAGAGCTCTTACAATCTCTCAGCAGGGCCACTTTTACACAAGACGCACTGTATCAAACAATACTTCCATACAATACCACACAACACTGCCATTTAGTGCCCTAATCATACCGCCACACAGTTCGTAAATAATAATATCTCCATATAGTATCCGAATAGTAACATATAGTGTCCACATAACACTGACATATTTCCCAAACAATAAGGCCATTAAGTGTCCAAATAAATCTGCCATTCAGGGTATTAATATGCTTCCATTAATTGCCCAAAGTGAAGGGGTTAATAGTAAATTTCCTTTTGGTCTAGGACAATGAAGTGGTTAATGTTGAAGGTGGTTTAGGGCTGTAAAGGTTTGCATGCTCCACTCCGGGTTGCCCCTGAAGATCTAGTCTCTGGGGGTCCCTTAGGAAACAGGGGCCCCGGGCATTTGCCCAGTTTGCTACATCCTAAAACCGATCCGGACATTTGTCCAAAAAGTGGAGCATCAAGAATAATAGAAATTTGTTTTGCAAATTTAGTATTGACATGCTTTTGTGTCTTGGCTGTTAGCCAACGTGGCTAGCACCTAAAATAAAAAGTGAATGTGATCAGTAGAGACGGCTCATTTCCAGCTGATGGGGGGAGCAGGGAAACTTTCATTGGAGGATTTAGGTCTCTCCAGGCCATTCATATGGCATTTTCCTTTGCGTGCCGTATTCCATAGTTATCCTCTAGGGGGCACCATACATTGGCATAAAGAGTGCCTATAGCTCCAGAATACGTGCATGAGGCCGAAAGGTATTTATATTTATTTATTCTCTATACTAGGAGGTTTATGCCGCCTTTTCTCTTTAGCAATGGTACAATAAATACCCCCTAACAGATCTCTGCAGGGTAGGAAGATTTTTACATTAAGTGTATATGTAAATGACTTGAATAATCTAGGAGTCCGGTGTATTTTTAATTGCCATTAGCCAAACGGCACAATATTTTTTTGTGCCGCTTTGGCAGAGAGTAGGACAGACCTGTCCCTGTAATATGTTGCCCTTACCCGGAGCTGAAACATCCGCTTTAATGCAAGGGAATGAACGGTCAGCTGAACGCTCATTCGGCAGACCATTATTTCTTTAGACTCCCCCCATAAACATGCACGCCTGGTCAGACCCCATCTGGCAGCGGCTTAACCACAGCGGGAACAAAGGATCGGGAATGTTGAAAGCCGACATCATCGATCCTTCTAGCCCCTCAGCATCTGCCACCAGGGGAGAGTAGTGAGGACCCCAAACACAACATTGTTGGTGGGTTCAGTTTAGTTTTGTCCAATGTGTATGAGCACCCTAAATCTTAATCTCAAGCCTGGAGATGATATGAATACGATCACAAATTAAATTTTAAAAAAAATACACATTGAAGGCAAAATGGAACCTTAAGATGTATATTAGGGTCTTGCAGGGGAATAACGGTGCCCCGCTGCCCTTCCCTTTGTTTCGCTCATGCACATGAAGAGGAGCAGTCTTGATAACAGGAGAATATTAGAATTGCTGTAAATACAATTCCCTAATATACAAACCGAGGTTCACCATTTGCTCGCGAAAAGGTGAATCTATGTTTTAGATTGATCATGATCAGTGAACGCTGCAATGTCACGTTCAGCCACAGGGGGCTCTTACTCACCTTCTGTTGTTGTGTGGCGGTTGGGGCTCTCGTATAGGCACGGCCGGTCCCTGCTTGGGTGGCCGGTTTAGCGACTGTGCATAGCTTGGGGTAACCCATTTCTGGGAAGGACTGGCCCCCTGATGGGTGGCAGAACCACTCCACTGCCAGGCGATGTTGTTGCGGTACGGTGGCCGGGAACCTGATGTGGAATTCTCTGCGTCCTTGTGGTCCATAGAGCAGAGTTCATAGGACTCACACCATCCTCTATGTAGAAAACACAAAGAATGTTCAATGCGAAAAGGTCTTTACACATGTACAGGCAGAAAAAAAAGCACAACCCCCACGGCTGATGGAGAACGTTACAGGGACAGCTCTGCAGCGATCTCTGTGTTAGAACTTGTCCTGCGAGACTTTAAACGGGTGTGGTTTATTCAATAGGTCTGGAATCACTTCCTTCCCTGAAAAAAGTGGATCTTTCGGAGCAGTAAATACCATTTAAAGAGCTGACAATTTACCACCAACACTGAATATTAACAAGAGTTAGTAAACAAATCCTCTCTCAACAGATCAAGGGAACAACTGACAACCAGATAGGCATTGGGAGATGTAACGTAAATGTAATCTTCATGTTACATATCAAAATGTCAAATATTTGGGGTGTGGGGTGTGGATTGCAAAACTAAAAATGCATGTAAGCAAAATGTATAATTGCAGGCTGCTGCAGAACATCATCAGGTTACCAGAGACTTAAAAAATGCAGTAAAAGTATTCGTAACCTTTTATGTTTTTTTTTGCAAATATTTGTATTTTGGGCTTAAAATCATTTTTCGAATATATCTTTTTAAAAACCGTTGCATCGTTTTTGAGATGCCGCTTCTGTGCATCCACTTTGCATAGAAGCTGCATCTCCGTGCTCTAACCCAAATCCATCAGTCCAGCTGACAGACGGCTGGGCTCAGAGCGGACTGTGTGTGCATCCGACACAGAGGACCCCCCCTATTAATCATCAAATATAAGTTAATAAACTTTCACACATACAGGAGAGAACGGTTGGTGGGATCCCACGTCATAAAATAATTCTATATATTTTTTACATTTTATCAAAACCCTAGATACGAATAAATGTTGAATTAACCACAAGACTTGTTCCTATTAGATACGATATAAAATATATATTTTTATAACTAGAAATCGATTTCTTCCTTTTAACGTCGTCAGCGAGCGACAATTACAATATCCTAGCGATGTGCAATAAATCTAGGAATCGCTGGACCAAACAAGTCTGATTTTGATCTTTACAGACTTGGTCCCTACGAAATAGATCTCAGAAAATCATTCATTCTGGATTCTCTATTCTAAGCAGGAAAACTAGAGGACAGGACGGTTTCCTGTAATACGGCGATACAAATAAAGCGTGACCATTTCTACTGCACAAAACCTTTATTAAACAAAAAACGTGAAGGCAACGATCACGGTTAATCATGCGAACGAAAAACTTCTGAATGAAATGTTTATTTGTGCTTGTTCCTAATGTCAGGACAAGGTCCCTGCTGTTCTCTCCTCCCCTTCTGTATGTTTGATTTTAAGAAATGTAACTGTTTCTGCCAGGGTTTCCCATTTTTTTTTTAGGATATAAAATGGCGCACCTTCCATGTGCAAACATTATACCGGACCTGACGAAGGGACCGGTTCGGTCCTGAAATGCGTATTCTGCACGAATAAAGAAAGATTTTTTTTTTTTACACATTGCAATTGTACTTACTAGCCTGGCGCCGTTACCATGAGACCGCGTGAACTTTTTCTTCCGTTTCCACTTAAAAACAATAAATGAGGCACACGACATGTACGCCAAAATTCTGCAGCGTTTTGAATAGTAAACCCGTCCTATAGTGTCCACTATTTATGCAAAGTATTATGTGAAGTGGTTAATGGTGAAGTCCCTGGTGGTCCAGGGCAGTGAAGGTTTACAGGCTCCACTCCGCCTCAGATTGCTCATTGGGGGTCCGGTCTTAGGGGTTCTGGCATTTGTCCAAAAACAACAATGAAATATCGTTTTGCAAATGTAATACCAACAGGTCTTCGTGACTTTGCCATTAACCAACAAGGGACTAGAATAATAAAAAATAAAAAAAAGTGGATGTGATCATTCCCAGTTGATGGGGGGAGAAGGCAAAAAATTATTGGCTAATTCAGGTGTCTCCACGCCCTGTGCCTCCTCAGAGAACGCCGTGCTGGTTATTGTAGTGCATGTTCAAATGCAGAACTGGTCAAGTAGGTGAATTCAGATCAAGCGCTCGTGCACACGGTCCTTTTACGGATCTATAGGCCCACACTATACTTCCATACGTCTCCAATTACAAACAGAAGCACAACGTTGTTTTTCTTCACATTCCTACAGCATTGTCATTGTGCGTGCCGTATTCCCCCGCCTGGACGCATTATACTTGGTCGGCGGCACAGAGATTTTCGTATTACGGAGCCATAGTAGGGACATTGTGTGTTGTGGTACAGTCTCTATCGTTTTTGATTATTCTGTCAACTAGGAGGTTTACGCCGCCTTTCGTCTTTAGCAATTATGCAGACGAAGGCCACGCCAAAAAACGTGCGCCAGTGTTAGGATTTTGAAAGTATTTGGAAGACGCAGTGGATATGGAATTGTGATTTCATTTATGGTTAGCGCTTCAGCACCTTTTCTGCAGCCATGGCAGGTTATAGACCACAAATGAATGACTTTTCCTGTGCACTTTAATACCGTTATAATATCTGGGTAACTTTTTTTTTTACTCATCACCTTCCTGCTTTGGGTTCAGATATTCCATGATGTGTCAAACATATTTGCCGTTTTGCCCTCCATCCTGGTGATGTCGCCTTTTCATTGTAGACTCATTTTAAACTCATTTGTTCCTTTTGGGTGTCACCATAGAGTCTCTACCGTGTGAATAGAGGTCTAATGGTCTTTTTTGGTTATTCTCTTAACTAGGTGGTTTGTGCAAATTTTTCTCTTTAGCAAACAAGCAATAAAGACCTCATTACAGATAGAGTAGATTTTGACATGTGTATATGTAACTGCAGCATTGCTTGGTTATACAGTATAATGGGGGGGGGATGCACTACTTTTGCCTAGAGCATTTCAGTGCGGCAACTAACTTTATAGGTCTCCTGTATATTTGTTGGCCATTCACATTAAATAACGGTGAGCTGCACGTTTATTCACCACCAGTTATTTTTCCAAACTCCCCAATAAACATGCATGCTCGACCAATCATGCATGTTTATTTCAACCGGAGGAGGGCAATAACCGGCTGCCAGACACCTCTTGTAGCAGCTTCTCTCCTGCGTGGAAAAAGAGATTGGTCACGTTGAAATCCAACAAGTCCAATCCTTCTTATCCCCCTCCAAATCTGCCATCCTGTAAGGGTCCTACAACACAGGCCAATGATCTGGCAAACAAGAGCTCATATAAACGCTCATTCCCGATCATTGCCCTGTGTAAACAGGGCAACGATCAAACGCTCGTTCATCGGCTGATCTGTTCTTATATGCAGCATTAAAAATCATCGTTGTGTCAACAGGGAGACGCGCTGTCGACAGGATAGAAATGTATGGGGGAAGAGCGATGTAGTAATGAGTGCTCATCCCCATACATAAGAAATCATTGCTCTGCGTGAGAGGAGAAAACGAGCGCCAATCAACGAGCTGTCTCGTTGATTGGCGCTTGTTTGCAAGGCCCACGTCAGGCCATGTAATAGGACCCTTAGGCCTAATTCACACGGTAGGGTACGGTCCGTGATATACGGTCCGCATGTCGGCAGTATTTCTCGGACCGAACACAGTGCAGGGAGCCGGGCTCCTAGCATCATAGTTATGTACGATGCCAGGAGTCCCTGCCTCGCTGCGGTATAACGGTCCTGTACTGTAATCATGTTTTAAGCACGGGACAGTAGTTCCACAGGGAGGCAGGGACACCTAGCGTCATAGATAACTATGATGCTAGGAGCCCGGCTCCCTGCACTGTGTTCGGTCCGGGAAATGCGGCCGACATGCGGACCGTATATCACGGACCGAACACGCTCGTGTGCATTAGGCCTTAAGAGTTAGGCGGCCCTCATACACTTTGGATCGTCAGTCGTTCCCACCTAAATCGACACATTTATCAGTAATGTCTGATGTGTACATGTAGCTTAAGATTAGTCTAACTAGTTCCTGAATGCTATATTCCTTAGTTCAGCCATGATATATCAAGAGATCCTGGAATAATCTTGCTTTAGTGGGATATTACAAAGGCGCTGTCAGATCTCCTGACATTTGTTTTAGCAAATACTTGTATTCTACATAAAAGAAAAACTCAAGCATTTTTTTTAGATTCAGCATTTTGTTTTTCCTCTATTATTCCTCCTGGAAATGTATGAATAAATGAGTGTTCCGATTTCCCTGGTTAATGAGGGGTGTCCCGCCACGTTCTTACATTGCCCAATCAGAGCTGACAGTGTAAGAGGCTGTAGGAAACACCCTATTGACAAGAGAAAGGGTATTGCCAAGTTACCAATTTATTCATACATTTTCGGGAGGAATAACGAAGGAACGGATCATTGCAGAACTCCAAGAATAGGATCTCTTGCATTCTTAGTTCATGGGTATTCAATAAAATAAACATGCCAGGAGAGCTCTACTTTAGAAATGCATTCATCGGCATGAAGGGCACTGCTTTGGAGAGGAGGCAGACTTTAGGGTTAGCGTCCATTTAAATTTTCAACATACAGATTCGCCTTACCTTCTAGGGACGCCATCCTCATGTGGGGGTATGATCACCACCTTCACTGTGACTGATGTTCGGAGGAGGTCAATCATCTGGTCATGGGTGAGAGTAACCACGGCTACCTTGCATATCTCTACAAGTCGACTGCCCTGCCGCAAACCAGCCTGCCATGCAAATCCATAGTCTTCGACTTCTGCTACCGTACCATCATACTTTACATGGAAACCAAGCTGGCCCAGTCCGTTCCGGCGCAAAGTCATGTCCACCGTCTCACATCCTGTGGTCATAATCTGACAAGGAGATAAGAGGCGTTACTCTCCTACCCAAAATGATACACCAAAACCTGACCAGGTGCTTATACAATTGTATGACTTACGTATAGACCTAAGATGTTGGTGAGAAAATTGTCTGTCTACGGCCAGATTGCGTGAGCTATACAACCTTCGATACCATCCTATACACTAGAATTTTTAAAAAGGGTCATCCAGTTCCAATCGGACATGAGGCGTGGAGAGACGCTAGTGCACACTGGGCCGTAGAGATGCTGAGGCAACCGTCTGACGCCCAGAGGATATTGCGCAGGAGACCTATACTCATTTATAGGACCCATGCATGATGCTTTCCGGATGTCGTGTGTACCGCCCAGCGAGCGCTAGGGCCTCTCCACGCCCAATGTCTGATTACGTGGGAGATTGGAATTGAACACCAACATTCACCTTTGAACATCATTTTACATTTTTATGTAGACTCATTCTATACATAAAGTTCAGTAACTTTGTAAATACATTTAATTACTTATCTTAGACCGAGCCTGAGCTTCAGCCTGTATTATACTCCAGAGCTGCGTTCACAGGCTTCAGAGCTGAAATATCCCAGCATTCCTTGCGGTTTAAACATCTGCACAGAACTTTTCTAAATTATTTCACTTATGTGACATGTTGCCTTTAGTCTTGTGTAGGAAACCGTATATGTCCCCCTGCATTATAGGACAGTTTGCAAAATTGCGAATGCAGCTCCGGGATATAATACAGGATAAAAATCGGGCTCAAAGTTATATGATTAAAGCAATGTTTTTACAAACCTCTTTATGTAGTGATCATACATAAGATATTACATCAGAGCTATACACAAGGTTGCGGCTTTTAATCCAAAAAGTACCTAGAACGACATGGAGCCAAAAGACCACACCAAGTATACAAAATTCTTTATTATCCATTACTTAAACATAATATGCAAATATAAAAGTCACAATAATAGAATTCTGCATAAATTACGTCATCATGCACAAATGGAAACCTGAACAGCGTGAGTCATTAAACAAAATGGTTACAAGATATCTTTGTAGGTACAGACGTAAAAACCTCTATGTTACCAATACAACACACAAGTAAACCACAAAGACTGAAGAGACATCAGAACAAAGAAGCTATACATAAAGAGCAAAATGTGTATGTATGTATATTATATAGGAAGGGCATGCACGGCACCCCGATGCACTTCCGCATAGCGTGCGTCTCAATTGTAAGGGGTTTTATACTTGGTTCCAGTCAATACAAACAGTTAAAGGGATGGACCATTAGGACAACCCCTATCTATATACACTATTGGGGCATATGAACGTCATAAAGGAGGGGTGCCATTCCTCAGGACCCCCTCTATCAGCCGGAGCGGAGAGCCACTGCAAACAGCAGCTCCCACTCTGGATGGCTCAGCTCGGCCATGTATTACACGATGGCACCAGACCCGGAAGTCCATGTAAGTGGTCTCTTGGGAGACGCATGGGTTAGACATGATGATGTGGTTTCCATTTGTGCAGAATGACTCTTTCTTTGGCATTTTATTATCGTGGCTTATATAAAGTAATGGATTACTAAATATTAATTAAAAGGTTGTATTTGGTTTCATCAAACAAAAGCTTATTGCTTGAATAATGAAAAGTTATGCAATTTTCCAATATTCTTTCCGCATCGATTCCTCACAGCTCTTTTTAACATCTCTGCTTGCAGTCATTGAATAGGAAAATTCATTCTTTACTTCCAGGGTATACAATTCTGTCCTTGATCATGTGATGGAAACCGGTGTGCTGCTTGCTTGTTTAACCACCTTTAACAAGCGCACACTCGTTTGGTCCAATTTCAAGTAGCAATGATCGTTAAGAATGGGGAGGAACAATGGAGTGATCGTTCGTCCCTATGCATTTCCATCATGTCGGCAGAACACTTCCGGTTTACACAGGGAGATGCGCTGCTGACTAGCGACAGTTTTTTTGGCCGCATAAAAATGTGATCAGCCGAGGAAGGAGTGCTGGCTCGTTCATCTTTGCTTGAACGAGGGCAATGAATGATCGGGAACGAGCAATCATACGAACGCTCATAATTCCGATCATTGGCCCATGTAAAAGGGCCTTTACACTGCAGTTATCAGAGATTTTTATCTACTGGAAGTAAACAATGAAGGTTGCTACTGAATGACAGCAAGCAGAGATCTTAAAAACCGAGAGGAATGGATACAGAAAGTATATTGCAAACTTGTGTAACTTTATATTATACAAAGAATAATATTTTTGTTTTCTAAAAACCAAAACACCCCTAATTCTGTATACGTACTCTGATGTAAATACTTTTTATAATTAATGTGATGTTTAAACTAGTCAACTGGTCTTTAAAACGTATTATTTAAAAAAAAAAAGATAAAAACAGGAGATTCCTCCTTTGGCAGCTTTCCTTAGGTCTCAGGACTCCTCAAGGTGCGGGTTTCTTATTTACAACCAAAAACAGGGCAACGATAAGCCGATGAAGGAGCAAATGGTTCATCGTCTGATCTGCGTAAACAGGGAGACGCGCTGCCAACATGATGGTAATACATGGGGACGAGTGATCGTAGTAACGAGCGCTCATCCCCGTACATAACCAATCATTGCTCCTTGTGAAAGTGGCAAATGAGTGTCGATCAGCGAGCGTTGATCGGCGCTCGTTTTCGCGGCCAATATCGGGCCATGTGATAGGACCAGTGGTGCCACACCTATAACTATTCAAGATCCTAAAAGTACAGCATTTACAAATAAAATTGATATTGTGGTTTCTACAGGGTTAAAGAGTGTCACAAGTACAGATGTTTTTAAATGAGGGCATCTACAAAACACACGAATGCAGGTAAACCAATGGGTGTATTTGTATAGATGAAATGACCGCCAGGCCGGGGGCAGAAATATGAAGCTGGTGCGTGGTGTATGTGACCAGAGCTCAGCATCTCTCTGCTTCCCAGAATTCATGGGGTGCAATGAACAAGAGGACACACTGCAAAGTCCCATCCCAAAAAAACAGACAGGAGTGATATGTGCTATTGAATATAGCGTGTGTTAAACATGGTCTACCTGACCAGATATTCAGGGGGTGGTTTAGTAGGTGCCGGCTTCTTTTAGGGCAATCTTAGAATTGTATTTAAAGTGGTTAGTAACAAATGCCTCTGGAGTTCTTTTAACGAAGAATGGTGAATAAATACACATAACACATGTATCCCTTATACACAGGATGAGGGATACATGTGTGATCGCTGGGGGTCCGACCGCTAGCGATGAGGAGAATGGGGGCTAAAGTCTCCCAAAATGTTCCATGAGAATGGAGCGCATGCTCAGCCAGAGCTCCATTTATATCTATGGGACTTCCGGGACCGCCGTCTCCGGCAGCTTCATGAAAATTCACAGAGCGCTGGTCGAGCATGCGCACCAGCGCTCCATTCTCATGTTTGTGGGAAAACCCCTTTAATAGCGTCCGATATTAGGAAAAAATGGTCTGACCCCTCTTCTTCCCCTAGATACAGTGCCACTCCTGCTCATGCTCAGTGGCTGGTATTACAACTAGAACGGGGATGAGTTGTAAAACCAGGCGCAGCGCAAACAAAATTGGCACCATTTCTGGGGGGGTAGAGAAAAAAGCAGACCCAGTTTGATCATCTTGGACAAACCGTTATTGGAAGCATCTCACCTTTGCTGTAGGGCACATACCTTGCAATTAACCTTATGCGGACACCGCTGAGAGTACCCACACTGAATACTAGCAAGATATAGGTGCAGCAGCCTGTCATAACATACCCGTTTTAGTTCCTACTATTAACACTTTCTTCATAGGGTCAATGAACTGCAATTCTGATTAAAATCAGCTGCACTGGACTGTTCGTAGATGCGGTGTAGTTGCTTGACAATATTGCGGCGTTCAACACCAGTATAAAAGAAACCTCTTTCATATTCGGGTTATGGATTTCTTTATTGATTGACGTTCCAGCTCTCAAACCCTACTGATAGAGTTTGATTTGCTGTCTGCTCAAACAGCATTTAAATGATTAACTCAGCAATCAGTCAAATAAAGCAAACCCAGCATTTAACCAACACTGTTGCTTTATTGAAGACTTACTGACCTTAAGTCTCTGCACAATCTCCCGGACATCTTCTGCATTCCCGTCAATTGCCCGTATTAATATATGATCACCTCGGCCATAAAAGATCTTCAGGGACAATGGCTCTGGGGTCCACCCAATGACATCAGCACAGTAACAGTTAAAGACCACTTCTTTTGTGGCAGTCTCAATCAGGACCATGAACTCATTTGAGATGCCCAATGCACACTCGGTCTCAGCTGCCTGAGAAAAGTCTTGAGCCATCACTCGCCAACACAAGGCACCAGAACTCTGCAGCTCGGCACCGACCCGCGCCTTTGTCCTTTCTTTCTTCTTCGACGTCAGCGAGATCAGGTTAAATTTACCCGTGGTGTCAATAGGAGTATTGGTCACATAGTTCTCTGCCAGGTCCTTTAAGTATTCCTGTCTTGTACGAGTAGCCATAGTGTGGAACTTGTCTGACTTGTGAGCCGCATTCTCAGCGTTGATCACTTTAGCCAGGAGAAAGTCACGAAACACATCGGATTTATGGAATGTGACACAATTAGGAATCGGAGGACCAAAGGGAGGGACGTCTTTGGATCTGGTCACTGCCACTCTGTGAGGAATAGGTCAACCAGCATTAGTATGAGGGGGGACAATAGAATAGGAAAGAGGAAAAAAAATAAAATAAATGTGAGCCCACCTGTAGCAGACACTCTCCGTGCACGGCTCATGAGCCCGGACAATGATAAAGACATGCTGGAAGTGTGAGCGAATGTTCTGGGGGGTAAAAGGCAAAGCTCCCGGCTCCTGGAAGATGACGGTCACTATATCGTTACCAATGTGTCTTTTCCGAAGAAGCTGAAAAGAATAAAGAGCAGAAATAACGTAGACAATAAATTATTGTTGTCCAGTCGTGTTCATGACTAGTAAACCATGGATTATTCAGGCTAGTCAGGTTAGATCTCATACGCACAGCCATACGCAGGAGGCTGTATAGAGGTACACAGACTCCCTGCGGTTCTGTACACCGGCGCCACATTATTCTTCTCTAGAAGTACTGCTTCAAAGTCCGTAATACGGTACCCGAAGGAGCACGCCACCACCTTTGTATGTGTCTGTATAAAGTCAGAGCATACCATTGTACAGTAAAGAGTTATAGAAATATATGGGTGCTATATAGAAGCTCCGTACAACTTGGGAGGTTTAACGTTGCCTTAGGATTACCCCTCACACAATTGTTATTTTACGTCGCAGTATTAAGTATTATTTCACGATAAGAAGCAATATCTCCCCACACAGAAAATATTTGGAATATTTGATTCTTTATAAAGGCTACTTTCTCAATTTCCCCCAGTACGTGTAGTAATTACCTGTTGCCGGTTGTTTGGGGTGTACGGCAGCATTGTGGATACATGAAACATCATCTCGTAGTCCTGATAGTTGGTATACAGAGAGTGTGTCCCAGTGGAGTCCGCTAAGAGAACGCAAGAGACCGGTCACTTCACACATCAGGGGAGAATATCAAATATACAACAACGCTACTATAGTCATACATATACTAAACAGAAATGGCATTACAGCTGGAGTAGAAGTGGCCATCACATACATATCACATCTGCGTACGTGCGGCTGCTCAGCCACTACTCACTCTTGGTGTCCAGCTGAGCCGCATACTTGCTGAATCCTCGAAGGCAGACCTTCTCCCCTAGTAAGGACAAGAATTCCTCAAAGGCCGGTCCCGCGCTCTCGTTGTTGTACATCTCCTCCTCTGAGCTCTGACCGGCTTTGCAGTACAGGATCCCCACCTTGTGTTTTCTGCAGAGCTGGAAAAATAATGTATTTTAGAGTCACGGCTGCTTTAAATACTGTAGTCCCCCAATACACGACTGTCTTACTCAACATTGCCCCTTCTCCGAAACATTTCTATACGGATCACACATCAAAGTCTACATGTTTCAATGTAGATAAGACATCCTTCTCTCTTATTGGTGATGATAAATTAGTAGTGTTGTCCATACCTTGCAGCAGCTTTCCTTTCTTTTCAATTAGGACATATGGATGTTAATATAGGAGTCGCACTGGAGAACCACTAACTAGCCGCAGCTCTCCCATCCTTCCATGTATTAAAGGTGTTTTCCCACCTTGGACATTTATGACACATCCACAGATATCACCTCTCTGTAGAACAGGCCTCCTGACCCCCATCCTATTGTCTCTCTCTCTCACTGCTCTGCGGCCACTGACTTAAGAGGTGGTTGGGCGTATGAAAAATGCAGCGCTCGCTAACCTACGTTGCTTCTGTAACTCCTATAGAAGTGAATAAGAGTTAGGCAAAGGCAGTTCCGTAGCTCCCATTCACTCCTATGGGAGCTGTGGAGAGAGCTGTTTCCTTACTCCCGACTACCTAGCCAGAGAGAGTAGTGAGAGCAAAAGAAGGTAGGACAGGGGTCAGTGGACCCCATTCTAGAGATAGGTGCGGGTCCCAGAGGTGGGGCCCGCATCTATCAGACATTTATGGTATGTCCTGTGGATATGCCATTAATGTCCGTAATGGGAAAACCCCTTTAACTGAATGAACTCCATGTAATATCACATTTCTCCTGTAGTGGCCACTGCAGGGAAGATATCTGGCTAGTTGCAGACTCCCCTTGGCAAAATCCCCTCTTTGCCGGGGGATCTTGGGAGCGCCACCCGTATCGATTAGTTGACCGCTGCAGCGTCTCCTATATTTAAGGGGTAGTTTGTGAGGAGTAATGACCACTGAAATAAAGGGTTGTTTATTACCCATACTCCTTATATTTTCAAGCACTGTTCCAAAATGAGTTAACACCAACGTTATCCTATCTGTACTGACCGAACATCCAGAAGTCGTTTTTCAATAAATCCCTTTGATACCGTTATATTTTTTTCCAATCTGTATCTATGTGGCCTAATTTTATTAAATCATTAAATTCTCCTAAAAAGGTCACACTGCCGAACTTCAGTCATATTACTAAGCAATGAACAATCAGTCTCATCATTCTCTTCACTGCACTCCCCCAAGAAGCTTTCCTCAACAATGAAATAACACATACACATCCCCTCCAATATAACCAATCAAGAAGTCAATCCCTTCTGCTTTCTAGTTCTCTCACGTCATATGGTAATATAAGAAATAACCGATAAAAAATAATAATAATACTCACCCCTTGTTCATCCAGCTTGAGAAGCTGCTCCGTAACTTTGGAAGAATTCACAGCAAGTCGTAGACAGTGAATATTAAGCTCGGGGATCACAGCCTCTAGGACGTCTTTGAGGGGCAGCCCTCGCACCGTACCGTGCTTTGCAGTGGATGGCACCGCATCCTCGTGGATCATACCTCTCAGGGTTACCAGCTGTTATGAGAAATAGAAGAGAATAAATAGAACAGTGACCAGCGATCAACGTGCCAAGATTAAAAGGAATTATAACAAACATGGTCACATTATTCCTGGCCGGTTAGAATACCATCATGATAGTCAGCAGTCATTTTCTGAACACAGGTGAATATAAATGCGTAGATTTAGAGTATTACTGGCCATGGACATTAGAGAGGTGTCAGATAAATAATGACTCCGCTGACAACTACCACCATTCGCCACCTGCGATAACATAACATTTCCCGCTTGACCACCTTAAAGTTGTCCATTCATCTAAGATCGTGGTCAGCCAAATAACAGGACAGCCGACCGCTATCCCTCCCAACCACCTCTTCATACACACGCACGCTCGGCTGAGCATGGATGTGTTCTCAATGGGAAGAGGCGAATAAGCTGCTGCCAGACACCTGTGGCGGCGGCTTACCTCCAGTGACAACAAAGGATCGGGCATATTGAAATCCAAGACACCCAATCCTTCTTTCTTGGGGGAACAGTCGGGACACCCCTACGCACATTAGATGGTCGGCTGGTCTTGCTAAAATCGGTGGATTTGGCCGACGTACATCCAAGGTGTATGGGCACATTAACTCAAATTAGCGTTATACATTTAGCACAATAGTTAGGGGGGGAGGGGAATCAAGAAACACTGGGAAAGTGGGAAATGCATTAAAATGGCATCACGTGTATGGCTGCCTATGCAGTAAGAGGTGTCACACTGATATTAATTTAGGGTAGAATGTTTTAGCACATGAAGGGTTTACATTTTGCAATAAACATCGTGTTAAAATTGTGCCACCGAGACTGGCAACATAAAGGTGGGGGGAGACCAGGGGAGCCAGAATAAAAACTGCAAGGATGAGCTCAACCTGGCAGCCGAGAAACACGGACGAGCCTGCAGTCCCCATTACATCTTCCATCTTTTCTCCCTAGTAGCTACAAAATGTTATATACGGGAACTTTTCTTTATATTATTCATCCCCTTGATCACATTTGGGGGGTTCCCTCCTACAAGGGTGAGTAGATTAGCAGATATATACTCCACCCCTGCACTGAATCAGGACATTTGTCGACTCTGCGGCTCTGGTGTTCACCGGCTTTTTGATTTCTTCAGTTCTGGTGGTTATGTGAAGATGTGGGCATGTAAACATAGACTCATGCACTTATGTTTATAAACTCTGCACATCCTGAACTTGTATTATTAGTAGATGTTTTGCATCTCAGGCTCCGCTTGGGTCAGACTTTTAGCCACAAACATCGCTTTTTATGCCTTTTTTACACTATATTACACTTTGATGCAAAACGCCATAAAGGTGCCCATGAGTGTAAAGTGCTGGATGGCATTTTGAGAATGTGCCGGGTGCCTACTTCAGAAAACATGTCGGTATTTGGGCGTCTTTTTTTTTTATTTTATAATTTGGGTTTGTGTATAGCAAAAATGCGAAAGTTGCTGCGGCAGCAAAAGGGTTAAATAGCCCCCTTGTTAATTAGTTGCTTTACAGCAACAGAACATTGTACAACAGACACCGCTGTGACCTGAACTGCCCAACCAGCCGGCGATCACTTTGATCGCATCCAATGGTCAAGTCTTCTCTGCCGTTCTCACCCGCAGCACTGGCCTCTCCTTATAGAGTATCATAATGAACACCTAGAGAAATGACCTCTACAAGGAAATACATTTTATTAATTAAGTATAAGGGGTTCGGAGTGTCAAATCCAATGCCGTGTCTGCATGGTAAAAAGTAAAAATTCAGAATGGGGCAGAATGGCAGCGACAGATTTAAGCCTTATGGAAATGGCAATGTTGTACCCACAGAGGCTGTATGGAAGTGGCGCCACACTACTGAACTATACTGCCATATTGGGAAGAATGCCTCATTAATGCTGCACCATTATCACCCCGTGTGAATATACCCAGATACTTTATAGAAATTAAAAAATTCATTTTGAATGTAGAAGTAATTTCTGTAAAAATTAGTATGATCGAAACGCTTTACGCCCACTGCCATCTTACCTCGCTGGTCCGGAGGATGATCCTGTACTGGTACTGTGGACCATGATCCTTGCTTTCTTCCAGTTTGTCCCTTTTCAGACTCACAGCAGCGGGTCCCAACTTCTCATCTATTCCAAAGTAGTTACAGTGCTCTAGAAGAGAAAGTCACAGAGATGAGCCCAGCACCAGGTAACGAATAGTCAATGTGTAAATGAGTTATCACCCGGCCCCACAATGGGGGAGAATATCCACTACTGAGCAGAAACCGTCAGCTTTTCAGGAGGCAAGACCACTCTGCTACATTATTAATACAAATACTAGATTATTGATATTACATTAGGAATAAATGACAATTCTTTTCCTGTACAAATATACAGAAAGAGAATATTGTTCCAGTGCAAACGATGAGTATTCATAACGTTAACTAAGCTAAAAAAAATACATTTTTATCTTAAGGCGGGATTCACACGACCGGGTCGTTCCCGAGCCCGAGTATCGGCCGGTAAAATCTGCCATTTTGCCCGGCCGGTTTGCATTAAGTTTTGCATCCGTGCCGGGCCGGGCAGATCCGGACAGTGACATCAGCGGCAACTCCTGAAGGGGAATCCCCATGTGTTCGGGGGTTCCGCTTCAGGAGTTTCCCCTGATGTCACTGCCCAGATATGGACAGAGACATCAAGCGCTCTGTCCAGGAGCGGAATCCCCGAAAACACGGGGATTCCGCTCCTTCAAGGAGCTAAAGTGCGGCTAGCACATAGCAGAGCGGGGAGATACCTCCCTGCTCTACTATAGTGGCGTCGCTACAGTAGTAGCAGCAGCTGCAGCTGCTAGCGGCGCCATCGAAGGTGTCGCCGGGCCAGGGTGCTTTTCAAGCAGGGGAAGGGAGCCAGCGCAGCGCTCCCTTCCACCTGCTGTACACCCGGCCCTGCCACACAGTGTACAGCGATGCCATTCGTCAGAATGGCATCAACTCCTCCTCCTCACATGCACTCTGCGCTGTGAGGAGGAGGAGAGAGAGCGCAGGCTCCGGAAAACCCGGCCATCACTCGGGACACATCCCGGTGATGGCCGTGTATTGCCCGGCCCCATAGACTTCTATGGGAGCCGGGTACCCGGGTGAAGATAGAGCATGTCCTATTTTTTGACGGCCGGTTTTTCCGGCCGTCAAAAAATCGGTCGTGTGAATAGCCCCATTAGGGTTCTATTATTCCTAATGCAGCCGGGTGCCGGCCGATTTATGAACGGCCGGCACCCGGCCGGGAAACCCTGCCGTGTGAATGAGGCCTTAAAAAAACTGATCAAATAGCATAAAAATAAATTAAAAAAATCACTGGAATTGCCACAATACGGCCACATGTCCACGTTGCGTAATTTGGTCCACATCAAAACCGCAGCTCAACTCAGGTAAAATCTGCACTTAATGGTGCAATTTTTTTATGGGTTTTTAGGTGCGTTTTTTATGATGCGGAAATGGATTTTATGCTATGTATTTTGGTGCATAAAATGGATATGTTGCGGATTTTAAAATACTCACCGCAAGTCCCTTTACGTGCCCAAAAATTCCGCAGCACGTAGATAAGATTTCTTGGTACTGTGTAACGCTGCAGATTTGCCGCAGAAAAGCCTGCACGGCAAACCTGCACGTAATGCGCATCGTGTGCATGCGGCCTACCTCAGACAAAATCTCCAACTAGGAAACTACTTACCGTTCACTGTTCTGTAGAAAAAAAAAAAGCCACAATTCATTAAGCAAAGATTTAGGAAACGGTAGCGATGGCTCCAGTATGGAGGCAGCTGGGATAAAATGCACTGTAACCTGCAATATACTAAGAGCAACCCTAACATGTCTGTTTTAGTTAACATTTGCTTACCCCATAAAAAAGCAATTCTGGAGCTTCGCCAAAAAGTGTGGAAACTACGACAGAACCGGATAGCCCCATTATTAGGGCCTGTTCACATCAGCGTCACCCTTTCGTTCATGGCTTCCGTTAGACCTTTCCGTCGGAGGAACCCATGAACGGTAAGGCAAACGGAAACCATAGCATTCCTTTGCATTACTATTGTTTCAATGGTAATGCTTCCATTGCAAATGGTTTCAGATCATTCCTGTTCCGTAAGGTTTCTGGTTTTTTTTCGGAAACAATGATAATGCAAAGGGAAGCTATGGATTCCGATTGCCTTACCGTTCATGGGTTCCTCCAACGGCAAGTTCTAATGGAACGCATGAACGGAAGGGTGACGCTGATGTGAACAGGCCCTTAGGTCGGTGGGACCTGACGGACGCCGGTCGCTTCCATCATGCAATGATGCAGTTGTTAAAGGGGTTGTCAACGACCGGACAACTGATGACCTATCACCAGGATAGGTCATCAGTATATGATCGGTGCGGGTCAGATACCCGGACCGATCTGCTGCCTCCAGGCGCCGGATGTTTTGAACAGTATGCAGTAGGTGGAGTCGGAAGCAGATGACTCCAACCACAGCATAGCGGCCGTTCTGCAGAACTGAATAGAATAGAGCAGAGCTGCGGTTCTGTAGAACGGCCGCTATGCAGTTGTTGGAACCATCTGCTTCCGGCACCGTACATTGCATACTGTGCAATGACATCCGATCCCCGCAGGCGGCCGGAACAGATAGTCTGTGCGGGGTCCAGGTGTCGGACCCACACCGATCATATACCGATCATATACTGATGACCTATCGTGGGGAGTGGGGATAGTCCATCAGTTGCCTGGTGGGGGGCAACTCCTTTAACAGAGCCTAACAAAGGAGCGACACAGAGTAAATACGCTCCAGAATAGCTATTCCATGGGAAATAGAAGTAATTATTAACCCAGATGTGTCATGGGAGCGCACAGGTCCTCATTAAAGTAGACCTGTCGGCTGTCCGGACGCGTTTGTTTTAGAAAACACTTCTATTCCCCATGAGATAGCAATTATTTCTTAGACGTCTGTATTGTGTCGTTCCTCAGTTATTCCTCTGAGAAATGTCTGAACAAATTGACAACCAGGTGTTACCATTCCTCTTGTCATAGAGGCGTGTCCTTACAAAGCCTGGCACGGTCAGTTCTGAATGGACAGTACCACACTGTGTAACTACATGCCCCCAACTGATAACACCCAGCTGTCAATTAATAAATTTCTAGGAGGAATAACAGAGGCACGGCAAAATGCAGAGTTCTCAGAATTTATTTTTTTTCTAGAATTGTTATTTTATGAGGAACAAAAGTATTTAAGAAAAGGTCACAGGCTCTTTAAGTAGCAGAATCACTACAAGCTATCCAAGGAAAGGTAACCACAGGGTCACACAACCTATGTTGCCCCTAAGGCTGTGTAAAAACTATCTATGGGACATTGGTCATAAATCAGCCCGCAGTCTGATGGCCAGTCGCAGGGAAACTACCAAGAATTTTATTTTCTTGTTGCTTCGGTTGCAGCTTTGCATCGCGCTTGATTGCAGGATCGGCTAGTGACAATACATTAGAGAATAGCTTTACCTAATAGACTAGACCTGGGTACCTGTAAACTGACGGTACTCTTTATAAAACTACGGTACAGGCAAATGTCAAGAGGTGCTACAGCTCGCTACAAGCAGTTTTGTATTCATAAACTTGAAACAATCTTCTTGACAGAATTGCCTGTAGAAAAGTTCTCAAAAATGCCTTCAAGGGGTCTCTGGAGAGAAAATGCTCATAGCCCCTGTTATTCTCGTGTAGTGGTGAGTGGGTCCCTGGAGGGTATATAGAAACGAACCAAACATTGCTAAACCTGGAATATTGTTATATTGGTCTCAAGTCCCATTACAACTTACTACTAGAGCTTTGTAAATCGGAGCAGCTCAATCGTTTCCCACTGGGGCCTCACCTGCCAGAATGGGGTCACCAATGTCCATGTACATTTTTTTTCAGAATTACTCAATTTATCTTAAAGGGTTTGTCCAGTCATAAGAAATTGATGGCCTATCCTCAGGATAGGCATTCAACATCTGACTGGTGGGGGTCCAACTCCCGGCACCTCTGCCAATCAGGTATTTGACGGGGCTTTGGCGCTGCTTCCCCTTACAGTATCAACTTCAATGGGATAAGGCTGTAATAATGCGAACCACCGCTACAAGTGTGATTCACAGTACGCGCAAATAAGGAATGAAGGGGAAGCAGTCCTTGTATAAGCGTCGCGGCACCTTCAAAACAGCTGATCGCCAGGCGTGCCGGGGATCGGACCCAACGCCGATCACATGTTGATGGCCTATCCTGATGATAGGCCATCAATTTCTTATGACGGGAAAACCCCTTTAAATCGTGAAGACCATTTAAAGAGGCTCTGTCACCAGATTTTGCAACCCCTATCTGCTATTGCAGCAGATCGGCGCTGCAATGTAGATTACAGTAACGTTTTTATTTTTTAAAAACGAGCATTTTTGGCCAAGTTATGACCATTTTCGTATTTATGCAAATGAGGCTTGCAAAAGTACAACTGGGCGTGTTGAAAAGTAAAAGTACAACTGGGCGTGTATTATGTGCGTACATCGGGGCGTGTTTACTACTTTTACTAGCTGGGCGTTGTGTATAGAAGTGTCATCCACTTCTCTTCAGAACGCCCAGCTTCTGGCAGTGCAGATCTGTGTCGTCACTCACAGGTCCTGCATCGTGTCGGCACCAGAGGCTACAGATGATTCTGCAGCAGCATCGGCGTTTGCAGGTAAGTCGATGTAGCTACTTACCTGCAAATGCTGATGCTACTGCAGAATCAAGTGTAGCCTCTGGTGCCGACACGATGCAGGACCTGTGAGTGACGTCACAGTGCTGCACTGCCAGAAGCTGGGCGTTGTGAAGAGAAGTGGATGACACTTCTATACACAACGCCCAGCTAGTAATAGTAGTAAACACGCCCCGATGTACGCACATAATACACGCCCAGTTGTACTTTTACTTTTCTACACGCCCAGTTGTACTTTTGCAAGCCTCATTTGCATAAATACGAAAATGGTCATAACTTGGCCAAAAATGCTCGTTTTTTAAAAATAAAAACGTTACTGTAATCTACATTGCAGCGCCTATCTGCTGCATTAGCAGATAGGGGCTGCAAAATCTGGTGACAGAGCCTCTTTAAATAATCATGTTACTAAACCAGAGATTGGTGCAACCATCAAAAGGCCAGAGCAGTTTACGGTCACTTGTCACAGACGAATGCTGCTCAAAGACATAGGCTAAAGCCAAATGCTGTTCATTCGGAAGAGGTCACTTGTTCTCCGCTAGTAACATACGTGACAGTCTCAGACAAAATGTGCACGTAGGGTTTAGTGTCACTTAAAGGTCTTGTTCAGAATTAGAAAAAAAAGGTGTGTGTTTATCCACAGAGACAGTGCCACCCTTTCCATAGGTTGTGTTTGGTACTGCAGTTCAGCCAATTCAAGTGAATAAACCTAAGGTGTAGGAGTAATTAAAAAAGGAGTGGAAAAAAATCCAACACGGCTGATTCATTCCTCCCCCAACTTAGTAATGGATCTAATCAATAAATCAATCCACATATAGCATGCAGAAATCCATCATGTGATTCTAGGTGTCAAATAAAGCAGCCAGAAGCAATTTTTAAAGGATGTCACGTTACAAAACCGATAGGCAGGGAGAGTGTAGCGTAAAAACCAGGTAAGAAGAGCCTGCTTGGCCGTTTGTAGCATTGCCTTTATGTAACGGTCTGTTCTGCTATATATCTGACAGGTATCCTTCTTCCCCATGAGATACTATATACATAAACAGAAACAATCCCTGAGGTCTCTCTTGCTAATAGGAAGCAGGTTTGATAATAAAATGACATTATCTTAATTAGGCCATACAGCTACACATTACGCATCTTCATTTTTCATTAATCTAATGAGTCCCAAATAGCTCTGCCGTAGTAAGTAAAGCATTAGCCGCAAGACACAAAGAGACTTCGCAATTAGACAGTCGCCAAGACCTCTGGGTGGAAGTTATTATTTTCAGGCATCGTCTCGTTAACCTGGCATATCAATACTTTGTTCCTACATCAGTCACCTGTCAAAGGGTTGGTGCTACGTGGGGCCACTATCTAGGCTCTCGAAATGGTGTTCGTATAGCTGCACTATGTAAGAAGTCATGTCAGAGGTCCTCGGCATCATCATGAGATTTCATAACAATTTTGATTGGCAGACTAGGTTGTCCGGTTTAGAAAAAAAATAAAAAATAATATACCCTATTAGGTAATTCAGAGTTAATAGTGGGGCGGGGGCCAATGTTCAGGATCCCCATTTCTTAGCCAGAGTGAAGACCGGATACAAAGGGTGTCTCTCGCTCTGGACCTGTCCTGTATTACATAGAAGACCCATTGATATGAATGGCCACTGTGTAATGCTTAATATGCCCTGCGGTGGTGCTGCAGAGAAATTGAACACTTACTGCCAGGTTTCCCCACAAATTCCATTGCTAGGACAGGGGGACACTTTGTGACCTATTGTCAAAGGATCCTTCTAACAAGTAGGGATTGTCCAAAGTGGAGTCGACCTTTAAAAGATAAATCAATCCAAAATCAAGACTGGAGAGTATAAGAAAAACATACTAAACCACCTTTGACGCCTTGATGGATAATTATGTTTATTTTTATGTGAATGGGGCTGAGCTGCAATACCAAAACATAGCCTATGGACAAGAGTGGAGCTGTGTCGGGGGGGGATCTTATAACAATGAGGTAGGCCCCAATCTCTTCATAGTAGAATGGTAGGGACCACTAATTAGTCCTGTCTAATGCATCCATGGGCTTACTGAACAGGACAAAATACGGTGCCCGTACGGACTAAACATGACGCTAGTACCGTATAATTCAATATAGATTCTATAAACAAGCAAATAAAAAAAAAAAACTGACAACCCCTTTAAACAATATTAGAGAAAAGAACCATGACCGTACCTTTCCCGTGAAAGTAGTCTTGGAAATACCGGGCTCCCGAGTCCACATGTTCTATACTGTAGTGTTTTAATCTCCCTTGTGTCTTCTGCATTTCCTTGGAAACTTCCAAAACCGATATGCTGGCATTGGTACAGTATATAGAAAGAGAGGGCTCCAAAATACCCCCTTCAGTTCCATTCGGAGAACCAGCAGAAGCCTTGGAAAAGCTCACATTACGCTCAGACATCCCACCTGTCTCATTTCGGAAATGTGGACAGCTGAGAAGAAGGTCATTACTGTTATTGTCTCCCATGTCAAAGTCCAGGTTCTCTTTAAAGTTCAGGTCTTCAGTGCTGGCAAAACTTGGGTCCATAGTGCCAAGGGTAAAGGCTTTCGAAACTGCTAAGGACACAGCCGATGCAGCAGAGGCTCCAGTTGTAGTGTTACGCCTTTGGGCAACATAGTTCCGGTTGGCTGCAACTTCATTAAGGTCAAAGAGCATACTCTGCACATCATAATGGGCAAAAGATTTTGGGCAGAACCAGGGCTTATGACTTTCATCCTGTTCCACAAATGACTTACCCATTTCATTCTCACTTTTATTGGTTCTCAATTTGCGAAAGATTGAAGAGTCATTGGACTCTCCTTTAGTGGCTCGTTTTCGTTGCTTATCCTTTAACGTACCATCATCTTTCTGATATTGTCCGTTACGTAAATCTGTCCTGGAGCTTGATGCCAAGTGGAGATTCGAAGCAATGCTTGAATCCTCATGGAGAAGACCACTTCCCCTAATAGGCGACTCACTTCCTTTGTCATGCTTTTCATTTCTTAAGTCTTTCAGCATATCATATAAGCTCTGTTCTGAAACACCTTGCACGTTAATAGAAGATGTGCTCCCATACTCTCTGAAGAGAGGCATCCCATTGCTTAGCTTTGAGCCCCTGGGCTCCAAAGAGACATCAACGTCACATTCACTTAGTGTGGTCTCACTATTGCTTCTATTCCGAAGAGTGATAAATGTCCGACCAGGAGACCTCGGCCATCCATCTAAAAACTCCACGTCTTTAGACCTCTTTCTCGAAAGTCTATGAAAGCCTCGAAATCCTGGAGAACCCCCATTGGTCTGAAAATGTTGTCCATTTGGAAAGCTCCTTTGCAGGTAGAACTCGTTCGGTCCTTCCATCTCCCTTGATGGGCTAGGGGTCATTGACTCTTTTTGAGTGTCCTTTTTTGGAGGCCAGTCGGCAATCCTGGCACGCACTCCCATTTTCGGCATTGCTGGAGTGATAGAACTAAACTTTGATGCATCTGTTGAGTGTTGCATACCATTGCTGTTCTGAACCCACACACCTTGTGGATAATAATCCAGTCCACGGACAACAACATCATTCGCTCTCATGGATGTCCCACTGGCCTCCACTCCATCATTTTGGTAGGGTCTGTAGCTTGTCATGCTCCAATACAGATATAAATATCCGTATAGAGCAAAATTGTATCAAAGTTCTTTGTTAAGCCAAAGTGCAGTACCATTATTAGGACCTTGTCTGTGCAAATTTACATAAAGTAATCTGTCTCGATACAATAGCGATCACACGCATGTCCGTGGAGATGCCAGATCATTTCAGATGAATCTGCAAGAAACAAAAATGTAGCGCAATTATAACCCTATGAGAAAACAAATAACATAGCTACCAGCAAGTGACATGTCAACATTAGGATTATTTTTTTACTGAGCTTATTATTCACATCCAGAATACAAAAAATAAATAAATAAATAAATACTGAAAAACAGCCAAGAAAAACAGATACAAAATATAATGAGAATCAAAAGACAAATATAGGGATTAAATGGGAGTGGTATACTAGAACATAAATATATATTGGAATATCATAATATTAGGGCACTGTTCCCACTAGCCTCATGGCGTCCATTAGTCACAGTTAGACCCTCGCTAATAATGGGGTCATCAGTCAAGCGTTCGTTACTTATGATGGCAGGAATAAAATTGCAGGTTACGCGAGTTGTGTCCTTAAAAGAAATACTGGAACAGCCCACAGAACGCCAGACGTAGGATCCCAACTCGTATGTGAACAGAGCCTATAAGTATATAGGATTTACACCAATGGTTGCATGAAGAAAAAATAAAAACAAAGTGATATATATGTGTGTATATATATATATATATATATATATATATATATATATATATATATATATAGTTATAGTGTCACTATTGCAGATTAAGCAGGTATGATGAAGAGTGATGGCTCAGCATTCAAGTGAAGACTGGAGCCAGAGACTATTACATGACCGAGAAATGCTAGATGATCAGACTACCCGTTTGAAACCATAAATTAGACTGGGATGGCACCGTAATTTTGACTGGGATGGGACTCTTTAAAACAATAAATGGGACTGGGTTGAGCCGTCATGACTCATGAAGGAGAAACGGACTGGATTATTTAAAAAGTGAAGCTCCACTTTTGAGTTACACTCTTCTCTATACATTAGGATTTTGCTTTTCTAGAAATTCTCTTTTCTTCTTTGACTTGTTCCACTGGTCAGAGGACTGTCTGTATGCAGTCCCTAGTGGCCCCTAACATGGTCCTGCAACTTTGGCCGCACTTGTGTAGTTGCATACTAATTTCTTTTAGCGGTTGGAGAATGTGAGGTGCATCCTGACCGGCCACATCTTTGGAGCTAAATCAGATGGCTCCGACTCCGCAGTACATGTCCAGTATGAGACAGAGCATCCTGCAATGTATTCAAGGCCCCCAGGTCCAGTACAGGAGCCAGCAGTGTAGGAACCCTTAAAGCTGAAGCATGAGACCGAGAATCCTCAGACGTTGGGGAACAATCGAATTACTTGATGTGTTATTAATATTTGCTATTACCACCATGGCACTGGTCACCACATTCCTGCACAGACATCAGTGTCTTTGAAATCAGAAATAAATTAGGGGCTTCCGCTTATCCGACTGCCAAGACCGTTCAGAGTTTGGCATCGGGAACGCTGAGGGCCATTCACTCACTGTCTAATTAACCTAAAAAGATCATTATGGAATGAAGAGGGTGGGGGAGGGGAGAACGTTATGATGAGATATTAACAGGCACTGTGCCCTTGTTAAGCAAGGATGATAAGCAAAAATTATATACAGAAAAGTGAAGCTCTGACAGACGAGAGATGACACTGCAGGGCACCAACTCTCAAACTTTCTTCTTCGACACGGTCGTAGAGCCTGGCCCAGCACAGAAGCAATGATATTTGACATGTTACATGCACTAATGCCATGATTATACTCAAGACTGGTACACCAGCCTCAAAATAAGGTTATTAATACATGGACAGAAGAATTACCAACACTGAGATATTGGCTTGCTGGGTTGGGTATTAAAGACCATGTACACGACCCTATTACGGATGCGTAATATGGCACTCATAGAAGTCTATGGACCTATAATAGTTCTTCAGTACGCCTCTAATTTTATACTGAGGCGGCACATAGCATGCCTAGAGCTCCGCAATATGGAAACATAGGGACTTTGTATAGTGCTGTACAGCGTCCATGTACTAGACCATAGGTGTACGTTACCCCCAGACGAAGGCTTACGGGCCGAAACGCGCGTCGGGGTGGACGCCAGTCACTTACATCCTGTCATGGGTAAGAGACATGTGCACATTTTGCACAGTTTACTAAGATATATCTCCATTCTCGGTCACTCGCTGTATTTGTTCTCCTTGGAACTGTGATGTATTACTGTCCTAGACATACTGTGCAGATTAATTACCAATATTTATATACTTTTGTTGCATTTGTCTCCCAGTACCTCTTAAGTGACCCATGGTTGGCTGTTTGTACACCATTATGACTGTTATTTAACACAGGTGTGCTCAGTCTGTTTGCACAGCGTTGCTCTGTGAGACATGTGTTCTGGCTGTCCATTGTTTCCTGTGGTTCACATCTCTATAAATTTTACATATGTGTTTATTTTTAATTTGATTCAATAAACGTTCATATTTTTTAACCCATTTCTCGTGTGTCAGACTCCTAGTTATAGGTTTTGTTGTATATTTAGCGGGTCCACCGTTACCGCCATGCTTATTTTGGGCCTGAGGCTCGGTTCCCGTTAGTGTCCGCACATCATTGTGATGGGCCATCAACCATGAACTTTCTAGGGAACTGTTTGGTGTCCTCCATTTAGGTATAGCATAGGTGTACGTTAGTTAGTCTTGTATTTAGTTTATTACGCGTTTTTAGTCTTGGGATATAACTGCCCAAACCGTACCTATGTGGGGGTGTGATTTTACACACAGAATTTGTATTCCATTGGAACATGCGACAGAAAACAATTGCAGTGAGCGGCATTGCATGCCATATTATAGATCCCTCACATTATGCACTACAAGTCCACACGGCTACTGTTTTATGACTCCGTGCACGTGACGTCTGTAGATGCATGAGCCCCGAAGCCTAATAGAAGGAACCGCCAAGAAGAGAGGAGAAATGAGGATGAGAGAAGAGAGGTTGTATTTCTAAGCAGCCTGGGTGACTCTCTGACTACATGAAAGCCATGTAACTGCTATAAGTTAGCTACTTCCTGAACCATGTAGAGGTCAGAGGAATACGGAGATGGATTTTCCAGCATAGAGTTTCTTTAAAGTTCCGAGAAACAGATTAATAAGTTAAACAAAAATAGATATTGGGATGCACTCCTCAATCAATTGGCGTGGTGCTAGTAAGGTAGGGACGAGAATCCCACAATATTGAAAATATACAACCCCAGCACTCACAGAGGTACGCAAAAGATCCAGATGCAAACAAATTTAAGTTTTATTGCAACAAAAGATGGTAAAGTTGAGGTGGAAAGCGACTTGGTAAAGACGTTTCGGCCGAACCTCGGCCTTTGTCACGGTCGCTGTAAGACGATATCACTGGTATGGGTTGTCCGCCGGATATTCCCTGTGTGAATATCCGGCGGACAACCCATACCAGTGATATCGTCTTACAGCGACCGTGACAAAGGCCGAGGTTCGGCCGAAACGTCTTTACCAAGTCGCTTTCCACCTCAACTTTACCATCTTTTGTTGCAATAAAACTTAAATTTGTTTGCATCTGGATCTTTTGCGTACCTCTGTGAGTGCTGAGATTAATAAGTTAAACTTTCGTTACAAAGTCAAACCTGCACCTTCTACCTTCTCTACCCTCTTATACGGTTTTTCTGCACCTGTTCTAGTTATGCGCTGGACTGTTCGTATTACTTACACCCTTCACTGCGTTTGAAAGCCTAAAAGATCGATATCCGCACAAGCATGAAAGCTCTGAAGTCAATAACAATAATAGATACGAAAGGTTTTAAATTTCAAGAAGAATACTGATGCATTATCTGCCTCTTGGATACTTTGATACCATATTAGTAAAAAAAAAAATCACTGTTTTATTGGACAACATTTTGCTGCACTAGAGCCCGCTGCCACAGTAATCTACCCATGACTGACTGCGTGTACTGGCAGGAGAGCACAAGGACAGCACAAAGGGGGAAAACCAGCAGGTGACACCAGATACAACTGCGGCAAAGCATCACGCCACTTACAAAATGTAGCACTTGTTGTGTTGCGATGCTGCCGAAAACTTTTAAGTTTGAAAAAAATTAAACAAGATCTAGTACTTCATATATGTAATCAAAATTAGTGGCAGAAATAAGTGGCAAAACCAGATGGTACATAATTAGGTAGCCAGTGAGACGTGGTAAAATCGTGGCATTACTGAAACTCGTGTACTACCTCAAAGGAATCCTAAGACCGAATGCACACGCTGCGTATTACGTGTGGTTTTGCCGCGCGTATTCGCGTGCGGCAAAACCACAGCGTAATACAGAACCAGAAAAGTCTATGAGATTCCAGGTAATCTCGTGTCCACGCTGCAGTATTTTTCGATATGTAAATTCACCCGCGGTGCATATTTTCGAAACTGCAGAATGTCAATTTATCTCGAGATTCTGCTTGTAGTTCTTTTCAACAAGTTTTATTGAGTTTTTACAACAAAGTAAGGAAATATATTGCATAAACACAAGAAAAAAAAAGGGGGGGAGATAGAGATTCTGCTTGTAGTTCTAAAGAAATATGCAGCAAAACCCGCAGCATTAAAACGCAGCTATTTTTTTCTGCTGCAAAACGTAAAAACCGCACTGAAAAACGGTGCGTTTTTTCCCTGCAAACTTCTTGCAGTTTTGCGGTGTATTTTCCACAGTAACATACGCAACGTGTGCATGTTATTCCAAAATGGTCTGTATTTTTACAATCATCGCATTTTGCCCGCAACTTTTCCTCTCATTGGGAGACCTTGAGGTCGGGTGCGAGTTGCGGTAACACCATGATTTTACTAGCACTCGCATCCACCAAAAGTCATTGTGGAGTCCTCGCCGAAAGTACAATGGGGAAAGTTTATAAAGACCGACCACATTCAAGTTATTTTCAGGGGCCTTTTTGAAAATAAAAGAAGCAACCTGGTGATGAAGTACAACTGCGCCACTTTTCCTTTGCACCAGTATTGATAAATCTCCCCTCAATGTGACTGCGGTCAGTACCCGACTAAAAATCGTGGAAATTAGTTATTAGGGTATTTGCACACACAAAATAGTAATAAAAAAAGAGTCTCAAAATACGGAGCTGATTTCAAGGCAAAACAGCTCCTGATTTTCAGACATTTTTTAGTCAAAGTCGCGTTTTTCGCAGCATTTTTAACGGCCGTGTTTGGAGCGGTTTTTCTATAGTTTATGAAAAACGGCTCCAAAAATGGCGGAAGAAGTGACATGCACTTCTATTTCGCAGGTATCTTTTTACGCGGCCGTTTTGAAAAACGCCCCGTCGGAACAGAACGCCGTTTTTCCCATTGAAATCAATGGGCAGGTGTTTGGAGGCGTTCTGCTTCCGATATTTGAGCCGTTTTTCGGGACGTTTATGGACCGAAAAACGGCTGAAAACACTGCGTGTGACCATACCCTTATAATGAAGAGGTCTCTCAAAAGGGAATGATTATTCTTGTGGACATCCAGCTGGTAGGGAGTCTTAGGACACGTTCAGACGTGGCGGAGATTTTCAGTTGCAGATTTTGCCGCAAATTCGCTGTAATTCCGAAAACAAATCTGCTGCATACTTGATGGTTCATCCAGACGTGGCGGATTTTTCCGCGGACTTGCCGCAAGTTTCAGTCTTTGCATTGCAAAGGCTGAAATCCGCAGCAATAATCTGCTACAGACTGAGCATGCTGCGGAATGTAAATTCTGCACCGCAAGTTATTTTCCACACCATTGTTGTCTGCAATAAGTTAGCTAAAAAGCTATAGAAACCAAAGAAAGAAGAAAAAATTCTGCTGCGGATTTCCCCTGCAGTCTGAACGTGCCCTTAAGGGCAATGCTTCTTGGTAAAAAAAAAAATGCACAATATAGTTCTAAAGAAGGACTCTCTTCTCCTAAAGACTGTCTCTCTAGCACCACCTATAGGTAGCTACCCTGTAATTGAGTGTCCGACCTCTTAAAAATAAAATCCTTGAAACATGACATCTGTAGACAGAACTGAATTCCCGATGGTTACTCCTCATACGTACAAAATAGGTTTTTCGGTCAGAAGTTTTATTGCGGCAAATTATTTAATAATCACCTTCACAACTTATGGCGCAGTCACACTTTTACTATGTCATCCTGCAAGTTTTTAACCCATGCTGGTTATGTATTGTTTTAATAGGGCAGACTAAAAGAGGGAAAAAGTGTAAGTAAAAACAGTGATTTTGTTTTCCCGTTGATGCCGTACTTGAAGAATTTATTTTTTTTTTTACAAACTACGCTGCCGTTATTGGTGGCGAAGACTGGATGCATTAACGTATGGTTCTTCATACAATTTGAATTGGTCCGACAGAATAGATTTTCATGGGAAATTCTATTTGAGGCAAAAATCTATACAAATCAAATTTTTGCCAACTGTTGAACGTTTAATTGTAGCAATAACCACCAGCAGCTGGAACACAAAAATGCTCAAGCTGAATTAAGAACGGAATTTTTGCTCTTCTTGTATCCCGGACAATAAAGGAATATCACGGTGACCCAATTTTCTGTACTTTTTCCCACACTTTTCATCTAATGGAGTAATGACAATGTATTTACATGGAAAACGTGAAAAACCGAGCAATCTGCTATTGGCATAGAAGCAGAAGAGAGCAGGTGGACTGCAGAGGAGCCGCCATGGCTGCCAGGAGCACGTAAACAAACTTATGGTCAAAGGTTTTCACAGTTACTTCCTGGCATGCAGAACACAGAAACTAGGCCGAATGTTATCATAGAGAAAGAGGAAAAACAGGGACGTCACCGATGTGTTATGTCACCATAACATAGCAACAGAAATATGTCATGTAAACAATGCTTCATAATAAAGATAGTCATGTAAAGTATAAACACAAACAAGACGGAGGCACTGAGGAAGTACGGCACGAACAGCTCTCATGTATCTGCATATATCCGTCCCTCTCTTCCGACCCCTAGCCGTCCCTCTCTTCCGACCCCTAGCCGTCCCTCTCTTCCGACCCCTAGCCGTCCCTCTCTTCCGACCCCTAGCCGTCCCTCTCTTCCGACCCCTAGCCGTCCCTCTCCCGACCCCTAGCCGTCCCTCTCTTCCGACCCCTAGCCGTCCCTCTCTTCCGACCCCTAGCCGTCCCTCTCTTCCGACCCCTAGCCGTCCCTCTCTTCCGACCCCTAGCCGTCCCTCTCTTCCGACCCCTAGCCGTCCCTCTCTTCCGACCCCCATCTTCTCATATCCATATATCTCATTTATCCATGCATATCTCCACACATAGTAGGGAACTTGGGTTCAATGTGGGATTTTCCTATATATTATTTATCCTCCTTTAAAGATCTACAGTGTAAATTAGACACAGAGGAAAGCCAACGTCCAAAGGGCATCCTAATAAGGTACATCTCATTTGTAGGACGTTGGTCCGTGACTAAACCACATATACCAGGTGTGACCGTGCCCTTTGGACTCCAATCCCATTATCAAGTTAAAAACACACACAATGTAAACATACGTTTTTGAGTGATCCTCAAATGAGTTAAGAATTATATCGCTGGGTAACCGCCAATATGGTTGCTGTAGGAGTCGTCATTCAGTGCTCCCAGAATTACCATTCAGCAATCTGGACATACTTGGCGACATCCCTTACAGGAGCAGTAATAACAGCTATATTAAAAAATAAGATTTTCTTTATTTTATTTTGGAGGAAATTTCCCTTTAACCCCTTAATGACCGGGCCATTTTGCACGTTAATGACCAAGGATTATTTTTTGTTCTTTCACGGTCGCATTCCAAGAGTCGTAACTTTTTTTTTATTCCGTCTATATAGCCGTATAAGGGCTTGTTTTTTGCGGGACGAGTTGTATTTTGTAATTGTACCATTTTTAGATGCTTATAACATATTGATTAACTTTTATTAACTTTATTTTAGGAGAGAATTGAAAATAAGCAGCTATTCCAGCATTGATTTTCACGTTATAAATTTACGCCGTTTACTATGCAGCGTAAATAACATGTTAACTTTATTCTATGGGTCGGCACGATTACGGGGATACCACATATGTAGAGGTTTTATATGTTTTCCTACGTTTGCACAATAAAAAGCCTCTTAGAAAAAAATTACTTGTTTTTGCATCGCCGCATTCCAAGAGCCGTGACGTTTTTATTTTTCCGTCGATGTGGCCGTACGTGGGCTTGATTTTTGCGGGCCAATGTGTAGTTTTCATTAGTACTATTTTGGGGTACATAGGACTTATAGATGAATTTTTATTTTATTTTTTATGGGGGGAATGGGAGAAAAGAGAATTTTGCAGTTGTTTTTTGCGTTTTCTTTGGACGCCGTTCATCCGGCAGTTTAATTAATGTGTTCATTTTATTGGTCAAGTTGTTACGATCGCGGGCATACCATATATGTGTATGTGTGATTTGTTTTGACAGTTTTACTAAATCAAACCACTTTTTGGGCCAAAAAAGTAGTTTTATTTGACTTTGACTGTAATTTTTATTTATTTTTTCACAAACTTTATTTAACTGTTTTACATTTTTTTTTTAAGTCCCATCAGGACACTTCACTATGCGATCTGTTGATCGCATATATAATGCTTTGGTATACTTAGTATACCGAAGCATTATTGCCTGTCAGTGTAAAACTGACAGGCAACCTGTTAGGTCATGTCTCCGGCATCGCCTAACAGGCAGATGCTGAAGACAGACCTGGGGGTCTTTGTTAGACCCCCGGCTGTCATAGAAACTCGACGGCGACCCGCGATTTGTTTGCGGGGGTGCAGATCGGGTGACAGAGGGAGCTCCCTCCCTCTGTCCAACACATTAAATGCCGCTGTCACTATTGACAGCGGCATTTAATGGGTTAAACTGCCGGAATCGGCGCGCGCTTCGATTCCGGCAGTTGCAGCAGGAGCCAGGCTGTGTATAACAGCCGGGCTCCTGCCGCTGATCGCATGGGTAAGCTGTCAGTACCCGCGCGATCACAGGACGGATATATCCGTCCTCCTGCGCAAACTAGCAGCTGCTGAGGACGGATATATCCGTCCTTCGGCGTTAAGGAGTTAAGTTTGTTGAACTTTTATCCTACTTGTTGACATAACTCGCTGGTGTGATCACGTAAGACACGGTGGCCTCGCATACAGGTACAGTCTTGTATGGTGTTTTAATACTAAAACACCCACATACGTTGGTTTCCATAGTAACCGTTGCATTAATCAAGAACAGAACATACTATGCAAAACGCAGACAAGTACTTACAGCAACCATCAATCAGGAAGCAGGCCGGAAAATTCCTGACAAAACCTCAATGGTTGAGCATTAGTAAGGCTCTGTTCACATCATGTCTGAGCCGTCTGTCGGACGTATACGTCAGGGCTATTCTCCGATGTATGCCTATCGGGACGCATTTTATGGGACGCATCTGTATACTCATTTAGCCTCCGTCAGTTAAATGGAGCCCTATGGCATATAGGCCAAACATAGGGCGTATAGATGCTGAATGATGATGATCTGGGTGGAGCGGTGGACGGTTATATTATATTATATGGAGAAATGGTCACAACACCACTATATATTGTGGGGGAAAGCATTCTTGGATACGCAGAAAATAAAATGTAAAAACATACCGCGCCCCCAGTATTGGGGTCTTTTTTACAGTCCTGTTATTTAGTATTTTAAGATTTTTTTCATGTGTGCTTAAAGAGGCTCTGTCACCAGATTTTGCAACCCCTATCTGCTATTGCAGCAGATAGGCGCTGCAATGTAGATTACAGTAACGTTTTTATTTAAAAAAAACGAGCATTTTTGGCCAAGTTATGACCATTTTTGTATTTATGCAAATGAGGCTTGCAAAAGTCCAAGTGGGCGTGTTTAAAGTCCTGCATCGTGTCGGACGAGCGAGGACACATCGGCACCAGAGGCTACAGTTGATTCTGCAGCAGCATCGGCGTTTGCAGGTAAGTGGCCGACACGATGCAGGACCTGGGGCAGGAAATGAGTGACGTCACAGCGTGATCTCTCGAGAACACGGCTGTGTCTGCACTGTCAGAAGCTGGGCGTTCTGAAGAGAAGTGGATGATACTTCTCGTCAGAACGCCCAGCTAGTAAAAGTAGTAAAAACGCCCCGATGTACGCACATAATACACGCCCAGTTGGACTTTTACTTTTAAACACACCCACTTGGACTTTTGCAAACCTCATTTGCATAAATACAAAAATGGCCATAACTTGGCCAAATATGCTCGTTTTTTAAAAATAAAAACGTTACTCTTATCTACATTGCAGCGCCTATCTGCTGCAATAGCAGATAGGGGTTGCAAAATCTGGTGACAGAGCCTCTTTAAGGTCTTGTTCACACCTGCATTGGTCTTTCTGTTGTTCTGCTCTGTCAGAGAAGCATAACAATGAAAATACCGGTAGCGCCGGTTCAGTTGTACGACGGACACCATCGGCACCTGACGAAACCCATTGACTTTAATAGGTTCTGCCAGGTTTGCATCAGGGGGTCCGTGGCTTTACCGGAAACAATAGCGCAGCGAGCGGATGGATTTGTGTCGGAGGCCCTTAACGAAGCCTCCAATGCAGATGTGAACCAGGCCTTACATTCTTTTATGCATGCGAATTGAAGAATTCTTAAAGGGGCTATGTGGTACTCACTACAGTATGGGAGTACACTTGCTAATATACATTCCGGTCCCCCGTCGCACTGATGAGATTTTAAATCTATTTTTATAGCGCTGGCGGGTAACCGGAAATCTGGTAGCAGTCTACCTTCATGACGACACGACTCTTCGTCATGTCTCCGGCCCCGCTGTACTCTACGGAATCACTGTACTACTGCTTGGACAGAGTACAGCGGGGCCAGTCACATGACGATGAGTCGTGTTGTCATGAAGGAAGACTGTGCAACTATACTCCGGTCCCCCGCCAGCGCTATAAAAATCAATCAAAATCTCAATCAGCGCGACGGGAGGGACCAGAATGTATATTAGCGAGTGTACTCTCATACTGCAGTGACTACACTGATAATAATTTTCGGTCCCCACAACCCCTTTAAAGGGTAACTAAACATTCAAACTTGTGACATGTCAGAAGTTTTGATTGGTGGGGGTCTGAGCACCGAGAACCCCACCAATCGCTAAAATGAGGCTGCAGAAGTGCTCGTGTGGGTGCTGAGCCACTTCGTTTCTGATTGGCTTTTTCCGGAAAGCTGATGTAGCGGAGTGCGGGCTCATAGACTTTCTACACTGAGTCTTAATGGTAAACATTACAACTTAAAGGTCCTTCTGGTGCCAAGTCTGCGCACTATAGAGCTTCCAGATCTAGTTTCAGGGGCTGTATTGTATAGTGAGCCTGGCATCCAGCTGGAGAGGACACTGGGAGAAGCGGAAAGCCTCTCAACCAGTCCGCATTGCTGGAAACACTCCTGGCAGTCGACTGAAAGATTACCAGCTCATTATAATACTCCTAAAACTCCAAATGTCCATTTTAGCTGGATGCCTGGCTTGTTATATCCAATGCATTTTTTAGAGTGTTATTGTAAAGTTTGGTAGCCAGATTGGGACAGGAGAGGGAAGAGATGGGGGACAATGAGGACTGTAGACGGTCTATGAATTGCCGAGTGTTGACAGCATGTAGATTTCTGTATGTCTGACAGGTAGGCATGACCGGAGGAGGCAGAGAATATTTGATAGTAAAGGAGAGAAGGTTGTGGTCAGACAGCGGGAGAGGAGAGTTAATAAAGTCAGAAACTGAGCAGAGCCGGAAGACCAGGTCAAGTGAATGCCCGTCTACATGTGTAGGAGAGTTAGTAAGTTGTGACAGACCTAGGAAGGAGGTTAAAGATAGAAACTGGGAGGCAGAAGGGGAGATTTGGTTATCAATGAAGATGTGGAAGTCACCCATGAGGAGAGTGGGTGGTTCAGGATACAAATTGTGGAAGCCAGGCAGCAAAATAATCCAGGAATTGGTGAAGCGAGCCCACCCTCAACTGCCACTCGGAGGGAAAAAACGGTGAAAGAGTGTGAGGGCATGGACTTCAAAAGAGGGGAATGTGAGTGAGGGGACCGGGGGAATGACCGGAAACATGCAGTGTGGGGAAAGAAGTATACCTACTCCTCCACCCTGCCTGGTCTCAGGTCTGGGGGCATGAGAGGTGTGGAGACCACCATAAGACAGAGCAGCAGGGGAAGCAGTGCCAGACAGGTGTAGCCATGTTTCTACAAGAGCCAGAATGTTGAGATAGAAAGGAATAAGTCATGAATAAAGCAGAGTTTGTTGCACACGGACCGAGAATTCCAAGAGTGCAGTGTTAAAAGAGACAGGAGAAGACATACAGGAAACGTTAAGGAGATGTGCAGGGTTTCTATGTGTGCCAGGTAAGTGGTAACCTTTTCACCATATTTGATTAATCCCCCCCCCCCCTTATGTTATATCGAGCCCTAACTCCACCTTTTTTGCAACTGGCTGCCGGCCCACACTACCAGCTGCTCCCATTACATCAAAAGGGAAGTTTATAACCAGCTGTAATAAGGGAGGGGGATGTGTAATCCTAGACTTTGCTCTATAAGGGATTCTGCATAGAGCGCTAACTCTTTAAGAGCCAGCTGTGCAGAAGTCGCCCCCCCCCCCCCTCTCCATGCTGCATACAGAAATCTTTCCTATGAATAAGATCTAGAGAAGACAAGACCTGGCTAGACATGTTTATAGCGGCAGTCTTGGATGGGTTGGGTGTAATGAGCTAATCGCCTCCATCCAGGAAATAAGCGTGGGGACGGTTGGACATTTTAAGACGATTATCTGCGGTTCAAATGGAAACATCCCATCCCGCAGGATTTCTGCAACATCCACCCGCCTTCCCAGAACTATACGTGTAGTGTCACCTTACAGAAGCAAACAGAGCAGCTGCCAGACTCTTGGAAGTCTAGTTTCTTCACTACACGGCTCATTTACTTTGCCATCATCCCTTGACAAAAGAAGACCCGCCATGCCGCTCAGTATTTATTAAATCAATTCCATTTGATTCTCCGTTAGAATCATCTTAGGGCTGCGATTCTTTGAGACCGACCGCACGGTATCCTACAGTTCAATTGTATGTACTGTATATGTGTTATAAACCCTTGCTCTTCTCAAGGAGCTAGAATTCAGCTCCAGCCACTGACTTGGCCTTCCCGAGGCCGGTCAGTCTTGCACCAGTTCTTACTCCTCCTGCCGGACAGGACTGCTCCAGATCTAGTCTCTTCTACGACCGCTACCATGGCCTCTGTACCATAGGGTTAGCACTGCTGCCCTGCATCACAGGAATTAATCTCACCAAGATGGCATCTGCATGGATTGTGCAAGCTCTCTCCATGGGTTCCCTTTAAGAATCCTGGTTTCCATCAAAATTCTTGTTAAATAGGAACTCCAACATCTGGCTCTCCAGTTTTTTAAAACTACAACCCCCAGCCTGCGGCTGACAGGGCATGTTAAAAGTTGTAGCTTTGCAATAGAGAGCTTGAGTGTGTCTCTATTGAAAAAGTGGGTAAAAACCTCTATGGGAGCTAGAACGGTGGCCATATTGGTTGTCACTCAGCTTTTCCAGGAACAGCTATAACTAAAGCTGGCCATGCATTAGGGATTTCAGACTAAAGTTTTCTGAATGACTTGTCGTTTATGGTTGATCTGTGAAGGCTGTTGTTTTGGACGACGCCACCATAAGTAAAAATGACAAACTACTGATCGATCTCGGTCTTGATCTGTGGCCTGGTCTGGGCTTCTATTGATGGGACGCAGGTCTGTCATTTGGCATGAATGATTTTACAAGACCCAACAATGATCGAAAAAAATCCAACACGGCAGATCAACGTTCCCATAGACGTGTTTTCGGTCGGCATCGGTCATGCTTGTTCAGGTCACAAAGAAGCAGAAGATGGTCTAAATCGGCCTTTTCAGCCCACCAAAACCTCTAGTGTATGTCCAGTTTAAGAAATAGTTGGACATTTCATGCAGATGTTTTAATCATAGAGGAAAATGCCTACAATATACTGAAGAGCCACATTTTTCAAGGCATAGATGTGCTATATTGTCACATATACGCGCTGCCTTATATATGTAACATGCCCCAGGCTTGGATATTATTAGGTTATGGAAAACTCCTGTCAACACATTATTAAAAAGCAAATGAGGTGTAAGTGTGCATGATACAATACAAAATCCACAAGGCTTTATTGAAAGATTCTCTTCATAGATTAAAATACAGATCTGAATAATTTATCTCTTTGCCCAATCAAAGAGAGTGTTTACCTTCCCCGGGGGCCCGGCTTTAATCTACTTTAACTAATAAAAGGGGCCCCCGACTCTGACACATCTTGTAACGACAGACAAACAAAGCGGGGGGGGGGGCTTTTCATTCACACCCACTTGGAGTGACCCCGTTTAGCAGCAGTATGTCATTCATTCAGGTACTGCTCTTGATCGTGTGCCCCTATGGAAATGCTGCGATTCAGAGGCTGGGTGGCTCATCGGTCCATCCAGGGTAGTGATGACGGGAGGGGGAGGGGGGACTGAGCGCTCATAGGAGGTAATTAGTTATGACATACTTCCAGCCACATCAGCTCACGCAGCTATGACCTATTTGTAAAGTCCGAGGCTTCTAAGCGGCCATGTCAGCTTTAATTTTGACTTGTCGATCAGAGGGTTAAAGACAAGACTATATCACTGCCCCCCCCCCCCTTTAAATGGAGAAAAATCCTTTTCCAGATAGAGGCGAAGACAAAGCCTCGCTCAGTAAGACCGTCATATATTCAGTACTGGCCATAGAAAGCTCATGTGGTGCACAACAGCGCAATGTAACCGCAGGCATCCAGTGTAAGGACCTTATTCTCCATGTAGAAGATTAGCCCGAACTTGGCTTTGCATTTATTGGAGAACGAAGTCTTAAAGTGCTCGTACACAGAGGACAGTCGGTCAAACCCACCGATTTCGGTGGGACCGGCGGACAATCGGATGTCTCGGGGAGTGTCCCGACTTTTCCCCTGTTGAGGAATTATCGTAGATTATTATTAGAGAATTAACCATGTGACGAACGTAGATTTTGCCACAGAAAGGATGGCGTTGAAAAGATCCTCCTTGTCCGAACTCACCCCTAGCGGCACACCTGCAATACAAATACAATTTACGGAAACCGTAAAGTGTGAAATAAGGTGCCCTTTAGTAAGATGGAACATGACAAGGTTTATATATCAGATGCAGGAATTGGCTCAGCCACGTTCAGCCGCTCGAACGCGTCAGCGTCACGGACGTGTGGAGAAACACTGACTGCAAGGGACATGATGTGTTCCAGCCTAAGGACCCCGTCATATGTCATAAAGCACTGCCCGCCACTGTGCCGGGGAAGAGATGACAAGGCAGCTGAAGGTGACAGCGTACAGAACATTTTAAGAATAATTTTCCTTTTGTCCTTCAAAAGAAAAAAATATTTGCCTTCTTTACTAAGGAACATACCCACCAATGACTGCAGCTAAAGTTCTCTCTCTCTCTCCTTTAAATCCTTTGCAGATGTTATTGACAGGCTCGTCATATATATTGTAGCTACTTAAGAAACCGCAATAATGACTAATTTATGCATTTTCAACCCCGGTCTACCTTCCCTATTAGGACACCCCTCTATTAGCCAGAACGAAGAACCATTGCAAAGAGTGCATTCCTTTTTGGAAGACTCGGTATGTTGGTGTATTACATGGTCACCCACTTATTTGAATAGGCACCATGCAATACCATTCTCATGCAGCAAGACATGTAAAGCAGAGGTACAGCAGCTTTACATGGCGATAACAGCGGATGGTTGAGATTTCAGCAATCAGCCGATGGCCCAGTAGGTCCTTCTTTAGTGAAGGGTCTGTCCAGATGTTTAGTGAAAGAATTCTATGTCCTATTAACGGGGTTGCCTCATTACCGAAACCCTATCCTATATGCTCTATTAGGGCATATGGATGTCATAGAAAGGTAGACCCGGCCCGTCGATGCATTACATGGCTGGCCTTTAATTAATGGCTAGCATGTAATACTACATTTCCCCTGTAGTGGCCACTGCCAAATTCTCCAGCAATTAAAGATGATCGCTGTGGATTCTACGAGAAGAGGGGGCTGTCTTCAGGAGATAACCATTTGAATATTGTTAAGGCCAAAACAGTCAAGCGTGGAGTCATTTTGTCTTTGTATTTGTAACATGCCATTACCGAGCGTGCTTATACGTACCTTGGAAGTTGTGGACCATTCATGGAATCCGTTAAAATGGTTGTACAGTATTAGGAAAAAAATGGCTGCTTCCTTTTAAGAAACCACACCTGTCGATGGCTTGCATCTGGTGTTGCAGGTCAGCTCTATTAAAGTCAATAGGACATAGCTGCATTACCACATACAACCTTTGGACAGGTGTGGCGCTGTTTCCTGAAGGAAGCAGTCATGTTTTTTAAATCCTGGAAAAACCTCTAAGTATATATTGAGGGGACCAGGGAGTGTTCTGAACTAGAATTTGCTATAGTTGGTATTTTCGGACTAGTTCGGAAGTCTACCTAGTGGCCTGGAAATATATCAGAGATCATGTATGCAGCGTCTGTTCACAAGTTCTCTCCATTCAGTTGACAACTCACTGGAATTACTTAGGTCTCAGTCTGAGGCTATATAACCATAAAATCAATTGTGAATTAGTTTATTAAAAAAAATCCATCCACACATACATCACCTGATATGTCAGGAGGTATGGGTGAAGGGCAGGGGGTTATCATCAAGCCTGAAAGAGCTAAATGTGGCCTTCTAAGGCTGGATTCACACGAGCAGGTTACGTCCGTAATGGACGGAACGTATTTCGGCCGCAAGCCCCGGACCGAACATACTGCAGGGAGCCGGGCTCCTAGCATCATAGTTATGTACGTTCGCTAGGAGTCCCTGCCTCTCCATGGAACTGCTGTCCTGTACTGAAAACATGATTACAGTACGGGACAGTTGTCCGGCAGCGAGGCAGGGACTCCTAGCGTCGTACATCAGTATGATGCTAGGAGCCCGGCTCCCTGCAGTGTGTTCGGTCCGGGACTTGCGGCTGAATTATGTTCCATCCATTACGGACGTAATGTGCTCGTGTGAATCCAGCCTAACAGAGCAATCCTGGGGAGAACATCTCAACAGAACAGGAATCCATACATCATCAATGGTAACTGGATGAAAGTGTCTTCAAAAGGCCACAGGAAGCGGGCTTCAGAAATAAACCTTTGGGTAAGTAACAATATCTAGTATGCCTGTATACATCATTTATGGAGCTCATACTAGTGACGACAGAACGCCTTTCACTCGTTTTGCATTACTTTGAATAAGACCACACTTTTAGAATTGTGGATGACTATTTGCACGGTTCAGTTTTTGCAAATGATCCCAGAAGAGCAAATGATGTTACCAGCGTGAAATAAAGACCGAGCGTGGCCTGTAAAAGTGGTCAGTCCATGTACCCCCCAAGACTAGTAGGATTCTCATGTCTGTTCACCTGATGGTATAGTTATTAGCCACATGTGATACCGGAGAACCATTATCACTACAGCATGCTCAAGTGAAGACCATAATCATTCCCAAACTGAACTATAAAAGTCACTTTCTAAAAATGGTGTCTCGCAGTACAGAGACCAAAACCTGCCTTCTCCTCTCCACTATACATTCAGTCTGCCTGCTCATTGGGATTTCTAGGGGGTCCCGCAGGGATATTGGTAGTGGTTTTGGAGTGAGAATGTCTCTCCGCTGGGAATCTCAGATAAGCTGTCTGCAGTGAGTGAGTCTCACTATCGAAATGGCACTGTACGGAAAACAGGCCCCCTCACCCCATCCTATCTTACTGCATCCTCACAAAGGCACGCACCCATTTACAATATGTTTAGATGATATACTTCAAGAACAGGCGTGCTCTTCTGAACCTGTGATTGTTATATAAGTGAATAATTCTTCAGTGAGAGATCAGCACTTCCTGCAGTTGATGCTAGTTTCTCATCCTTAAGGTCCGCAGGGAATGAGGAGACCCTTGTAGCGTGGAGCAATGCGTTACTCACTGCTGAGCGGCAACGTGACTGGACTTCAATGTGATTCAGATGAGAGAACTGTATGATCACATCCTGTCTCACTGACCACTGCAGCCAGAAAATTCTATATAAGGATGGAAAAAAACAAAGAGACCTCAAACTAATGTAAGAAGTGACATTTAGGACCCAAATTTAAAGGGGTTCTTCGCTCTGTACAAGAGCTGATCAAAAAGGTCACCCCAGCAATCAGCGGTTACCTTTTGGGAAACCTGGCAGTAAGTGTTCAATTTCCCTGCAGCACCACCACAGGATAAATAAAGCATTACACAAGACAGGTCCTCCAGTGCGATAGGCACTTTCTATAACCACTCTCCACTGCAGCAAAGACATGAGGATTCTGAACAGGGGACCCCAGACTTAACTTAGAATCCCCTAATCGGGTGTATGATAATGGGTTTTCTAAACTGAACAAACCTCTTTAAGGGGTTTCCTGACATTATGAAAACCTCCAGCAGGAGCTGCAAAGTATTAGAAATAAAAAATTAGTCCAATGCTCACCATTTAAATGCCAACATCGATGTTCCCTGGTCTCCTGGAAGACTTGGTTTACTTGGCCATAGTAATGACACATGCTCGATGCATGGCAGCTGCAATGAAATCACTGGCCATACTGACATCACCAATGTGGCCAGTGATTGGCTGCCAAGCTCATATATCGCGTAAAAAGCATCATTGCTGGAGCCAGGTAAACAAATACTCATGGGAGACGACATAACCATCATTGAAGGTACATAAAAGAATTTTAAAAAACGAGTACACGCCTGTTATTTTTACCCCTATGCGGCTATGACTAGGGTTCCTAAAAGGCTGGGAAAACCAACCGACTGAGTCATGTATTATTAGACTTTCTGGATTATTGGAATTTCTCTGTAGTTTAAACACTGCAATATGTCCTAGGAAGACTAATCTAATAAGAACGTAATGAACCCGCAGATATAGACAATTTACAGCTTTGCTGCTTATAACGGCGACCGTCATAGACCAGATCTGGGTGGAAGCTGAAGTGTACATTCTAGCAAATGATGTATGACGAGTGGACAGACTAAACACCCAGAAACTATTAGCTGGAGGGATGGAAAGAAAGGCCGTATACTTACCCTGTCTGGTGCAAGGAGAATTTGATAAATATACTGCTGATAATTCCCATCGCACAGCGCCCAGGATCAGGCTAGGAATCTCGTGATTATGAAAGGCATCCAAACAACCAGCGGCACGCAGCAGTACAACCTATTTGACATGCGGGCAGCTTCTTCCAGCCGACAAGGATTTCTCTCCAGTCTAATAACACAGGAGCTGTACAACAAAACGTCCATTAAATGAAGAGCGAGAGGAGATGATGAATGATCTGTATGGAACTCCGCGTCTGAATGTTTAGTGTTGTCAGGGAATAGAATACACCGCGTGCGTAACTTAATACGAAAATAAATTGAGAGGCATATTCTTCGGCACCGCACTGCTGCAGAGACCACTTAAATGTACGGGTACTTAGGATTATGCCCACTGTGCCACTTTATTACCCAGTGCTCCAAACAGCCCTTTTCCAATCATTGCAGATTTAGTGTCATATTCGGACATCCCAATAATCAGTTGTGTGACAAGGAACCAGGAATATTCGTTTTAAAGCTAGTACGGGTGATGACAGAAGAAATTATTAAAATAGAAAAGCACAGCGTTCATTCCCGCAATAAAATATTTGAGTTTAGCCGCCATGAACACTAGCTGATATTTCATGTGTGACCAGTCAGAGCCAAAAAAAAACACGAGTATATAAGACTGCATTGTCTGTTTAAGAAAACCTTGGAGCATATACCAGTTAAAAGGGGTTGTTCAGGTTTAGAAAAACCATGGCTGCTTTGTTGGTTTTGCAGCTCAGCTCCATTGAAGTGAAGGAGGCTGAGCTGCAATACCGCACACAACCTGTAGACAGGGGTCGCGCTGTTTTAGGAAGACAGCAGCCATGTTCTTCTAATCCTGGACAACACATCTAACCTAAAAAAAAAAAAATATTAATACGGTATGCCAAAATTTTCTCAAAAGGACGCCAGTCATTACATGGTATGCAAAACTATTTCAACAGTACAAGACTAACCGCAAAAAAATAAAAAAACGTCAAAACGATAAAAAAAAATAAAAGGATATAAATTGCACCATAAGAATATTTAATCAAACATCTATGGCCAGTTTGATTGTCAATAGTGGCAGCTTTAGCAAATGTACGCTAAACACAGAAGGCCGGAAGGGGAAACTACTCCCAATATCCATCAGATGCTTAGAAAAAAAGATTCAGACCAATGATGATTGATCAGTGGTTTCTAAAATTATACCACGTAAAAGCAGATCTTTGTCTATCTTACATTAGAAAACTGTACGGTGCCCGGTGGAGAGACATGTCCCAGAATATAAAATTAGCAGAGCTCGGTGCAGACTTTGAGCCAATAAGGAATGCTGGGAGATTTCAGCTCTGAAGCATAATTGAAGCTCTGGATTATAATACAGGATGTAAGTAACCGCAGAACAGTACAAGATAATTAAACGTACAATGTAGACTATATATCTATGTATACAGTGAGATGGAGTTGAAAAGTGGACATAAGATTCAAGAGGGCACTCTCCTCCAGTCATCTGAGAGCGCTTTATTTCTGAAGAGGGTAAGCCGCTAGACCGCTTGTAAGACAGGCTACTATTACATCCAATAAGATCAGCAGAATTATATTATTTGGAAGCAAAAGTAGCAATCATAATCATTTCATCTCTGAATAATTACGAAGCAATGAGTGGGCGACAAACGACTTAACCAGCAATCCTCATTTGTGCAGGGCTTGAAAGTAGGAAACACAATAATTTCATTCTTCTGCAGGAAGTGAAGCCGGGACGGGCTCTTGAGGAGGTCAAGAGGACAGGGAGTGGGAAACGGCAGATCTTACGGTTCCATTACTAAACAATGACGCCACAGTCCTCCAGAAGGAATGTAGTATTCTCACATAGCGCTCCGCTCCGCTGTTGTCCACACCTTGTTACTGACCAAAAGGAACACCACAAATGACTACAGATCATATTGTAGTTTCCCTACTAACAAGATAATTTTAACAGAGACGGCAGTGTGACTCCAGTGATTCATATACTTCATACATGTACTACTAACAGGAGTCAATAGGGCACAGGCACAGAGATAAAGAAAGCTTCTCCAGTTTTAAAACGGTTTGGTCTCAATTATAAAAAAAAAACAGCAACTTCCAAATATACATTCAGTATCACACCAAAAAACAGCAACTTTGCAAATAGCTTTGATTAAAAATATCCTGTTTTGTGTATACAGTTCCTATGCAGACCTTTGTGTCTCCATGGTAACAGACTACAAATGTAATTCAGTGTAGTCTGATCCTGCAGTTCAAAATCCCTTTCATCTGTCCCTTAAATAGCATAGCAAGGAGGAGGAAACCGTTGCAGGACCAGAATACACAGAGTTTGGTCTGTACTCAGTTTTTTTTCCTATATCTCCTATGCAGACCTTTTGGTTACAAACAGGAGATAAAGCAAGACTATTTGAAAAGCTGCTTTATATACATATATAATAAATTTTTAATTTTTCAGGAAAAAAATAAATGGCTGCAAAGGTAGATATCTTTTCACATGCAGTTTTTGCTTCTTGCAAACAACCATAGCCATTTCAGAAGTACTAAGAGAAGTGGACATCCTTCACTGGACGGATATTCGGTGCGTACAATTGCACTGACCAATTAGGCCTCATGCACACAGCCGTAGCAGTGTGTACCGCCCGTGATAACGGCACGGACGGCCGCAGTGTGTCATCCACGGGCCGTCCGAAATTCACGGACCTTGCACATAGACAAGCCCAGACCGTATAATTACTTGTCCTATTTTTTTTCGGTCTAGGCCAATGCATGGACCATGGAAACCACGGTCGTGTGCATGGGCCCATAGAAATGAATGGGTCCGCAATTCATCTGCATTTTTGCGGATTAATTGCGAACGCAAATACACGGTCGTGTGCATGAGGCCTTAGTCTTTGATATTGCACCTTATAAATGCTCCTATGCAAATATATTATTATTTACTGTACTAATTGAGTAGGGTGCAATAATAGACAGTAACCGTAGAGACTATTATAACTCAATGACCTTCAGAGATGTTGGAGATCTTCATTCACGTCAACACATACATGAGGACTAAACGGGGTCACATGTGCTCCGTCATTACACACTAAGTGATCGAGTGAATGGCTTCAGGGGGAATTTACAGACTAAGTAGCCGGTCCCAGCAGAGGAGAGACGGGGGATCGATTACTGAAACCTCTGCCTGTTTTAGGAGAGCCATCATGCAGTGATAAATAGTCTCAATGGGCTACGGCTTCCTCTATAATATTGGGAGAAGCAGATACTAATGTAACAGGACAGAGACTATTGAGTAAAGCTTGGCTTGTTATAAAACACACAGCCCAAAAATGTGTCTAATATTTTATACAATTTGGATAAGTGCTTGGGCAGAGTGCCCGCTTATTAGTGCCCATCACCACCTGCCGCAACCTCGGCACAATATTAATGGTTCCATTATATTCCACACTCCGATTGTTCAAAAGTAGAAGAAAAAGCGGCGCGTCCCCCACTATGTCAGGGCTAGAGATTTTAGTTTGTATTAACTTGTATAATAGAGTACCATGTACCGCTGCATGTTCAGGATTGGGATGGGTTGACGTTATTTATAGGACTGGGCAGGACAAATTCTAGAAACCCAAATGGTAAATGTATACGCAGAATTGGTGCTGGTACATAACTTGGGAGTCAATTCTTATAAGGTCAATGATAGTATATAAATAAAGGGCAATTAAAGTATAATGAAAAGTTCTACAACTTTCTAATATACTTTGGGTTGCACTTCTTCACCATTTTCAAGAACTTTGCTTACTGTCAATGAATGGAAACATTCTTGTTTACAGCCTTTAGATCAACACAAGAGTTTTTCCATTCATTGACGTCTCGAAGACAGTGAGGAATTAAAACGTACAGCGTATCAGAAAGTTTCATAATGTTTCTTACTGAGTAAGTTTAAAGAAGCACTCCACTTTATCTTTTTATTGCACCCTCCATTTGTACATTGGTGTTTCAGTGGGGTGCGATGTGCAAAAATACTTACCGATCCCCGCATCTTGTATTTTTTGGGCCCAGAGCCGCTCACGTGATCTTCCCTCTGACTTGGGAGCCAGAACGGGGCTCCATAGGAATGCATTGAGAGCCTGACTTCCAGTTTTCTGAAAAGAAGCGATTCCAGACCAGGTCAGAATAAAGATCACATGAGCGGCGCTGGACTCGAAAAACAACAAGATGCCGGGATCGGTATTTTTGCACACAGCATCTGAAACACGAATGTACCATTGGAGGGCGCAATAAAAAAAAGAAAGAAAAAAAACAAAAAAAGAAAAGTGGAGTGCTTCTTTAAGGTTTTGTTGTGTTTTTGATACAGTGTTTGTGTGTTAGATGTTGTGTATTTTTTATTTTTTTCACTTTACTGATCATTCTTTTTCACTTTACTGATCATTTCTTTGATCATTTTTAGAAATACTGTTACAGAGACTGGCGTATGAAACGCCAGTCTTCATTAATCTGCCCCTATGTTACTATTGCAGACAGAAAAGTGGGGGAGGATCCTGCTGCAGCCAGTTGTCTTACAGCCAAGCACAGATTTATGAGAAGAGAAGGAAATGACTGATCTCTTGGGACACATATAGAAGAATTCTTTATATATTTCTCAGTTTTGATTGCAACAGGAGACAGAATGAATTAAAGAAGAGGAGGAGATTGAGGGAGGAATTGCTGGGATACTTTGTGTATTTTTTTAATATTTAGTTTAATTGAAGAGTTTATCAGGAAGTAAAGGATGCTGGGATAAGAACTCATGGTGTAGAAGACGTTTAGTATACCATACCTTCACCTCGAGTGTTTACTTACATATTACAGAACAGAGAAACTAGTGATTTACGAATATTAATCAGAATAAATTGCTTTCAAGAAGTAATGATTAGAAACTAAACCTTTAGCTGGTGGATCCTGCAGATTTACGCATGATCCTCCTACAACCGAATATGTATGAGAGCTGCCAGACAGATGCTCAATGTCCACCATCAGGGAGAATGTCCAGTTCTGTGTTTCGCGTAGAGCCGTTTATTCAACTTCCTAATCTATAAGTGCAGGTTCAGCAAAGATGAATGAACTCAGAATAGCTGGCACAAGCCGCAAAATATATGTAGCGTTTCTTTCACTAACATTAGACATTGGAAACTTCGCTAAGTTCACGTTCGGAAACTATTTCTTAAGTAAACCGAAAGGTCCTCTACAAATATCCCGCTGGCACCTAGACCCGACTCCTGCACCCTTTATTATTTTATCCAACGAGACAGCTGCCTGCATTATGGAAAACTGGGCCGGGCAAGACTATCTGGCACTTAACCCCACCTGTATAACCTACCAGTCCACTGGTATAAGAAGTAAACACCTTTAAGACGGTCATGCCTGATCTGCCAATACGCCACAGTACATCGACTCATCTGGCAATAGGATTAACGCTAAAGGGCAGAAATGAGTCGCTTGCCACTTATCAAGAACACGATGGGTTAAGCCATTTGATACCCTATAAAGGAGACAATACAAAGCTGTAACGCTAGAACGCAAGGCAAATGCTTTTTTTTTTTTTTTTTTTTTTTTTAAAGAATCCTTCACTGACACAATAAACGTGTATAATACATAAACATCTACCAATACTGGAGACGCTTTCCACCTCAAGGTATTTTCTAAAAAATCTGATTAATACAGCAGAAAGGGAGAAAAAACACCTGGTTTGCGTTTCCTTGCCCCTTCTCTGCCCTTTGTTCATTACCAAGATGGTCTTGGAGGTGAGTATTTGAGTCGTTTGGGACAGACTAGTTGCTCGACATTATATATTTGACAACCATATATAAAAGACCAAGGATACACTGTCTAACAAGCAACCGGCAATCAGCTGGCCTGGTTGGTGATCAGTCACTGCATGGTAAAGGTAGTTTGACACAACGGCAATTCATATGAATTGGTAGCCATGTAATACATAGTTGTGCCAAGTCTGCCAAGGCTACAGCTGTCCTTTCCAGCGGATCTCGTCTTTCGCTAATAGAACACCTCTTCCTTTTTTTATTTAGGAAGGCCGTAATAGGACATACATATAGGGGGTTGTCCAGTTGGAAAAACTCACTTAAAAGGGGTTCTTCGCTTTGGACAATCCTTACTTTTAGAAAGTTTTCTTGATAGTAGGCCGATCACAAAATGTCCCCTTGCTGCGACCCCCCAGTGATCAGCTGTAATCTATGGGAAGAAGTGTTCAATTTCGCTGCAGCGCCACCACAGGGAAAATGAAGAATTACACAGTGTCCATTCTTATCTATGGAATGTCTGTGTAATGCAGGACAGGACAGGTCCTCCAGAACAAGAGACACTCTTTATAAACTCTCTCCATTCTAGCCAAGACATGAGGATCCTGAACGGAGGACCCCCCCCCCCTTCCAGCGCTACTGGCACATAATTCTTTAATATGTTGTATGACAACAGTTTTTTGTTTTTTTTTAAACTAGACAACCCCTTTAATGGTACAAGTAAGCCGGGTTCTAGGAGACCTCTAAAATCTTTTAAAAGGAAGGGGTTATATAGTGAAAACAAGCCAGGAATAAAAGTAACAGTCATACATGTTACATAAGGTGGTTTTCACCCAATCATTGGTCAGTGCAAACGAGCCCCAATTCTATGGGCTGTTCTATTATTGGGGATCGAGATAATCAATACACCAGGAGCCAGTTCCTCGTGAATATAATACAGACTTCATGATGAATAGTCATATGGTATTTTGTTGGCGCCTAGGAATTCTACATCTCCTAATCTTGTATCTCAACATAACTAGGTAAATTTGCTATTTCAGAAGCCTGGGAAAGCTGGATGGCAACCCATGTAAGGCTGGATTCACACAAGGTCATTACGTCCGTAATTGACGGACGTATTTCGGCCGCAAGTCCCGGACCGAACACACTGCTGGGAGCCGGGCTCCTAGCATCATAGTTATGTACGACGCTAGGAGGCCCTGCCTCGCTGCAGGACAACTGTCCCGTACTGTAATCATGTTTTCAGTACGGGACAGTTTTCCAGCAGAGAGGCAGGGACTCCTAGCGTCGTACATAACTATGATGCTAGGAGCCCGGCTCCCTGCACTGTGTAGGGTCCGGGACTTGCAGCCGAAATACGTCCGTCGATTACGGACGTAATGACCTCGTGTGAATCCAGCCTTAGACCTGTAAAGCTGGCCATATTATCCACCCAACTTTCCCAGAAACGGATGCAACTTCGAGATGCTGCATACAATTTTGGATTATATTGATCAAATTGGACCCCAGAACTAATACACTACTAGTAAAATAGGGTTAACCACATCAGTATCCTAGGCTTTATTTGACCACTAGGAAGGTAAGGCCAGGACTACACAGACTTTTTGCAGAGCTATTGATAGATTTTAACTATTGAGCTACAGCTGTAGTCCAAATGAGTTGCATGCAATCTTGTGGACTGCGACTGTCACTTAAGAGTTAAAATCAATCAATCAATAGCCCTACGGGTAGGTGCACGTGGTGTGAAATGTGTGGATTTTCTGCAAGGAAATTAAAATCTGCAGAGTATTACAGAAGCAGCAAATTGGATGAGGGATCAACAAATCTCATCCACACGCTGCGTAAAAAATAAGCAGAAAAAAAATGCAGAAATTGACTGAATTGGTGCGGATTCTCAATCTGCAGAAAGTCAATTTCTCTTGCAAAAACGCTGAATTTGAATTTCCAAACTAAAAATCCAGTCGAAAATTCTGCAGTGTTTCCGCTGTGTGGACGTACGCTTCCCGCAGCCCTGGCCTTATACCAACCATGATCCAAGGATCATTTTCACGTCTAACTGTAGTTACTAGGGAGGTTAACCCATGAGTAGCGCAGGATTGACTAGCATGGAAATATTATATCAACATTAAGTGCAAGTGTCTGAAATACTCCAATTCTACAAGTATCGGACAAGTAATAAGGTATCGAAGAAGGGGTTAATCGCCTAGTACCGATAGCTTTAAAGTAACACTAACATGCAGGTACCAGAAGGGTTAAAGCCACCACCATTCCCGGATGGCAAGCTTCTGATTACATATTAAACACAGGGAGGCGAGAAGAGGAAAAACCAGCTGAACTTGCAGCGAGTTGGGCGGCACACACCATAATATCAGATTTTCTGTCCGGGCACATGGAGTGTAAACAGTCGCCTGTAGGAGGAAAGCGGAGGTTAGGCGCAGGTTAGAAAAATATATATACACATAGCGCTCCTGACTCCTCCTAGCACCTGCGAGCCCGCCGCTTCCTGTCCCAAGGTCACCTCACTAAATCTGGCTTACCTGCCCGCACCGCCAAAATTGTTATTTAACCCCTAAAAGAAACCAGGGCTCAGAAAATGATAAAGGGACAAATGAAAGAATCACCAATAAGACCACAATTGAAGATCCCAAGGGGTAGTCACCCAGCTTTCCCAGAGTCCTAAAAGGCAATTATACCATGATGTGGGGGGAATGAGAAACATGGCTGCATAATGGTGCAAATATACCATTCTGGACCCTAGAAAAAATGGATAATAACCACTGTGGAAACTGTAATGGCAGCAAAATAAAGTAGTCACCAAGAAAACTTCTCAGAAGAAATTCCAAAACTTATATTTACTCAGATCATGGGCAATTAAAGTACCCGGAGACCCCCCTCTGAGCAATTTCAGAGAAAATATTGAGCTACATGGGTTGTCCAGTCCTAAGAAATCGATGGCCTATCCTCAGGATAGGCCATCAATCTCTCATCAGTCGGGGTCCGACAACCCGGCACCCTCGCCGATCAGCTGTTTTGCAGGTGCCGCAGCGCTGTTTCCTATTCATTTCCTTTACTGCTCGTACTGTGAATCTCTGACACTTGTAGCAGCGGGTGAAATCCACATCGTGTGAATACACCCTTGTAATAATAATCCCTATTGATATTGGTTGGATTGGCCAAATGATTGGTCCGTCTATGACCGCTGGAGGCGTAGTGTTCGTCACTTCTTTACCGCATATAAATAAAGTTGGAGCATTCTTTATCCCTACTCCTACCAACGCCAAATAACTTCATAGAGCTCTCCGGAGGAAGGAGCTTTGCATTGCATCCCTAAAGGCAAAGATTTAATAAAAACACAAAAATACCTTAAATATTCAAGGTTACGGACAACATTCCACGTGCTCATTTCCATGCAGGTGGAAGACTCGCAGCTCGTAGCATTCAGAAATGTCTGGCACGGGGCAGAGAGCGAAACTTACTCCATGTTATGGAAGAGCTGGGGCCTACGGCGGAAAGGCAGTGCGCGGTGACTAGGACCAGTCAGGCCGGACTGATATAATCTAATCTGCAGTCCTCCTACACGGAGCTCTAGGAGAGCTCTCGTGTCAGGAGATGATCCCTGGTTTTGGCAGGAAGTCACCACAACGGCTTTGTGAACCCTGGCCGGCTTAGATATCTGCTAGCACTGAAAGGGTGGACGAGCTGAGGAGGGTGGAGGCTCCGGCTGACTCACACCTAAATGTACATCACGCAGGGAGAAGGAGGACACCATAGTCAGGAACGCCACCAGTCTACACACATGTACCAGGGCATGACGTTCTCTGACGATCCTGCCACATAACACGCTTCATGTTGTTATAGGAGACACGTCCATTAGTCCAAGATACAGTAACTGAACTTTGGATTCAGCCCCTAAGACATGAAAGCTACCAAATCTATAGACCGGTGGAAATCCATTAATGCACATACGTGAATATGGAGGTGCTATCTGTGTATGCTGCAGCAGAGGACCAAAGAATAGTTTGGTAGATACTTAAAGACAGATTAGTCGACAGAGTAAGCGAACAAGATAAATCAGTCGGGTGGTCTCTAAGGGCACGTTCAGACGTGGCAGGTTTGCGGAGGACAGGCCGCAGTGGAAATCTGCAGCAGAAAATTTTCTCTTTGGTTTCTATAGCTTTTCAGTTAGGTTACTGCAGACGTTGTGGGAAAACTGTGCGGAACTTGCGTTGTAAACCCTGAACTCTACGGCAAGTCTGCTGCGGAATACACCACATCTGGACGATTCCTCAATTATGCAAATTTTGCGTATTTGCGGAAAAAAAACGCAGCAAAAAATTTCCGCCACGTCTAAATGTGCCCTATGGGTACTGTCCGACGTAGCTGCATCCGCATTCGCGAAAAATCCACTCCCTACCAGTGGCCAATGACCACACAAAATCGTGCGGTGTTTCGGCCGCAGACTGATGCTGCTACATAGCGCCATACCGTAACTGGGACTATGATTAAATCTATTAAGAATGTGGGCCTTCTGTCTGGGCTAGGATGGCTCCCTCTCACTGTACTTCATAGTGGCAGCGGGGGAGACAGGTGGAGATATGCTCAGACCACTTAGCCCCTTCTCTGGGTCCAGCTCTGTACCAATTCAGCATTGAACTGTAGAGTGAAGTTATCCAAGACTGGTTGCTAGGTTCAGGCTGCCTGGCAACCTTCTATGAAAGCTATACTTGTTAGGACTCGTTCACACAGCAGTATTTTGCATTAGTCAAAACTAGGAGCGGGTCCAAAACATGAAGGTCCTTCCATCATACGTTTCATGTTAATGTTCCACTTTTAGTTTCGGCTTCCAAATACTGACCTAAATACTGCCGCGCAAAAGCTTGCTGTCCCTAGCAACCAGTCTGTCATTTAATCAGCTAAAAACTGGATTGGCACCGTCCTGGCAGAAGGGGAAACCGCGTGGCTGCACTGACGATACACCATTCTCCATCTCAGTCTGTAGTTTTAGAAAAATCTGAGTAATAACGCAAATAGGTGGCAAACTTTACCTTCTCCAGATTTAAGACTGATCTCAAGTCTTTAATTCTTTTTTAAAGACTCAGCAATGGCAGCACCCGGCGTAAATCCTTTTAGTATTTGAGATCTGCCCATCAGGATATGGATATAATCTCAGCTATAGGTCCCTGCCACCCAGTGAGCCGCTTTCTGGACAGTCTGTAACGCTGTATACAGTGAATAGAGCAGTGTACTATATAATTCAGTCCATGCGCAGCTGTCAGAGGGCGGGAGCGCAGTGCGTAGAGCTCTGTGCAATAAAAACAAGCGCTTTGAAATACGGTCTTGAAAGAGAGACACAGGGATTAGGGGACAAAGAGCTATTAATGTAGCATATGAAACCCTGTCCCGTGATATTCACTATAAAGGACGGGGAAACTGGTGCTGTAATAAAAACGTACCAGTCCTTTCAAACGTATCCATGTTATTTGAGGCCCTTCTTGGAAAGCCCGGAGTCGGGAACGTCAAGACAAAGCTTCATTGTGAGGGATTTGTGGGGGAAGGAAGTAGATCGGTGTCAAATAATTGACTGTTTGACAAACCCTTTTCTTGCAGTGGAAATGACTGTAGTCCTGAAGCAAACAGAAAAAAAAAAAAAAAAAGCATTGGCAAGTCCTAAAGGTGTGAATAGGGGTGGGGGGACTTTTTTTGCAAGCAAATCACTTGTTTCCTGATGCAGAAGCCCAGAGAAGTAAATAAATAGTATTTTCATGATACTTTGGTGTGGTTTACAGCGGTCACGTAACAATTCTTCAATAGAGGCGAGTGAACACTGTAGTGCAAAAAAAAACAAAACAGCATTTTCCCTCCAACTGTCCTGCCGGTGTGTCAGTCTTCACAGCAGTTATGGCATTCTATTCATGAATCAGGAAGATCAGTATAAACAGTTCTGTCCAAATAGGAGTTGGTTTAAAAACGGTCAAAACGGTCAAATCCATACATACTGGATTCACAACATGGCAGCAGTCTATGGAGGCCTTCTGGAATAGCTCCAAAGATGAAGTATGCTTAAAGGGGTTTTCCAGCTTCTGACAACTGATGAGCTATCCAACTGCTTCCGGGCTCCGTACATAACATTATGTGCCACAACATCCGGTGCCGGCAGGCCACCGGAGCGGCTTATCTGTGGCACAGATGCCTTAATGATGACCTATCCGGTGGATAGGTCATCAGTTGTTAGAAGATGGACAATCCCTTTAAGGCTCCATGCATACAATGCGTATTATGTGCAGTTTTGCTGCGTGGATTTGCATGCGGCAAATCCACAGCGTAATACAGTACCAGCATAGTCAATGAGATTCCAGGAAATCTCACGTACAGGCTGCGGTATTTGTCGGGACGGAAGTTGACCTGCGGTGTGTTTTTTAGAATCCGCAGCATGTAAATTTATCTGGATTCCGCTTGCGAATTATATTTGCCTAGTGCTGTGGAAAATCGCACCAAAACTCGCAGCATAAAAACGCGCCGGAAAAAGCATCAGAACGTAAAAACCACATGATTTGGTGTGAATTTCCCTGCGAATTGCTGCTGTTTTAGTGTGTATTTTCCGCAGCAAAATATGCAACGAGTGCACGTAGCCTAAGGGCACGTTCACACATGGCAGAATTGCTGTGGAATTCCGCTGCGGACAGTCCGCACTGGAAATCCGCAGCAGACAGTCTGTCCATTGGTTTCCACACCTTTTTAGTTATCTTCGTGCAGACGTTGCGGACAACTCCGCTGCGGACCATAGGCTGCGATGCGGGATTTGGTGTCCGCAGCATACACTGGCTGTTGCGGACTTGATGCGTACTTGTGGCGGAATTTCTCCATTGACTTCAATGGAGTAGCAAAATTCCACAATGAAATCCGGAGATGTTATGTGTGTTGCGTTGCGGATTGCTTTCACGAACAGGATATTTCATCATTCTGACTGGACCTATGTGTTTCAAAGTCTATAGCCAGACTGAGATGGAATGTTTTAGAAGAGAGCAGGACCTACTCTTCACCTGTATCCGCAACGACTATCCCGCAGCAATTTACTGCACATTTTAGGCAAAGGTGCAACGGAATCTGCAACGCGGATTATGTGCAGCATTGATGCGGACAGTGTCTGCAGAAATCTGCCACGTCTGAACATGCCCTTAAAGTGTGACTAAACTTTTAAAAAACTAGACATGTCAAAAGTTTTGCTCGGTGGGGGTCCGAACACCGAGATCGCCCCCACGGATCGCTGAAACAAAGGCAGAAGCGATTGGGTGTGCGCGGTGCCACTTAGTTTTTGAGCCCGTAAACCGCTGAGGAAAGTGAATCAGAAGCTAAGTGGCGCCGCGCTCACCTGATGGCTTCTGCAGTTTCGTTTTAGCGGCAGAAGTGCTCGGACCCCATCAAAATTTCTGACACGTAACTATGACATGTCAAAAAAAGTTTCTTTTAAAAGTTTAGTTACACTTTAAACATGTCACCAATATAATTTCTTGCTTTATTTTACTAGCGAGCGTAGGTAGATCGTATGGATGACCAGGCATGCTGGAATCAGTAGTTACACTTTCGTTAAAAAGCTAAAACTTCCATCTGAAATGTCCACTAAAACGCAAAAAGATGAATATGCTACTGTCCCTTTAATTCCTTTGTTAATGGTGCTACCACTGTACACATTAAAATATAATTTTGCACAATATCACTTTGGTAAATGTGTGACTGGCTCATTTGTATAACGCAATAACGATGTAGACAATCATGCAAGGTCTAATCTTATATAGATTTACATAGATCAATAGGGAATTGTGCATTTATTGCACTTTAGAGGTCCCATGAAACAAAATAATCGCCGGTTCTTCACAGACGACATCGTCCTGAATTCTTATTATGGGATGTTTATCTTCCCCCTCAGTAGAGCCCAGGGGAATATACTGGCACTTGGTAAATGAGGACTACTGGTCCTTAGAGGTCATCGATATAGTGCCTTTGGTGGCCAAATAATGTCCTAGTAATAAAACAAAGCATCTATTCATATTATAGACAGATGCCAAACATCTTATAATCATAGACAAAGTCTTAGCTCTACGTAGGGCCTGGAATTTATTAAAAGAACCATTTAGCGATCCTCCTGTTTTACAAGCCCAAAACCATGTGCGCACGAGGGCAGAGATATAGTTTAACCTTCTTTATTCTTGTATTGATCCCGAGGTCTTATCCTAATCCTGCCTGATAGTTCACATTCAATGATATTTAGTATTCTGTTGGCTGCCACTTAGAAACAGTCAGCATTGTGCTGACAGACACGCCCCCATGATAACTTAGTTGAGGTTTGGCAATCTGTAGCACTATGGTAGATTGAATACACCAATTTATTTTTCCTTTTCTCCATCTGCCTGGTACTAATAATACATCTAGATGCTACAATGATCCTCAGCAGAGAAGACCATGAAACAGCAGAGGTTGCTGGAAGATGTAAGGTAGGAGCAAGCGGACATGTTGTACAAACCTTGGTACCGTTAATCTGGGTTAAGCCAGTCATACACAACGGATTAACACTTGTATAGCAGATAACCATTTCTCCCAACTCCACCATAAACACGCACACTTCGTACAGCAGAGCGTGCACGGCAGATACCCGCAGTAACAAAGGATCAGCCAGTTGAAATTCATCATGCCCAATCTCCGTTTCCTCCATCTGCCGAATTCGGTTACTTCTGAAGGCTTAGCTCATGTGTATCACCAAATTTAAGCTGTATGTACTTTGGTATTTGAAGGCCCTGTTTGATATACTATATTCTCAAGAAGTATAAAATTGGAGGCATGACGGGGTACAGTAGGACCCCATAGACTTGTGCGGGTGCCGTAGTATGGATCCGTATAACTCAGGGTTTGTATAGAGCTCATAGGTCGGCAGCTCTTGGGGTTTGCTGAACAATCTTTCGGAATAATGAGACTTCTCGGAGGGATTTTTCAGCTTAGTTTATTGTTGAACTACATCCTGTAGGAAGTCATAGGCCGACTTCAACAGACTATACAGTCTGAAATGTCCTTGGGGGTGTCTGGTCAATGGCTGGGGGTCTTAGAGCGAACACATTTTTACATCCCGTTCCATGACCTTTTTTTGGCTTATACATAACGGCACCGACATCCAACGACCTTCAAGAAGAAGTGGCAAACGCATGACCTAGGTTGAGGCTTTGGGGGGGGGGGGGTTAACACAATAAGCCCCAATAGTAGACCAGTGTCCACTGTCGTCTTCTTCAACTGCAGAATATGAAATCCCCTCCACTAATGGTTTTACTTACACCCACTCCTCCAAACAGCTACCCAATCTCACAGCAAAATCCTTTAATCCAAACCGTGGATTACTCAAACCATCTAAATCCTGCCGAGCGTAATGCAAACAGAATGGCGCTTTATTTATACAGACTTTACGAAAAGAAATAAAACCGATTATTTTCCTTTGCATATTAGATAAATTGGCTCGTCAGCGGAAAAAAACATGAAAAAAATTCTAAAACATAATATTACAGGGAAGAGATTTTAACAAGTAAAACCGGAAAATATGACTATTCTCGATCTCCCGCGTTTATTATGATTGTTTTCAAAATGAGATCTCATTCTCTTCCTGTGGAAATTGCAATTACTTATTAAAAACCTGGAGAACACATTTGCTTTTCAATAAGAAAAAGGAGCAATTCAACAGTTCAAAGATCTCTAATCACTGATCGCTAGACATGACCCTCAAAGTGCTTGCAGGACCTATGGAATAAGGCAAGTGCGAAATACATTAGCAAAACCGCATGTGGCTTACTAAAAAGAGAATCCAACTGCTAAATAAAGGAGCCGGATTAAACCATTGTGTTACCATGCTGAATTCCACCTTAAAAACTGATCAGGAGAAAACACTGGAGAATTTGGGCTCCATAAGGATCAATGCACACAATGCGTATTACGTGCAGTTTTGCCGCGTGTATTCACGTGCGGCAAAACCACGGCATAATACAGTACCAGCATAGACAATGAGATTGCAAGCAATCTCATGTGCACGCTGCAGTATTTTTTTGCACGTAAATTGTCCCGGTTTTAAAATCCACAGCATGTCAATTTACCTTGTGTTTCCGCTTGGGAATTGTATCTGCCTAGTGCCGAGAAAAATCGGGGCAAAAAGTCCACAGGAGGAAAAGTGCTGAAAACGCATCAAAACGTAGAAACCGCACCGAAAAACGCATGATTAGTTGCGTTTCTACCTGCTAATTACCGGTGTATTGCTGCAGTTTTGGTGCATATTTTCCGCAGCAAAATAATCAACGTCTGCCTGTAGCCTAAGGCTACGCGAGACAGGTTGCACAGCCAAAGATTGCAGTAATGAAAGTGAATGTGGGCGAGCTGCGACCCACATTCACTTTCATTACTGCGATGCAGGCAGCGCCAAGCAGCGATCTTTGGCCATGCGACCTGTGTCGCGGCCAAAGTCCCTGTGCAGCCTTGGCCTAAAGAAACGTTTGTGTTTGTACGGCTCTGTTCACATTTAGTTTAAAAGGTGTTTTCCGGGACTTTGATATTGATCAGATCGTTGGGGTTCCGACTCCCGGCACCCCCATAATCAGCTGTTCACTCTTCATTGTCGCACATTTTGTAGTGGCGGTGACTAGTATTAAAGCTCACTGATGTTCAGTTCCTTTCAAGCTACAATACCAGGCACAGCCACTACACAATGAAAGGGACACGGAGCTTGCTGGAGTGCCACGGCCCCTACGATCAGCTGATCTGTAGGGTTGCCAGAAGTCTCACTTCGTGTTAAACGTTTTTATTGCAAAAACTTAATTTTTTTTTTTTTTTTTAAAGTGTAAAACCAGCCTGCCGGATGCCAAAAGGACGCTCCTAAGTTAGGAACATTTCCCAGCGCATATGCCAAATGTACTCCGCAAATGAAGTGTGTGGGCTACTCCAGGTCTGGTGGACTCGAGCCGTCCATATATTACATGACCAACATCTAATACTACATATCCCCTGCAGCAGTTGCTGCAGGATAAATGTTTGACCAGACAAGACTTTCCCTTGGCAAAATCAAGTCTTTGCCGGGGGAGACGAGAGTTTTAACCTAAAAGTGGTCATCTCTGAAAAGCCCCTTGCTTAGAAGGTTGTGTCAGATTTCTATTAACCGAAATCTCTGAACAGACCAGACCCAAATGGGGTTGAGAGGGCCATAGAGATCTTTCATTCTGGAAATCAGGGGTGATCGAAGATCTTCACCATTGTGATCTTCTCCTATGTATCTATGACATATCAAAATATAATTTTGACTGAATAAATGCATTCATGGGGTTCTCTGTGCATTTTATATTGCAGGCCTATCCTTCAACATCAGATTGGTGGGGGTCCGACTCCCAGCACCCCTGCCAATCAGCTGACAGAAGGGGCCACGGCGTTAGTCGCTACAAACTCGCCAGTGTTTACCAGGTACAGCGCCGTACACATCCGTATTGGATGTGCCTGGGATTGCAGCTCAGTCCCATTCACTTGAATGAAACAAACTGCAATCCCAGGCACAGCCACTACGGATGTGTACGGCGCTGTGCCTGTAAACTGGGAAAAGGCTGCGACGATTAACGCCGCGGCCCCATCAATTAGATGATCGTGGGGTGCCAGGAGTCAGACCCCTACTGATCTGATATTGATGGCCTATCCTAAGGATAGCCTATCAATATAAAACACGCAGAGAACCCCTTTAAAAAGGTGTAAAGACACTATTACACTGGCTGATTTTGGCCGGTGCATCAAGCGCCGATCAACGAGACAGGTCGTTGATCGGCGCTCGTTTGCTCTGGTCACAAGGAGCCTTGTATGGGGACGAGCGGTCGTTACTCAGATTGCGCATCTATATACTTTATCATCATGTCGGAAGCGGGGGGAGATGCGCTGCCGACAACGATAATATTTTACTTTTTTAAAACTATACGACCAGCAGATGAACGATCGTTTGCCTGATAATTACCCAGTGTAAAACCCCCTTAACTCTGCTGTAAGGTGGACCATACACTTCAGAGCAATCGTTCAGCCGACAGCTATTCCTAACGCCTCCCCTATACACGTGCACATGTTTTCAATCGAAGGAGGAGAGAAAGTCACTGCCAGACTCCTCTGGCAGCGGCTTATCTACTAATAAACAAAAGGATCAGGGATGTTGAAATTCAACAGCCCGATCCTTCTCTTCCCCGACATCTGCTGTAGGGGAAGATTTAGGACGCTGCCATACACATTAAATGCTCTTACAGCGGGTTCGGCCAGATACACCTAATGTGTATGGCCATCTTAAGTCTTCAAGGTAAGACACCTACACATAGGGGCAATATACTTACTGTATCAATTGCTTACAGGTTTTCTGGATCTCCACAATTTTCCTAAACCATAATACCCCTTGAAAGTATACTTACAAACACAACGATTAACTAAAGTTCTTTCTTCTAAGAATATATCATAAACTAGTTTTAATTTAGGGTGACTATCACGAGTTTACGTTACATTTGATCAGAGCGTGTACTCACATTGGGTATCTTCAATTGTTTGGGAGCAGTCTCAAGCACCCATCCACGTGTAATCCTCAATATAATTATTCCGCAACTCAGATCCAAGGAGTGGATGTATGGATAATGCGTCAAAGGGATTTCTGTACCTACAGGAAAAAGATGTATGGTCAGTGTAAAGTACAAGCAATTCTTCTGCAAAAAATCAGACCACAGATACAGAGTAATACAAATCGCCACATGTTCTCATGAGAAAGGAGCACATCACAAAGGGTAGCGAAGCAGCGCACCACCTGATTTATCATCCCACATGGGCCTGACAACAGTGTGAACCACAGACTCCTTCAGTGAAGCACAATTAAAGACAAGACATGGTGCCCAATGCAAGGTGCCTACTTTATGGTGGCGTATTGTGGAAAGAAAACACTGCCCAACTGTGCTCCCGATGCTGGAAACAAATGGTTCTACAAAAGATCATGGCGCAGAAGAAAAATAACCAAAGTTCTAACAATGAAAAACTCACTAAAAAAATTTAAAGAACCGATTAATAAAAATTGCACATGGTACCTTTACCCTGAATGTAGAAACCTCCAACACCTTCTCCTTCCTAGCTTTAGGATGTTTGATCAGTGAGGGGGTCCAACCTCCAAGATCAATGCAATGAGGGGGCTCCATGTACCGCTCATGGTTTACATCGGCGCAGCGGCATGTCCATATAAGTGGCTGCGAGTGGTATTGCAGCTCGTCCTATTTCATTGCGCTGATCTCCAGCTGTTGCAAAAACACCACCTAGATTACAGTCCCACGTAGCGGCGTCCGCATGTGGCCAAAACTCAGCTCGCTTACAGTGGCCAATGGGAGCACGATTTTGCTGGGTATTACCAGCAAAATCGTGCGGCCATTCGCCACCGCACGTGTACGTGTTTTCGGACACCACTATGTTAGAGCGCACCCTTACAGCTTGCTGGGAGTGGTAGTTTGTAACCGCTGGAGTGGTAGTTTGTAACAACTGGTCAAATTTATACTATAGTTGAAAGGACACTACTGATTTTACTCGAGAAGGAGAGTTATTAGCAATATACTCCAGTGTCTACAAAGTGCGTTAATTTGTTATGGGCTAAAATGCCACCATGGAGTTTCCATCTTCTTCCCATGTTGGTGTTGATTTCCACCCAACTCCAAAAACATAGCCAAGGCAAACTGGTTGGGTGTGAGATCAGGAGATTGGATCAGGAGTCCTAATGACGTCAGGCAAGTCTGTTCAGGGGGGAATGGATACATGTATATTAAAAATTGATCGTCTATAGTCACATTATCACTCTACCATTCGATAAATAACTACATATCCCTAATTTCATGCAGGAGACATATATACCAGGTCAATACAATCATTTACCTCCATTATTCCTCAGCACCTATTGTTACCCAGCGCTGACGTGAATGCAACACTGACAAGAGCGGTGGAAACAGATCAGTCAGTGGTCACAGGAGGATTTTATTGCAGGAACCAGACATTACACAAGAGACTCTCTCGTGTTGTTAATTATTAAATGTGACTGTATGAACTTTGGCTGCTGGTTTTCTAGATAGATGCTGTAAAATCTTCCCTATCGTACCTTTAAGTGTTCTCCCCTCCTTATAAAAAAAAAAAAACACTGCTTTGCGTAGTCCATTAAATATTCATACAGGGTGTCGCTGTGCCCAGCAGATGTACATCACCTTCAGCATGACATCATTTTATGGTGGGTGATATCATTTTATAGGCTCCACCCCCAGCAGCATGCGGATAGACTGAAAAGAGCTGGCACAGCATACCATCCCCAAAATGGCTATTAAATGCGGGTGCAATAGGCGAACATAAAGCAGCCCTGAAGGAGCCGCAACAACGCTGCCTGTATCGCTTCACCCGGCACTTAATATATAGTGTCATGTGGACCATTAATAAGCACAGTGCTATTCAGACATTACGGATGCCGTAAGCATAATCTTTAAATAATGGCATAAAATTTAAAAAAAATAAAATAATAATAATAAAATAAATTACCCGGGCATAAGTAAGCAGCAAACACAGCTAGTATCGGGGTGTAAGTACTACTCCGATAGCCCCCTCTACCCAAACTCTGTCTGAGGCATCCAGGGAGGTCGTCATCTAGGACAGGTTGCCTTTTGTAGTAACATCATAAATCATAATGAATCATTAATGCAGAGACCCATTCACCAACAGATACAATTCTACCTTTATATATAATGGACACTACACACACAGTAGTCTGCTGCAGTATGGAGTAATCCTGCAGCACCATCCTACCCACATACAAGTGTGCCATACCCACACACATCCGACGACCCTCACCATGCACAAACACACAATCACCTGCTATCTGCAGCCCCCATTTCATAGGATCCGTCTTCTCCCTGGCCCGAGATATACAGTCTGGTGAATGAGAGGAGGAAGCGGAGCCGTGGGCTGCCTAGTAATACTACCATACTCGTCCACTGAATACTAAGTGGGATTAGATCCCCCTCCCACACACACAGCTCCCATCCCCATCAAAGACAATGCATGAACAGTTCATGACTTCATGTGTTTTCTAAGCACAGCTGTAACATGTTGGAGGACCAATGACAATGACAGGTTTAATGGGTTAATGAATAAGTCCCGGGTAAGAAGAGAGAGTTAAAAGGAGCAATTCTGTGCAGGAAGAAAGTGATCTAATGATGGTGTGAGGTTTAAAGGGACAGTCAGTCTTACGCAGGAACAGAACTTTAAAGACTGTGTAGTGCAGGGATCAGCACCCTTCTGAACGCCTGCTGTTGTGAAACTACAACTCCCAGCATGCACTGACAGTCAGAGGCTTTATTCCAGCCAAAGGCTGTCAGGGCATGCTGGGAATTGTAGTTTCACAACAGCTGAAGGGCCGAAGGTTGCTGACCCATCAGTCGTCCTACAGTGAACTATGCAGCTTCAGATCTAAGTCTCTAGAAGACATAAATGAAACAGATACGCGCCTCTAAATTATACCTGCAGTAATCTTCTAGTAACCGTAAGGGTCCAACGTACCATGACCCAACCTCGGTTCAGGAGTAGGAGTCGCTTGCACGCTGGACAACACAGTCATCAGACTCATATTTAAAGTTTCTTATCTAACCCTGTATTGATCAGACCACCAGATCAATTCATCATTAGACTGTTCACTATAGACGTCTTGCTGACACCAGACCCTTTGTCATCACAATGTCTTGTACAATTACCAGTTTCTGTAACACTCAATAAAACCTTCCAAATTTCTGTCCAAATTAGGGAAAGTTCAATATGAGTACCAAGAGAACTTTAAAAGGTGGTCCCCCCTAGGACAATCCCTATAAAAGAGGTTGCCCTCCGAACAATTATAACTTGTTAGAAGGGTCCCTTGACAATAAGCAGTTAAAGTGTCCACCTGCTGGGACTACGAGCAATCAGGGGAAATCTGGGAGTGTTAGATTTCCCTGCAGCGCCACCACAGGGGAAATTAAGCAGTGCCCATTCAAGTAGATTGTGCATTACACAGGCAACCACTCTCCACACTATTATACCCTAAATAGGGTATATGAATAGGTTTTCTAAACTGGAAAACCCCTTTAAGCTGATCATACATTAGATAAATGTTGGCCGGACCAACCAATTGAGGGTATTGACCAATAATCTACAGTGTATGGGGACAGTAGACATTCCCTCCAATGGCAGAAGAAATCAGGCATATAAGATTTCAACATCCTTGATCCTTTGCCTCAAGCGAGAAAAGTGCTGCCAGAGGCTTAGGCCCCATTAACATCACTTTTTGGCCTTCCGTCTGAGGTTTACGTAGGGAAGACTCCCAATGTATACCGCTGAGGAAAGACGAAAAACGTGTCCTACTATATAGCATACAATGTATACGTCACCCGGGGACTTGCCCTGAGAAAACAGAAAACACCTGAAGTCACTGTCCATATATGGACAGTGACATCAGGAGCTAGAGCATCAACTAGCGCACCGCCCGGGGACTCTGGCACTGCTCCTGACGTCACTGTCCATATATGGACAGTGACATCAGAAGCTTTCAAAAAGCTTTGGCTGGGGCTTCCGGCACTGGAGAAGCCCATGAAATCACTGTCCATATATGGACAGCGATGTCAGGAGCTTCCCTAGGGCCAAAGTCCATGGGCAGAGCGCTGCCGATTCTCTGCCATGGGACTCCGGGATTGGGAAGCTCCTGATATCCCTGCCCATATATGGACAGTGATGTTGGGAGCTTTCTGACGTATATGTTTAACGTATACCTGTGACGAATGCCATACAGTGGCATCCGTCAACTCATAGGCTCATATGTTGAAAAACATGTAGTGTGTGTGTGTGTGTGGTGTGTGTGGTGTGTGTGGTGTGTGTGGTGTGTGTGGTGTGTGTGGTGTGTGTGGTGTGTGTGGTGTGTTTTGTGCGATCCCTCAGTATGGAATAGCGTATTCTAGCGTATTTTTTTTGAAGGGTGGTATAGCGTAGGCTATACCACCCTTCAAAAAAAATTGGTATACCGACTTATAAAAGCCCAATGCATTCTAGCCTTTGTGCCTAAGCAGTCTATCTGCATAAAAACATTATAGAACCAGGCAGAGAAGCCATTTATATACATGACCAGGTGGATCAGTGGTGGTTTCATGCTTCAAAGGAAGCAGACCAGTTACAATTCTTGGGTAAGAGATTTACTTTAAGAGCTTGCACAGTGCAGTCTTGGGAGCCTAAAAAAGAAGAAAGATCTAAGCCTTTACTTTTACTGCTCATGCACACTACCATATTATGGCTCCATACAACCTCTGGGTTTTATGAAGTGCTTATATGGCATTTCTAAAAGTATGTGGGGATCGACTGTACCGTATACATTTTTTCAGTAGGATTTTGCATGAATAATCAGAATCGTGGCATGCTCCATCGTCTTCCCCTTGAAGCATTGGTGTCAAATATCCAGTTCTATGTAAATACAACAGATTGCAAGCTTTTTGGACAGTAATAATCTTTCTTTCTACCTTTTTCTGGGTGATAGTCGTTTAAACAGAGCAGCTGGTAGATCAGAATATCATGAACCAGCAGAGACCGAGATTGTCATGAGAAGCCCACGCACAGGCAGGCGCAGAACAATCCCACATTGCCAGCAAGGTAGGCGCACTGTGCCATGTACACAGTAGAAGTAAAAGGGGCATGCCAAGTTCGGAAAGCTCTTCTCGTGTTCATAATTAAAGCCAGGTTTTGAGATCTTTCTAACACATCACAGTATTTAATTATTCTGTCCTAGTTTCCCATAAATCATATCATAATATAATTCTATAAGATTACCCAATACAGCTACTTGAGCAATCGGGAAACAAAAGGTTAAAATATTCTACATTATTTTAAGTTTTATCTTACATTTAAAAGACGTTAAAGTGTCCACCCCTCCGTTGCAGGATTTTCTACTATAGTTGATCACTAGCCGAATAGAATTAGTCACATATCACTTTCAGTCGGAGTACCCCCTCAACGAAAAGGCAAACGAAAACTATAGGTTTCCATTTGCATCATCGTTGATTTCATTGGTAATGCTTCCGTTGCTTATGGTTTCCGTTGTGTAAGGTTTCAGTTTGTTTTGACGGAAACCATAAGCAACGGAAGCATTACCAATAAAATTTGCCTTTCCGTTGAGGGGTTCCTCCGACGGAAAGGTCACACGGAAACCCTCAACGGAAACCAACGCTAATGTGAACAGGCCCTTACCAAGTTTTGGTCCGTATCTGATATGTCACAACTCCAGGAAAGAACTTGGAGGAGGTGGTTTGGCTCATCCTTGAAGAAGGTCTTTAGCATTGCTTGGGTAAAGCCATCAGGATGCAGATCTCAATGATGAATTTTGCTTTCCCAAAGGAGCGATCACTTTAATATGGTTTCATTTAATATAATGCACGTTGCATGGAAACACATTATTTCCTTTAATAATATCTTTATTTTCTGACTTTTCAGATTGGTACTTCACAGGGCAGCCAGTCTCAATGACTGAACGGAAAACAGCAGCATCATCATAATATGGAGTGTCTTCTTCAGGTCCTATTTAGTAAAGACACAAAGAAAACCCCTTTGTAGATCTAAGCCGGCCCGGTGATCAGTTGTTAACGATGGGGGAAACCACATATGGACAGACGTTTCTGCTGCAGGGAAAATGTACTTTTGCATGCCGGACAACACTATAATACATGGACGGGCTGGGTTCGCCAGAGCGAGAGACACGGCTCTGAGCTTCTTTCTGCTCTGGCTCACAGACTGGTTTTATGATGTCCATATGCCCTTACAGAGCATATGGAAAAGTGTAAATTATGAGACAGCCCTTTAAAGACAGTCGGCCCCACGCACACGACCGTAGATTTCATCCATCCATCCATCCATCAATACTGTCAGTAAATACGGATCCGTAGTCATTTATAGTCATCCGTATATACGTAACGGTGTCCCTAAATACGGTCCATAACGCATCCGTATTTACGACTCCGCAAAAAGAAGAATGCCACAAATTATATGCAAGATCTGCAAACCTGGCGTAGTCTAGCAACGCTTTAGTAATTACAGACGGCTACAGGTGCACGTAGCCATTCCGTAGCCATTTGTAATTATGGAAGCGCCCATAGATTTCTATGGGGAGTCCGTGCCGTAATTACAGACAGGAATAGGACAAGTTATATCTTTTACGGAACATTTTTACAGAACGGACTCCCATCCGTAAATATACGAAAAAGTGCCCGTAAGCCCCTAGAAATGAATGGGTTCGTAATTACAATCCGTAATTCCGGATGAAAAATATGGCTGTGTGCATGGGGTCTAAACGTTCAATGTGCGTCAGCAATAGCATAGATTTGCACTGCAATCCTTACATGCATGATTTATATATTCATATGATACTTTATAATATTATTGCATTTGCATATAACAGTTGTAATGGGATATTATCTAGGTAATTTTCCGTAGCTATGCCTTGAGACAATCACCATAAGGCTATGTTCACACCGGGCCGATACGCTGCGTAAAAGCACACATAGTATCCGCCCTGTGTGCTGCAGGGAATTCCATCCGAAAAACTGCACCAAATTGAGGTGCATTTTTCCGTCCGGAATGTCCACTGCAGAAAACTGCTCAGAAAAGAAAAAAGTATACTTACCATGGCGACGCATCCCTCCGACGTCCTGACATCAAAACTCTGTAGCCTGGGATGAGAAACACAGAATTCTGGGAAAGTATATGGGCCAGTTAACAGAGTTTTTTGACACGTTTGACGCGGAAACCGTGTCGCAAAACACGCCAAAAAATGGCCGAAAATACCTCCCATTGATTTCAATGGGAGACGGACGCGTTTTTTTACCGCGAGCGGGAAAAAATGCTCGCGGTAAAAAGAGGCGTCATGCCCTAACTTTGGGCGTTTATGCCTCTGACCTCCCATTGACATCAATGGGAGGCAGAGAAAGCGAATTTCGGGGAGTTTTTTGCCCGTAGCACTCAATGGGCGCGAGCAAAAAATGCAGCGAAAATCGCGGCAAACGGCGTGCAGGAAGGTCAAAATCTGCCTCAAAATCCCAAACTGAATTTTGATGCAGAATTTTCCTCCTGCAAAAAACTCAGTGTGAACTCAGCCTAAGATTTTATTCTTAGACATAATGGCCTATAGCTCTGTACAGTGTCCTAGGACACTATTAGTTACATATAGAACCGCAGCATCCAAATGTATTGTAAAAATTGAATTCACATTTCTCGTTTGAATGCCGGCTTGCCGCAGTTGCACTGTCAGTTTTGCTGCGATTTTTCCCCCATCGGCTTTATTGAAGCAAATCTGTATAAACAGTAATCATTGTCTTCCATAGAGGCAGCTCTAGAAAAACATTTCCTAGAAAGGTTTCTTTAAATAAAAAAGGACTACGGCCTCCATCGTCTAGACAGCCAGTGTACACTGCACTATACACATGGCTGTTGTGGTTTACCGTATATTCTGCGTCGAGCTGCATTGTTCGTAAATGAGCCGTAGTGTCTCTTCAATACCAACAAATGACATTCAGAAATTTTGGCAAAGTGGAAAGCAGATGAATCAAAGATAAAACTTTAAATACATAAACAAAGTGACGGCATATAGGGTCCCACCTCCGAAAAGACCGGTAATTAACCGTCGTGCAACCTTACATTGAGGAGCGCTTTACGGCCGTGTTCGCATCTGCATTTTTTTTCTCAGTTCTGCTCTGTCATAGGAGTAGAACAACGAAAATACGGACCCGCCGGAACTGACACATGATGGAAAACAACGGCGCTCGACGGAACCCATTGATTTTAATGGGTTCCGTCAAATTTAGTTTGTCCAGCAAAACTGACGGCATCTGTGACGGAGGCCCCTAATGGAGCCTCGGACGCAGATGTGAAAAGAGTCGAAGATAAATCTTTTGGGTAGAGCTTTCAAAGTCTAGAGATTTCTACTGGACCTTAAGGTCTTTTGCACATGAACATTCACGGATCACACGAACATGAAGCCTTAAAGAGGCTCTGTCACCACATTATAAGGAGATCGGCGCTATAATGTAGGTGACAGCAGTGCTTTTTATTTAGAAAAACAATCTAATTTTACCACGTTATTAGCGATTTAAGCTTAATGCTAGTGGATTTCTTAATGCCCAACTGGGCGTGTTTTTACTTTAGACCAAGTGGGTGTTGTACAGAGGAGTGTATGACGCTGACCAATCAGTGACCAATCAGCGTCATACACTTCTCTCCATTCATTTAGTCAGCGCATAGGGAACCTGCTAGATCACTATGTGCTGTCTTATACTAACACATTAACGTTACTGAAATGTCCTGACAGTGAATGGACATTCCTTCCAGCCAGGACGGGATGTCTATTCACAATCTTGACACTTCATTAACATTTCTGTGAGACTCAGAGCAAGCGTAATCTCCCTGTAACCTGTCATTTACAGCGTGATCTCACGAGATTACGCTTGCTCTGCTGTAAGTACCACAGAAATGTTACCGAAGTGTCGGGATTGTGAATAGACATCCTGTCCTGGCTGGAAGGAATGTCTATTCACTGTCTAAACACTTCAGTAACGTTAATGTGTCAGTGTAAGACAGCACATAGTGAACAACGCAGGATCCCTATGCGCCAAGGAAATGAATGGAGAGAAGTATGACACGCTGATTGTTCACTGATTGGTCAGCGTCATACACTCCTCTGTACAACGCCCAGTTGGTCTAAAGTAAAACACGCCCAGTTGGGCATTAAGAAAGTCATTAGCATAAAGCTAAAATCACTCCTAACATGGTAAAAATAGATCGTTTTTCTAAATAAAAAGCATTACTGTCACCTACATTACAGCACCCATCTCCTTATGTCGGAGACAGGACACTTATAATGTGGTGACAGAGACTCTTTAAGCAATATGCAAAATAAGCCGCCCCATTTTTAGATTTTCTTATAACTTTAAAATGCCTGGTGGTTCAGGGGAGTGAAGGGGGTCAATTGTAAAATCAGGTTGCTCCTGTGGGTGCCATGCTCACGGGGTCCCTATGCAAGTGAAGTCCTTGTTTGCCATCTATTAAAGCTGGCCGAGCTTAAGGGCTTATTCAGATGAACAGTCTGTGACTGCAGTAGTTTTTTGTTTTTTTTATGGCAGTCACACAGTATTTCTATGGGGCTGTTGATTTAACGGACCGTGTGAAGGGCCCATGAGGAAATAGGACGTCCTATTTTTGTCCGTTTTCACGGATCCATTAATAGACTAAAGTCTATAAGGGATCCGTGAAAATGGGTCGCACAAGTGCAAATTGGACATGAAAAAGTGTTTTTTCACGGCTGACTTCACACACGTCCGTCTGAATAAGCCCCGACATTCAGGTTTATGGGGGAATAAGGAAGAGCGAGCGTTTGCGGGCAGCTAACTCATCTGTATAGCCAGAACTACACCTGCAGCCGTCACCTACCACACAAACTCTCATAGGCCTCTTTGTGCTCTAAACTTTATACTCTTACATATGAAAATCACACTTCTTTTATATCCAGGGAATTATATACACAATTCTAGTAATCCCGATTTTCGATTAACATTTATTTCTTTGTGGTTTGCGTCTACCTCAGGAGCAATATGAATAATGAATAAAGGTGATGTTTTATGAAGAGTTCCCACTCTGATAAAACTTGTTTCTCTGAGGAACCCACATATTGATTTCAGTGAGAAGACCTCAGGAGCCATATAACAAAGATGGATGTTGATGGGCAGTCGGGTTATCTTTTCCGATTTTCTTGAGGACACAGTAGCTCCTTCTTGTGATTTACTCATGTGCCCTATATATAACTCCAGCATAGGATCAACAGGGTGTGCAAAACCACAGATAAATTGCAAACCGTTATTTAGGAGCACCATTGAATGGTAAAGATTCCCAATCACATCAATTCATGAACGTTCATGACGTGTATGTTAATAGGATGGAATAATAGTCTATGGGTAAAGATGCCACTATAAGGCATCCATCACCTACAGACTATTATGGCATCCATTTAACATATACGGACATATACCAGCCCAATGGAGGCCATAGAGACACTTTAGGTCTTCATCGGGCAAATGTAGTTCTATGGACATGTTTAGCATGCACGTCAGGAGCTTTCCTGGCCTACAAGCTAAACGTACTTCCCCAACAGGGCCTTACCTTGAATTTATTAAACTTGTAAATACAAGATGTTAAGGTCCTGTTACATGGCCCATAGACAGCTCGTTCATCGGCGGTCATTTGCTCCTTTCACAAGGAGCTAGTAGGGGGACAAGTGCTCGTTACTCCGATCTCTCGTTCCCACACATTTCTATCATGTCGACAGTGCGTCACCCTGTTTACACCGGGAGATGTGCAGCCAGCAACGATAATATTTTCCTTTTTTAAAACTATACGACCAGCGGATGAATGAGCGTTTGCTCAATCATCTGCTGATCCCTGTCCTGTTTACACAAAGCCATTATCGGCAACGAGCGTTCTATGAGCGCTTGTCTGCCCGATAATCGCCCAGTGTAAAAGGGCCTTTAGAGTCCATAAAAATTTCCACCACAGTGAGCTGGCTAATAGCGAACACTGCGGGTTAATAAATGACTGGACTGAAACTACTGACCATAGATAACCAACCAAACCAATGCTTAACCCTATCTCTGCAAGAGATACATGGATTAATTTGAGAATGGAGAACTTTGTGACTAAAGGCACGTTTAAACCGGCCGATAATGAGCCGATGCAGCGAGCGCTGATCAACGAGACATGGTTGATCGGCGCTCGTTTGCTCCTGTCACAAGGAGCTATGGAGCGGTAGTTACGGAGATTGCTCGTCCCCATACATGTCAGCAGCGAGTCTCCCTGTTTACACAGCGATATGTGCTGCCGACAACGATAACATTTTACTTTTCTTAAAATGATACGACCAGCAGATGATTGAGCGTTTGCTCATTCATCTGCTGATCGCTGCCCTGTTTACACAGGTCAATTATCGTCAACGAGCGTTCTATGAACACTCATCTGCCTGATAATCGGCTACTGTAAAACCCCCTTAACGGCAAGGCAATTACAGGCCCACCCGGTTCTATTGGCCGCAGACACCTTTCTGTACCGCTACGGATAGGTGTCCGTGCCGTAGAACTGTGACGGGAATTATGGAGCATGTCCTACTTTTCGATTTTTACGGGCCGTACTCTCATACTTTGCGTGGGAGCATGGCACAATAATGCGGTCTGCGGCAGTCAGCCGCGCTCGCAGTCGCGGGCTGCGATTACGGGCACTGCCGTGTGCATGGGCCCATAGGCTGTGTTCACATCAGCGTAGCCCTTCTGAGGTTTCCATCGGGTTAACCCCTCAACGGAAAGGCAAAAGGAAAAAAACTTAGCTTCACCATTGATCTCAATGGTGACGGAAACGTTGCTAAAGGTTTCAGTTTGTCACCATTGTGACAGGGTTGCGTTGTTTTGACGGAATCAATCGCGCAGTCACTGTTCTTCTGCTATTGCTGCTAGAAATGCCTGAATAAATAAGCAACTGGGTGTTACCAATAGCGGGCGTGTCCCTACACAGCCTGACACTGTCAATCAGTGCTCACCAAATCAGACGGTACAAAGACACGCCCCTTTGACAAGGGGAAAAGAACACCCAGTTGCAAACGTATTCATTTATAGGAGGAATAACAGAGGAACTACAAGCGTTTACTAAAAACAGACAGTAGAGCGGACGAGTCCTCTTTAAGAACACAAAACTCCTCTAGGTCCTTTAAGAATAAGGTTCTCTTCTAGACTCTACTTTAGAATTCTAATTTATTTAATCCACACCTGACTCAACCGGCTTCATCCAGCCTGCAAATATTTATCAATGAATTCTCGACCAGCAACATTAACTGTGAATAGGATTCTCACGGATCCAAGGTCAGTCTACTCTCCTTGGCCAGGTAACAATCTGTCCTAGAAATAATGCAGTACAGAACTCTGAACGAGTATATTCAACAACGAACAAGAAAAATTACAATTATGAGTGGGTGGCATAGTAATCGTCCCACAAGTGTTCCTGGTAAATTCCACTGCCCTATGCACGGAATAAGCATCAGGTTGCAGATAAGTAGTCAAAATAGTAGTGAGTGCAACGACATAAACCCATCTGAGGGTCAGGCCAACCTAGTAAAGACAATCCAACAAATATAACTTGAGCGGATTTTAATACACTGGATAGCTAGATGCATAGATGAAGCAGAGCCAAAATTAGTTAATTGAACTGTGTCTGTTGTGCACCATGTAATGTAATAATTGGGGAGGGGGACTGTCATGTTGTCCAGTGTACCTCCAGTACCAGAAAACTTCTGACATGTCCGAGACCCTCACCGCTACTAAAACAAAGTGGCTGTGGAGCACTAAAACTGGCCATACACATTGAATAGCTGTTGGCCGAGGGCTTCATTTGCCCAAAGCTATTCCTCCCGACCTCCCCATACCCAATCGGTTCAGCCAAGCATGCAGGTATTCTTAATGAAAAGAGGAGAATAAGCCGCTGATACCACCGGAGTCGGCTTGTCTCCCTTGAGATCAAAGGATTGGACATTTTGAAATTACACATGCCCGATCCATTTTTTTCAAACAACTTCTGCCAAACAAGCGTCATCATAACATCTAATACACATTATTTAGTCACTCGGTCCTGCCAACAAAACTCTAATGTGTATGGCAACCTTAAAAGTTGTTGTCCAGGTTGGGGGCTGTTTTTATACTGATGACCTATCCATCTGTATATGATCGATGGCGGTCTGAGACCCAGAACCGCACCGTAGAGCCGTTCCGGCTGTCGGAAGCAGAAGGCGCCGACCACTGTTTAGCGGCCGTGCTGTGTTACTGCAGCTCTGTTCCTACCAACTTGAATAGGAGTAGAGCTGCATTACTGCAACACGGCCGCTAAACAGTGGTCGGCGCCTTCTGCTTCCGACACCGACCCTGCATAGCTTCCAGTACCTGGAGGCAACAGAAACGTCTGATCATGCAGGATATGGGTGTCAGACCCCCACCGATCATATACTAATGACCTGTCCTGTGGATAGGTCTTCGTATAAAAAAAAACAGCCCCCAACCTGGACATCCCCTCTGGGTACCATGCTGTTTCGGATCCAGTTAGCTAATTTCAGGAATCTGAAGAGTCATGGACTAGAATACAAATCTATGGCACATCTTCACCTCTCCCGAATGAAGTAGAGGAAAGATACCAGGAGCTGAAAAGAGATGGCGCTCTACTGAGCGCTGCGGCCCCTTCGATCTGGAAACCAATCAAGATTTGATGGCCCAGATTGTGACCAGTGAAATCCTATGTAAGAAGTTTTCTAAAACTGGAGTAACACTTAAGAAAAAAAAAAAGACTATTTAGTTGACCATTTGATTTGTAATACTCCTCATTTATGAACATCAATCATGATAGTTATAATATTTATTACTGCCAGTAACCTAGCATCTTGTTTTTATACTAACCGTTCATCCTATTTCTTCCATGTAAGCCATTGACGTATCAGTAGGAATTCAATAATCACCCCTTCACCCTTGTGTGTGGCCCCAAATGCCAGCTAGGTCATTGTCATTATTACGATGAGTGTCACCACCCCAGCCCAGACATCAATGCAGACTTTGAAGACTTGTTGTGTTTGACAAGAGCTTGTTGGGACAAGATAAGGGCCGGGCTGTGCCTAGAAGAACAAAGACGACCTAATGGAACAAAGGCCTCAACCGGCATGACAAGAAGTCACTGTGACACTTCCTAATGCAAACATTGACACGCTTGACTGCCCACCAAATGTGCTCACCACCGGCGCACAGATTCTGCTATGTACCAGGCTCTGGCAGACACAATATGGACCCAGGGACTACAGAAGGCGGAGGATATTTCTCTTAAACCAACAGCATACAAGAAAAATACTTACACCAAGATCTCCAGATGCCAATCCTCATTTCAAAGTCCCATGATCAACAGAACAAGGGAATTTCTGCAATCTCAAAAATTTGCGGCCACCACAAATCTTCTCATCAGAGGCTCTGGAATATTACATCCACCTTAATTCCCTTGGCTAATTAAAATCAAGATCACATTTGTTAGCCAAAAGCTTCCTAGAGGCCAGACAGGACTAATCAGCTTATACAGAATTAATGTCTGAAACTGAAAAACACCAAATACCCTGGAAGCACCCCTCTACTTTCAAGTTTAAGGTTAAATATTGATTATGTAGCAGATTTATATATATATATTAGGGCTGGGTCCACATGGTACAATATATTTTACAGCTGGTGGTCTTTTAGCCATTAATCTCTATGGAACATATAAGGTATACATGTACGAGTCACTAGCCATATGGTCAGGTTTGGGAAAATGGCTGAAGGGCAATAAGACCACATCAGGAGCCAGCTCGACTTCAACTCATGGTCGGAAAGATTTCTACATTGGGACACCCAGCAAATGGTCTGTCACTATTGAAGAAACGGACAATACTTATTATAAAGTTAGTCATACAAAGTAAATTTTTGGGGGGATGGATCCATGATTAGGTCATTTGGAAGGGGAAAAGATATTCCATAAAATTAGACATTCAATAAAATGTTTCCAATATGCAGGAATTTGTGCATGTGATGGCCCCGTCTTTGACTCTTTCAGATAAAGGAGAAGGATCAGTCCATCGGTGGTGCACAGAACCAAAGGATGTGCAAAAGTCTCATTGACCATCAACGTTGGAGTGAAATCTACCAATGACTAAATTCCACGTGAGACAATCGCATTGGAGTCAAATCATCAGCAAATATACATCCTTGAATTGTCCTAGTCGGTCACCTAGTCCTATTATCTTCTTCCTTGTAATGCAGGAATCGATCCTCCTCTCCTACATTGCCTAATATATAGACAAATTTGGCATTCAGGAGTTATGGAAAAATTGTGACGGTGGGAGCTGTCAATGTGGCCATATTGGTTGTCATCTGTTTCCCAGAAAGAAGTAGAAAATAAATGGTGGAACAGAGTTTTTAGCAACCTGACAGAAGGCAGCATCTTTTTATTACAGTGATATAAGAAGAAAATGACACAAGAGGATATTCTCAATATAACTGGAGTACAAGAGAGGTCATCCATCCAGAGACAGACGTAGAAATAATTTAAGTAAATCTCGTCAAGATTCAAGAATAATACAAAGCGAAAAGTTGGGTCTAGTCTTCGTCTGGTTGCTAGGGATAGATGGTCTTGAACTAGTTGCTAGGGACAGTTAAGACAGCTCTCAGATTATTCAAAACCTTAGTTCTGACAGAACGGACATAGAAGTGAGGGCAGAAAAAGGCAGAGGGGCTTGGCGATATTCATATGACACCTTCCTCTTTCCCTTCACTTTGCATTAAGCTCTGTTCACACTAGCGTCATGGCTACCTTTCATAGCGGTACCATTTTCTAACAGATCCCACTGATTTATGAAACCAGAGACGCCATTGTTTTTGATGACAAGAATAGTGTCAAAGACTGTTCTATGCCGGACGTCCAAAATACCAGGACCCCTGGAAAGTGTAAAACAGAACCTTATCCATCTTCTAGAGTCGCAATACACATCGATATGTTGAAGAGCATTGGGTGATATGGGAGCCTGTGCATCTTTGAGCAGTTTTAGTGGCAGCATTTTACATTATTTGGTAAGAGACCCAATATTGTATCGCACATAAGAGGAGATCGGCTGATCTATGGCAGCACGTTTCTTATGGTATGAACATGAGCCAATACAAGCCGGAGAATTCAGAAAATACTGGCGAGAAAGCAGGGTAGCTTTACATCTAGTGCTATACAACCGGCATTTGGAGGGGTCGAGAAAAGAGGGTGGGTTGATTAAGAGTGCAGAATTCAGTGCAGCAACACAGGCGGCACTGACTGTAATAACACGCTCCTTGTCAGTTGCTGGGACCCCATGACCCATAATTTCCATATCTCCAGCTCCCGGGCTGCCCTCTAGAATCCCTCTCTATACAAACAGCAGCTGTTGCTGGAGTTCCCATTCCTCACCTTCAGGCCAGAACTGTTAATATCCTCCTGTCATCTGCCTTCATTCCGCTCTAATAGACGTCTCTCAGAGTGCAAGCCGTTTACCCTTTCATTGCTGTAGGAAGTCAAACATCACAGGTCTTGACCATCCCAAGTTCATCCTGTTTAAGTTTCACACATAACAGGGCGTACAATTTGCAGGACACGTGCGCAGCTGGTCCTCGGACATACAACCTGCTTAAACTCTCCACATTTGTCACAGCAGTTGTGAGGACCGGCCATTAAAATAAGTTCAGCTGTTACACAAGGTACCAAAGCTACTTACATCGCCTGCAGCCCCAAAATGTAAAAACACGCTCCCACTCTGGAGATACTTTAAGACTTGATTCAGCAATTGCCTAGCTAGTTAAAAATATATGTTACCTTCAGGAAACAATAGAATAGAATGAATCCAATAACCGGCAAGGCTGATGTGGAATTAAAAACCCCAACCATTGTCCTGTAGGTACCACAAGCTGTCTAGTCTAGATTTAGTCACTGCTCACATAGTACATCACTATATAAAGGATTTCAATGGAACTGTGCAATGCCCCATTTTACCTGTGGTGGCGCTGCAGGGGAATTGAATACTTTTGCCAGGTTGCCTTGCAGAGGGACACACTGATCATCTGATCATCGGGTGACCCTTGTATCAAAAAAGGGATTTGAGCTCTGGTGAACATGCATGTTATGGGAATATTGAGGGTGAGACAGGAGACGGTCAAGACATTGTTTGCAACACTCATCTTCAGGACAAAAACAGAAAACCTGGACTGATTCAACCGGTCTGATCTATGGTGCAAGTTGATGAACAGTCCCCTAGATTGTGGATCTACAGATAAACGGACGATCATTATTCTGCGACCCCTGTAACAATGGTAAATAGAAGTAGGAACCAAAAGGCCATAAATTGCATAGGCTCTGTGCACATCACGTTTTTGGCCTACATTTAACATATAACCCGGGAAAAGATCCCGACATATTCTTTAAGTAGGTAGGCTGAGACGGCTGCTTTAACAGTAGCAGCCGTCACCATAAAATTTAAAGGTTTACATTTAACATATACATCATGAATTCTCACAGCCCTGTTCATCATGTAAACGTTAAACGCATACCATTAGTCTATGGGTGCCACCGTTAGCCATTTGTTTAACGCATACGTCGAACCATAGACTATAATGTTATCTGTTTAATGTATACGTCATGAAAGGCTGTTGAAAAGATGACATCTGTTACGTATACCATACAAAAAAAAAACTACAAAAAAAAACACATTCCGCGCAGTGTACTTTTTTTGCGGGATCCCTCTGGATGGAAAACTGTAGTCTACTACACTATTCTCCTCCCCCCCCCCAAAAAAAAGGCATACTGACATGTACCAGCTCAACGGAGGCCAATTTGTCGGGCAAACTGAGACCTCTGGACACGTTTAGCGTGTACGTTGAGCGCTTTTCCGACTTACACGCTAAATGTAGTTCCCAAACTTAGTGTGCACAAAGCCTTCGGGGTACAGCCTGCTACTAGACATAATTAAAGGGGTTAGCCAAGGAAAAAATAAATAGGTGAACACGGAGAGAGAAAAATGAAAACCTTCAAATATACTTTTTTATTTAAAATTCTCCCAACAGCACCTGTAACCTGAAGCTGTGTACACTCAAGGCCACAGTAACATTTCAGAAATAGAAACAACATGCAACGTAACAGCAGAAAGACACACAACGGGCAGTTTTTGGGACGCTGGGGGCAGTTTTTGGGACGCTGGGGGCTTGTGCCGGTATTGTACACGTTGCAAGGCCAAGCTAGAACGTCCACCGCATTGAGAACGGTCTGCTGGAACAAGGATCAGTGATCCCTACAGAGGTCTGTTTTTAGTGCATGAGATCACCTTGGACTGAACGCCGTCAGGTAAGTAGAGCAGCAATTGTATGCCAGTTCTGTAGCAAAGTGTAGAGTGAAGGATTATTCCCTCCACCCACCATCAGAGAAAACACACACATACCACAGCCCTTACACAATGAATAATAGAGTCCTTATTTGTGCCAGAAAGTAGAACATTCAATGTCAATTATAGCAGGTAACATCATTCTGAATGTGTAAAAACAGACAGATCCGACCAGGGAAACTATTACCTAGACAACTGGAAGCCTGTCACTCACATTCAAGGCTCTGCACCGAGTCACGCAGATCTTAAAATGGTCTTATTTAAAGAGTCTCTGTCACCACATGATAAGTGGCCTATATTATACATGATGTGATCGGCGCTGTAATGTAGATTACACCAGTGTTTTTTTATTTAGAAAAACAATCATTTTTGACTGAGTTATGACCTATTTTAGCTTTATGCTAATGAGTTTCTCAATGGACAACTGGGCGTGTTTTACTATATGGCCAAGTGGGCGTTGTACAGAGGAGTGTACGACGCTGACCAATCTCGCGAGACTACGCCTGCTGTGCTATTACTCACAGAGACGCTACAGAAGTGTCAGGAGAATGAATACACATCACGTCCTGGCTGGAGGTGATGTATATTCATTGTCATGACACATAAGTAGCGTTATAGTGTGTTTATGTGACTGCACATAGCGATATAGCTATATCGTGATCTGCAGTGTAAATGAATGGAGAGAAGTGTATGACGCTGATTGGTCACTGATTGGTCAGCGTCATACACTCCTCTGTACAACACCCACTTGGTCATATAGTAAAACACGCCCAGTTGTCTATTGAGAAACTCATTAGCATAAAGCTAATATAGGTCATAAATGATCGTTTTTCTAAATAAAAAACACTGCTGTAATCTACATTACAGCGCCAATCACATCATGTACAAGATAGGCCACTTATAATGTGGTGACAGAGCCTCTTTAAAGAGGCTCTGTCACCAGATTTTGCAACTCCTATCTCCTATTGCAGCAGATCGGCGCTGCAATGTAGAGAAGAGTAACGTGTTTTTTGTTTTTTTTTTTAAATGAGCATTTTTGGCCAAGTTATGACCATTTTTATATTTATGCAAATGAGGCTTTCGTACAACTGGGCGTGTTTAAAGTTATGTACAACTGGGCGTGTATTGTGTGTGTACATCTGGGCGTTTTTACTTTTTACTAGCTGGGCGTTGTGACTAGGAGTGTATGATGCTGACGAATCAGCATCATCCACTTCTCTGCACAACGCCCAGCTTCTGGCAGTGCACAGACACACAGCGTGTTCTCGAGAGATCACGCTGTGACGTCACTTCCTGCCCCAGGTCCTGCATCGTGTCGGACGAGCGAGGACACATCGGCACCCGAGGCTACAGTTGATTCAGCAGCCGCATCAGCGTTTGCAGGTAAGTAGCTACATCGACTTACCTGCAAACGCCGATGCTGCTGCAGAATCAAATGTAGCCTCTGGTGCCGATGTGTCCTCGCTCTTCCGACACGATGCAGGACCTGGGGAAGTGACGTCACAGCGTGATCTCGCAAGGACACGCTGTGTGTCTGTGCACTGCCAGAAGCTGGGTGTTAACGAAGAGAAGTGGATGATGCTGATTCGTCAGCATCATACACTCCCATTCACAACGCCCAGCTAGTAAAAGAAGTAAAAACGCCCAGATGTACGCACATAATACACGTCCAGTTGTACATAACTTTAAACACGCCCAGTTGTACTTAAGAAAGGCTCATTTGCATAAATATAAAAATGGTCATAACTTGGCCAAAAATGCTCGTTTAAAAAAAACAAAAAAAAACGTTACTCTTATCTACATTGCAGCGCCGATCTGCTGCAATAGCAGATAGGGGTTGCAAAATCTGGTGACAGAGCCTCTTTAAGTCAACCCCCTTCCAGGCCATTTTTATCCACTCAGGGCCCTCCCTTCTACATTAGCTGAAAGCACAGGCCACAAAGATGTCCATTGATGTCACATATTCCCACACCTCACACCTGGTGGATTCCCGGAAGAACCCAATGGTCAGCTTCTTGCAAAGGGACCTACAAGTACAAAGCAAAACTGGCCATACCGATTACTCCTTGCAGCTTCATCAATATTTTGAAGTCCAGCAAAGTCTTCAGCGCATGTCCAAAAATCCCCAATACAAAAATCGCTGCAAAAACTGCAATTTGACTGCACCGTGTGAATAGACGCTTAGCAGAAAGGAGGAAGTTCCCACCTAGAAATTAGATTCTAACCATGAACATTATATACATAAAGGAGGCCATAGAAAAACCAATGTCAAACATGGCAACCCATGTAAGGCTGGGATCTGTTCTGTCCAGAGGAGCAGAACAAGGGAATACTGGGAGCAACGGTTCCGTTGCACCATGGACACCACCGGCAACTGACAGAACCCATGGTCTTTAATGGATTCCATCGGCTTTCCGTCACAGAGTCCGAGGTTATAGCGGTAAAAATAACGCAGCATGCTGCGCTATTGTTTCTGGTAATCTTGGCTGGATTTGCGATGGAGGGCCCGAATGGAGCCATCAACGCAGATGTAAACAGAGGCTAATACTGTGAAAAAGACATAAGGCCTCATGCACATGGCCGTAAAAAATATGGTCCGCAATTATGGACCTGCCTAGTGATATTGGCCGCGGACACCTTTCCGTAGCGCTACAGATAGGTGTCAGTGCCGTAGAACCGTGCTGGGAATTATTCAGCATGTCCTACTTTTCTGATTTTACAGGCCGTGCTCCCATGCATTGTATGGGAGCACGGAACGAAAATGCGGCCCGCATGAGGCCTAACTGTAAGACAATATTTCTACTGTGTTAAGCCTAGAAGGTTATAAAGTCTCAGCTGAAAGGCCTAATATTAATATAAATGTAGAAACTGCAGGTTTGCCATGTCATTGTATTATTTAGATTCTACTAGGTTACTTTTTAAGGTACTATAATCCTGAAACCTAAGGCTCTACTCACATTACGTTTGATTTCTACGTTAGTTGGAATTCCCAATGTAAACCTCCAACACAAGGTTGTGATGTCTCAGGCACGCAGTGCCATACGTCACCAATAGGCTCCCATTGTAAATACGGCACAGTATACATTTTGCTTTTACAGTTTTCCTCTGTATAGATTAGCGTATCTACCGTGCTGTTCAATACAGAAAAAAAAAATACGCCAACGCATTCTGTCCCGGTGTATGCCAAAAGGACACAATTTTGGCATTCTCCGGGTGAATGGGGTCCTATGGATACCTTTGGCGTAAGCGCTGGGAGCTTTCCAGGCGCACACGCCAAATGCAGTTCATAAATAATGTGAACAGAGCTTAAAGAGGCTCTGTCACCAGATTTTGCAACCCCTATCTGCTATTGCAGCAGATCGGCGCTGCAATGTAGATAAGAGTAACGTTTTTTTTTTCAAAAGTTATGACCATTTTTATATTTATGCAAATGAGGCTTTCTTAAGTACAACTGGGCGTGTTTAAAGTTAAGTCCAACTGGGCGTGTATTATGTGTGTACATCGGGGCGTTTTTACTTCTTTTACTAGCTGGGCGTTGTGAATAGCAGTGTATGATGCTGACGAATCAGCATCATCCACTTCTCTTCGTTACCACCCAGCTTCTGGCAGTGCACAGACACACAGCGTGTTCTCGAGAGATCACGTTGTGACGTCACTTCCTGCCCCAGGTCCTGCATCGTGTCGGACGAGCGAGGACACATCGGCACCAGGCGACAGAGGCTACATCGACTTACCTGCAAACGCCGATGCTGCGGCAGAATCAACTGTAGCCTCTGTCGCCTGGTGCCGATGTGTCCTCGCTCGTCCGACACGATGCAGGACCTGGGGCAGGAAGTGACGTCACAGCGTGATCTCTCGAGAACACGCTGTGTGTCTGTGCACTGCCAGAAGCTGGGTGGTAACGAAGAGAAGTGGATGATGCTGATTCGTCAGCATCATACACTGCTATTCACAACGCCCAGCTAGTAAAAGAAGTAAACACACCCAGATGTACGCACACAATACACGCCCAGTTGGACTTAACTTTAAACACGCCCAGTTGTACTTAAGAAAGCCTCATTTGCATAAATATAAAAATGGTCATAACTTGGCCAAAAATGCTCGTTTTTGAAAAAACAAAACGTTACTCTTATCTACATTGCAGCGCCGATCTGCTGCAATACGAGATAGGGGTTGCAAAATCTGGTGACAGAGCCTCTTTAAGCTGTCCGCCATTATATGTAATCTTATGGTCCTATTCATTTCAGGAGTTGCCTGTGGCTACTCGGCGGTGTATAAAAATGGCAACATGTGAATGGGCCTTTAAAAATGTGAACTAACAAAGGGGTGGAGTCTGACACAAACCGTCTGGTGTTACAAAGTATCTGCCAGTAGTAGAACGATCATTAGCTGCTACAATGTACAGTGTGTAGACAAACAAACACCAAAATCATAAAAAAACAATAATGTATTTACTGAGTGGAAAATTCCTTTAAGTATAAAGACCTCACTCCCCTTAGATATTTGTTTTGCTCAGTATCCCACAAGCTTTGATATCGGTTCTTGTATAATTATATGTTTGGTTAGTGTTTAAACTGGTATTTCAATCAAGCTGAATGCTGAAAGTCAATATTCAGCCCTTAATCCTAAAGTCAACCATGCATTCCTCCATTTTCATCATAATTTAGTCTCTACAGACCTGCACTGTTCTCCAGCTAAAATTACATAGGATCTCAGCTGTGTAAACAGGATGGCAGCTCCCATTCATCAAATATACAGGGAAATAAGCGCACAATGACTTAAAACCTGACGTTTTACTCAACATTTAATGTAAACTAAAACATCAATAATTTGTAGCGGGATTTTACACGACGCAGCCACACGTAGACCGGGGGCAGCACGCTACAAGGATCAATGATGTCATGGTGGACCCACGCAGCGGTCTTCTGGATTCTGCATGGTTCATTCCACCATATTCCAGGAAACCTGCCGTAACAATATAAAAATCCCTCTGGGAGTGATAAAAAAAAGGTGCCAACAGTTTAATAACGGATTACCTCTATGCCACGTTATCAGCGCTGGAATCACAACGATGATGGGGGGAGGGGGGGTCTCATGACATTTCCCGTTCTGATTTTGCTTTGCATTTAGCAACATCACAGTAACATTAGTGGAGATTTATCAATAGTGCCCTAAATGTTCTGGCAAATGGGCCAAATTTATTCGGTTACTTTTTTTTTTTGGTGCAATGTACAATATACTTCTGGGATATTTTGTTAAGTAAACCTGCCCCATTGGGTGTATCCAAATCACCATCCACAAAAATGTACACATCTTTACTCGAAGTTGAACATATGTGGACAATGATGTGGGTATTTGGAGCCGCACACTAGAGCAGATTTAGCAATGTATTTACATCAGTAAATGGCAGATTGATTGATCAGCAGCACGTTGCACTCAATCTTCCCCACTGTCCCTATGATAAGGCTGGACCACCAGTGCCATAAGAAGTGTTGTCATGACCACAGTCAAGCAGCTTTTAAGTTTAATTTCTGAAAACTTGAGCACTAATAACTGAGATTATCTATATATAATCTGATTTCAGAGGTTTGGATCTGATACCACTCTAGGCCCTAAATACCTACATAACTGTAATACGCTTGTGTGCACGGAGCCCAAGATTGATTTCAGATGGTTGTAATACAGCCACATTAAGGCCTGTTCACACCTGTGTCTGCATTTCCGTTGTTCTGCTCAGAGAACAACGAAAATAGCGAAAGCGCCAGTTCCGTTGTATGACCATCGGCACCTGATAGAACCCATTGACTTTAATGGGTTCCATCAGGGTTTCGTCACGGTGTCCATGGTTTTCCTGGAAACAATGAGGCGCCATTGTATCCCGTATTTTCGGACGAATCTTTGACGGAGGCCCCTCCAACGCAGACATGAACAGGACTGTACATGTCTACACCAGAGCTTCAATAACCACCCCCCCCCCTCCCCTGCGGAGCCAAACTTGGATCACCAATAAATTCTAAAGTGATCAAAGTTCGGTTGAGTAAAACCTCAGGGGGATCTAAAACCAGCCTAAGACATTAGGACAATGCATCAGAAAAATCAGTTACATCTGAACTCAGCCTTAGGCTGGATTTACACGAGCGTGTGCGTTTTGCGAACGCAAAAAACTTGGAGTTTTAAAAGGTACTTAACAGCTCCGTGTGTCAGCCCCGTATGATGCGCGGCTGCGTGCTTTTCCCGCAGCCGCCAACATTATGACACTCCGTTTGTATGTTTGTAAACAGAAAAGCACGTGGAGCTTTTCGGTTTTCATTCATACTTCTTACTGCTCTTGCGCGAATCACGCGCGTCACACGGAAATGGTTCCGTGTGCTGCGCGTGATGTTCACGCACCCATTGAACTCAATGGGTGCGTGATGCGCGAGAAACGCACAAATATAGGACATGTCGTGAGTTTCACGCAGTGGACACATGCGGCGTGAAACTCACGGACTGTCTGCACGGCCCCATAGACTAACATAGGTCCGTGCGACGCGCGTGAAAATCACGCGTGTTGCACAGATGTATTAAACGTTCGCTAAAGAAGCCCTAATACGTTTCTTGTAGTAGGATTTTTATGCTTAGAAATTATGTACGTCTTATGTAAGTCCATCTGTCTGAAGAACTGGAGCACATGTTGAGCGATTTCTCAAGCAGGTATTACTCGCGAGTAATTGGTGGGTGGATTTAAAAGGGATATTCATATTCACAACCCAATGTTTATACCATAAATAAAAAATATTAAAAAAAAAAAAGGGAGGAGAAAGAAAATTCACAATTGTAAATGGAGTTGTCTGTGTGCTATTTTATTGCTGCCACATCTACACAGGAGGACAGCAGACGCTGCGGCCCGGAGACTACCACAATGACACCTTTGTACTACAACCTGTATCTAGCAGCAGGTGTCTGAGAGGGTGAAATGGGTTAAATGTTCGTACGGTATGTGGCCCCCTGTAGCCTTCATGTTTATGCCTGTTTTGCTGCAATGTGTGACAATGACAAGTATTTAAGATGTCAAGTTGTGTAGGTGCAAAGTGACAGCGAAACAGAAACATTACAGCGGGAGAGGGCAGAAGAGAGTGAGTGAGGGGGAAGAGAGAGACAGACAAGTCTGGCAGAGAGACAGCTCACAAAAGAGAATGAAGGGGGAGGATAAAAAAACCCTCACAATTAGGGCTCATTCAGGCGAGCGTGAATCTCGTCCGTGTGCTGAGCGCTGTAATAACGCACAGCACACGCACCCATGAGCGAATTTTCACGCAGCGAGTCGCCCATTGAAGTCAATAAGTGTGTTAAAACCACGGACAGCGCACAGACGCGCATCCGTGTGCCGTGCATGATTTGCGCATCAATCGCATTGAAAACTAAAGTGCTTTGCGAGTGCGTGAAAAACGCATATCACTTGCAAAGCACAATGATGCAATAACGCAACGCACACGGACAGATTTACGCACGTAAATCTGTCACGCTCGTGTGAACGTAGCCTTAGGGTCCCATGCCCATGTTAAATGGTAATGTCACATACTACCCCGGCAGCACACAACTGTACTGCGCAGTAACACGACGCGCTCGTTGATTGGGGTTATCCCAGCTGCCATGACATACTATCAAATAACGCCAACATGTCTGCAGCTGCATTACACAGCAACACAAAGCTAATACCGCAGGCAGTCAGGATGAAGGGTCAACAGTGCATCCTGATGGGGAAACTCAGATAGACCAAGCTTAAAGGGGTATTCTGACTAAAACATTTCTCTTCCGATAAGGGTTAGATCAGTGGGGGACTGGCCACTGGGACCCCCACTGATCGCAAATTCTTTTGAATGTAGTAGCGGGCAAGCATGCACGCTGCCGCACTATTCAAGCTCTATGGGAGAGATGGAGTACCCCTTTACAGATGACTGTAGACACTAGATAAAAATGAGGAAAAAAAAAGCCGATGATTTCAACCAACTATCAGGCAGAACTTTTACTTAAAGGGGTTATATGAGAAGATAAAAACGGTCTCCTTTTGGTTTCAGAAACGGCGCCACTAATGTCCATTGACTTACGTCTGGTATTACAGCTCAGCAAATAGTGTCTCCCTCTCTGGAGGACCTGCCCAACACTACACAGACATCCCATTGATTTGAATAGGAACTGTGCAATGCTTAATTTCCCATGTGGTGGCGCTGCAGTTAAAATGAACACTTAGTGCAGATACACACGACCGAGCGCCACTCAAGCCGTTGTTCACAGGATTCGAGTGGCACCCGATAGTTTTAACGGACCCATTTAGTTTAGCGGGTGAATCGGGTCCATGAAAACTGACCCGATTCTCCGATCCGTGGAAAGATAGGACATGTCCTATCTTTCCACAGATCACTGACCGGACCCGGCCGGCACATGCTGTCGTGTGCATGAGGCATTAGGCCCCCTACACACAAAGCGGAAAATCTGCAACGGAAAAAATCTCATCCCCCATGCTGCTGAATATTTTCTGCACAGAAATCAGAGAATGGTGCAGAGGATATCCACTGCATACATCACCCTTGTCAATGTAGAAGGGGTGAAATCTGCAGCAAAATCTGCAACAAATCCGCTACGTACGTGCACAGCCTCTCTGGGGGTCCCAGTAGGGGGGACACTGTCCTGCTTATGGTGAAGGGACACTTCTAACAAGTAGGGACTGTCCACAGCGGAGAAACCCTTTAAGAAATCAGTTGCATATACTTGACAAATATTTGTAAAAAAAAAAAATAATAATAATAATAATAATAATAAGATGAAGAATGGATTAAAGGGATTTGTATTTTTTTTTTCCTCATAAAAATAGGCACGCAAGATTTTTATGATTATTCAGTCAAAACGAAATAGTTGATGAAAGTGTTTTTGTGACAGGAATGCGAAAAAATGTGTTTTGCCTGCACAATAGTATGTAGTGGGGACCGGAGTAAGATAAAGATCTGTGTGGGATCAGTCGTGTACAGGAGGCTTTATGGTGGCACACAGAGTCCCCTACGGTTTCAGACAGGGAGCTCTAGGCACTCCGTGTGCCGCCATCTGGTGCACTGTACAATGACGTATTTCGGAGATCTTCCCTATTAGAATAGATCTATTAACCTTGTCTAATGGAACAGGGCAAAAGTTATTTTCTGCTGAATTCATATTGAATATAGTTTAAAAAAAAACTCTTGATGCCTTCCTTTGGAATTGGGGGCATACGGAGGTACAGTAGGGCCTGGTAGAAGTCTACGGATGATCTATTATGGCTCCGTATGACACAGAGGTTGTACGCTGCCATAATACAGCCGTGTGCACAAGACCTAGGGCAGGAACATGCAATCATAGAAAATCTGATAGGAAGAAAAGAACTGTCGGATAAAGACATATGAAGATAAATACTTGTATAATCAAGTATAGAGCACTGCTATACCACACCGCCGCATATTCGACTGGTACCAGCCGTGTACTGATAGCGCTGCCTGATCAGAAAGAGAGAAGAGAACAATAGGGAATGAAGTGGATTAGTGACAAGGACATCTGGCAGGGAGAGATGATAGGGGAGTTGGGGTGTAGACAAGACTACAACTCCCACAAATACCCCCAGAGAAAAGCCAGTACCAGGACGAGCAGCTGTCGGGAAGGGATAAGGAGACAATTTAACCTGCAGACGGAGCTGTCAGGATCAGCGCCTCTTACCAGATAACTTTATAAAACCCAAATCAATCATTAAATGCTCGCTAATTAACCATCGGATGATCTGCCATATAAACGAATGTCAGGACAGCTGTGACGTGGGAGACTTTCTGCATTACAGAGTGTGCTGGCCTTCTGTGTGAACTAACAAAAAGCATGAAAATTTCATTTATTTCTGCATGAAGCCCCACACACAAAACCTACAATTAGTCAGATCCACGGACGTCACTGCGCAGATCCTCACCCACACAGAGATGGCATAACGAAGAAGAGAAAACTGTGTGTGCGCAAAAATATATATATATATACACATACACACACACATACAACAGGTCATTTACCAGAACACTTAGCATATCAAGGTAACCTGAGTAAGGCAGCATGCACACAGCCGTATAATACCGCCGTACAAGCCGTAATACAGCATCCATAGTATTTGGGTCCACATTGTACCTCCAATCTCATAGACAGGCAAACAGAGTTTCCTTTCTATAGGATTCCTACAGAATCAGCTGAATCAAATGCCATATTCTGTATTCGGTGTGCCCCCTTATAGGATTCATGCACACAGCTCTGCCATGTGCGTGAGCCCTAAGATAATATAGAAGGTCTACCTGATGTCTTATGTAAAACAGAATACCCACGTTATATCATTGATTTTCTTCAAATCGCAAGCTCTGTATATTTCCTTTATTACACGTGGTGCACAAAATAAAAAAGTAACATATGCTTAGATCAGCGATCCTAAAATTCTGGTTTGTCAGCAGGTGACAGGTGTCACGCCTGTACATTGGGGGCACTGTAGTGAACACTGCTCATATATTGACAGGTAATAATTGTACACTGAGTCGTCCGGACTAGCAGCTGTTCCACTCATTGTTATGTCATTTCCCAATTTTCCACACTTCCACTCAATTTCACATGCCGTATAAAATATAAGAACAATGTTGTTTCCTCAGACAGGACAAAAAGTAAATCTGAGTATTTTCTGTTCAAAGTATTGAAAAATTCACACAAATAGTAAAGCTAAACCATCACCTGTCCTGTATAGACCAGTCATGTATATATACCATCACCTGTCCTGTATAGACCAGTCATGTATATATACCATCACCTGTCCTGTATAGACCAGTCCTGTATATATACCATCACCTGTCCTGTATAGACCAGTCATGTATATATACCATCACCTGTCCTGTATAGACCAGTCATGTATATATACCATCACCTGTCCTGTATAGACCAGTCATGTATATATACCATCACCTGTCCTGTATAGACCAGTCCTGTATATATACCATCACCTGTCCTGTACACCAGTCATATACACACACGTCCATCTCAATGAATTAGAATATCAAAAAGTTAGTTTATTTTAGTAATTCAATTCAAAAAGTGAAACTCATATTATATAGATTCATTACACACAGAGTGATCTATTTCCAGCATTTTTTCTTTTAATGTTGATGATTATGGTAACAGTTAATGAAAACCAAAAATTTAGTCTCTCAAAAAACGTGATTATTATATTAGCCCAAATTCAAAAATGATTTTTATTATCGAAATGTTGGCCCATTGAAAAGTCTGTCTAGTATCTGCCCTCAATACTTGGTCGGGGATCCGACTCTGCATGAATTACTGCATCAATGCGGCGTGGCATGGAGGTGATCAGCCTGTAGCACTGCTGAGGTGTTATCAATGCTGCGTGGCATGGAGGCGATCAGTCTGTGGCACTGCTGAGGTGTTACCAATGCGGCGTGGCATGGTGGTGATCAGCCTGTAGCACTGCTGAGGTGTTATCAATGCTGCGTGGCATGGAGGCGATCAGTCTGTAGCACTGCTGAGGTGTTACCAATGCGGCGTGGCATGGTGGTGATCAGCCTGTAGCACTGCAGAGGTGTTATCAATGTGGCGTGGCGTGGCGTGGAGGAGATCAGCCTGTGGCACTGCTGAGGTGTTATGGAAGCCCAGGTTGCTTTGATATCGGCCTTCAGCTCGTCTGCATTGTTGTTCTGGTGTCTCATCTTCCTCTTGACAATACCCAGTAGATTATCTATGGGGTTTAGGTCGGGCAAGTTTGCTGGCCAATCAAGCGCAGTGATACTGTGGTTATTACACCAGGTATTGGTACTTTTGGCAGTGTGGGCAGGTGCCAAGTCCTGCTGGAAAATGAAATCAGCATCTCCATAAAGCTTGTCAGCAGAGGGAAGCATGAAGTGCTGGAAATGTCCTGCTAGACGCTGCGCTGACTCTGGACTTGATATAACACAGAGGACCAGCAGATGACACGGCCCCCAAATCATCACTAACTGTGGAAACTTCACACCGGACCGCAAGACACTTGGATGGACTCCCCTCCACTCTTCCTCCAGACTCTGGGATCTTGATTTACAAATGTAATGCAAAATTTACTTTCATCTGAAAACAGGACACTGGACTCTCAGCAGCAGTGCTGGTCCACTGTGTTATATCAAGTCCAGAGTCAGTGCAGCGTCTAGCAGGACATTTCCAGCACTTCATGCTTCCCTCTGCTGACAAGCTTTATGGAGATGCTGCTTTCATTTTCCAGCAGGACTTGGCACCTGCCCACACTGCCAAAAGTACCAATACCTGGTGTAATAACCACAGTATCACTGCGCTTGATTGGCCAGCAAACTCGCCTGCCATATAATCTATGGGGTATTGTCAAGAGGAAGATGAGACACCAGAACAACAATGCAGACGAGCTGAAGGCCGATATCACAGCAACCTGGGCTTCCATAACACCTCAGCAGTGCCACAGGATGATCGCCCCCATGCCACGCCGCATTGATCACACCTCAGCAGTGCCACAGGCTGATCGCCTCCATGCCACGCCGCATTGATAACACCTTAGCTGTGCCACAGGCTGATCGCCCCCATGCCACACCGCATTGATGCAGAAATTCATGAAAAATTAGCCCCGACCAAGTATTGAGGGCAGATACTGGACAGACTTTTCAGTGGGCCAACATTTTGGTATTAAAAAATCATTTTTGAAATTGGGCTTATATAATATTCTCATTTTCTGATACAAAATTTTGGGTTTTCATTAACTGTTACCATAATCTTCAACATTAGGGTATGTTCACACGGCCTATTTACGGACGTAATTCGGGCGTTTTTGCCCCGAATTACGTCCGAAAATAGCGCTGACAAACATCTGCCCATTGAAAGCAATGGGCAGACGTTTGTCTGTTCACACGAGGCGTATATTTACGCGCCGCTGTCAAATGACGGCGCGTAAATAGACGCCCGCGTCAAAGAAGTGACCTGTCACTTCTTTGGCCATATTTGGAGCCGTTATTCATTGACTCCAATGAATAGCAGCGCCAATTACGTCCGTAATTGACGCGGCGTTCAAGCGCCTGCACATGCCGGTACGGCTGAAATTACGGGGATGTTTTCAGGCTGAAACATCCCCGTAATTTCAGACGTTACGGACGCCCTCGTGTGAACATACCCTTAAAAGAAAAAATGCTGGAAATAGATCACTCTGTGTGTAATGAATCTATATAATATGAGTTTCACTTTTTGAATTGAATTACTGAAATAAAATTAACATTTTGATGATATTCTAATTCATTGAGGACTAGTGCGTGTGTGTATATATATACACACACACACACACACACACACACCTGTACCTTCCATGAACACCTTCACTATACTTGACCTGTACAAATCATGAACACCAGAATGCGACCTGACCTGCAGAGGACACCTGTGCATAGCTTTCCCTGTAGCTATCCAATACACCTGTATGTACGTTCTCCACCGGACACGGGATCCATGTCTTTAGTATTGTCCGCCTGTTACAGCCCAGGTCACTGACTGAATTACATGTATCCCAATTCCTTTCTTAGCAGTGATGACCGTAAAATTACAATCAGCGCTCAATTATCGCCCTCCATGTCCTTCATCAGTCCTCACTCAGCTCATGACCTAGATCCCCAACTTCTTCAGCTCTGTACACGACACCACCCACAATCCCAGCACTGCTACATTGTGTACAACTCGGCACCAGTCACATACATGCTTGTCTCATGTATCCAGAGTCAGGAAATCCTTGAGTATTGCAAAGTGCCAACACCATCCTCTGACCTCCTTATCTGAACTGGAGTGCTTTCCCAGACTTCTGCCCGCCAGTGCCTCCTAATATGTCAGAGGGGAGCAGGAGCTAGGACCGCACTAAACCCAGGAACAGTCAAACCCATTTGGCTCAGAATGTCAGGACCCAGAACGTCATGGGGGTTGCAGTACACGGACCTCATCCTTGTCATTTCCTGACATATCTGAATAATGCGTCAGAAAAGTCTGAAATCCGTATGCCAGGTTTACCCTTGTTGCCTCGCCACACAGTGACTGCGCCCCCACAACAGGAGTCCCAATAGGAGTCCCAATAGGAGTCGCAATAGGAGTCGCAATAGGAGTCGCAATAGGAGTCGCAATAGGAGTAGCAATAGGAGTAGCAATACGTTGTTGTTATTATTATTAGGACAATCGCAGACAATCCGGTACAATATGATTGATTTTACACTGGGAAAAGTTTCCCCATCATGTTAACAATCAGTATAATGTGATCACTGCATTGCCCCACGTGGGGAGGTCTCAGGCGATTGAGGCAAATTATACGATAGCGGTGAAGACGGACAAAAAAAATAAGTTACAAGCAGTTCCAGGAAACATTCAGAACGAGTTTCTACTATAGGACATGTGACCATGAATGTAGCGGTGGCAGTAAAAGAACGAATAACTCATCAACCCAATCACTAGAGTGTCTATATATACACACCAAAGACCTACACAACTGTATAATCTCCACACATATAGTCAACCTGCCCCCACCACAATAATCTTCACCACCACCAGCCCCCAATACCCTGCACCACCTGCCACCTTTAAAAGGTAGCTTGCACGTCCACCATCTCCCCCCCCCCAATAACCTGCACCACCCACCTCCTCCCCCCAATAACCTGCACCACCCACCTCCTCCCCCCAATAACCTGCACCACCCACCTCCTCCCCCCAATAACCTGCACCACCCACCTCCTCCCCCGAAATATCCTGGACCACCATCCTCCCCAATAACCTGCACCACCATCCTCCCCAATAACCTGCACCACCATCCTCCCCAATATCCTGCACCACCATCCTCCCCAATAACCTGCACCACTCGTCACCACCTTCCCCCCCTCCTCCTCCTCCTCCTCAATAACCTGCACCACCAGCTGCCCCTCAGGTTCCCGGTCACATACGCTGCTGTCCTCCCTCATTGACCGGTATATAAGTGACCAGGAGCCGTACACAGTGAATCCCCCTTCATGTAACACACATACATATACACATACACACACACACACATACTGTACATATCCACATACACACACACACACACACAAACATACTGTACATATCCACATACACACACACACACAAACATACTGTACATATCCACATACACACACACACAAACATACTGTACATATCCACATACACACTTTCCCCCCACAGGAGCAGCCTCCACGTTCCCTGCCCCCAGCTGTAACACCAGCAGCCTGCCCTCCTCATCGCCAGCTTGGAGACTTTCTCCCCCACACGTCCCTTCCTTCACTCCAGTCACATGCACAAGCTCTCAGCCCGCACCTCGTCCTACTTCACCGAGTTTCCCGTGTTTCCAGTACTTACCAGCTGCGGCTTCCCCGAAACCCGACTCTCTCCTCCAGCCCCGATCCCACAGCTTCCCAGAGCGACACTACAGAGCCCGCCCACCACAGCGAAACTACAGAGCCCGCCCACCTCAGCGACACTCCTCCCGCCCCTGCACTCCTCCAATATGGCCGTCTGTCTCTTGCCTTCCAATCTGCGTTACGCCAACCAACTATTTTTTTAAATTTATTTAAAAAAAGCTTTATTAGCATTCTCAGTGTGCATACATTACTATGAATGGCTGGCAGGAGTTGACACTGGTCGTCATTGCCGTATTCATTTGCAGCTCAGCAGGCAGCACAGCTCTGAGAAGTTCAACAGAAACAGTTATAGTTTATAGTATAGTTATAGATTTTATAGGAATACTACATGATTGGCAACTTTTGCTAATTGTCATCAAGAAGACTAGCGGAAATAAGTTTTCATTTCAGCTCTACCCTCAAATACTAGTGTCCCTATAAGCAATACCAGAGTGCCCCAATATACAGTGCCTGCCAGAGTGCCCCCAAAAAGCAGTGCGAGATAAAGAATGCCCCTGTAAATAGTACCAAGCGGATAGTGCCCCCCATAAAGCCCCACACTCGAAAGAGAGTTAGGGTATGTTCACACGGGCTATTTTCAGCTGTAAACGTCCTAAAAAAATGGCGGAAAAATCAACGCCTCCAAACATCTGCCCATTGAGTTCAATGGAAAATACGGCGTTCTGTTCCGACGGGGCGTTATTTTACGCCTCATTTTCAAATAATGGCACGTAAAAAGATGCCCCGTAAAAAACCGTGCATGTCACTTCTTGAGCCGTTTTTGGAGCCGTTTTTCATTGACTCAATAGGAAAAATTCGATGCTTAAAAAATGTCTGAAAATCAGGGTCTGTTTTCCCTTGAAACGTACCCTTAGCCTGTGTTCACATTTGCGTTGCTGACCCAGTTCTGAGCCTTCATTGCAAATTCTGTCAGATTTGACAGGAAAGATAGCTTTGCAGGGAGTGCTATTCTTGTAAAAATGAGAGAACCCGATGGACTTATTTATAAGTCAATAGGGTCCACGTGGGGCCGGTGGTATCCTGAATCGGGCACTGTGTCACTACTGGTATGACTCTGGTGGTATGACGGATCCGGTACTGCCTCGTGTAAAGCACAACACATGTGAACAGAGCCTGACAATTATACTGGCCACACTCTTCCACGCACTTGTACGTCCCGCAGCTATCGTCATTGACTCCCCATGAACGTACACAAGTCATCTGAGTGTGCCTATTTATTTTCATAGTTATAGGTCAATAAGCGGCTGCCACACAACTCTTATGGCTCATGCACACGGCAGAACTCCTTTACAGTAGAGCGTTAATGCACTCTGGCTCTGTGTGTACAGAGATATATGCCCAGTACATACAGAATCCAATAGAGCATACCACGTACAAAAGCGGAGGCATACATAGATACAATAAATGCCTTATGGCACGCTATGGCAGCACTATTACGGCTCCATACAAAACTAAACTGTAATGCCGCCATGTGCATGAGCCATAAGGATGAATATCTTCAGGAGAACAAAGATTTGGGCATGTTATCATATTGGTATATCTTGTTAGAATTACTTGGATCTGCAACATTTATGTGGTTACATCATGCTGCCCGCAGTTAGGGCATGGTGACCTTACTGACAGGTTCCCTTTAAGTGTCAAAATATGTCTCCTATCAAAGTGGTTGTCCCATCATGACAACCCTTTTATATACTGATATCTGAAGAAGAAAAAGGAACATAGGGCGCCACACCGTACGGTATGTTAAGTAGGATGAGGAAACCACGGTCGTGTGCATGTCAGCATAGAAATGAATGGGGCCGCAATTCTCCCGTTGATTTTCGGGGGAATTCCTGCCGCAAAAGCACGTTCGTGTGCACGGGGCCTTAGTGCTATGTTCAGACGCGGCAGATTTGTTACAGAACTTTCGGCGACTGAAGATCACTTTTATACATGAATGGGGCTGTTTCTTCAGCAGGTGCATGAAATTCTGCAAGTCCCATTCAGATGAATAGGACAGTCACAGATTTTTCTGCAACAAATCTGCCACGCGTGACTGTAACCTAAGGCCCCATGCACACGAACGTGTTTTTGCGTCCGCAATTCCCCCGAAAATCCACGGGAGAATTGCGGACCCATTCATTTCTATGGGCCCATACACACTATCCGTGTTTTCACGGGTCCCCGTATGTCCACAAATCCGTGCCGCACAAACTCAGGACATGTCTTATTACGGCCCGCAAATTCGATGCGGACATGCCCATAGAAGTCAATGGGCCCGTGCAAAATGCGGGTACACCTTCGTGTGTCAACCGCAGTTTGCGGATTTGCGGAAGTGTTGCTAGGCGACGACCGGGAATGAGTTCTGTCATCCTGTTTTACCTACGCTTTTTTTTTTTTATCCGCATTTTGCGGATTACATACGGATGAACTGCAGGGGACATTTCACGGGACACGGTCCTGGAATTTGCGGACCAGAAAAACACTACGGTCGTGTGCATGAGGCCTAAGGCCAGGATCACCCACAGTTCTGATGCAGTTTTTGGTGCAGTTTTTGCTAAACACAGGAGTGGACACAAAAGAAAGGAGATGCATTAGTATTTTCTTTATATCTTTCCTTTCTTTCGGATCCACTTTTGGAAAAAAAATTAGCCAAAACCTGCGCCAAAAACTGTGTGTGTGTGATCCTGGTCTGAGAGGTTAAAAAAGCAACAAAAACTCCTTGTGTGAATTAGACCTACTAAACACAACAACCATAAAGGAAACATTTCCTTTTTGCTTCATCCTAAACATCTCCTATATTATATGTTGTGAATAAATGCAGCTACTATGTTAACAATGAATGGAATTAGTTACAGGGTCATTTACAAGAATTCAGTGGCTGTGATGGCATATTTCAATTATTCCAGAAAGGCACTTGCTTTAACTCGAAAATTAAAAATTTTGCTTCTGGTCAGGGATGCTCAAAGATATTTAGAAATGCATTATTCAATGTGAAAGCTTGTGTACATAATAAACTACTCATTATATATAATACTGGACATTATACAGTATATCGTGCCAGGCTTTATATAAGAAGGGATATTTTAAAAAAAACTTCCTCGTTCTAATGTTGACCATGGGCACTGAGTGACCACTAATGGCAGATATCGTTATGCATGTATGGGTTGTACTTGCCATAAAAATGTCAGAACCGCAACAGAAGCCTTAGGCCTCATTCACACGGCAGGGTTTCCCGGCCGGGTGCCGGCCGTTCATAAATCGGCCGGCACCCGGCTGCATTAGGAATAATAGACCCCTAATGGGGCTATTCACACGACCGATTTTTTGACGGCCGGGAAATCCGGCCGTCAAAAAATAGGACATGCTCTATCTTCGCCCGGGTACCCGGCCGCCCGGCTCCCATAGAAGTCTATGGGGCCGGGTATTACACGGCCATCACCGGAATGTGTTCCGAGTGATGGCCGGGTTTCCCGGCGCTTGCGCTCTATCTCCTCCTCCTCACAGCGCAGAGTGCATGTGAGGAGGAGGAGTTGATGCCATTCTGACGAATGGCATCGCTGCACACTGTGTGGCAGGGCCGGGGTGTACAGCAGGTGGAGGGAGCGCTGCGCTGGCTCCCTTCCCCTGCTTGTTAAAATCACCCTGGCCCGGCGACACCTTCGATGGCGCCGCTAGCAGCTGCAGCTGCTGCTGCTGCGGCTGCTACTACTGTAGCGACGCCACTATAGCAGAGCGGGGAGGTATCTCCCCGCTCTGCTATGTGCTAGCCGCACTTTAGCTCCTTGAAGGAGCGGAATCCCCGTGTTTTCGGGGATTCCGCTCCTGGACAGAGCGCTTGATGTCTCTGTCCATATCTGGGCAGTGACATCAGGGGAAACTCCTGAAGCGGAATCCCCGAACACATGGGGATTCCCCTTCAGGAGTTGCCGCTGATGTCACTGTCCGGATCTGCCCGGCCCGGCACGGATGCAAAACTTTATGCAAACCGGCCGGGCAGAATGGCCGATTTTACCGGCCGGCACTCGGGCTCGGGAACGACCCGTTCGTGTGAATCCCGCCTTAGGCCTCATGCACACGACCGTAGCCTTGTTCATGGTCCGTGATTACGGCACGGATAGCCCGAGGAGTGTCGTCCGTGGGCCCGTCTGCAATGACGGACCGTGCAAACACAAGATGTGTATTGACTTTAACCCTTTAACAACCCAGCCATTTTTCGTTTTTACTTTTTAGTTTTTCACTCCCCGCCTTCCAAGAGCCATAACGTTTTTATTTTTCCATCACTAGAGTGGTGTGAGGGCGTTTTTTTTGCGGGAGGACATGTAGTTTCTATTGGCACCATTTAAAGTATCATGTAATGTACTGGGAAACGGAAAAAATATTATTTGTGGGGTGGAATTGGAAAAAAACAAAATCGTTTTTTTGGGTTTTGTTTTTACGGCTTTCACCGTGCGGTAAAAACGACAACTTAACTTTATTCTGCGTCTCAATACGATTACGGTGATACCAAATTTATATAGACTTTTTTATATTTTAATACTTTTACAAAGAAAAAACTAGTTGTTAACATAAAAATAGTTCTGTTTCACCGCATTCTGAGAGACATAACTTTTTTATTTTTCTGTCGATTAAGTGTGAGGGTTTATTTTTTGCGGGACGAGCTGTAGTTTTTATTGGTACCCTTTTTTGGTATATACGATTTTTTGATCACTTTTTATTTAATTTTTATTAGCGCTAAGGTGACCAAAAAACAACGATTCGGGTGTTTTAATTAATTTTTTTACGCCGTTCACCGTGCGAGTAAAATAATGGTATATTGTAATAGTTCTAACTTTTACGGACGCGGCAAAACAAATTTTTGACATTGTGCTTGGGGAAAATGGGAAAAGGTTGTTTTTTAACTTGTAATATTTTTGTATTTTTTTTTACACTTTTTAAAAATGTATTGAACTTTTTTTGTACACAGTTAATTAGTCCCCACAGGAGACTTGAACCAACGATCGTTAGATCACTGGTACAATACACTGTAATATTAATGTATTGTAGTATATTGTTATTTTTACAGGCTTCTGCTAAGCCTCTGCTAAGCCATGCCGGAGGCGATCGCGCTGCAGGGAGGCCGTTGGACTGTCGGATTTGGCCGTCCCTCCTCCTAACGGATTAAATGCCGTAGTCGCTATTGACTGCTGCATTTAACTAGTTAAACAGCCAGGTACAGCACAATCGCTGTTCCTGGTCGTTAGAGCAGAGTGTCAGCTGTAATACACAGCTGACAGCTGTGGTGTCTGGAGCGTGCTCAGCGCGTGAGCCCACTCCAAACACCACTCCTCTGCTCTATGAGGTGTATTTTCGTCATAGGTCGTTAAGGGGTTAAGAAATATGATTTGTCCTATTTTTTTGTGGTCCGGGCTTTCGGACAACGGACAGACTGTGGAAACCATGGTGGTGTGCATTGGCCCATAGGATAGAATGTGTCCTATAATATCCGGAAATTGTGACATTGCATTTGCGAATAGTATGCGGTCGCCAAACTACGGTTGTGTGCATGAGGCCTTACAGACCGCATTACAGGGGCTCCGAGTTAAGAAAGAGCCAAATTATAATTTTTTTTCAGATCTGGACCCCTGCATTATTAGACAATGGGTTCTACTACCAGGTACTGTGATAATATTAAAATAACTAGCGGACCAAGGGTGTAACAATTCACCATGGGGCCCCACAGCAAAACTTGGAATATGGGCAGCTCCATCCTTGCCTCTGAGTAAAAGGGGGCTCCCTTGGCTGCTTCGGCCCATGTCTACTATCCTTGTAATTATACCCATGTTTTATGCAGTAATTCACATCAGATTAATCCATTGGAATATTACTAAGGATGGAAAAGAAATTCCTGTTATTATAAAGAATGTGGCACATGGGCTCTTTCCTAACCAGAGACTCAACAATGAAAAATATTGTCAGGCTTTTTGGAGGTGGGGTGGGGGGATTTTTAGATCTATGGCAGAGACCGTCTACTGTCAATGTTGAAAGATATTGAGTTGACTTCAGAGCTATGTAATTCTGACAGCTATACATGCCTCTAAATATTACTTTTTTTTTTTAACAGGAGACCCTTTCCGCACATTCCGCATAGAAGAAAGAGAATAAATGTCAGCCATCGCTAGTTGAGCGGGGTCACAACATGTGTTTTCCAAGAGAGCATCAAAAGACAGACAGGGACCCCCTGCACAGAGGATGTAATAACACAGACAGATGATTAGGGGGTTGCTGCACGGCAGAAAGACACCACCTGCCATGTCAGATGACATAGGGCTGAGGACAATGAAGGCGCCCATCAGCTCGCTCTCTCTCTGATTAATTGCAAATAAATCTCTGCTTTAGATTGATAGGAAGACCTCAACAAGCACAATACCAGTACTTAAAGGGGTTTTCCCATGAAGGACATTTATGACATATCCACAGGATATGTCATAAATGTCAGATAGACGCAGGTGCCACCTCTGGGACCCGCACTTATCTCCAGAACGGGGCCCCCTAGTCCCCGTTCTAGCTTTTCCTGCTCACGCTGCCTCCCGGCCACTTCCTGATTACATGGTCGGGAGTTACGGAAACAGCTTAACTCGCTGAGCTGCGCTGTTTCCGTAACTCCCATAGTAGTGGATGGCAGTTACAGAAGCAACGTGACATGCGAGCCATAGATATATGAGACATATTTTATAAGGTCCGGACAGCAAGCATGTATTTTAATTACAAGAGAAAAAAAGGCAATTTGAGTGGAAAGGAGAATTATTGAATAAAATAGTCAGACATTACATACAGTAGAGGATGGTAACACTGGAAACCTTTATTATTCATTATATCAGAGATTCATATCAAGACAAGAAGCCTGTGCTATGGTGTTGGGTGTCCTATGGGACGGTGTGGAGTTTGAATCGTAGTGAACTACTCCTGCAATGTGCCAAACCATGTGTCCGTGTCTATCCCTGTCAATGCCGAGTTCTCCAGCATTCCTGAGGGGACTGTTCCTGTGTTCTGGATGGGACTGTTCATGTTCTCTCTGTGTCCCCCTAAAGTCAGAGGGACTGTTTTTTGGTTTTTTTTCTTGCTGTCTGGCCTATTTAGGCTGCCCCTTGGAGGGAATAATGCCCTGTTTACTGGGTCGGGCAGAAGCCTGTGTAAAAACAGCAGGTGAGCAGCCATTTTGAGGTCCGCTAGGCCTTATTGACAGACCGACCCCTGTATCAGGAGGGGACTGGCATCTTGACTCTTTAGAGGCTTTCATCCCAGCCAAAGCCGCTGTGGCCCTTGACCCTGTTTGTGACAGTATACAGCAAGCCAGCCATCATCGCTTGCCTGACCTGAGCTGCAGTAATTCCTTATTGAACCTCAAAGTTAACCCTAGTACAACATCCCAAACACGTTTTAGCTGGCATATGTATCAGCATCACCAGTCGGACACAGCGATTGGGTTCAGTCAAAGAACAAGAAATCAAAAAATAGATCAATAAAGTGACATTGACCAAACATAGTGCTGTCTGAGGAGAATGAGGAGCATGCAGACAGAGGCCCCAGCAATAATGGTGCCAAACAGATAGTGCCCCGACAGCATTAGTGCCTCCAACAATAACCCTACCAAGCAGTTAGTGCCCTCAAGAGTAATAGTGCCATACAGTGCTAACCAAAAATAAATGTGCTCAGCAGATATTACCCTCAATCAGTAATAGTACCCACAAAATAATTGTGACAGAGTGATCTCATAGTGCCTAGAAATGTGCCCACAATAGCAAGTGCCAAAAGAGTGTCCCACAATGTAGTTGCGCCAATTGGAGTGCCCTATAGTGCCAAGCAGAGTGCCCCTAACAGTAATAGTGCTAGCTGTGTCCAACAAAATAACTGTGCCCAGCATAGTCCTCCAATAGCGCGCACAACATTAATAGTATCCCCCAAATAATTGTGCCAAAGCAGAGGTCTGCCATGTGTTACCCAAAGTGCCCCAGAGAGTAATAGTGCCCCCAAGCAGAGTGCCTAACCCTGTGTACTAAAATAGAAAATACAATGAAAAATACTCATCTAACCGCATCCCTACATCGCACACAGCGGTGCAGGCAACAGGCCTCTTCCGGCCTGTAGTCTGGGCAATCTGCGGGACAGCGCAGGTCTATGATGGGGACCTGCCCGCTTGTAGGCTGCAGGCCTAAAGTGGGCTGTGGTATAGGAGGGTGAGCGATGGGGCAGGTAGCCGTTGGCTCCTGAGCTCCACCGCAGTTTTCAACTTTATCAGGGGAACACTCTATCTTTGTTAATAACGTAGAGATTATGGGTCGTCTAAGAGGTTAAACGGACCAGATCAGGGGTTTCTTCGATGCTGGTCTTTAGTTTTGGACTGCGAGTGTCACACACAGAGCTGCCCTCCGGCTGGTGATCGGATGGGCACAGCTGCTGAATTGGAAGGAAAAAGGCAAATGCTGACATCACAATCCTGCTTTCTGTATCAGCCAGATGTTGCATCCCTGAGACACTGGGGGCACCCAGAGCATAAACACATGGGAGCATCCAGGGCGGACATTAAAGGTGACACCTAGGGCAGACATAGAAGGGAGGCATTCCGGAAAGGCACTGAAGGGTTCCACCTGGCATAAAGGCACAAAATGGGGTTACTGAGTATCACAGTGTAATATTTGCTGTGACGTGCGACACATAACTTCCATCATTGGCGCATACTTCTTTTTTAATTTTCAATATAAAATTTATTTACCTGTGATGAAAAAATTATGAAAAACCTTTATATTGAGAATTCATACTTTTATTCACTTATATTTATTTTTGACAGTGCACACTCCATATCTATGCAGTCACATCACCAGTTACAATCACTGGTTGGTTCCATTATGAGTGCTGCCAACCAGATGCCAACCAGATGCATGGCGTCTGTGTGTTACCAAGGTTACAGTCTGCGCCAAATTCTAAACGTCGCCTTGACAACGACAACAACCAAGCACGACACGTCATTCAAACAGTTGTTTCAGACGGAAGAAAAAATGACTGGTCACGCCCATTGAATCTACATAATCGACTCCACCCGTTTTTTTTTATAGCCAATGAAATTTCCTTGCATCTTCCTGACCACACCGATTCCTGTTTGACGCACTACGGGTTTTTTTTTTAAAATAAACTTTATTGCTCCAAATTGTATGTTAAAAGTGTTTTGCAGTGCCACATGCTGGCAGCTTGTAGAACAAGACATCAGATTGTTGGGTAATGTGAGTCTTTTTTAACGTAATTCTCCCCTTGATTAACGGCATTTAGCAATTGCATGGCGGATGAGAAACGTCTGGCCCTCTGCAGCTGCTGCAGAACTGCTTCTCTGTCCTATAACGACCTCCTGGAACTTTTAGTTCCACATAGTTTTGGTCTGGGTGGATCACAAAAGTCAAGAGTAATAATCATGCTCGCCTTTTTACTTTATGTCCAGAAAATAATGATATTTGTAATTTATTTACCAATTTTTAGATGTCCACCCCCTTCCCATTGCAAGTTTGAATTTTTCTGGTTGCCAATGGATACGACCACTTCGGACAGCAGAATCCACAGGCTTGGGGGCTGTAGGAATTATGGTCATACATGTGCCTCCTGTTAAGGTATATTCACACAGTGCAGTTTCGGTGCAGTTTGTGAAATCACAACCAGGAGGGGCTCGTAAAAAGGAGGGAAAGTATATAGGAAAGATTCTACTTCTCTTTTTTTTTTTTTAAATCCACTCCTGGTTGTGGCTTCAAAAACTGCACTGTGTGAATATGCCCTATAGTTTGTAACTAGTGAGGAATAACATAGAAGACATCAGCCTCATAAAACACATCCATGCAGGTCCAGATAACATTATCCTAGGGCAAGTACAATGATTTTTCGAACTATGGCATAAAAGGTGACCCCGTAGATGGACTGATAATTCGGTCTGATGCGCATTGACCATATTACTACGGGTCTATATTATGGGTCTACATGCCGTCATATTATTCCTCCCGTGAGCTCAGCTTCTAGGGGAGACCTCCTTAAATGCTATGTAAACCTTTGGAGGGCAATTATTAGGTTTTTTTAAAAAATAAAAATATCAGTCATTGTGATTAGTGCACGTTTTTATTCAGAATTAGTTTTACTTTTAAGGGTATGTTCACACGACAGCGTCCGTAACGGCTGAAATTACGGGGATGTTTTCAGGAGGAAACATCCCCGTAATTTCAGCCGTAACGGCATGTGCAGGCTCTTGAACGTCACGGACGTAATTGGCGCTGCTTTTCATTGGAGTCAATGAATAACGGCTCCAATTACGCCCCAAGAAGTGACAGGTCACTTCTTTGACGCGGGCGTCTATTTACGCGCCGTCATTTGACAGCGGCGCGTAAATATACGCCTCGTGTGAACAGACAAACGTCAGCCCATTGCTTTCAATGGGCAGTTGTTTGTCAACGCTATTGAGGCGCATTTTTCGGACGTAATTCGGGGCAAAAACGCCCGAATTACGTCCTTAATTAGTGTGTGTGAACATACCCTTTAGAGATACAGCTGCTTTGTATTCTCTATACAGACATCTGTATCGTTCGCTATGACCTGAATTCAGTCAGTCCCGCAGATCTGACGGGTTCAGTGACGGCGGGTTCTGTGTGTCGGAGAAAGGCAGGATCCACCTGTAATCTATCGCATCTAAGTTATTTGTGATCGATTAGAGGTGGATCCAGCAGGACCCGCTGTCTCTGAACCTGTCAGATCTGCAGAACTGGATTTAGCGCTAGATACAGCTGCTCTGTATAGAGGATACAAAGCAACTGTATTCCAAAAAGTAGCTTTTAAAAAAAAAAAAAAAAATTTTTAGAAAGTTGCACTAATCACACTGACAGAACTTTTTATTTAAAAAAAGAAATAAAAAAATTGCCTTTCAAAGGTTTACATAGCCTTTAAAAAGGTTGTCCCAGAATCTAAAATTAGGTGATAATTTTGTGATCGCTGGGGGTCCCTAACCCCCCAAATCCTCCTCACTGCAACCCCCATATTCAATGTCTATGAGATGGACGGAAACAGTTGAGCGCTGTACTCGGCTGTTTTCGTCATTCCCATAGACGTTGAATGGAGCGGCAGCGTGCGTGCTCGGCCGCCGCTCCGTTCAATGTCCTCCTCACTGCGGTTGACCTGTGGGGATGATCTGGGGGTTCAGGATCCCAGTTTTTACGATTGGTAGGGATTTCATCAGTGGAGCCTTCACCAATCAGAAAATTATCACCTATCCTGGGGACAGATGATCATTTTGGATTCTGGGACAATCTCTACAATACGTTATATGTTGGAGGATGCAACATTTTTTTTCTCATAGATTCCAATTAATCCATGAGAAATAATTTCTGTATGCCTCCATATAAAAGGTACAGTATGGGCTCATAATTAGCCATGTGCATGGGTCCGAAAGCTGATAATTAGGCCCCCCCCCCTCCATGAGGACCATAGGGCATATGGGCAGGGTGGTCCTCATGAGACAACCCCTTTAACCATTGTATAATGAAATCTTCTGCAACTTTCTAATATACTTTTATGTTTCAGTTCATCACCATTTTCAGGATGTCTGCTTTCTGACATTCGGGAACTAAAATATTAATGACACACCGCAACGCCTTCATGGATTACGCAGGCACATCGGCAGGTTCATAAGTGCGACTGTACCAGGTACTGCAGATCAGCCCCATTGTTTTGACCATCGATAGTTTATTCTAGTGATCGTCTCAGAAGATCCCTGGTTTAATACCTTTCACAGCTGAGAGTTTGTTACAATTGTGTCTAGACTTGGAAACCGTCTATGAACTAAATACATCAGTAGCGCAAATATCATAAATGTCCTGGGAACATTCTGTGAGGTTTATTTAGGGACATTGTTACTCCATAGTTGGATAAGTGTAGCATTCGCTATCGCCACATGACCCGTGTCTCATGAATAAAACACATTGGGCTCCGTTTTCCCTTTTGTCCCTCTCCGGTAACATAAGAAACCAGAAGAGATCAAGTCTCAGTAGAGAGATTCTCAGCCTCTTTCACAGGCCAGTGTCTCCTTCTTATAATGTCATTCACAGTAATGTCTATCCATATAGGATATTTTATATGAAATACTAGATGATTCCAGTAATGCATATAAATGGGCTCAACAGTACAATAGAGATTCATTGCAAAGGAATAGTAATGCTGTAACTGCAGCGAAATGCATGGGATATTCGGTGCGCCAAAGATAGAACCAGATTCATCCATGAACCAGGCAGGGCCGGCTCCAGGTTTTTTGTGGGCTTTTGGGCGACACAGACTTAGCGGGCCCCCTTGCGAGGGAACTCACTGCGGCAGTAAAATGGCAGAAAACGTCACTTTTTGCACCCATGTAGACGTTAGGCCCTGTTTATGTCCTCGTATAGAAGTTAGGTCCCCAGTTTGTACCCCCATAAATTTAGTGCCCTCCTCCTACCAGGTAGTGCCACACAGCCCCCCTCCCTGTACGTAGCGCCTTTGGGGTTCCCTCTAGGAATGAATTCCCCAACCAGAGTATTGCCGACGCTCTGGCTGGGGATTCTGCTTTAGGAGAAGCCCCTGACGTTATTGTCAATATATGGATGGTGTTGTCAGGGGCAACCACAGTCCCGGGCAGAGCACTACTAGCACTCTGCCTGGAACTCCTGCTCTGCTCCTGTCAACACTGTCCATATATGGACAGTGATGTCAGGGGCTTCTCCAGAGACGGAGTCCCGGAGCAGAGCCGCTAGCACTCTTCCTGGGACTCCTTCTCTCCTCCTGACATTACTGTCTATATATGGACAGTGATGCCGTGACGACGGCAGCGTCGGCACCTCAGACGGCCGAGTGGGCCCCCCCCCCAATGTTAGTGTGCCCCGGCACTTGCCCGGGTTCGCTGGGTTCTGACGCTGGCCCTGCAGCCAGGGCTACCTGAATGCAGTGAATTATACAATCTGTGTGAGCCAGTGCATCTTCTATGTCGGTGGTTTCCAACCTGTGACTCTCCAGCTGTGGGAACTACAACCCCCAGAATGTACTGGCATTTCTGAAGAAACTTACCTCTGTTTGTCTGCTGTTGTAATGTAAATGATTAAGTTTCAAGCGCCAAACGCCAGTATATTACTCAGTAAAGTATAATTCAACTCCTAAGGCCCAGTTCACATCACATCTTTTTGTCTATATTGAGCTGGGAAATCTCCCAACATACACGCTATGCGTGTCCATTAAGGCTGGGCAATTTTCAATTGTAATATTGTGGGTTTTTTATTTTTATTTTTTTTGCTAAATGAAAGGGTTGTCCAGGCTTGGGGCTGTTTTTTTTATACTGATGACTTAACCTGTGGATAGGTCATCAGTATATTGTCGGTGGGGGTCTGATTCCCGGACACCCTGCATCGATCAGCTGTTCTGGCCGACTCCAGGCGCTGGAAGATATGGAATGGTCGGTGCCGGAAGCGAAAGACTCCGGTCACAATATAGAGGCCGTGCTGCCGTACCGCAGCTCTGCTCCTAGTCAAGTGTATAGGAGCAGAGCTACAGTAACCATCATGGCCGCTATATAGTGGCTGGAGCCACCTGCTTCTGGCACCATCCTCTGCATTGCTTCCGTCACCCAGCGGCAGCCAGAACAGCTAATCTGTGCGGGGTCCATGTGTTGGACCCCCACCGATTATATAAGGGTATGCAAAATCTGCAGAAAATCTGCACTGTGTGAACAAGGCCTAATGCCCTTGCACATGTTGTAGATTGTGTAAATTAAATTACTTGAAATCTCTTACCATTACGCTGCAGATTATTCCGCACTATAATTTAAGGGGTGGCACTTAATTTTAAAGTAATATTCTTTATCAATTTTTCTTTAATAGCTGCTGCTGCCCTCTCTACTAATCAATAACTTGATGTGACTGCCCGTGCCCAAGGTTTAGCAAAGGCAGCAGGTGTGCAGTAAATGCAGACCTAAGTTTATGCATTATACAGAGCGGATGGAAGCTGGGACCCATGTCACCATCTCCTAACATTGGGAAAAACGCAGCAATTTCCGCACCATTTTCTCCTGTAAAAACTGCAGGAAATGGTGCCTTTTTGCCGCAGTGGAAAGCCTTTGGCCTTCAACGGAATTGCTGCAAAAATTTTCTGCAGCAATTCCGTTGTGTGTGGACAAGCCCTAACGTACTATTTGATGAGAGGGAAACCTAACACTATAATTTGCTATTGACTGTAGCACGCTGCTGTGTGTTAGATTAGTAAGAAACCTGTGTACTCTGTTACTATATAGGCAGGGAGGGAGGTGTTTAAAGGGAGCCTGTCACATTGAAAATGATTTCTGATCTGGTGGTAGCATGTTATAGATCAGGAGGAGCTGAGGAGATTGATATATAGTTTTGTGGGAAAATATTCAGTATAACTTGTAATTTATTGATCTAAATCTCTGTTCATTCTGGATTTAGGAGTCCAGTGGGCGGTCCTACTCAGTGATTGACAGCCTTCCCTATATGAGTGTGCATCCAAACAAAGCTTCTTTTTTTTTTTTTAATACAATTACACCAGAAAAATATATTTTTACACCTCATGCACAAGACCTTGTGTGCCATCTGAGTCCTGTCAGTGATCTAAGGAATGATAGGAAATGTTCTATCTTTACTCGGATCGGAGACTCGGACCCGATTCACCTGCTAAAGTGAATGAGTCCGTGAAGGGTGCCACTTGGATGCCGTCAAAAACGGCCCGAGTGGCACAACGATCGTGTGCATGAGGCATTAGTCTTGTGAGCATACTGCAATATACAAAATGAACAGCAGGTGTCAGTATGAGACTACCCAGAGAAAAAACAAACTACAAAATGAACAACAACAAAACAACAAAATGGTAATAGAGATTGTGGAGAAGCTAGATTTAACATTATTTTTTATGGAGCTTCACTATAAATAGGGTCACGTTATCTGTCAGTGGCTTTCAGAATATGGCAGTGTTTTCTTGTGTGCAGGAATAGCAAAATATACCTGATAGATTTTTTTTTTTAACTAGAAAACTAGATAGACCTACAAGCCCGTTTGTTTGTCTAGTGGAAGTTAATATATATTCTTACTATCGTTTGTCATATATTCACATAAAACGCAAACTTTTAGCGCTCTCTGTAACGCCTGTTCACCTCAATAGAAAGTGACCACACATGTGCCACCACCACTCGGGTTTATATCCTTCAAGTCTAATGATCTCGGTGGTACAGGACTGATTTTAAACCATCTCGACATGTGAAATCTTGGGCTACGTTCACATCGGCCGTTCCATCACTTTCGCAGCACTATTCTTTTCGTCAAAATCGCCAGAAACTTAACGGATCCAATTATAAGTGAATGGGGTCTTTCGGGCACTATTGGAAACTTTTGCACAATGGATCCGGCATAGTTTCGAGGCTCGTCTGTTAAATGTAAGCCACGACGCAGGTATCAACAAAGCCTTACTGACTAGGGCCGGGTTCACACCTGCGTTGATCTTTCCATTGTTCTGCTCCGTCAGAGGAGCAGAACATCGAAAATATCGGACGTGACGGTTCTGTTGTATGACGAACACCATCGGTGCCCGACAGAACCCATTGAATTTAATGGGTTCCGTCGGGTTGCCATCAGGGTGCCCGTGGCAAAAAACTTTGTGTGAACAGGGCCTTAAATGGGCACTATGATTGGCATGTTTCTACAGGCACTAATATGGCAGGTCCTATTCTAATATATAAAGTGATTGAAATTACATTGCACTGTTCTTTGATGACTGTTTGGCACTTTTAGGCTGGATTCACACGAGCACATTACGTCCGTAATGGACGGAACGTATTTCGGCCGCAAGTCCCGGACCGAACACACGGCAGGGAGCCGGGCTCCTAGCATCATAGTTCTGTACGACGCTAGGAGTCCCTGCCTCGCTGCAGGACAAGTGTCCCGTACTGTAATCATGTTTTCAGTACGGGACAGTTGTACGGCAGCGAGGCACGGACTCCTAGCATCGTACATAAGTATGATGCTAGGAGCCCGGCTCCCTGCCGTGTGTTCGGTCCGGGACTTGCGGCCGAAATACGTTACGTCCATTACGGACGTAATGTGCTCGTGTGAATCCAGCCTTATTTGGACAGTGTAGGTCAGTATTATTTGGGGACTGTATGCCACTTTTGTTAGGGCACATATTTTACCCTATTATGATCATGTCCAGCTGATATAGGTGTGATTCTTATTAGGGGTATTCGCATGTTGCTGTTGAATTGGGGTTTCTCAAAACCAAAATTATGGCATAAAGTGCGGTTTAACCGCAATGTGGGAATACACCCTCAGAAGAGCTCTGATACAGCTGACAATGTTACGAGCTGTGCACCTGTGTGAGCATAACATGATCAACTTTGATCAACTTTTCAGCCTCTGAATGTTAACAATTGGCCCACATTTGACTGGAATTTTTTACTCCAGTTTTAATAAAGAAGGCAGTTGGAGTGATTTGCGCTAAATTAAAGTGCAGTTAAGCATTTGACAAACTTCTAACATGTCATAGTCACATGTCAGAAGTTTGGATTGGTGGGGGTCCGAGCACTGAGGCCCCCACTAATCACTAGAACGAAGCAGCTGAAGCACTCGTGTGAGCGCTCAGCCGCTTCGTGTCTGTTCGGCTTTTTACGGAAATAAATGTATCGTGTACGGACTCAATAGAAAGTCCATGAGCCCGTACTCCGATACATACTACTACGAGTACTTCAGCTGCTTAGTTTTAGCGATTGGTGGGGGTCTCAGTGCTCGGACCCCCACCAATCCAAACTTCTGACCTGTCACTATGACATGTCAGAAGTTTGTCAAACGTGTAGCTACACTTTAAATGCCTTTTAAGACATATCACGTCATCACAATATTTTAGCGTTGCAGTGTACCGCAAAACCTGGCATACTCTTCTCAACAAATGTGGGTCAATGAATGTTTCCACCCACTGAGGGATTGCAACACAAAGTATATGAGAATGTGACATAACATTTTATTATACACTGAATAAGCATTATTTACATAAAACCCTTTTATTTGCATTAATCTGTAATTATTTAATGCTCGTCACTGGCCGCTCCTAAAGACGATGTTCTATTATTATATAAGAGGAGGGAAGGAACTTCCGTGATGATGATTTTATTGCAATCAAGTACAGCAATAACCAGTTTTGACCCATGGAAGGCTAAATTCACTTTACGTTCCGTTTTTACGCTTGGTCCCGTCAACTATACAGACAAATATACGCAACTGTACGGCTATACTTCTACCACAGCCGGCATAAATTAAAAAAAATAAAATACTTACACTGTGCACTATCCTTTTTTGTATACAGTTATATTGGAAATTGCGGCTGACTGTGGCTATGGGATCCCGACGTTCGCAGGCTAAGCTTTTGCCACAAGGACACCCTTTAGGCATACGTTTGCCCACTAAGGTATATGCGCACGTCATCGTGTACGTTGGGAGATTTTCCAGACTTGTATGCAGATAGCAGAAATCAGAAAGGAAAAAACCTGCGTATGAAATTGGAGGCATTTGAAGGTACAGTATAGCCCCATAGGTGCCATATTACAGCTCCAGGGTAATTTGAAGGCTGTGCTAAATTGGCACAAAGCACTGGTAATGTAATACAGAAGCCTATTTTTATTAAATCTAAGGCTATATTCACACAGGACGGATACGCTTCGTAAAAGCACGCAGCGTATCCACCCTGGGCGCTGCAGGGATCTCCGGTCGAAAAGCGGCACTAAATTGTGATGCGGTTTTTCGGCCGGAATGCCCGCTGTGGAAAACTGCACGTATGAAAAAAAACAAAACACTTATTCTCTGACTTCCTGCAGCCCGGCCTCCTGGGATTACGTTTTATCCCATGTGACCAATGCAGCCTGTGATTGGCTGCAGCGGTAGCATGGGATGAAACGTCATCCCAGGAGGCCGGCCTGGAAAAAGAAGCACAGAATTCTGGGTAAGTATAAGATTTTTTTTCTTTTCTGAGTTGCAATTTTTCTGATACAGAGCTCCAAGTCCCCTACATAGTGATGGAGTACCAGTTAAGGGTTGCTATTAGCTTACTGCATGCTGTATATAGTGAAGTAAGTAATAAAAACTTATGCAGTAAGCACACAAGCTCCCCCTAGTGGTGGCTAAAGGCAGCCAGAATTGTATCATTCAACTTTAATACTATGTAAAGATAAGCTGTGGATTTGGAGCTCTGTGTCAGAAAAACATAGTTCTGTACCAAATAAAGATAAAGTAAAAAATTAATCAGCACAGAATGCTGAACCTAATAAACAACATTGCGTTAAAAGGTCAACTGTTGTTGAACAAGAAAATCCCTTTAAATCTATTAATAGCCTTTGTAGTAATTTGTAATGAATACAATTTTGTTTTCATTGATTCCATTAATCCGTGCATTTATTCCTTTTCTGTGTCAGGGAACATTTTATCCTGTTGTTACATCACTTCCTCGGGCTATCTCTGCTATTTGAGGAATGCCAGCCGTAGGTTGCGTTATATTGAGCTCTATTAAGAAGGTGCGGTCCTTGTCACGGGGCCCTTTACCAGGGATGGGACAGGTATTCTGAGATTGCAGAAAATCAGGAAATGGTAGTTTCACCTGGTAAGACAGAGGCGAAGCAGAAGAGGAGGAAATTGTTGCAACTATACATAAGAGGGGCTGCTCTACCCTGACATCTGCACAGATGATGGATTATTATTAAACAAGGCTCCGAGAAGAGTATGTGGTAGAGGTAGGCTGCCCTCATCTCCAGCCGCAATGCTATATAAATATGCATCAAAATTAAATAAGCTGCTGCTGCTGCACCCTTCTTGCAGCGCTCATCCCCTGCAGGCGCGAAGGATCGGGCATGTTGAAGTCCAACATGCCAGACCCTTCCCGACCTCCACACAAATTAGATAGATCGACTTTGCTCTAATGTTACATCGCATCAGAACCTGGGCCCAGTGGGCCAGTCCAACCCTAACACCACCAGCATTTGTGCTTCCGGCACTTTACAGAGAGAAGAAAGCTGCCTGTCCCCGGAGCTGGAGCATAGCGTTTAATGTACCTTCTTGTCGTGCTTTTGAAGACCGAGAAATAGTGGTCGTTCTAAAGAACAAGTCTAGTGGAGATAAATATTAAGCCTAGGGTACACTTCTAAGTGTATATCTGTCAGCTCCATCCAGAGCTGTGGCGTCACCATGATGATGGTACACCACTGCTCTCCTCTCCTTGTGCTGTGTGTTTCCAGCCGCAGGATCGGGAGCTGGCGCATGACGTCACTACTCCTGAACTTGAGGGGGGAACTGCTCCAGTGTTGCATTACTTGGTTATCAGCCCTGGTGTGTTTCCTGATGTTTTTCCTGCTTCCTGTGTTTGATCCAGCTTTTGTATTGACTCTGCTTGATCTGACTTATCCGTTTACCAACCTCTGGCCTGACCCTGATCTGGCATCCCGATACTAATTACTAGACCTGACATTGCCCATCTGTTACTGTATCGGATCTATTTGACCACTAAATGGTTTAAGCTCGCCATCTGCAGCCTTGCCGTCTATCGGGGACTATCCTGGGGACCACGACCTGGGACTCTTATTGTAAAAGTCCATACTTTCTTGCGAGGGGTAAGGTTGAAGAATGGGGGATTCCTTAGACTTTGCACCCCAGGTTAGCCTGCACCAACTTATTAATGGTCCCAGTTATTTATTTTTCCTGCCAAACTATTCCTGCACTGCAACTCGGTGCCACTGAATTCTGTTCCCACTACGCTATGCTACTCTGCTTCACCGACTTTGAGATGTCCCACTATGTTGTGCTACTCTTCTTTACCATCTTTGAGACATTATCCAAGTAGGTTGAAGACGGGCTCAGAAACGTTCTATGTTCAGCATAACACAGCGCTGTTCACAGCCAAAGGTGCAGAGCGCCTCGGGCACCTTCATTTCAGGGACATGGGGGTCTCAGCACCCAGACCCGCACTGTTCGAATCTTCTGATAGAAGTATGTCTCCATGACAATTCAAGTGCAGTTACTCTTTAAGTTGGATTTCCCTTTTAAAAAATAGGATAGTAGCGTTAATGAAGCATGGCCAACAAATGTTCCAAATATACCAATAGAAGATCCAAGGCTTTAGTATGTTTTAGTATGTATCACATACATATATTACCATTAAAGGACTATACCTACCATTGACCATTATAGCGTATCCATTGGAAACTTCATCAGAAGAATAGGGATCCCGGGCGTGACCCCTCTTGTGCCAAGCAAAATGGCAGATCGTGGCCGAGAAAAGAAAGCAGGCAGGAGAGAGCAGGCCAGGCGTACATGCTGCTCTTTCTATTAAAGTCTCTGTGAATTTCGGAAAAAGCCAAGTGTAGCTCTCCTGATTGGTGGGACCAGAGGTGGGACCCCCACCTATCAGACATTTATGGCATATTCATGGAGATGTCAATGGTTGGAATACTACTTTAACCCCTTCCCGACATATGACATACAGTTACGTTATAGCCAAGTAGGGGAAGTATGGAGCCCGCTCACAGGCTTAGCCCACTCCATACAATACAGGTGTCGGCTGACACATCACTGTAAAGAGCGGGATCGCACTCGAGTGCGATCCCGCTCGTTTAACACATTAAATGGCGCGGTCAATTGCGACTGCAGTATTTAAATCCTTAGAGGGGGCGACCACCTATAACAGCCCATCGCCCCCCCCCCACGATGTGTCGGGGTGCCACCATGTCTGCCATCTTTGTGCTCCTATTAAAAAAATCAGCTAAATAAAGGTTTTTTTATGTACAAAAAAAATGTGAAAAGTTAAAAAAACAAACAAACACTTTTTCCCATAAATCATTGAAAAAAATAAACATAATTTTGTATCACTGTGTCTGAAAAAGTCTGAACTATTACAATACGCTAGAATCGCTGTTTTTTGTTCACCTCATCTCCCACAAAAAATCAAATAAAAAGTGATTAAAAACTCACATGTACCCTAAGATGGTATTACTAAAAACTACAGCTTGTCTCGCAAAAATATGCCGTCATGCTGCTCAATGGACGGAAAAATAAAAACGTTTATGGCTCTCAGAATTTGGCGACCCTAAATAAATTTTACAGTTAGTTTTTTCCTTGTAAAATATAAAAAACAATATAAATTTGGTATCGCCGTAATCGTATTGACCTGCAGAATAAAAGTTAATATGTCGTTTTACTTGCACGATGAAGGCCGTAAAAATTAAGCGCAAATAACAATGGAGGAATTGCTGGTGTTTTGTTTTTTTTGAATTTTCTACCACGCAAATAATGTTTTTACCGATTCCTAGTATATTATATGATACAATAAATGGTGCCATGAAAAATTACAACTCCGGCAAAAATCAAGACCTCGTAGGACTAGATAGACAAAAATAACAAAGTTATGGCTTTTGAAAGGTGGGAAGGAAAAAATAAAAATCTGAAAAACGGCTGTGGCGGGGAGGGGTTAAAGATCACTATCATCATGTGGATTGTGTATACTCATTACCTATATTATCATATTTAGACCGTGTAATAGAATAATGCCACTTATTGAATTTATCTCAATTCATCCAACCTCAAGTGAACCTAATATCCGGTCATTTCTCAGAGTCAATCGAAGTGAATGAGTTGTAAAAAGATGGTTGAAAGGATCTGTCTCTCATTTTCAGCCACTTATCCAACCCTGCCTATTCTATTAACACAATTATAGGCCTGACTGTTCGTTCTCTACCTAAATACTACGGACGGCACAAGATGTAATATTATCCGACGGAGGATCTAATGTAATCTAATCTACAGCCAGGTGGATGAGCAATGTTATTCCCTGTGTCACAAAAGTGTATGATCAAGACGGGGTTAATAGTACAAAGCTGTGTTTGGGTGTATCCCTGGTGACCTGAATTCGCAGGAATGCGGTGGAACCGGCTCCCCAAGCTGGTAATAGAGTAACTTACCTTCCTGCCTGACCGAAACTAGGTCCCTTTAAAGCAGAACTTCGCTAGAAGAAAATATTTTTCTACATAGTAAACTCTGTCTTTCCTTTACATTAATATCGGAACAGCTGAGAAAAGTCAGATGAGACGCTGCTACTCAAAAAGGATTACGAAACCAGAGACCTTTAGAAACAGTAGCCCGGTCCATCAATAAAAATAGTTTTTAGGCAGGGTTTAAAAACCATAGGAACACTACTGGGAGAGAAGGGGTTAAAACAAGGTTGTCATTTTTCGACAGTTTTTTTTTCTTAAAATTTCAGCCTACATAATACTAAACCACCATATAGTGCCAAGACAATACTGCCATATAGTACCAAAATAATATGCAGCATTCAAATAAGACTCTCTTAAAGGGTTTGTCCAGGCACAGGTTTTTGCATACTCATGACCTTTCAGTATATGATCGGTGGGGTCCGACACCCAGACCCGCAGCGATCAGCCGTCCTCATTGCATCGGATGTTCGTGCCGGAAGCAGATGACTCGGGTCACAGTATAGCGGCCGTGCTGTAGCTCTGCTCATAGTCAAGTGAATAGGAGCAGAGTTGCAGTTCTGCAGCACGGCCGCTATACAGTGTACGGAGCCTTCTGCTTCCAGCACTGAACACTTCATAACAACCGGTGCCCGTAACAGCTGATCGCTGCGGGGTCTGGGTGTCTGACCCTTACCGATCATATACTGATGACCTATCCTGTGGAGAAGTCATCAGTATGAAAAACCGTTCCATGCCCGGACAACCTCTTTAAAGAGCCCACATAATACTGCCATATAGTTCCCACTATACTGCAATCCAATTCCAAAATATTACCAGTATACACCGCTAAATGATACAGGGTAGTTTTAGTTTGAGCCTAAGGTTTCGGGAGCTCCCTAGAAAACAGGGGTCCAGGACAATTGCTCGATTTGCGACCCCCTTAAACAGGCCCAGGGCGCAACTAAGCCCTGTGCTGGGTTGGCTGTTTTTGGTACCACTAAGGATTGGCACTCTGGTTCCCACACATGGAAGTATTAGGGGATGTGGGGCTCTTAGCTAGGCAGTAGTTTTGACCTGGCTAGTTGTTTAATTCAGCACCCTGCCACATTGAATCATGGACCATGTCCATTACCCAGGACCATGAGAATAGCATTTTCAGATTTCTCTAATTGCACATGCTACCAGAAGTTTTGATAGTAAATTCATTTAAGAGCTGCTACGTGGTTGGTACTACTTGTATGGCTGGTAAGGGTAATACTATCTGTATTGACAATGCTATGTGGCTAGCACTGCCAACTCAAATGGTGGGCCTATGGTAGGGGCACTGCTGTTTTGCTGGCGCTACTATGTAGTTAACAGCATAGGGTTTATTCTATTAAATAGAAGATAATACTGTACAGACCCTTTAACATTCTATCATGTTCAAGCAACTATTTAATTAACTTAAACTTATTAAGTGGGGTTAGGGTAACTAGGGTTAGTAGGTTACAATTTAAGGGGTTGTTCGTGCAAATTATATTCATGGCCTATTTAGAATATGTCACCAATCTCAGATTGGTGGGGGTCCTACTCCCGTTCAGCTGCCAGTTTACAGGCGCAGCGCCATACACTTCTGTAGTGGCTGTGAATGGGACTGAGTTGCAATCCCAGGCACAACCGCTATGGAAGTGTATGGTTCTGTGCCCGGTAAACACTGAAGAGGCTGCGGCGACGAACACATTGGCCCCTTTAGTCAACTAAACGGTGGGGGTTAAAAGGGTTATGGTTATCATTAGAGTTTATGGTTAAGGATAAGGGTTAGTTGGTTAGATTTGGGGTTAGTGGGTTTGGAAGTTAGGGTAACTGTTAGTGGGGTTAAGGTTAGGTTTAGTATGGTTAGAGTTAGTGCTAGAGTCAGGGTTAGGGTTTAGGTAAGTGGTTAGGGTTACTATGGTTAGGCTTAGTAAGGGTAGGGGTTAGTGTTATTGATAGGTTTTAGGGTTGGGGTTAAAAGTTAGGGTTATATTTAGTTGGTTAGGTTTAGGGTTAGTAGAGTTAGGGTTAAGGTTTCAGTTCGAAGAAATAGGGTTTGGGTTAGTGGGATTAGGGTTAGTTTTAAGGTTTAGGAGTTAGGAATAGTGGGGTTAGGGTTAGTGGGGTTAGAATTAGCATTAGCCGGGTTAGGATTAGGAGGTTAGGGTTAGTGGGTAAGGGTGAGGTGAGTTTATAGGGTTAGTGGGGTTAGGTTTAGAAGTTATGAATAGTGGGGTAAGGGTTAGTATTTCGGGTCAGTGGGGTAGGGTTAGAGCGTTTTGTAGTGCAAGAGAATGATGCTGCAAAGTTCTTGAAATTAGCAAAATTGCAGAAAAAAATAAATCACTGGTGGTAGAAGTGTAAAGCAGCAACAAATCTCCCTCTCCCCATTGAAATAAACATGCATGCTCAGCTGATACAAGTGTGCAAGTTTATAGGGGAGTTGTTACAGTTTCCTGTTCACTGATACAAATCTTAGGCCAATAATAACAGGTGCACTTTCCTAAATTCTGGATATACTTTTATTATTAATAATGGTTGTTGCGTCTCTTCTCTGTCCTGGGCATGGTGTAATACACAATCATTGCAGACCAAGTCAATTCAATATTTTATAGCTGCATTTCACGACGTTGAACAAATCTCTTATATTTGATATGACATCTACATCCTGCTCAGAGGCAAGTGAGTGATCAGATGTAAAGTCTGAAGAAGCAAGAGCTGTTACTGTGCTGAATGATGGACATGATATGTAATCCGAGGATCCTCTGCATATAATGCAGAATATTATTATAGACCAGGGAGTTAGCATCGTATATACCACTGGGCGCCATATTTGTTACTGGACAACAGATAGTGGGGCAGATCTATTAATGTAGTTGCGCCAAAAAGAACATTGATTTGCCACTTGCTTGCCATGTCGGGTCGTATACTTAGAATATGGCCGTGGATTTGTCGAGTTGCGAAATGGGCCAGATTCATTATTGGCGTGTGCCAATTTTGTGCCATAAAATACTGGTCTAAAGTATACTACCCAATAGGTGGTGTAAAGGGAAAGGGGTCTAACATGTGCCAAGATGCGCTAAACCTCTAGCTTTAGGCTATCTTTAAGCCATTATTCATAAACCTGCCCCAGTGGGTTCTGTATAAATCACTGGACCCTGTAAGCAGGGAGCACACACTATATGTACCAACAGCCAATGTATATACATACATACTGCTGGGCATGCAGAACTGGTCATAATGGAGAAGAATTATAACTGCTTGTACTAGGTTTTTATACATCCCTACACATCCCAAGGGTCCCATTTATAACCGCACAGGGATATATGAAAGAAGTAGAGTATATAAGCTTAACTTTTATTTACTTCCAGCTGCCAAGAGCTGATAAGTACTAGTGGGCACTATAGAGTGGACAGTTAAAGGGGTTGACTGGTTTCAAAAACCCATTTTTAAACACCCTATCAGGGAATTCAGAGTTAATAGAAGGAGGTCCATCGTTCAAGACCACCCTGTATTAGCCAAAGTGGAGAGCGGCTACATAGATTGTGACTCGGTCTGGAGGACTCAACATGTCTGTACATTACATGAACTGCCCATTGATTTCAATGATAACTGTGTAATGCTTTATTTCCCCTGTGGTGGCGCTGCAGTTAAATTGGACACTTGCTGCAGTGTTCGACCACAGATTACAGCTGATCACTGAGGGTCCCAGCAGTGGGACATCCTGCGATCAGCTAATCTTCAGGGAACCCTTCTAACAACAAAATTGTCTAAACTGGACAACCCCTTTAAATATGACACACTCCTCAGTGCCTAAGGCTAGGGCTAAACTTTGACGTTTGGCCATGTGCTGCTAAAATTTCAACTAATACTAGTGACAGTGGTTGCGCTGAAATCCCACAGGCTTGGATTTCTGCCGACGGTCACAGTAACTTACGGGTCGCATAGGGACCGCATTCACTATCATTAGTTGAGATGTAGCAGCGTGATATTGCGATATTATATCGCGCAGCCACAAGTCAGTCCACTGCTTGACCAATAGCATGGACAAGCCTGAAGGACTGCCTATGACTCAAATAATACCGTACGGTAAATGCTAATATAAATTGTATCAATGGGTCACACTCCAATAAAAAGCATAAGTGCACAAGAAAAGTTAGTGCCCCCTTGCAGCTGAAAGATTTCAAAACATATCTAAATTTTTGGTGGCGAGCTAATTACATGTATTGTATGAGATCTTATTTCTGTAATGAAGCAGAGGAGTGATAGAGGTGTCATAGTCGCTGCACACATGAGAGGCTGTTCCGTAGAGATGGATAATTCTTAGTATTTCAATATTCTTAATTTTTCATACCATGCATTGCCCTAATGTTTGGCAAATCCATCCAAGTGACAGTATTGACATATACCCCCCCTTGATCACTGGTCATTGGGTTTGGTCAGAATATTTGAAGGTTTTATATATGAATAATTTACATATGTGTACTGCACACCCTGATGAAATTTCTTAAAGGGGCATTCCAGTTTCCGCAAATAAAGCCTGTTCATTGTATAAAAAAATGGCTGCAATTTTCCAATATACTTTGCGTTACAATTCTTCAGTTTTCAAGATCTCTGCTTGTAGTCCTTAAATCTTCATTGTTGACTTCCACGAAATGAAAATCTGTCTGGTGATGGACTCAAATGTGCACGGCTGGTTACTAGACACAGATCTAATACACATACAGTATAGGCCCTACTACATCGGTCAAATTTGGCCGATGCAACGAGCGCTGATCAATGAGACAGCTCGTTGATCGGCGCTCGTTTGCTTCTGTCTCAAGGAGCTATGTATGGCGACGAGCGCTCGTTACCTCGCCCCCATACATTATCATGTCGGCAGCACGTCACCATGTTTACACAGGGAGATGTGCTGCCGACAACGATAATACTTCAGTTTTTTTAAAACGATACGATCAGCAGATGAATGAGAGTTTGCTTGTTGATCGGCTGATCGTTGTCCTGTTCACACAGGGCAATTATCGGTAACGAGCGTTCTATGAACACTTGTCTGTCCGATAATCGCCCAGTGTAAAAAGGCCTTAACAACCCCCACTCCTGTGTGATCATCCCATGACCAGGACCGACATTCATTCCCTGGAAGTAAACAATGAAGGGTCTCATTTATAACAGCAATCAGAGCTCTTAAAAAATATGAAGAATTAATACAGAAAATATATTACAAAAATGCTAAACCTTTTATTCTACAATAAATAGGCTTTATTTACTGAAATGGGAATACCCCTGGTGTGATATAAGTATCTCATCCATACTAAAGTATTTTAGAAGACGTAAGTCAACAAACAGTGCTCCTCCTGCAGCCCCAAATTTTATGCATTATATATTAATAAAGCCAGGATACCGCACTGCGTGTTCTCTGTAAATCGCCATTCAATATCACGATTTATCGCTGGTGTTACCCTAGGGGGGTGCATGAAATTACATGTGTATTATTCACCCCCTATGGGGTAACACTAACAGCAATAATTGGGATATTACATAGCAATACACCGCAGTCACGCAGTGCGATATTGCGGCAGAAAAATGTCACCAAGGAGCCAGGCCTAAGTTAGCCTCCTCCTGACATTTGACGTAGGGTTACATAATAGCCAGAAAGAAGATTTAAGTCACCAGAATTGCTATTTTTTGGTCACCTCGTCTCCCACAAAAGTTTAATAAAAAGTGATCAAAAGTCGTATGTACCTATAAAAACTACAGCTCGCTCTGAAGGAACAAGAACTCCCACTGCTCAAACGACGTGAAAATAAAAAAAGTTATGGGTGTCAGAATATGGCAACACAAAACTATTGGTTTTTTTTAACAATTCGTTTTTTCTTTGTAAAAGTAATAAGACATAAAAAAATTTGGTATCGCCGTATTGACCCGCAGAATAAAGTTACCGTACAGTAAATGCCGTAAAAACAAAACACAAAAAACAATGGAGGAATCACTTTTTTTCCCCCATTCTGTTTCCCAAAACATTAAACGGAGCCGTTAAAAATGACATCTCGTCCCGCAAAACACAAGCCCTCATACAGCTATAAAAATAAAAAAGTTATGACTTTTGGAAAGTGGGGAGGAGAAAACGAAAAAACAAAAAATAGCGGCGTGTATTTGTATCCCCGGCTATGCATATGATTGCTGCAATGTTCTCATGCATCACTAGATGGAGCTCTTCTAACAGGCTGTGTGCAGAGACACCTGTGCTGCACATAGGGAGAGAGCATCACAGCCACCTCTCCATTGTGTGTATCCACCTGCCATGAAGAGACACAGGATGGAACTGCCTCATTCTGCAGGCCTGCCCATCACCACCCACTGCTCAGTGCAATCAGAGCCAAGACTACACTTCCCAGCACCCTCTGCTCTGACAGGGGAGGGGCCAGCTGCCTGCCTGTGTCTGAGCAAAGGTTGTGCAGCAGTAGAACAGGTTAATGTTGTGAACTAGCTAGGTTACACATTAAAGTGTGTACAGTCATGAGGGAGGGGCCCTGACGCCAGGAGCCGTAACTTCTGGAGGCATGGGTAACCTGTTCACATCAGGGACAATTCGCTGAAAATATGCAGTGAGCATCTGTTAACCATTTAAGGCTCGTTTACAGTCTGAAAATTCATAAAATCAATAAAAATTAGGAAAATTTGCGGCGGGGTATCTGACGGGACTGTATGTTTCCTTGCTGGAGTTCTTTTTTAATCATAATTGGGCCTTATGTATGAAAACTAGTGCAGACAAGAAGTGGAGGTGTTGCCCATAGCAACCAATCAGATTCAAGCTTTCATTTTTCCACTGCAGCTTATTAAATGTTACCTGGAATTTGATTGGTTGCTATGGAAAACTGCTTTACTTCATATATAATTTCCAATTTGTTATTGTTTCTTTTTTTTTTCCCTGTTCCTAGACTGAAAATCATCCTTGGGGTTTTCCCACACCATAAAGTGATGACATATCACCAAGATATTCCATCACGACTGCCTGGTGTCCGGAGCGCCACTGTGCAAGGAAAAGCTTTGAAGGGCAAGCAGTGCTGAAGTAACGTCGCGACCCCTCATTCTCATGATCAATGTGTCTCGACATTCGGACCCCTACAATAGCGATATGCCATCACTTTATGAAATGGGAAAGCCCCATTAAGTCCTCCAACTGTTGCGGAACTACAATTCCCAGCATACTCTATATGAAATAATGAAAACCTATTGCAAATTATGAAGACCATTATATAACCTTTACATTATTGTGATAAGTCGTACAATTTTCAGGCCTATATACATCTAGACGCAAATGTCATTTTCTTTGCAGCAAAACGCCAACGTGTAATCTGGAATATTGCGATTATTGCAATATTCTTAAAAGAGCAATCGCTTATTTTCCAAAAATATAAATACTCAGAGGGTTTTCCATATGTAGCACCTATGTTCTATAGGTACACATGGTATACAACTGGGTAATTAGAATATGCATTTGTTCTCCATATTACATAAATATAGAAGTAAAACCTGTGTATAAATGACTGGGTGACAATAGGAACTTGCATGTTTTGTTGAACATTTCCAGGGCCCATAGGGACTGCCGAGCACAACCTGCTGGTCACACTCTGTAATTGTCTCTTTGCACCACATAAGAAACTACAACTCCCACAATGCAATTGGACAGAAGCAGGGAGGTGAGGGGGTGGCTGTGTATCTGCTGTGCCTGGAACAGCTGACAGCCTGTGTAAGGTGAATGGACACCATTACCCCTGGGAGAGGGGCTATAGCTAGATTCTTGCAGGTGATGGAGGAGAATTATAGCGTCTTCATCTTGTCAAAGAGGGAAGAAAAGATGATGATGATGATGATGCTGGAGATGATGTGAAGATGTGCACGTCTACATACCGGCTGCAATTGCTGCTTTAGGTCCCTGCATGCTGCAAGAGATCATCTTTCCAGGGTAGACAAGATCCCAAACATGGACTTGTAGGTATGTGATCTACTGGATTGTATATTTAATATCATATTTGATCGCCTGGAAAGGTACAATGCAATGTATATTGCTAAAGCAGAAGAACTGAAATATAAAATAATTCCTGTGATGCTGCTAATATCCCGTCAGGTGATCTTTATAGTGACCCAGCACTGACTGATCCACTCCTGACAATCAGATCCTGTCAGCAGATCTCTCTCTAAGTGATCTGTAGAAAACCCATTGCTGCCTGATCTGATAATATTATACGGTAAGGAAATCTCCCCCTTTTTGTATATTACATATGGAAACCTTGTGAGGTATGATCATGCCCAACCGTGAGATATTCTTTTATTGGAACCATAGCAGGCTCCGATCCTGATGATTGACTCCTGTCAGATCTATATATATCATATATTGTATGTCTATATCGGCTGTCTGATCTGTTCCCGTAATTGTCCACTGAAGGTATATGCATGTTTAGTATGTAACACAATGTAACCATAATCCCTCTGACAATGCTGTGTGACAGGTAGACCGTCGGTGTCAAACAGCAGCATCGGATTTCTATAGATCAAATAAACACAGACGTGGTTTTAACTCTTCCCGATCTCTAACCGTAGACGAGGGATCTGGTAAACATGGGTTCACTAGTAAATGAGTGCAGGAACGTGGGTAGAAAAACGAAATGTTCCTCACCACCTTGATGACGTCTTTAACATATAACTTTTCTTAATCCCTCGCAGTTCCTGTTTGAAGCTTTCTGAGACTTGAAGATCCAGGATTTATAAACTGTAGACCATCACCTAATTCACCTGAGTTTTCTGAACTCTCCACACTGATGCACCTGAAAGATTTGGCTTGGTCAAAGCAATTTTACTAAACCGGTTTGATCAACAGAATGTGTCTTTTGGAAGATGGACGAAAAAAAGAGTAATGGAATTGACCCAGGATTTAGTCAGGGGCCGCTTTATGTACAACTGGTCTTGGACGTCTTTAAATTGCTTTATTATGGGAAAATGTACATTGGACAAGTGCAACCTTGGGATTAGCATGGAGTAAAATGATAATTTCCCTACCTTAACCTGCAGGTATGGATGGGTTTGCAAAACCTGAGACCATGTTGTGTCAAAACTCTAAAGGCCCAAAGGAAAATGGAATGTGGCATGATATGGAGGGTTATGGGGGCTCCAACCCTTTGTGGACAGCTGTTTTTGATTATGAGGCCACCGCAGAAGAAGAACTAACATTAAAGAGGGGTGACTTGGTGGAGATCCTCTCCAAGGACTCTACAGTCTCTGGCGATGAAGGTTGGTGGACTGGAAAAGTTAGAGACAAAGTAGGCATCTTTCCAAGCAACTATGTGGTCAGTGACCTTAAATATACCACCTGGCAGGCCCCAAAAGATTTCCCTCATCCACTGCAGATAAAGTTTGAAGAGCTGGATTTGGAGGAAATCATTGGGGTGGGAGGTTTTGGGAAGGTCTACAAAGGCGTATGGCGAGAAGGAGAGGTAGCCGTTAAGGCAGTACGTCATGACCCAGATGAAGATATCAACGTAACAGCAGAAAATGTCAGACAGGAAGCCAAACTGTTTTGCATGTTGCATCATCCCAACATTATAGCCTTGAAAGGAGTATGTACGACACCCCCGCATCTTTGCTTGGTCATGGAGTATGGAAGAGGTGGACCATTACACCGGGCCTTGGCTGGAAAAAAAGTCCCAGCACATGTACTAGTCAACTGGGCTGTACAGATCGCACGGGGCATGAAGTATCTTCACAGTGAGGCCATTGTACCCATTATCCACAGGGACCTAAAGTCCAGCAATAGTAAGTGTCTATGAAGAATGGTAGTGACTCGTTTTATGTAGGTGGATGAAGGTGTGGGGTTCTCATCTGCCTCTCCCTTTTTTTTCATCTTGATTTAAAGGTCAGATATAGCCTATGGCCCAAATGCAGAACATGCCATAATTCACAATATTGCTCTTAAACAAGGCCATTCATTCGTAATTCCCTGTTAATGAACACGGAACAGAAACTCTATCTAAAGGTGAACCATACACATTCGATTAATGTTGTCCTAACGTGTCAATTTCAGCTGGATTGGCTGACCAACAAATTTGTATTAGGTTCCCCCAACAGCAGTTATAGCGGGAGAGAACGATCGAGCAGTTGGATTTCAACATGCCCGATCCTTTTGTTCTCAGGGAGATAAGCCGCCACCAGAGGGGTCTTGCAGCGGCTTTCTCCCCATTCAGAATACATGCTGATCGTGCATTTGTATGGGGGGGGACAGAAGGAATGGCTGTCGGCAGAACGAGCGTTTTGCCAATAGCTATCTAATGTGTATGGCCAGCCTTAGGCCTTATTCATGTCAAGTTTGTGCCCCGTGTTAAACGTAGGCGTAACAAAAAGTATTCTCCAAAAAGTGACAGAACGGTATATCAGCTGCATAAGTCTTTGAGAGATCTGTCAAATGTATCCTTGAAAAAAACCAAAAACACATTAACATGCATTTTTGTTTTTGTGGTGCGATAATGGTTTGGAATACATTTTAGATATCTCATCCAGAAAGTGCTCTCTCATGTGCAGAAGAACCTATTCTCTAACATATCCAGGATGTGCTCCTGTAATATAAACTACCTCTACCACACAATTGATGTTGAGAAGCAAATTTGTGCACCCTGTCCACATTCAAGCCTCATGGTCACAATTTTCCTAAAGTGTAGGACCGCTTAAAGGAGCTACCGTAAAGAGGTTTTCCCATGAATAACATTAATGGCACATCGATGTGATATACAATCGACAGGGATGTGAGGACCTCTGTTCCCGGTGGAGAGTTGACGTCGCATGCAGGGTTACGCTATGTGTATCGCTCATAGACTTTAACAAACAGCCTAGTGACCCCACCAATCAGGAATCTATAGCATATCAAATTGATATGCCAGTAAAGAGGTTTTCTAACTATAGGATGTGATGTTGTATCACATGGATATGCTATCGCTTCATAATCGGTAGGGGGTCCAACTTCCATGACCCCCTCAGAATGAAGGCGTCACAGCATTAGTTAAAGAGGACTTGTCACTAGCTCATATAAGTAGAACTGGTTTACTAAGCTGAATAGTGCTGTCTCCCTGATTCCAGCGCTGTTTTTCCTGGACCCCCCTGTCCAGAGATATGGCCCACTGTTGTGTTGGCTCCCTATATGCTAATTTGCTGTCGTTAGCCAACAGGGCGTGAACTACCGTGAAGCTGCCTCGCGCTGATTGGTCAGCTTCAGTGGCAGGGAAGCTAGCTCCATCCCATTGGCTAACTAAGCAAATTAGCATATAGGGAGCCAATACAACAGGGCCATATCTCTGGAATGGGGGGGGGGGGCGGGGTCCAGGAAAAAACAAAACAGCGCTGGAATCATGGATTAAAATCAGTTAACCAGATCAATTTATATGATCTAGTGTGTTGTTGTTCCCTACAAAGTGGATGACTGGGAGCGCTGCTGTGCAGCAGAACTGCGGGAGAGACATCTGTCCATTCATTTTCAGGATCTGTGGAAGTCCTGGAGGTCAGACCCCCCAACGATCACAATGTTCTGGTATATCGTAGCTGTATGCCATAACATTATTAGATGGAACTACCTTTTCAATGTTATCCTGGAAATAAAAAACAAACTTAAATACCAAGCATTGTTCTTGACTGACAGCACATAGATTCAGGGGCCCTGGTGTTTTCACTAAGTACCCCCATGGTGTCACTCAGCTGTCATGTGCTATTCATAATACTGGTATCTTCCTATGTAGGGCCTTTGGGCCTGGCAGGCAGCAGTGCCGGGTGACTGCTACCCCTATAGCGATACCCATGGCAATGAACCTGTTGGTTTGAATGTACATTAGACCCTCAAAATGGTATGTTCTCTTTTTCAGGGACATAAAGGTATGGGCTGTATCCTATATCAAGTCTTAATACAGAAGATTCGTCCTAGATTTTCATAATAATTACATTAAATCTATTTTTAAATGGTGAGGACATTATGTAATTGTGTTCCCAAAAACTGGTACAATAATTATCTGAAATTAAATATTCATAAGCTATAATGGTGCACAGTGGAACCAACTCATTTACATATAATATAAGAACACAGCAACAACTAAGAGCCCTTTTACACCGGCCTATTATCGGGCAAACGAGCGTTCACAGAACACAGGGAGACACGCTGCCGACATGATAGAAATGTATGGGGACCAGAGATCATAGTAACAAGGGCTTGTCCCCATACTGGCTCCTTGTAAAAGGAGCAAACGAGGGCCAATCAACAAGCTGTCTCGTTGATCGACGCTCCTGTACACGACCCACGCCGGGCCGTTTAAAAGTACCCTTAATGTAATAGCAATTAGCATTTTGCTGCTTTTTTCCCATTATTGTTTTGTTTTAATTCCAATACTAATTATATCAACTTGATTATTACTTTATAGCACTCCTAATGATTCATTTGCTATTTCTTTGTTGTAATAAAATACCATTACTTCTACCTAGGTTTACAATCATGTGCTTTTGCTTAATACTCACTTCTAGTTTTCATTTCTCTAGGGCTCATGCACATGGCTTTATTACGCTCCATATAAGCTACAATTTGTATGGAGTCAAAATATTGCACGTATAGAAGTCTATGGGGCCGTACTGTACCTATTTTTCCTCCGATTTCATATGGAGGAAAACCTAGGTTTTTTTCTGTTGGATACATGGACTCGGACATAAAAAAAAATGGTGCCATGCTACATCGGATTGGATATTACGGAAGTATATCTCCATATTACTGTACCGTATGGAGCTACTATATGGTAGCACATGGGGTATCTATGGCTCCGCAGCCCGCTGTCGTACAGGCTCTGCTGTGTGCATGAGGCCCGAGGCAGACTGGAGAAAATCAAAGCAGAAATGTGATGTAGAAGCAATATACTGGTTTGGCACTTCCCTAGTAATATATATATATATATATATATATATATATATATATATATACACTGTTAGGGCACCAGAATAAATAGTGCCATACAGTGCAGAGATTAGTAGCTGACACATTGTCATACACATTTATTGCAAACAGCACCCTCATAGTGTCAAAATTTGCCCACATAGATCCATACTGTGCCTACCTAGAGCCACATTTTGCCCACTGAGCGCTAGACTGGGGCTACATAGTGCCAAACATTCCAGCATAGCGCTAAACCGTGCCACTGAGTGCCATACAATGCTCTCATAGTCCTACAAATTGTATTTTTCAAACATTGCCCAGAATCCCATATTTTGCTAATATAAATTCTGCCTAACATCCCCATTGGCACAATACCTCCCATCCACATAGCCACCACTTCAGGCTTATTCAGACGAACGCGTGTCAAATCGGCTGTGAAAAAAACGATAGTTTATCAGGGGCCGATTTGCACCCGGGCAGGACCCGTTTTCACGGATCCCTCATAGACTTGAGTCTATTGAGGGATCTGTAAAAATGGATAAAAATAGGACATGTCCTATTTTTTTCAAGGGCCGTTCACACGGTCCATTAAAACAAGGGCAGTGTGAATGGCCCCATATAAATACATGCAGCTGTTTGACGGCCATTAAAAAAACGGTCGTCACACGGACGATTTTTACGTTCGTCTGAATAAGCCCTTACCCCTTTGGCTTTGCTTATAATGAACTTTCTTGCTTTATGCCTGGGAGTTACTGCCTTCTGCTGGTTTAGGCTGGGTTCACACGACCATGTTACGTCCGTAAAGTACGGAACGTATTTCGGCCGGAAGACCCGGACCGAACACAGTGCAGGGAGCCGGGCTCCTAGTATCATAGTGATGTACGATGCTAGGAGTCCCTGCCTCGCTGCAGGACAACTGTCCCGTACTGTAATCATGATTACAGTACGGGACAGTAGTTCCACGCAGAGGCAGGGACTTCTAGCGTCGTACATAACTATGATGCTAGGAGCCCGGCCCCCTGCAATGTGTTCGGTCCGGGTCTTCCGGCTGAAATACGTTCCGTACTTTACGGACGTAACATGGTCGTGTGAACCCAGCCTTACTATAAAGACAGTTGTGAAACCAAGGACTGACTGTCCCGCTAGATCCAGGACACTTGAGAGGCCTGCAACACGCTCCTTTTTTTTTTTTTATAGGATTTCAGATTATTCTGGAGAAATGCCAGCGGTGACCTTCAAAGAGGACAACTAATCAGACAGGCAGGAAATAACATCGGATTTAGCGGCACACTCGTGGAATATCTGTATGTGTTACATGTATATTTTGCGGCAGAATTTCTGTGGATTTCACTCTTTTCAATGCAAAAGATCAAATCCGTGGTAAATCTGCCACATGATATGCAATATCGCATATGCACAGCATGCCATCAAATCTGCAGCGGTAATAGCCGCACTGTACTTTGTCGCCAGCAAATCTGCCTGGTCTGAACACCTACAAATGTGAAAAAGAAATTAATTTCTTATCCGTGTAATAAGTGCTTGAAAATACCACAAAGTGAAGTTCTGCAGCGCCTCTTTTTCCTGTATCCATCTGACAACACTTCCTGTTGTGTGCTTTGGTTGTCTTTCTTTTATACTTTTTTCTCTCTTCAGGATTCACCTTAAAGGGGTATTACGGTGAGAAATGTACCATTTATCGAATAGTCGTGACTTCTAAGCTGTAACTTTAAAAAACAAAACAATCCATGGACACGTTCTATGTAAGTTACAGCATAAGGGTCAGTACACACAGAGTTATTTGGCGCTGATTTTGACACAGAAACCACGTTGGAATCAGCAGCAAAGAATGGCTGAAATCGCCCCCCATTGATATCAAAGACATTTTTTCCCCAGGCGCGGTTTCCTCCTCTTGACCTCTCTGAAATCAATGGGAGTCAGAAAAAACCTACGGTGCTCGTTTATGAATGATTTTTGCTGCGTTCTTTTGCCCGCAGTTCTTGCATTAGATTCAATGGCTATGGGCGAAAAATCCAGTGAAAAAACTGCAGAAATAAAGCGCAGATAGTTCAAAATCTTCCTCAAAATTCCTGAAGGGATTCTGAGGCAGAGTTTTTCTGCCTGCAAAAAATATTAGTGTGAACAGGGCCTAATAGTGTCACAGCACTATAGAAATATCAGCTACTATACCTGTATAGAGCAGTAGATCTTTACTGTGTATCAGTGTCTTAGTGTAGTAGTGTCTGTATGCACAGTTGATATACAGCTGTTTAATCGTTATTGCTTGTTTTTGTATATAGATGGGTTTCTATAGTGTATATGCCACATTAAGCCTACGTATAGGGTGCCACTTCTTGTTTCACCATTGAACACGTCAGGGTCACAGCACATACTTACATCCCATAGGCAATGTGTTGAGCCATACTCATATACTTAACATGTGCGGCCCAATGGGATCTTATTGGTCATAGGGAGTTACAGATTGTGCTTCAGCATCTTGCTGCTTTGATGACTTAGCAACCTAAAGAGAGATACTTTTAGGTAACGCTTTACACAATGCCTAACCTACAGGTGTCTCTGCTGACCAAGATTAAAAAAAAGGGATTTTTTTTTCTCAGAAACAGCGCCACTCTTGTCTATAGGCTGCGTCTGGTATTGCAGCTCATCTAAATTCAAGTGAATGTGGCTGAGCTGAAATTCCAGACAAGGAGTGGCACTGTTTCTTGGAAAAAAAAGCTGACTTTTTTTCTTTCTTTCTTTCTTTATAATTCTGTACAATCCCTTTGCGGATCCTGTGTGACAGTCCAATGGCCGCCCCATATGACTGATGATTTAACAATGTATCAATATATATACAATACTATAATCATCTCAGTGTTTCATGGTTACAACATTACATAGTATGTCACTGTATATCTGTAACCCCCTCATTGATAGCTGCGCTTCTGTCTCGTATACCCCATATTTATAAAAGCCCAGTTCTGATTGCGCCCACTTCATCCTCCATTCAAATGCCCACCTATGGGTGCCAATTATTAGGGTGTTTTTGTGCAGTTGTGCATGTATAGTGTTATCCTCCCTTTTAATGGCATGTGAATGTTCTGTAGTAGAAGTACTTATTATTGGTCCGGTGTAGTAGAGCTCAGCTGTATCATGTCAAGGTGTAATAGTAGCAGTGGCTTTCATTAGCAGGATGTAGCGGTGCCCATATCGTGTCAAGGTGTAGTAGCAATATCTATTCCTGGCCTGGTATAACAGAGTCCATGTTGTGTCAAGGTGTAGTAGCAGTGCCTTTCACTTGCCTGGTGTAGTGGTACCTATCAAGTTGTAATAGCAAAAGCTTTCTCTGGCCTAGTGGAAGTGTCCATGTTGTGTCAAGGTGTAGAAGCAGTGTGTTCTATTGGCCGGGTGTAGTAGTGCCCATATTGTATCAAGTTGTAGTAGCAATGCCTTTATCTGGCCTAGTGTCAAGGTGTAGTAACGGTGCATTTCACTGGCTCGGTGTAGTAGTGCCCATGTTGTGTCAAGGTGTAGTAGTAGTTTGCAAGGGGGAGGTGTATTTTTCACCTACTTCAGTATCAGTACACACTGACCTTTTACACACTCCTCTCTCCTGAAACCAGTTTGACTCTCTCCTCTGTGTCGAGATTAACCTCTGCATTGCCATAACGCCACTTATTATTGTATGTACTAATGCAAGCCACCATAGCTGAAGTGAATATATACATAACTTAATTATTGATTCATAAGAGTCCCTACAGTGGTGTAAATTGCTTTTACAGGAGAAATGTTTATGTCCAAGGTTGTTGCAAAAGGTTAATTGCTCTCTGGCTTCCCGTCATTTGTGTATTCTTTTGCATAAATGTTCTTCGCTAGACCCAGTGACTATATTGACCTAGTGAATTGCAGCTGCAGAGTGTTTGGTGCGTGCTTGTCTTGTCTCTGCAGGTACCTGCGGCACTCTAGTTCTGTTTCCTGCGGCATTCTGGTGCTGTTTCCTGCTGCATTCTGGTGCTGTTTCCTGCGGCATTCTGGTGCTGTTTCCTGCGGCACTCTGGTGCTGTTTCCTGCTGCACTCTGGTGCTGTTTCCTGCGGCATTCTGGTGCTGTTTCCTGCGGCACTCTGGTGCTGTTTCCTGCGGCACTCTGGTGCTGTTTCCTGCGGCACTCTGGTGCTGTGACCTGCGGCACTCTGGTGCTGTGACCTGCGGCACTCTGGTGCTGTGACCTGCGGCACTCTGGTGATGTGACCTGCGGCACTCTGGTGCTGCGACCTGCGGCACTCTGGTGCTGTGACCTGCGGCCTTAGCCCCTGAAGGAGTGGCAGCAGGGAAACTAAAAGGTGAACACTAACAATGACCAGGATCATGTCTACAAGTGTCATCCATCTTTCTATGGTTCCTGAATGGCAAATCTGGCTAGGTGATGCACCATTCAGAAATCTTGTAAAGTTTGGTACTGGCCCTTATAGGACCCGCAGTTCTCAGTTTCGGAAAGCAGCAAGGAAAAAAGTGGCAATACAAAAAAATTGTTGAAAAGAATACAGAAGAGGACAGAGGCGTAACATGAAGCTCCTGGGCCACAATGTAAAATCTATAACAGGGCACCGACCTACAATGTGCCATTTATAATACTGGTGTCTTCTTATGTGGAAGAGTAGCCTTTGGGCCCCCTCAGACACCAGGGCCATGTGGACTTTTACCTCAGTACCCCCTATAGCTACAACCCTGATAGAAATGTCAAGGATTTATATTTACTGGTGATTTTTATTTTTTAGGTGGAAATGCTCTTGTATTGTTTTTGTTTTTAGAGTAGGTGGTGGATCGAATGAATTAGAATGGAAAACCATTAAAGGTAAAATAGAAGCATGATTGGATTCTGTGTTGGTTTCTTAGTGTAGCTAAACACTTTACTACATGTTGAAAATCCTGTCGGTGTGATATACAGTGCTTCTGATTGTCGGAAAGATAAATGCAATGTAGCTATGTCGATTTAGCTATAGGGGTTGTGATTGCAAATGGTCCCTCATGTCTATATATGTTCCATTGCTATATATAAGACAGGGGCGTAGCTAGGGGGGGCAGGCAGGGTTTGTGCCCCGGGCACAACTAAGAGGGAAGGTGGGAGCGCCAGGACCGCACCGTGCATGACGGCGGCCTGCTGCCTCTCTGAGGGGGTGGCGGCGCCACTGAAAGCAGCCGCCGCACCCCCTCCTGCACTTCAATTGTACCTTCGTCTTTCAACGATGCAAGCGGCGCAATTACTTCTTTGCGCCGTATTCGTCGTTGAAAGGCGCTGATTGACAGGGCAAGTCATTCTGCCCTGCTTATCAGCGCCTTTCATAGACGCAAGCGGCGCGATGATGTTATTGCGCCGCTTGCGTCATTCAACCCCAGCGGACCTGCTTAGAAGAGAGCAGATCTGCATTGCCACCGGACGGCGCGGGAACGGGAATAAGGTGAGTGTTACATTTTTTTTATCCTAATAAAAATGTGAGTGCCATTCTCTGCAGGGGGGGGGCTCTATCTACAGGGGGGCTATATGTGAGGCACTATATACATGTTGGGCTTTATGTGGAGCACTATTTATAGGGGGAGATATATGTAGGGCACTATCTACAGGGGTGGGCTATATGAGGAGCACTATTTATAGGGGGAGATATATGTAGGGCACTATCTACAGGGGTGGGCTGTATGTGGAGCACTATCTACAGGGGTGGGCTATACGTGGAGCACGATCTACTGGGGGAGCTATATGTGGGGCACTATATACAGGGGGAGCTATATGTGGGGCACTATACAGGGGGCTACATGTGGGGCACTATCTACAGGGGGGCTATATGTGGGGCACTATCTACAGGGGGCTATATGTGGGGCACTATCTACAGGGGGGGCTATCTTGTGAGCACTATTTACAGAGGGCTATATGTGGGCACTATCTACAGGGGGCTGTTTTGTGGGGCACTATATACACGGGCTCTATGGAGGTGACTATCTACAGGGGGATCTATGTAGGGCACTATCTACAGGGGGCATCGTGTGTGTATGGGACACAGTGTGTGTGTATATATATATATATATATATATTGAGCTTGGTTCTGCTGCAGTATTTATGTACTGAGCTCGGTTCTGGAGCTGTATATATGTACTGAGCTTTGTGTTGGTGTATATACAGTGGAGGAAATAAGTATTTGATCCCTTGCTGATTTTGTAAGTTTGCCCACTGTCAAAGTCATGAACAGTCTAGAATTTTTAGGCTAGGTTAATTTTACCAGTGAGAGATAGATTATATTAAAAAAAATAAAGAAAATCACATAGTCAAAATTATATATATTTATTTGCATTGTGCACAGAGAAATAAGTATTTGATCCCCTACCAACCATTAAGAGTTCAGCCTCCTCCAGACCAGTTACACGCTCCAAATCAACTTGGTGCCTGCATTAAAGACAGCTCTTACATGGTCACCTGTATAAAAGACTCCTGTCCTCAGACTCAATTAATCAGTCTGACTCTAACCTCTACAACATTGGCAAGACCAAAGAGCTTTCTAAGGATGTCAGGGACAAGATCATAGACCTGCTGTTATGGCAGGAAGGAGGGGAAGGGGATAAGTGAGCCCTAATCTACCCACCGCCCTGTCCCTGCCTACTTGCAACGACCCGCCCTAGGCGACGGGGTACAACTGGGCGGTGGTCCCTACACTGACTAAGTGCAAGGGAATACAAACAGGGAACAAGCAAGGGAAGGGGCAGTAGCCCACGGAACACCGTGAGGAAACCAGAGTGGTAAACGAGCCAGTCAGAATCAGGATGTCACGAAGTATACGAACGCAGAGCAAGGAGCAGGAAGCACGCCGGGGTCAGAGCGAAGCAGGATAAGCGGAAGCTGTAGCAAGGCTGAAGCAAGGCAGGAGCAGGCTGGAGCAAGGCTGTAGCAGGGCCAGGAAACCAGGAAGAATCACAAGCAATGAGGAAGAGAAAACGGCAGGTATAAATGGACAGGGGGCGGAGCTAACTCCGATTGACCAGGCCGCGATAGGCTCTCCCACTCCTGAGCCTGCCACCCTGATTGGTGGGAGCCGGAGTCAGTCTAAGAGGTCCGGCCTCAGGTGTCGATTGATTAATCCTGGGAGTATCCACAGACGTAGTGCCTGGCAGATCCTTTACACCTGGACAAGGCTGGAATGGGCTACAAAACCATAAGTAAGACGCTGGGTGAGAAGGAGACAACTGTTGGTGCAATAGTAAGAAAATGGAAGACATACAAAATGACTGTCAATCGACATCGATCTGGGGCTCCATGCAAAATCTCACCTCGTGGGGTATCCTTGATCCTGAGGAAGGTGAGAGCTCAGCCGAAAACGACACGGGGGCAATTTGTTAATGATCTCAAGGCAGCTGGGACCACAGTCACCAAGAAAACCTTTGGTAACACATTACGCCGTAATGGATTAAAATCCTGCAGTGCCTGCAAGGTCCTCCTGCTCAAGAAGGCACATGTACAGGCCTGTCTGAAGTTTGCAAATGAACATCTGGATGATTCTGAGAGTGATTGGGAGAAGGTGCTGTGGTCAGATGAGACTAAAATTGAGCTCTTTGGCATGAACTCAACTCGCCGTGTTTGGAGGAAGAGAAATGCTGCCTATGACCCAAAGAACACCGTCCCCACTGTCAAGCATGGAGGTGGAAACATTATGTTTTGGGGGTGTTTCTCTGCTAAGGGCACAGGACTACTTCACCGCATCAATGGGAGAATGGCTGGAGCCATGTACCGTCAAATCCTGAGTGACAACCTCCTTCCCTCCACCAGGACATTAAAAATGGCTCATGGCTGGGTCTTCCAGCACGACAATGACCCGAAACATACAGCCAAGGCAACAAAGGAGTGGCTCAAAAAGAAGCGCATTAAGGTCATGGAGTGGCCTAGCCAGTCTCCAGACCTTAATCCCATCGAAAACTTATGGAGGGAGCTGAAGATCCGAGTTGCCAAACGACAGCCTCGAAATCTTAATGATTTACAGATGATCTGCAAAGGGGAGTGGGCCAAAATTCCATCTAACATGTGTGCAAACCTCATCATCAACTACAAAAAACCGTCTGACTGCTGTGCTTGCCAACAAGGGTTTTGCCACCAAAAGTCTTGTTTGCCAAAGGGATCAAATACTTATTTCTCTGTGCACAATGCAAATAAATATATATAATTTTGACTATGTGATTTTCTGTTTTTTTTTTCATATAATCTATTTCTCACTGGTACAATTAACCTAGCCTAAAAATTCTAGACTGTTCATGTCTTTGACAGTGGGCAAACTTACAAAATCAGCAAGGGATCAAATACTTATTTCCTTCACTGTATATACTGAGCTTTGTTCCGCTGCTGTATATATGTACTGAGCTTTGTTCTGGTGCTGTATATATGTAATGAGCTTGGTTCTGGTGTTGTGTATAGAACTATATTGCTTGTAAAATGTACAAATGGTTTTATGCTTGAGTTCCACAAAAAAAAATTTGAAAAAAATGAGAGGAGACGACCCAATAAATTGCGTCATCCTAACAACTGTCATTTCCTATGAGGCCTCAATCACACGACCATAGTTTTGCAGCCGCAATTTATCCACATTTTTGTGGATAAATTGCGAACCCATGCACATGACCGTGATTTACACGGATCGGTGCGGGGCTGCAGATCTGGACCGCAAAAACTCAGGACAAGTCATTTTACGATCTGGATTTATCAATACTGGTGAATTTTTGTGGATCCGTGAGCCTGGATGACACACAGATGCACAACAAGGTTTTTTTGAGGTCTGACGGACAGCAACGGACCCGTGGTTTTATAGACTGCAAAACCAATACGGTGGTGTGCATGAGGCTTAAATTACATCACAAGAATGATGCAGCCAAGTTCACTCTTCCATCATTTTTAATTTGTGGGTTTTGGAGGGGGGAAATCTGTTTATAGTCATTTTATAGCGAGTTGTTCCATCGATTAGCTGATTGGCAAGGGTCCGGCTGCTTTACCACCCTTAAACAGCTGATGTAGTCGAGAAGTTGCATGTGGCCAAACATTTTCCCTGCAGTGACGGGAAACATAGTAATGGATTACATGGCGGCTATTCAAATGAATGGGGAACCGTGTAAATCCTACAGTGTGGGAGCTGCTCTCTGCTCTGGAGGGTCCTATTACTGTCCTATTTATCAAAGTATGACCACTTGATGACCACTATTTACCCGTGTTATTCCCCTCTGATGAGTTTTGATGCTGGCATCCTGACATCGTCATCTAATACGTGTGATTTTGCCTTTTATAATGTATTTGTGTTCTGAGTGATATGTTTATTTGGGCCATGCGGAGCTCACATTACTTCTGCTGTGTCGGCCATTCTATTGCCAGTGTGTCTGAATGCTGCTCGCTTTAGCCAGGGAGCTATACACCAAATTTCTATTTGGCTATTCACGGTATTAAAGTGTTTTTCTAATTAACAGATTTTCATTTTTTTGCAGATATACAAATAGATATTAAAGAGGTTTTTACATGAAACAATTCTATAGAATTTGAATTAATCTTTCCCTGTTCTCGATTGAGAAGTGGCCACGCATATTCAGGCACTTTCCATTAAAGTGTCTACAGCTCTTATACAGACCAATGTGTCTCCATGGTAACAGACAACAAATAAACCCTGTGTAGTCTGAACCTAGAGTTATACTATCTTCCATCTTTCCACTATGTCTTCCTAACATACATTCAGTAGATTAGAAAGAATTAGGGGACATGGAAGAGAGAATGACTGTAGAATCAGACTACACAGGGTTTGTTTGTTTGTTTTCTGTTGGAGATGCATAGTTCTGCATAGGAGCTGTAGACACAGAGCAGTAGGACATTTTTAGCCCCTTACAGACCAGGCCAATTTGAGTTTATCATTTTCGTTTTTTCCTCCCCGCCTTCCAAAAGCCATAACTTTTCTATTTTTTTGTCGACATAGCTGTATGAGGGCTTGTTTTGTGAGGGACAATTTGTAGTTTTTCATGGCACCATTTATTGTACCACATAATGTACTGGCAATCTGGAAAAAAATTATTCACCTTATTCTACAGGTTGATACGTTTACGGCGATACCAAATTTATATGTTTTGTTTTATGTTTTACCACTTTTAAAAAAAATAAAACTATTTGCTAAAAAAATAAAATGTTTTGTGTCGCCGTATTCTGAGAGCCATAACTGTTTTATTTTTCCATCAATTTAGCGGTGTGAGGGCTTAAATTTTGCAGGGGCGAGCTGTAGTTTTCACCGATACCAATTTGGGGTACGTGCGACTTTTTGATCACTTTTTATTCCTTTTTTTTTGGAGAGCTCAGGTGACCAAAAAAAAGCAATTTACATGTTTTATATATATATATTTTTTTTATGTCGTTCATCGAGCGGGTTAAATAACGCTATATTGTGATAGATTGTGATAGATATGGACGCGGCGATACCAGTTATGTTAACTTTTATTTTTTGCAACATTGCTTTAGGAAAAAATGGGAAAAGGTGTTTTTTTTTTTTTAACCTTTTAATATTGTTTTATTTTTCGAACATTCTAAAAATCTTTATTTAACTGTTCTTTTACTTTTTTTATTAGTCCCCCGAGGGGACTTGAAGCAGTGATCGTTGGATCGTTTGCATGATATACTGCAATACTAATGTATTGCAGTATATCGTGATTCCAAAGGAGTACAAAGATGGCAGACCTGGGGGCCTTTATTAGGCCCTCAGGCTGCCATAACAACCACTGTACACGTCCAATCGTGCTGCGGGGGGTGATGGCGTGTTTGAAGGGGCGCCCTCCTGATTCTAACAATTTAAATGCCGCGGTTGCGATTGACCGCGGCATTTAAGGTGTTTAATGGGCGGAATCAAAGGGATCTTTGATTCCGCCCGTTGCAGTGAGGTGTTGGTTGTGTAATACAGCCGTCACCCGCTGTGTATGGAGCGAGCTCAGCCCGCTCCATACTTCCCCCTTAATGGCTGCTGCGTACCAGTACGTGACATGTCATTAAGGGGTTAATTCCTTGGCATGCTTTTTTTATTAACTGAATCATGTTATCAAGCGTACGTGGTTTTCTTGAGTATACCTTGTCTTTGATAACTACCCAAAAGAAAAAGTCCATCTGGGTAATGTCTGATCGTGGTGGCCATTCAACCAGGCCTCGTCTACCTATCCACTTATTGGGTCATTTTCCATAGTAAGGGGGGCTCCATCTCCATCTTGCTGAAAATAGAAGTCTTCATTTTCATGCTCCAACTACAATTGTGGTATTACATTTTCTTGGAGCGTGTTAAAGAGGCTCTGTCACCAGATTTTGCAACCCCTATCTCCTATTGCAGCAGATAGGCGCTGCAATGTAGATTACAGTAACGTTTTTATTTTTAAAAAACGAGCATTTTTGGCCAAGTTATGACCATTTTTGTAGTTATGCAAATGAGGCTTGCAAAAGTCCAAGTGGGTGTGTTTAAAAGTAAAAGTCCAAGTGGGCGTGTATTATGTGCGTACATCGGGGCGTGTTTACTACTTTTACTAGCTGGGTGTTCTGATGAGAAGTATCATCCACTTCTCTTCAGAACGCCCAGCTTCTGGCAGTGCAGACACAGCCGTGTTCTCGAGAGATCACGCTGTGTCGTCACTCACAGGTCCTGCATCGTGTCAGACAAGCGGGGACACATCGGCACCAGAGGCTACAGATGATTCTGCAGCAGCATCGGCGTTTGCAGGTAAGTAGCTACATCGACTTACCTGCTAACACCGATGCTGCTGCAGAATCAACTGAAGCCTCTGGTGCCGATGTGTCCTCGCTCGTCTGACACGATGCAGGACCTGTGAGTGACGTCACAGATCTGCACTGCCAGAAGCTGGGCGTTCTGAAGAGAAGTGGATGATACTTCTCGTCAGAACGCCCAGCTAGTAAAAGTATTAAAAACGCCCCGATGTACGCACCTAATACACGCCCACTTGGACTTTTACTTTTAAACACACCCACTTGGACTTTTGCAAGCCTCATTTGCATAACTACAAAAATGGTCATAACTTGGCCAAAAATGCTCGTTTTTTAAAAATAAAAACGTTACTGTAATCTACATTGCAGCGCCGATCTGCTGCAATAGCAGATAGGGGTTGCAAAATCTGGTGACAGAGCCTCTTTAAGGTCCAGGTCTGAGGTAACCGTTGTATTGTAGAAGATGGGTCCAATTACCCCTTTACATGAAAGGGCCGCCCAAACTGTAACCCCAGGGTGATTCAGCTGTTCTTCAATTGTTGCAGGGGGGGTTTCTGCTGAGTAATAAACAGTTGTGCTTTTTAACATCTCCTGAAAGTTTGAAGTTGGGTTCATCGGACCAATTTATTTTTTTAATAATATCTTCTGTTTATTCATTCAAAGTTGCCTCACAAAACTATAATTAGACTGTTTGAAAACCCCCTGTATACCTACTTATGCACCCTGTGTGTGTGTGTGTGTGTGTGTGTGTGTGTGTTTGTGTGTATATGTGTATATATATATATATATATATATATATATATATAGAGCAGCGCTTTTTATGTTTCATGATTTTTTTACCTCCATAATTTTCCTAAAAAACTTGAATCATGGCATTGATGTGGATTTTACCTTGACACGTACCCCCTATCTAAACATTGTTGCATGTCAAGTACACCCCTTCATGGAAGTCACCTTTATCAGCAGGATAATGCCCCTGCCACACTGCAAAAATTGTTCAGGAATGGTTTGAGGAACATGACAAAGAGTTCAAGGTGTTGACTTGGGCACCAAATTCACCAGATCTTAATCTCATCGAGCATTTGTGGGGTGTGCTGGTAAAACAAGCCCAATCCATAAAGCCCCCAACTCGCAACGTGCAGGACTAACGGTATCTACTATTAAGTCTTGGTGCCAGATACCACAGGACATCTTCTGAGATCTTGTGGAGTCCGCGCCTCGACGGGTCAGAGCTGTTTTGGCGGCACAAGTGGCACCTCCACAATATTAGGCAGGTGGTTTTAATGTTATAGCTGATCAATCGATATATAAACTCACTGCACCTATAACTTGATCTGCTGTTTGTGGTGAAGAATCTTCAATGTTTTTTGCTTGTTTTTCTTGCTGGGAAAACAAATCATAAACAAGACGCCCATTGACAGCCATGCCATCCAGTGTTTACAATGCCACAGTGCCAAGACCTGTGCTGAATGCAGCTCTGGGCTTTAGCTAATAAAAGTAGATCCTGAGCAGAGAACCACCTTCATAAATACAATAGAACGACCTCTGAAAAAGTTTGAAAACCTATACACTCCATTTATGTGTTCCTTCATTTGATACTACGTTAGACGGACTAATCCGCAGTTAATATTTGCCTTGTTATTACTACCTACATTTTTCCCTTTTGTGTTTCTATTCTATGTTGGATCTGAAATGTCTAACATAAACCATGTGTATTTTCTTGCATTGTATATGCAAAGTATGCAAGTAAAAGAGGGAACACTAGGAGGACTAATTTGCATATCACTACCCAAAATCCTCTGCAGTAGAGGAAGCATTTTGTCGGCACGGATAATTTAGGATTTAAAGGACAATTACGTCAAGTAGTTTTTAACAGGAATGTTCTCCTCATTGTTATTGTTGTATAATATCTTAGAATAAAACGACATTCTACAAGAGACACAAAACAGAACTTTTTTCAGACGAGGATAGCCTAGGTCTATCGGCATCGCTACCGCAGATATCCAGGGAACCGGCTTCAGATTTTCTATATGGCACCGGAAGTCTCTTGCTGCCAATTGCAACTCCTCTAAATTGTATCAGTCTGGCTATCCCGGTCATAAAAAGTTGGTATTATTCGGTCACTGTATGGCATCTGCTCATGTGGTATTATTTACTGGACTCTTCCCTTGGTGCTCCTGGTTCCTTTTTCCCCTTCAACCCGGCCTCCCTTCTTCGGAAGGGAGGCGCAACCAGATGCAGGCTCCAAGGTGGACACTGGGGTGGCAGCCCAGGTAGAAGCCTTGGAGTGTTGTTGAGTCCCCCTTAGCTACGGCGAGGGGGGATCATTGATAATCGATCCTCTAGGCCTATGGTTTGGAGGGTCGGGGAATGGTTATGCGGGGCCTCTCTCCTTTAGGAGTAGGGCTGCAATAGACCGCATCCTTTGTGCACTTTTTTGTGTGGCCCCTCTGAACTTTTTTTGCACTTTGGGTGACAGAAAGCACGACTCGGACTTTCTAAAAAAAAAAAAAGAAAAAAAATTCCCTTGGTGCTCCTGGCGTATTGAGATTATAACGACACTTCTGCTGGGGACCAAGTTAAATTTTTTAATTGCATTGCAGACTCTGCAGTTCCCATTTCTAGCACATAGGACGTATCGTAAATAAGGAATTATTGGTTATTTGTGAACTAACCCAAAAGGTGATAAAAAACAGCAGCAACTGGTCATTTCCAAGGTCCGTTTCAGAGCGATTAAGACAATACCTCTGAAACTGACCTCGGAGGGGGACCATTTGGTTCTGGACTTCATGGACCATGTTGTGGCAAGTACAGAGCAAGGACTATGCATTTCTATGATGCCCTCTGGGACTAAATGATTACTCCATAGCTACAAAAATGTCTTCTGTAAATTGGCTACTTCCTGGACCCGGCTATAAAAGGACGAAGAGTTCAGGAGCAGACATAGTAAGGAGACAGCATACAGTGATAGAAGAAGAAAAGTTTTGAGTTATGGAGCAAAGATATGTTTAAAGATAAATAAAATAGGAAAATTGGTACATTTCTCTACCGGATGGGGAATCCATGGACAATTTGTTAAACCTTGAAGCCGTGTCAGAGATAATGGACAGATGTCATCTGCTTTCACCATCTACCGGCTTTGGACAGCAGTGGGCATATTCATCTTATACGTTCCAAAATCTTTGGTAAATGGTTGTTAGGACAGTGCAATATTTCTCTCCTAAAATTCCATGTTGATTATCATGTAGATCAGAATGGCTCAGGGGTTAACACTGTTACATCGATGCGCCGAGGTCCCGAATATAACTCTGACCAAGGACAAACCTCTGCATGGAGTGTGTATGTTCTACTCCTGTTTGCGTGACGGATGATAATCGAATGATGACAATCTCTGTATAGTGCTGCGGAATATGTTGGCGCCATATAAGCAATAGTGAATAAATAAATACAATTTTTGGATAATTTGGTGTATGTAAGAATTTTCCTGTATCGATAAGGTAATTTTAGAAAAAAAATCATGTTTTAATAGACCCGCGTTCTGTTTCTTCTACCCAACAGTCTTGATACTTGAGAAGATTGAAAACAACGACTTATTTAACAAAACCCTGAAGATCACAGACTTTGGTCTGGCCAGAGAGTGGCAAAAGACAACAAAGATGAGTGCAGCGGGCACCTATGCATGGATGGCTCCGGAAGTCATCCGCCTCTCTCTATTTTCCAAGAGCAGTGATGTGTGGAGGTAAGGTCTATAAGGTTGAAGAGCAGCTACAAGGCGTGTCTCTCTCTTTGGAGGACCAGACATATCTGTGCATTACGCGGACAGCTCATTAATTTCAATAGGAGCTGTGTAACGCTTCATTGTGACTCCAGTGGTGCTGTAGGAAAATTGAGCACTTGCTGCGGTGTTCCCCACAGATTACAGCTAGTTGGTGGTTGACCCTGCTGCAGTATAGCCTGTGATCAGATTATTGTTAGGGAGACCTTCCAATAACGGGATTGTCCAAAGCAGACAGCCCCTTTAAGCTGTCTATGCACATCAGATCTATGTTGGTGGATTATGCCGAAAGGGTGGCTTCTTATGATTTTGCATGTTGGATTTCTACATGCCAGATCCTTTATTTTGCCAGGAGATAAACGGCTGAACATGCATGTTTATCGGAGGGTCAGGGAAGATAGCTGTTGGCTGAATGAGTGTTTAGTGGGCACCAATGCTATTTGTATGGCTAATTTAACTTTTATCAGCTTAAAGAGGACCCGCCACCTCTCCTGACATGTCTATTTTAGTATATACTTGTATTCCCCATGATGAAACAATTCTGGAACATGTTGCATGGTGTCATTCCTCTGTTATTCCTCTAAGAAATTTATGAATAAATTGACAACTAGTGTTACCATTCACTTGTCAAAGGGGCGTGTCCCTACAGTCTAACTCTGTCAGCCCTGATTGGACATTGTCCGTCTGTGTAGGGACACACCTCCAACTGGTAACACCCAGTTCATTTATTCATTCATTTCTAGGGGGAACGGCACAACGTACAGTTCTAAGAATTGATGCTCCAAAATAGTTATTTCATGGGAAATACAATTATTTACTAAAATAGACATGTCCGGAGAGAAGACAAGTAATCTTTAATACTAGAGACATATTTTATCATGCAGAGAAACCATGTGTAGGATGAGATAACCACAAGAAAGAACCAAGATCTTGACCTGGGCCATTGTAGAATGTGGGTGTTAGTATTACTCCTATAGCCAACATTTTAATTACTTATTTTCCCATGAACACCCACATTGAGTTCTCCCGTAGGTGCATATTAATCTCTATGAGAAGGTAAAGGAGAGCATCAGACAGACAGGGGTTGGCTAGGAAAAGGCAATCTGCTTGACCAATATATAATAATACTAATGTGCATGAGAAGAAGCAGACATGGAGTGGGTGTGGGGATATAACGGAATATATATTGGATTTAGAATATATATTGCCTTCTGTCTTTCAGTTTTGGGGTTCTACTGTGGGAGCTGCTTACTGGGGAGGTGCCTTATCGGGAAATCGATGCTCTAGCTGTTGCCTATGGAGTTGCAATGAACAAACTGACTCTCCCAATTCCATCAACGTGTCCGGATCCATTTGTTAGGATTTTAGAAGGTAATCACAATATTTTAATTTTGGGTATGTCATGCTTGGTTATGGTCACACTGACTAGTATTTGTCGCCCTGTGTCAGCATTGCGTAGTCATTGCAGCCAGCACCTCCGGTTAGGGCTACTTGTGATAATTGTTGCCTTGCAGCCTTAGGGTGTGTTCACACGCATAGTTTTCAGGCGTATGTCGGGTCGTAAGCGCCTCTAAATCTGCCTGGAAAAACGATAGCTTAACACCTACAAGCATCTACCCATTGAATTTAATGGGAAAAACGGTGTTTAGTTCAGACGGGTTTTTTTTTACGCCGCTTTTTTTTAAAAATGGCGCTTAAGAAGAAGGAGCATGTCACTTCTTGAACTGTCTTTATTGTGTCAATGGAAAAACGGCTCCAAAAAAAATGCCTAAAAAAAACGTTTTTGGCAACAAAGCCTGTTTTACATTAAAATCAGCTCCATCATTTTCAGCCGTTTTTGATTTTGTGTGTGAACATACCCTTAGCTTAAAAGTTATTTTATGTAATCTCCTGGCTCTGTAAATGCTAGAACAACACAGCAATATTCGCTGCCATTTATGGTGCCAATTTTCAGGGCTATTGAGCATTTAAATACATGAAATCAGTAATCCGAAAAAGTAAAAGATCTGATTACCTATTGGCACATACTGAAGCTGGAAAATTTTATAGACCAATGGGTGCAGGACCACTGACTTTTTCTAACATTTTTTATTATGCTTTCAGCATGTTGGGACCCAGACCCCCACAGTCGCCCTTCATTTTGCACCATTTTGGAGCAACTGACCGCCATAGAACAGTCAGCCATGTTCCAGATGCCCCTTGAATCATTCCATTCCTTGCAGGAAGACTGGAAAATAGAGATTCAGCAGATGTTTGATGAGCTCAGGAATAAAGAGAAGGTAAACCTTAGTGCGATGTGTAGGCGACAAAGTGCCTCTACGACAGTGTCCAATAATAATGTATATGTTTTGCTCATTATAGTGCCTAGCAGTCAAATAGGAACGTATGACTAACAAGCCTATCATATCCATTCCTGAGGCCAACATCTGTCTATATGAACCAAGGTTCAGCTTTTATAAGGCCATTTCTTATGGACATTGGTGGCCTACAGGATTCTGATCTTGCGAGGATTGAGATAAAGTCGTGGCAGATGCTACAGCCATCCCCAACCTTTATACCAGGGTGTTCCAAGCTGGCATCAAGTTGGTCCGTAAAGTCTTCTAGGTTGTCTCTCTTTGTTTTTTTTGGAGCTGTCACTTCTTACATTCTCTATAAATGTAGATTCTTCTTTTATTTATTTATTTTTTCTTATAGGTCAGGATGATTCTCTGAAAGTTCTCATTTTGGAAGAATTGCAACTGGAAAACACTGAAGCGGTTTTATAATTAAAAAAATCTACACCAGAGAATGTCTACACATTTTTGATGGATAGATTTAATTAAAAGGATTAACTGAGGAAATAATGCAAACTGTTTCCTAGTCCGTGACATCTACAAACACATTCTGAAGAGCCAAGAGTAAATCTTAGCAAAGAGAGAACAGTGGTGTCGCTAGATATTTACCATCTTTCGAGAGATGGAACCTGATCTTCTGCTTTGGGCTAACATCACTGTAATATTTCTTGAGCAATATCATACATGACACGCTCTATACATTCGATTCAGTAAATGAGAATTGCAATATTATTCACCAATTTCCTATTTGCAGAATTGAGGAAAAGTTTCAATCTTTTGAATTTTGTCAAATCTATAGACATTATGTTGTCATATAAAAGTCATGTTTTAAAAAATTCTGAGAGGTCTTTTTTTTCCTCTTAAAACCTAAGTATACAAGTATTTTGGCTTAATTACAATGGTTGTTCCCACTGCAGACTTGAAATAATCACTTTCTACAATTTCCTTAGCTTTCTAGGAAAACTGAGTGACAGAAAATCAACCACTATACCCTCAGTATTCCTACAAAGCTCTGCAAAATTGTAGAAAGGTACCACTTCAAGTCTGTGGGGTGGGATGCGGAAGGGACCACCATCGTAATTGAGCCAGAATTGTTTAGAATGGAAGTTCTCAACCGAATGGAACCTTTCAGAATTTTTGAGAGCAACAATATGAAAAGTTTTATTTGCCAACTAAACATCTATGGATTTGCCAAAGTTCGAAAGTAATTTGAAACAACATACTCCTTTCCTTGAGTTAATAAGGTCGGAAATATTATATTTACTTACCGAATCTAATGCATTGTGTTTGCACAGTAAATATGGAGGACGTCACGTACAAAAAAAATAATTGCCAGATGGTTCGAAAATACAAGCAAATATCTCATTAGATTCCATGATGAACACCACTCCTACCTTTTTTCCTAGTTTTCATTCATGGTCCTCCAGATCTGATGGAAGGATCTGAAAGATTCCTTTACCGCTCAGTTATTCCTTTGTTTTAATGAAAGAGATAAGATCTATCCTCAAGAAAAGTGCAGACCGTTTGCCAACTTAAGGATAGTTCTAAATCTTTATAATAAAATTTTTCCTTGTTTTCCATTTACAATTTTTCAAAAATCAGAATTTTCAGAAGGATCTTCTTGAACTGTTAGACAAAGTTAAAGAAGAGTTGCAGTAAAAAAGCCTCTTGGGAGACCATTTGGGAAGACACAGCCCGAACAAGCAAAAATTAACGCTGAAGTAGAGACTATGGACGTCTCAAGAAATGACACAGAGAAGAGCTTGTCATCTAATATGGAAACCTCAATGCCAGTTTGGAACCCCTGGGTGTCAATGGCAATAGTCTGGAGTAGCGGCTATGACTGTGTCAAGTCTTAGAAAATCCTTTATATCCTTTTATGTCCATACTGACATGTACCATCTCCATCCTCTACATCATAAGTCAATGATACTGAAGGGTCAGAAAAGGAGCAGGACATGACCGGACTGAATGAGTAACATCATGGGAGCTTGTGGTATATAGAATAACAAAGATTTTCATTGTTATTACTTCTCAGCTATTCAGTGTTTCTCATTTCAGATCCACTCTATATTACTGGTGGTCAACTGGTGGCCTAGGGGCCACATGTGCCCTTCGCTGCTTGTCCTACGGCCTTGGCTCCCCTACTCCATCCCAGTAGTTCTGTGCACACACTTTGTTGGTGTGCCATAAACATTTGATTCTCCCTACTTTGAACTCCATCGATCCCAAGAACATTGGCGATGTGTCCCCCATTTTGCAGCGAAGTGGTGGCCACATATACACAGTCCAAGCCCCCTCATTAAGTTGTAGGTTGACCACCACTGCTATATATACTCAAAATAGACACCTGATGGGCAGACCCTATTAAATATAGTTCATGTATGTATTCTAATATATTTATCTATCTATCTATCTATCTATCTATCTATCTATCTATCTATCTATCTATCTATCTATCTATCTATCTATCTATCTATCTATCTATCTATCTATCTATCTATCTATCTATCTATCTATCTATCCCATATTTAAATTATATTCAATTATTTACATCCAAAGTTACAATTACATCGGCGTTCAGTGATGCACTGATGTATGTCATGACTGGCAGAGGAATATAAATCTGCTTTCTCAACAGCTTGATCACGTGATTTTCAACATATTATTTTTGTCCTCTTATTTCGGATTGAAACATTATATATAGCTTTATAAAAAAAATTATTTTGTTAAGGACGTACAGAGAGAGTGCCCTTCTCAGGTTGGCCGCATCACTTCCAAGTCCTCCTGTTACTCAGCCTCGACCATTGTAACATGAATAAATACATATACCGTAATATGATAACGTATCATGATATCACAATGAGCTGTGCCAAATGACAAACCCAACTCTGCTGCATTGACAGACTCTATTATATCTGTATGTGTTGTCTACAGACAATTTCTGCATATAAGAGCAATTCCACCAAGGGTTTCCTGGAGGTATTTAATCTGAATGAAATTCAACTATAGTTATTTTATAAAATGTCGTCACTGATGATGTTTGCATCTTTTACCAAGCAACGCTGTATTTGGGTGATCTTAGGCGGGCCCACTCCACCACTGTTATCTTGTGATCTTGAAATTACTATATATTTATATGTATTGAAAGAAGAAGTGCAGATGGTTTCTCCTATGATGGTTTTTCCTATAATAGCCAAAAGTTGAGATTCCCACTTAGTAACTCCAAGTAACCAATATAATAACATGAGGCATGTGTTGTCGTATTAGGAACTGCGTAGTCGGGAGGAGGAGCTGGTGCGTGCGGCAGAAGAGCAGAGGAACCTGGAGGAGATGCTCCGGAGAAGAGAACAAGAACTGGCAGAACGAGAGTTTGACATTGTAGAAAGGGAGCTGAACATTATAATGTACCAGATGTATCAGGAGAAGCCCAAGGTGAAGAAGCGGAAGGGAAACTTCAAGAAGAGTCGTCTGAAGCACAAGGATGGAAATCGCATCAGCTTACCCTCTGGTAGCGGGAATTTGGGGGTTAACCCATCTACACAAATCTCCAGCATTATGAATATGCACTCCACCTGCCTACACCGATTTAATCCACCACTCTACATCCACATCATCCTATTCACTACACCTCTACATCCATATATTTCTGTTCATTCCACTTTTCTAACCCAACGTCATCATGTGCACTCCACCTCTATACACCCACATAATTCTGTGCACTCCACCTCTATACACCCACATCATCCTGTACACTCCACCTCTATACACCCACATCATCCTGTGCACTCCACCTCTATATACCCACATCATCCTGTGCACTCCACCTCTATATACCCACATCATCCTGTGCACTCCACCTCCATACACCCACATCATCCTGTACACTCCACCTCTATACACCCACATCATCCTGTGCACTCCACCTCTATACACCCACATAATTCTGTGCACTCCACCTCTATACACCCACATCATCCTGTACACTCCACCTCTATACACCCACATCATCCTGTGCACTCCACCTCTATACACCCACATAATTCTGTGCACTCCACCTCTATACACCCACATCATCCTGTGCACTCCACCTCTATATACCCACATCATCCTGTGCACTCCACCTCTATATACCCACATCATCCTGTGCACTCCACCTCCATACACCCACATCATCCTGTGCTCGCCGCCTCTCTACACCCACATCATCCTGTGCACTCCACCTCTCTACATCCATATATTTCTGTTTATTCCCCTTTTCTAACCCAACGTCATCATGTGCACTCCACCTTTATACCCCAACATCATCCTGTGCACTCCACCTTTATACCCCAACATCATCCTGTGCACTCCACCTCTATACACCCACATCATGCTGTGCACTCCACCTCTATACACCCACATCATCCTGTGCACTCCACCTCTCTACACACACACATCCACCTGTGCTCGCCACCTCTCTACACCCACATCATCCTGTGCACTCCACCTCTCTACACACACATCATCCTGTACACTCCACCTCTATACACCCACATCATCCTGTGCACTCCACCTCTCTACACACACACATCATCCTGTACACTCCACCTCTATACACCCACATCATCCTGTGCACTCCACCTCTCTACACACACACCTCATCCTGTGCACTCCACCTCTCTGCTCACACATCATCCTGTACACTCCACCTCTCTACACACACCTCATCCTGCGCACTCCACCTCTCTACACACACATCATCCTTTACACTCCACCTCTCTACACACACATCATCCTGTGCACTCCACCTCTATACACCCACATCATCCTGTGCACCTCACCTCTCTGCTCACACATCATCCTGTACACTCCACCTCTCTACACACACCTCATCCTGCGCACTCCACCTCTCTACACACACATCATCCTTTACACTCCACCTCTCTACACACACCTCATCCTGTGCACTCCACCTCTCTACACACACCTCATCCTGCGCACTCCACCTCTCTACACACACCTCATCCTGCGCACTCCACCTCTCTACACACACATCATCCTTTACACTCCACCTCTCTACACACACATCATCCTGTGCTCTCCACCTCTCTACACACACATCATCCTGTGCTCTCCATCTCTCTACACAAACATCATCCTGTGCGCTCCATCTCTCTACACACACATCATCATCCTGTGCACTCCACCTCTATATACACCCACATCATCCTGCGCACTCCACCTCTCTACACACACATCATCCTGTGCTCTCTACACACACATCATCCTGTGCACTCCACCTCTCTACACACATCATCCTGTGCTCGCCGCCTCTCTACACCCACATCATCCTGTGCACTCCACCTCTCTACTCACATATCATCCTGTACACTCCACCTCTTTACACACACATCATCCTTTACACTCCACCTCTCTACACACACATCATCCTGTGCTCTCCACCTCTCTACACACACATCATCCTGTGCACTCCACCTCTCTACACACACATCATCCTGTGCACTCCACCTCTCTACACACACATCATCCTGTGCTCTCCACCTCTCTACACACACATCATCCTGTGCTCTCCACCTCTCTACACACACATCATCCTGTGCACTCCACCTCTATACACACACATCATCCTGCGCACTCCACCTCTCTACACACACATCATCCTGCGCTCTCCACCTCTCTACACCCGCAAAACTTTACATGCATGGAAGAGCAAACCACAGATATTCGCAGATAAGTGTGAATCCAGCCTTACCCCAGTTTGTTGTCTGCCCACAGGTTTTGAACACAAGATCACTGTACAAGCATCACCAACTCTGGACAAGTGTAAAGGTCAAGGGTCAAGCAGTTACAGTCCTCCTGGAAGTCCCTTGATCATTCCTAGACTCCGCGCCATTCGATGTAAGTTCATGGTTTGGCTCTAGTTTACACATAAGACAAGGATTTGGCATTTCAAAAAGGTTTCTCATTCTTGGATAAAGTATAAATCATCAGATGTTTAATTACAATGTACTTGTGTGTGTCCATATCTCAGTGACCCCTGTAGACGGCAGTAAAACCTGGGGACGTAGCTCAGTGCTGAAGAAAGAGGAGGTCACCACAACAAAGAAGAAGGGGAGGACATGGGGTCCAAGCTCCACGCAACCAAAGGAGAGAGTCGGGGGAGAAGAAAGGTGACTGAGACTTTACTGTATATAGTCATCTAATCCAACCTGCATTAGTATACGGTAGCTGTGCAGACGTTGTGTAAGAGATGTATGTCATTATTGCAAAAATTGCACAAAAACGCTATAAAAACTGTATGTGCTCTGTTCCCTAACTCTTTACCTTAGCTCACCTGTCCATTTTTCCTTATTTCCTCTGCTTGATTCTGATCACGAGTTCAAACCCCCTGCTATTCCATTTTAAAAAAAATTATAAAATCAAATCTTACATGGTGTAAAAAAAAACAAAAAATAAAGAAACTTTTTTTTTGTTACTTTTTTTTTTTTACAAAATTATATTATATATTTTTGCCAAAGCCTGGAATCTATGCAATGAGAGGTGAATTTTTTTTGGGAATTTATGTGGTGAATCTTGATTCACATACATATATGATAACTATTGAGTTGAATTTTCCTATTATAGCAACAGTTCCTACAATGGCATGTTCAATCGTGTCAACTACTCTGCATGTCTGCTTCATCTAAGATTAAAAATGTTGCATCCTTTTTTAATGCACCCAAAAGTATCTCCCCTAAGTATGAAGTACTATACGACTCATTATCTTAGTAAATCCCTCCCGGATTATTCGGACCTTTGCTGAAATGTACAGACTTCTTTGGGACCTTTTTTTTATGTATTGTGGTCCTCTCCCAAAATTTGTGGCTTTTGGGAACCATATCTCAAGTTTCTCAATGACCGTATGGGCATTTCCATTCCTGATGACTCAAACATTTGTCTGTTACTAATAGAGCCCGAAAAATTTAGTGGACTGCTCATTTTTACTGGAGTGTTTATTCATGCCAGGGAAACTATATTCGATCTTTGGTTGGCCCCTCGAACGATCACTGTGACTGGACCCACTCGACCAACCTCTCTCTTCTATTACTCAAATGGACGTTTAAACATAAGGCCCTTTTACACGAGACAATGATCAGGAAAACGAGTGTTCATCGGCTGATCGCATCTTTTATGCAGCACTAAATACTATCGTTATCGGCAGCACATCTTCCTGTGTAAACAGGGATATGTGCTGCCGACATGATGGAAATGTATCGGGACAAGCGATCGTAGTAACGATCGCTCATCCCCTATACTTAACCGATCATTGCTCTTTGTGAAAGGAGCAAACAAGCGCCGATCATCGAGCTGTCTCGTCGATCAGCACTCGTTTTTAAGGCCCATATTGGCCCCTGTAAAAGGACCCATACAGTAGAAATTGTGCATCTAAGTTTGATCAGCTGTGGGGTAGATGACTGGATTTGACGACAACCATCCCTTTGGTTGACCTGAACCAGATCGTTGAACACCACAATGACCTCGCTGCCCCCTCATACCCTACTCCGCCCATTTACCTCCCTATCATCTCCTATGTAACTACTACATACCCACTATCCACCTTCGACTCCTTACACCACTACGTTTTGTGCAGGCTAGGTGTGTTCTTTATGGACACAGTTGGTAACCTTCCTGTTTCTTTTTCGGTAACTCTACTTTGTTTTCAATTTTGTACCCTATGGCATAAGTGTGGATACTATAACATGTCTTGTGGAAGACTTATGTCTCTCATTTTGATACACTGCTTAATACTTTTTTTTCATTTTTCATTTTGTATCCTTCACGATAATGTGATCATATTTATTATTATTATTTTTAAAAAATATTGCATCGTTTTCAGAATGGAGGAAAAAACATCTATTTTGTCTGGACAGCTTAAGGCAATAATGATCATTCAGGATGCAGACTATGCGAAGGAGCAATGATAGATCTAGAATTCATTAGTATAGATTAAGCAATTACAGGCTATTCATTATGTAATCGGCGCAGTCCTCTAGTATAGTCTGGCTGCCTCGGGTGATAAATGACCTCTGGTATGTATAGAGGAGTCGAATAAATGTTCTTAGTGATAACAATACCATGTTCTAGCATGGCTACCAACAGGTCGTAGGGGACCAAAGAAATTGGTTAAAATATGGTGCCCAGAAAATTCTGATGGAGGGCCCTATACCTAAATAATAGGGTGAGGTCACCCATAGAAATTGATGTGTGCCCTTGATGTGGTAGGAATTGCCACTTTACGAGGTTTGGTGATGCAGTTTTTGACTGGTCCGTTTAAACAAGCCATACATATCAAAAACCTGTCAAAGCTGCAAAACCAAAAAACACATTACAAAACTGAATTTTGTGGTAAAGCCGCATGCAGGTTCATTTATGCTTTGTTGTTTTTTTTTGTATAAAAATAACAGAAATATATATTCTTGTCCCTTGTACAACATGACCCAGCAAACATTGCAGCAGGAATAGATACAGCACGTGTAAATATAGCCTTCGCATGGGGGCAATTACTTATTTACACAATTACTTTTTTAGGTCGTTGTCACCAGTTGGTGTTGGATATATTTTTCCTGCAATTGATCATGTAACATTTTTAAGTTTACATAGGTTGTATTTCTGTTCTTCTATTTAATTTTGTTAGAAAATCGGAGTCACAAAAATTGTATCTTACTCTGTGTTTGTTTTGCAACCATAAGAAATCCTGTGTTGAGTACTAAAACAAATTCTCTTTCTCTGCTTACAGGCTGAAGGCACTTGGAGAAGGTAGCAAGCAGTGGTCCAACAGTGCCCCCAATCTCGGGAAATCACCCAAACACACACCCATTAGCGTTGGCTTTGCCAGCCTGACAGAAATGGGTAAGACTCATATTTACTTAGGATCTATCTATCCATCTATCCATCTATCCATCTATCCATCTATCCATCTATCCATCTATCCATCTATCCATCTATCCATCTATCCATCTATCCATCTATCCATCCATCCATCCATCCATCCATCTCTCTATTTTTCACATATACAATTCATTCGGATCGGATAGTCTTCAGACCCTTTAAACTTTTGTGTTGTTTATGTGATTCATATATTTGGGGTTAGTGACTGCCTCCATTTTTGATCTTGCACTCCTCCCATTCTGCCCTGGGTGATTTTAATTAGTTTAATGCTGGTTCCTACCATCCCCAGGTATATGTAGGCTTAGTCCCAGTCCTGGGTGTATGTGCAGCGTAGGTTCCCACCTTATAGAGGTCGCCTTATTGTGATCAAAATGTGCGCTAAGAACCTCCCTACTGTAAGTAGATTTAGCAGTAGTGCATATATATTTATATTTAGCGGCTTAGGTGACATTAGTGTTCGCAGTGTGCTGTCACCATTTTCTTATGTGCTATCTATCCATCCATCCATCCATCCATCCATCCTTCCATCCATCCTTCCATCCATCCATCCATCCATCCTTCCTTCCATCCATCCATCCATCTCTCCGTTTTTCACATATACAATGGATTCGGATAGTCTTCAGGCCCTTTAAATTTTTTCACAGTTATGTGGAGGCCTTGTGCTAAAATAAAAATGTCATGTTTTCCCCATCAATCTGCACTCAATACCCCATAATGACAAAGTGGAAACAGTCCATTACATTCTAAATGTGATCTGCCGACGCTGGATTGTTTTTCTGGTTTTGATCCATTAACTGTTATAAATATGTAATAAATTATGTTTCTTTTATGGGAAAATACTCATAGATTTTCTTTATAGGTGATCTACACTAATACATTGTAACAAACTACTAGGACAGCATAGATATTACTACTGATGTATTTAGCTCACAGAGGATTACCTATATAACTGCAGCATTCTATCTTCTATGTATTTGGGGTAGATTTATCTTTCTCATTATCCGATGATTGTCATTTTTCTCATCATAGAGGAATATGTGGATAACGAAGGCTCCATTCCTCAGTCCCCGTATTCCACACAGTCCTACCTCACATTACCCCTCCAGACCGATGTCAAAAGCAGCACCGAGGACTCAAGCCTATCTGCAACATCTTCTTCAGACAGTCCCAAGCGCGCCCCTCGCAGGAAAAGTGAACTAGTGCTGCTTGGCTGTGCGTCCCTTTTAGCCGCAGTTGCATTGGGTACTGACCTTGCAGAACTAGTGCCCCAGGAAGAAAAGAGAAAAGGAATTTTTCAATGGGCAGCAAGGGGTCAGAGACGTAATGCCAATTCACCCAGCCGCTCTGTTTCTAAAGAGGAATCCGTCATCTCTCCCAGTACAGTCACCCTCATCTCCTTGTCTTCCATCTCCGACTGTAACTCTACCAAGTCCCTTATCCGTTCAGATAGCGACAATGCTGATAACGTGCCCTGTGGGCAACAAGGCGGCGAGGAGACCAGTAGGGACCGCAGTTATGGGCAAAACCCACTTGTGGACTATAAATTGGAAAGCTTCAAGCGGGACCCCCGGCAATCACTAACTCCTACACACGTCACAGCCGCCAGACCTAACACCTCTGCAACAAGAGGTCACAGGAGAACTCCATCTGATGGGGCCATACGGCAGGCCACACAGGGTCACCGGCGCTCTCCGTCAGATGGTAGCACCCCACCTCAGCTTTGTGACGCAGGTCAGTATTGTCTGACATGTATTTAACTTTTTTAGCAGTTCAGTATTTTCATTTTTCCTAACAGAAAGCCTTATGGCAATGATACATAATTGTTTTAACAGACTGGCGTACTTACAGTGCTTAAACGCTCTGTGCAGCTGAAAACTGCAGACAATCTAAATACCATGTCTTCAGTATGTTGTTCTTGACATGCTCAGCATTGAATGCAAACAGTGATCCTATCATGTATGTGCTATACCAGGACATTAATGTGATAGAGGCAGAAAAGACGGCTGCTATGGGGGCCCATGCAGGAATAGGACCCAAATCAGGTTGCTTCATACTTCTCTGTGGCTAGTGTTAACCTGCACATGGCATATATGGAAAGCGGAAAGCGGAGCAAAGGGCTATAAGTCCCTATTATTCAACAAGAGATGGGTAGAAGGATTAACAAGCCCAGATGTCTTGTTAGGAGGATAGTGTTGTGACAGGCACCAGGGGAAGCCCTATTTTGCTCTTGCCATAGGTCCGACTCTCCCCTATGTCGCCTCTGATACCAGAACATAACAAGCAGACAACACATAGGTTCACATAAGCGACATAAAGGAAGCCACGACGCTGCGCTGTATCCGTCATTCAAAAGATCCCACTGACTTACAATGGGGTTTCATCGTGGTTTCTGTTGTTTTGACGGCAAGAATATCACTGCATGTCGTTTTTCTTGCCATCAAATGGGAAGAAATTGCTGACGGAGCCTCTAATCCATATGTGACAGAACCTGATGATCTCCAAAAGTCGGCAATAGTAACATCTTCAACGTTATGTCAAGTTTATACAGCAATATGTATGTGTAACTGCAGAACTAGGACTTATGAGCGCTGGGGGAAATCCAATACGGGAGCTGTAATATTGGCCGCATTGATCGTCCCACAGCTTTTCCAGACATCTCAAGGACTTCTATTTGGTGTTGATTTGGAGGGGGGGCTCTTTACGTGTAATGTTCTCCATCAGTAATGAATTACATGCTATTTCAGCGCTGATATTTCTCTCCACATAGCAGGTAAATATGAAGTACTCTGGGTTGCGTGTATTTTCGTACTCTACAGTGTGTAGGAGAATGGGAAATTATGCAAATATAATTTTTTCTGTTTTTGGAAGAGCCTTGTGCGCTGTGGTCTGGCAGGGAATAAGACACCCCCAGAATGTCCTATAAAATCATCTGCAGCATCAACTTAACCAAAGTGTTTGCGCTGTATACATACAGTCTGCAGTACATCGAAATAGTGAATTATCCTATTAAGTATTTCTTTTGCCAGCATATCCAGGAGTGTTTCTTTATTGCCATGACGCGGTGCAGATAATTAATGATGCTTTATATATATCGGACAATATACACTCTACTGTAAATCATGAGAATGCTGGAAGCCACCATGGAGTCCCATGACCATATAAAAGAACAAGGCCGCAGGGAGCGGGAGGTGTGCGGTGCAGAACAGCCACAGTGCCCTCCAAAACATTGGCAAACACATTGCACTTCATAATAGTACCAGCCGCAGTGACCCCCAATGCGCGTCAGTTTCAAATCCATACAGTGCCAGCTACAGTGTCCCCCAAAACAATACCACCGATAGTGTACCAGCAAATAGTGCTAACCCCAGTCTGACCCCCTTACAATGTCAGCCACAAATGTCATATACAGAACCAACCATCTATGCCTCTCATACTGTACTTGCCGATATCCACAAGAATACAGCTGGTGGGCATGGTACTTCTCACCCACTCCAACATATGGACACAAAGAAGGAAGGGTTTATGGTGGCACATATAGGCACATTTTAGCCTATGTAATACTACTATATGTCCATGCAGGGGCGGACATACCATATGTTCGACCTAGGAAACTGCACTGGGTCCCAACGGGCAAGGGGGCCATCTGCTACCTCAAAAGCAACTAGCAGGATCCTACTGTCTATTTGCATGTAAGGGAATGAGCCAATTAATTTCATAGGTCACAATTACTGGTGGATTGTCAGAGACATCAGATACAAGTGGGATTCTCTATGATAAGGGGGATGCTCTACGATTCAGAAGCAAGGGGCCCATAAACTGTTGTTGCACGGGGGCCCTTTGATTCTTATGTCTGCCCGTGTGTCCATGGGTGTTGTCGCTGACCCTCTCTTTTTTTTTTGTTACCCCCGTCTCATCAAGCTTCAGTCTCTGAGATCAGAGCTAGGGCACGAAAATGGAAAATGTAACACAGTCTATAGTTGAACTCTAGAGCACAAATAATTAAGGGAGAAAGGGTGTGAGGGAGGGAGATAAGCGAGTGTCAGACAGCCCTGGCACTACTTATCTCCAGAAGTTATGAAAGTACGGCCAGGTTAAAATCCAACCGTCAGGTCTCCATACACATTATATTGTCGTTAAAAAAAAATAATGACTTATTGGATGTGTGACAAAAGTACTTGGCGCGAGTGACCTTAGCTGTGGTGGAACAACATGGTCCAGCCTCAGATTACCAGTATACGGGTAGAGCTCTACAATAGCTGGAGAATATCAGGAATCATATGTGTGATCTACTTAATATGATCAATAATGATAATCTGTTTTATTGCCACAGGTTCCAAAGAGCACACTCCTTTTCCTCGCCTTCCAGACCCCCACTTTATGTTCCCCCCTCCAGCTCGACGTAAACCACTTGACAAGGATTCAGCAGTAGAAAGACCAACCACCTTGGAATTTGCCCCTCGGCCTCGACCCTCATCTAGTCGGCCCCGTTTGGACCCCTGGAAATTTGTGTCTCTTTCTCGGACTCACAGTTCATCTCCATCTGGCAGCGGAGGGGATGGCAGCTCGAGCGGATCCACAGATGGTATCCAGGGTGGTGGAGTTGAGACCCTACTGGACATGGAGGTGGAAGGACAGAGACTGGACAACACTGTCCCTTTGTGTGGGGGAAGAGATCGGCCGCAGACTGACCCTTATTATAATATGGGGGCAGACGTGTCTTAACATAACAGGCTATTGGCACAGAGTATTATCCAGCCGCTGCTTCATGAAGGAAAGGAGCGGTTCTTATGAATGTATTTTGTGGTTGTAACCCAACGGGTATAAAGAAAAAAAAAAATAAGCAAATAAAATAAGGGGTGAACCTCCCACTTTATTCCTATTGTCAGGAGCAGCTGAAGCGGAGCAAGCACGCTCCAGTCTATGAATACTCTACTACAGTGCTCGGGCCTAGCGACCTTTAGCTTATTAAAGTGTCCCAAAAGTTACGACCAGTCCTTCTATAAATCAGGATTGGATTATCTTCTTGATTTCTGTGAAAATGACTGAGCCTTTACCTATCCTGTGCTTACAAGTATCTTTACCATCAGCCCTGTTTTGGGTCATCAAAGACCTTGCTGAAATCTTGGGTATCACAGGCTTCGTTCCATTGTAGCATGGCACTATGAAGGATGTAGTGACTTCCAGTAGCTAAAGGGTATAAAAAATACCCTGACTTGCTCCATCCGTTGTCGTCTTAATGGTGACTGAAGTATTAATAAAGAATTTTACCACTCTGGTCTGCAGCGAATATCTGTCACATAGATGAAGAAGTGATATATGGATGTATTACTGCTAGTCCCGCGGACCACGTATGCGGTAATAATAAGAATGCTAAGCTGTCCTGCAATTCTCTGTCAAGTACTCAGCAGCATATCATGCCAGGGCTGGATGAAGGTCAGAGATGCCAACTTTTAAGAGTTGCTTTCAGGGAGATTTTTAGGTGCTTGCCAGAATACCACCCTAAGCGTGGCAGTCAGAGATTGCCCCATACAGAGCTCCAGCCAGTATGTTTAAATTCAAATGTTTTATTTGTCCCTACTCTCGTTGGCAGGGGGCGACAATGAGCACAGAATAAAGCTCCTCCCATTATTAAAGAGAATTTGAATGATTTGCTCCACCTTCTTAAATGATGGGCGTGAAATTCTGAATGCAAAAACAGCATTTAGCAAAAAGTTTTCTATAAAATATATTGACCTTTAACTTGAGAGTGTTTGCAATATCACGGGTGCTTACATCAGCGATGAGTGGACATGCACTTTAAGGAAATGAGTCCTGGTTCGACAGCTCGGTAGGTTGGTTCAAATACCAATCTAGAGTCTATGTTGTAGGACTAATATTTTTGTGCAGAAAACGTAATTCTTTGCGAATGGGAAGGAGCATATAAATGCAATGTGTGTACAAGGCATCTGTATCTCCCTACTGGGCATACATAGTATTTCACATATACCACTTTAGGCTCTGTTCACAGCTGTCCGTTATTTTCCCCGGCTATTTCCGTTTATCTTTTGTGGTCAAAAGACATTCAGAATTGGATATCGAAACCCTCATTGATTTAAAGAGGAACCAATCAGCTCCCCTAACGTGTGTTTTTAGTAAATACTATATTACCCATAAAATAACACTTTTGGAGCTTCTTAGAGCTTAATGTTTTACCGTTCCTCTGTTATGCCTCCTGGAAACTCATGAATAAATTGACAATTGGTGTTACCATTCCCATTGGGACGTATCCCCACACAGTCTGATACTGCCCAGTTCTCAATTTATTCATACGTTTCCAGGGGGAATAACAAAAGGACGCCAAAAGGCAGAGGTCTAAGGAAAGGAGCTCCAGCTAAACCATGCTGAACCGTGTGAATGGAGCTTAGCTGCACTACTACACCCAGCCTATTGACAAGAGTGGCACTTTTTCAGGAATAAAAGTCAACCCCATTTTAATAATAAAGGCTAAATATTCATTCACATTTGTATCTGCGCCTCTCTATAGAATATAGTTGATGCTGATCCCTGCAGATCAGTTGTGTATGATCTCCTGCAGTTAACCAGACACATACAAGGCTATCCTATGTTTGTCCATTCAGTATTAGGCTGGTTTCTCACTGATTTAATATGGTTGCAGTTTAACATTTGTATTAACACATGGATCTGACCTGAACTTTTTGATCTAACTTTGGTCTTCGAGGAACCACAGGAGGTTTGGATCTTGCGGCCAAAATATAAATGCTAAAATGCGAACATATTATGACTGTGCAAAACTGATGTCGTCTGTGGTGCGGTCTCCGCTAGCCTAAAATGATTGCCATTGTGTGAAAGACATCTGAATATTCGCCACTAAATACAATTCTTCAAAATTGAAGAAACGAAAATTCCAAAGGAGACATCCGTTGCTATTAGACCGCTTTACCAAACAACTGCTAAAAATTCATTGAAATAAAAAATAAATAAATTCAAAATTGTTACCATTAAAGAGGTTATCCAGGCACGGACAACTGATGACCTATCTACAGGATAGGTCATCGGTATATGACACTCGGACCCGCACCCCATGCAGATGGCTCCGGTCACAGACTAGCGGTCGGGCTGCAGTACTGCATCTATTTAAGTGAGTAGGAGCAAAGTTGCAGTTCTGCAGCACGGCCGCTATGTAGTGTACAGAGCCAAATGTTTCCGCCTCCGAATACTGCATACCCTGCATAACATCCAGCAGCCGGAGCATCTGATCGGTGCGGGGTTCGTGTGTTGGATCCGCACTGATCATATACGGATGACATATCCTGTGGACTGTGCCTGGACAACCCATTTAAAATGTCATCTACATGTTTCAATAAGAAACAATGATGGCAATATCTCCCCACTGGCCAGAAGTCACATTGCTATATGATCTAATTTTTTATTTTATTTTTTAAATTACCTTTAAAAAGAAATGAAGAAACAGCGTTTGTTGGCTTTTATTTACAAAAGAAAGTCCTACACAACATCCTTATGTTTCGGAGACCGGAGAACGAGCCAAAATTTCACATGGCATGAGGGAGTAGTTTTGTCGTCGGGATCACGTTTGCCGCTTATGCCGAAAGTGCAAAGCGTTAAATACAAATGTAAGGTGCAGAGGCAGCGTTAAATGAATATATCAGATCAGGCATCACACTTCCATTTTCTGTATAGCTCTCGATCATTGCTGTAAATCTGAGCACAAGGCAGTCCTGGGTTTGGTGGTCCTCTGAGCGGGCCTGTGCAGAGGGGGAGGATATGTAGAGATGTGCACATGAGGGATTTAAAGTCTATTTCACAAATGGAGGGAGACCGTTTGCTTGTATCACCTTGAGGGGCACGTCGTCATTGGGGCAATCCTTGTTAGTCGATACATTATGGCATGGATGAGAGCTGAATTCGGGGGCTTCCATTAAATCGGCATGCTGCCTCCAGAGCTACTGAGCATGACCTGTCCAAATATGATTGTCATATATCTATGTGTGTGTTGTATATACAAATAATAATATAAAAACACACACATACACATACACATAAACACTTGGCGCATGCATTGACACATTTTAGGTAGTCGAGCGGCTGATAGATTTATAAAATAATCTTTTTCTTTAAATAATTTATATAAAGTGCCAGAGCTGCATTATTCTTCTACATTGGGGTCTCTTGATTGTTGAGGTTTGCACAGGGCAATGCTCAGTATCAGCCACCATGCTCCTGCTCACGGCATCTCAACATACAAGTCTGGTAAAGGGTAGGAGCGGGTGTAACGTTGGGCTATCCGATCACCTCCTTAAAACCTTTCCTTTCCCGTTGGTTTGATCTCTGCACTTTCATTTCTGTCAGCTGGATGTAGCGAAGAACGTTGGTGTCTGTATGGAAATAGAAAAGTCACATTTCAGTTCTTCTTAATTAAATGAGATATGTAAATTAGCTTAAAGGGTAACTCCACCATTTTAATATTTTCCTGGCTGTTGTCACGGTTGCTTACTAGGAAAAGCCAGGAATTATGGAGACCCACCGTGCTATATAACTTCAGTCTCAACAGAGCTAGGATAGTCATCATTCATAAAGGGGAGCAATGTTTGGCCACTGAAAGAAGAAGCGATGACATCAGCATTCTAGAAAAGTGAATCTTTTTATATTCCCATACCACAGACACCAGCAACGTTTCGTAAGTGAGCCTTTTTCAAGCTATTACTTAGACCCAAAACGTTGTTGGTTTCTGTACTATGGGAGAATATAACTCGCTTTTCCCAAATGCTGACGTCATCGCCTCTTCTTTCTGTGAAACCTTGAGTGGGCTGGAGCTGGCCCATAAAGACGGTCTGTTGCATTCTTTCATCCACATTTAAAGTGATGTTGGTGCTGTTCCCACCCCTAATTCTACAATGTTTGACCACTATCATACAAACAGTCCAGTATTAAAATATTATTTTTTAAAGGAACACTTCAGGTTAAACTGATACTTTGTTAAGCCTAGTGCAGGGCCTGAAGGGGCGGAGCATGACACAGGAATTCAAAGTACACCAAAGATAAAAGTCTCACACCACGCTCTTCCTGCATTAGGCATAACAGAGTATATCAGTTTTACCTGAAGTGTTCCTTTATTCACACGTGATAGATTTGCGGTGCAGATTCCGCACCGCAATTCAGCAGCAATTTAAAGTACAATACGTTTACAAAACTGCAACACGTAAAAATTCAGTGTGGAAATGTATAGATTGAAATCCGTATATAACATATGCATAATTTGCAGCGGATTCACACAGATCTGCATACCTGCAGGCTCCCGGCTTCGAGCTTCCTTGAGATAGAGCAGCGCGTTGCCATAGTCCCCCAAGTGGTAGAAGGCGATGCCAGCTCTATATGTGGCTTTAAAGTTGCTGTTCTGTTTCTCAAGCACCTTCAGGCAATATTCCCTCACACGCTCGTAGTTCACCAGCTCAGATTGCAGCAAACAGGCTGTGGGGAGCAATTACCAAGAAAAAAAAGGATCCTTATTAATATTTATCAACCCTTTAGACAATAGGGCAGAGTATAGAGTGGCACAGGCCTAAGCCGGGCACAGACACATAGACCACGTGGAGGATATTACACCCATAGTCTACTACTACAGCCTGATACAAAGCCGGGGTCTGCTGCGTTCTTGTAAACCTGTACGGAATTTAAAGGGAAATTCAGGGGAAAATATTTAGACTGGACTCACACGGGACGGAAATGCTGCGGATTTTCCATGCGAAAAATCCGCAACATATTAGAGTGGCAGTCGTGGATGAGATTTGAACAAATCTCATCTACATGCTGCTGAACATTTTCCAGGCGGAGATCAGAGCATGCTCATTCTGTTCTTGATATTCGCTGTGTTTTTATAAAGGTGGTCCGGGCACAGGACCGTTTCACATACATATGACTTAACCACTGGATAGGTCATCAGTATATGATCGACACCTCATACCGATCAGCTGTTCCGGCTGCCTCCGGGCGCCGGGTGTTACACAGTGTTCGGAGCTGCAGCACGGCCGCTATACTATGACCGAAGCCATCCGCTTCAGGCACAGACATCTAGTGCCCTGAGGCAGCTGGAGCAGCTGATCAGTGCGTGGTGTCAGATCCCCACCGATCATATACTGATGACCTATCCTGTGGATAAGTCATCAGTATGAGAAACCGTCCCGTGCCCGCACAACCCCTTTAGGCCTTTTCAATGTATAAGGGGTGAAATCCGCTGTAAAATATATAGCAAAAAACTCACATAACACATGCAGATTTTGCTGCAGAAACGTTATGGAAACGCTGCAGGAAATCCTAAGCATTTATGTCCCGCATGAATACAGCATAAGGGTATGTTCACACGAGGGCGTCCGTTACGGCTGAAATTACGGGGATGTTTCAGCCTGAAAACATCCCCGTAATTTCAGCCGTACCGGCATGTGCAGGCGCTTGAACGCCGCGTCAATTACGGCCGTAATTAGCGCTGCTATTCATTGGAGTCAATGAATAGCGGCTCCAATTACGGCCAAAGAAGTGACAGGTCACTTCTTTGACGCGGGTGTCTATTTACGCGCCGTCATTTGACAGCGGCGCGTAAATATACGCCTCGTGTGAACAGACAAACGTCTGCCCATTGCTTTCAATGGGCAGATGTTTGTCAGCGCTATTGAGGCGCTATTTTCGGGCGTAATTCGGGGCAAAAACGCCCGATTTACGTCCGTAAATAGGCCGTGTGAACATACCCTAAGGCCTGATTAAGGGTATGTTCACACGCTGAGAGGCAGTTACGTGTGAAAAGACAGACTGTTAACAGCTGCCTCGTTTCACACGTAAAAGCTCCTCCTCGTAATTTACGAGGCGTCTGAGACGCTCGTAAGGGTATGTTCACACGGCCTATTTACGGACGTAAATCGGGCGTTTTTGCCCCGAATTACGCCCGAAAATAGCGCCTCAATAGCGCTGACAAACATCTGCCCATTGAAAGCAATGGGCAGACGTTTGTCTGTTCACACGAGGCGTATATTTACGCGCCGCTGTCAAATGACGGCGCGTAAATAGACGCCCGCGTAGAAGAAGTGACCTGTCACTTCTTTGGCCGTAATTGGAGCCGTTATTCATTGACTCCAATGAATAGCAGCGCTAATTACGCCCGTAATTGACGCGGCGTTCAAGCGCCTGCACATGCCGGTACGGCTGAAATTACGGGGATGTTTTCAGGCTGAAACATCCCCGTAATTTCAGCCGTTACGGACCCCCGCCGTGTGAACATACCCTAAACCTTGAGCCGTGCTTCATTGATTTCAATGAAGAACGGCTCAAATTACGTGGCAAAGAAGTGCCCTGCACTTCTTTGCCGAGGCAGTAAATTTACGGGTCGTCGTTTGACAGCTGTCAAACGACGACTCGTAAATAACAGGTCGTCTGCACAGTACGTCGGCAAACCCATTCAAATGAATGGGCAGATGTTTGCCGACGTATTGTAGCCATATTTTCAGACGTAAAACGAGGCATAATACGCCTCGTATACGTCTGAAATTTGGCCGTGTGAACATACCCTTACACGAGCGTGTGCGTTTTGCGCGCGCAAAAAACGCTGCGTTTTGCGTGCGCAAAAGGCATTTGACAGCTCCGTGTGTCATCCGTGTATGATGCGCGGCTGCGTTATTTTCGCGCAGCCGCCATCATAGAGATGAGGCTAGTCGACGCCCGTCACTGTCCAAGGTGCTGAAAGAGCTAACTGATCGGCAGGAACTCTTTAAGCACCCTCGACAGTGAATGCCGATCACAATATACACCAACCTGTGAATAAAGAAAGACGTTCAAACTTACCATGAACTGCCTGCTTCCTCCAGTCCGGTCTCCCGGCCGTTGCCTTGGTGACGCGTCCCTCTCTTGTCGTCCGGCCCCACCTCCCAGGATGACGCGGCAGTCCATGAGTCCGCTGCAGCCTGTGATTGGCTGCAGCCTGTGCTTGGCCTGTGATTGGCTGGAGCTGTCACTTGGACTGAACTGTCATCCCGGGAGGTCGGACTGGAGGAAGGAGCCGGGACTTATCGGTAAGTCCGAACTTCTGGTTTTTTTTACACGTATATGTATATTGTGATCGAAAGTCACTGTCCATGGTGCTGAAACAGTTTAAGTCTTTCAGCACCGTGGGCAGTGACTGTCTCCTGACGTCGCGTACCCGAACATTTTTTGCCGGGTTCGGTCAAAACGAGTTCGGCCGAACCCGGTGAAGTTCGGTGCGCTCATCTCTAATTTGACACTCCGTTTGGATGTTTGTAAACAGAAAAGCACGTGGTGCTTTTCTGTTTAGATTCATCCTTTTGACTGCTCTTGCGCGAATCACGCAGTTCGCACGGAAGTGCTTCCGTGCGGCATGCGTGGTTTTCACGCACCCATTGACTTCAACGGGTGCGTGGATGCGCGAAAAACGCACGATTATAGAACATGTCGTGAGTTTTACGCAACGCACTCACGCTGCGCAAAATTCACGCATCGTCTAAACTGCCCCATAGAGTAATATAGGTGCGTACGACACGCGTGAAAAGCACGCGCGTCGCACGCGCGTATATTACGCTCGTGTAAATGAGGCCTAAGGCCTGATTCACACGAGCGTTGCGCATCTTGGACGTGAAAAACAGGTGTTTTTCACGTCCGAGGTGCATCCGTGCGCTGTGCTGGGGGACGCGATATCATTTATCCCCCATAGACTAGAGTCTATGGAAGGATGCGTGAAAAAAATAGGACATGTCCTATTTTCTCACAGACCCTTCGGACGGTCCGTTGAAACAACGGCCGTGTGAACGGCCACATTGAATGATATAGGTCCACGTGACGCCCGTTGTTTCGGCGGCTGTCACAAGGACGTTTAACACGTTCGTGTGAATAAGGCCTAAGACCTTCTTAACACAGTGCAGATTTGCTGTGGATTTGACATGGATCTTACCTTTTGCATTGCAAAGGGTAAAATCCAAATAAAAAATCTGCAACGTGTGAACTCAACCTTAGGCCTTGTTCACACAGTGCAGATTTGCTGCAGATTTTGCATGCATTTTTCAAGCCAAAAACAGGAATGGAACCTGAACAGAAGAAATATATAAATGAAGGCCTTAAACTTCCTTCTCTCCTGCATCCAATTGTGGTTTTGTCTTTAAAAATGTATGCAAAATCTGCAGTATTATTTATTTGTGTTTTCGAAATATGCCCTTTACCTTGTTGTAAAAAACTTTCAATAAAATTTGTTGAAAAGAAAAATGTATGCAAAATCTGTACTGTGTGAACAAGGCCTAAGGTTGAGTTCACATGTTGCAGATCTGTCGCAGATTTTTAATGCAGATTTTACCCTTTGCAATGCAAAGGCCAAAGGGTGAGATCCATGTCTAATCCGCATCAAAATCCACAATGTGTGAACTCAACCTAAGGCCTTGTTCACACAGTGCAGATTTGATTCAGATTTTGCAAGTGGTTTAGAAGCCAAAAACATGCACGGAACCAAAACAGAATAAATATATCAAGGAAAGCCTTAAAGTGTCTCCTCTCCTGAATCCAATTCTGTTTGGTTTTTTTGGAATTAAAAAACGCATGCAAAATCTGAATCAAATCTGCAGTGTGAACAAGCACTTAGACTTCCAAAGAAATAATTTTTTGGCCCCTTCTCTTGTGGAGATTCAGATGTGTCAGTCATATTCAGTAGAAGGGCTGGTCATGTGTATTATTATTATTATTGTTTTTTATTTTTTTGGGGGGCTAAGTGCGATCTTGCTTGCACCCCTATAGTTATACCCCTGCTCCTCTGCGATGACCATGTCAGAGGGTCATATAGATACAAGAGAATTAAAGGGAAACTCTGTTTTTTCTTCTTTACAAGTTTCCCATTGTAGTAATTCACTGTACATCATGCATTTAATTTATGGGTGAAAACGAATACCCTTCATGGGTGCTGATTTGTGCAGTGCAGCCCCACACTATTACATGGGCACTGTAGTAGGTACTATTATGTGGGCACCGTAGCAGGCACTATTATTGGGCACGGTAGCAGACACTATTATGTGGGTACCGTAGCAGGTACTATTATGTGGACACTGTAGCATGCACTATTATGTGGGTACCGTAGCAGGTACTATTATGTGGACACCATAGCAGGTACTATTATGTGGACACTATAGCAGGTACTATTATGTGGACACCATAGCAGGCACTATTATGTGGGCCCCCGTAGTAGGCACTATTATGTGGACACTGTAGTGGGCACTATTAAGTGGGCACTGTAGTAGGCACTATTATATGGGCACCGTAGTAGGCACTATTATGTGGACACCGTAGTGGGCACTATTATGTGGGCACTGATATGGTGGTTTTATTAGATGGGCACTATGGCTGATACTATTATATAGCAGTTTTAATTGGATACCATATGGCACTATTTAACAGTGTAGAATAATATTACTTGTGGACCATACAACACTTTGTTGTGCAATGTATGGCACTGTTATTTGGGCAGTGAAGGAATATTATTTAGGGACTTTATGGCACTTATTTGGGTAATGTTTTATTTGGGCAGTATTTGGAGATGGTATACTCTTATACTATTATTTTAATTTAGTGGTAATATTATTAGGGAACATAGGGCCGAACATAGGGCTGAACATAGGTAACAACTGTTACTGGGCAATGTATGGCAGTAGATGATAATATTATTTAGGGACTATATGGCACAGTTATTAGGGCACATACTCAATAGTGGTAATGTTATACGCGTGGACAGAACTTTACGTAGAATAACTTGTCACAATAGGGGAATTTATTAATAAAAGTTTACACATAAATATCAATCCAGTTATAGTTTTCATCTTCTAAACTATTTAAAAACAATTTAAAATAAATTTAGGGCTGGCATCTGATTGGTCGTTATGAATCCCATCACTAGTTTTATGTCAATTATGTCAATCTATCAGCAATTTTTTAGTTATTTGTAGTAAAACTTGGTGACAACCAATATGGTCACTAATACAGATACCACATGGGTTATATTCGAGCTTTCCTAGAATCCTGAATGGCAAGGCTGCCTAGTAATTCAGCAACATGTGCCGGTTTCTTTCTTGCTGTATAACTATACAGAATTGACGTTCAGGAGCCAAGGAAAGCTTGGTGACAACCCTAAATACAGCTGTATTTGGGATCATGTTGGTTTTCACCCAGCTCTTCCAGAAAAGAAAATCAGACCAAAGAAGTAAAAAATAATAATTTTACCAAAAAGGACGATTCAAATTTACCAGAGATGTTTTATTTTAGAGGGAGATGTTCTCTAACTTCTATAAAAATTAGGAAATTTCTACAGCTGTAAAAAAGGCCTAAAATGACGTTTCGGTCCAGTTTTTCTCTATATGGAAGGGCTGCCGAAGCATAAATGGACACTTTTGGAAATAGCTTGTCTCTATCACTGCAGGGTCACTGTGTTAGAGACAGAAAGAAGCGGTGGAGTCTGCTCCGCCCCCTGCAGGGTGACACAATAGTCACAGAGATATGACATGGAGTTGGCCCCTCCTACTGCAGGGTAGACGGAAGATAGCTATGAAGCATGGAGCCTGGTCCTTCCTCTGTAGGGTCATACACAGTATGGAGCTACCAGACATGTTCTTCATCCGTCCCACAGCAGGGTCCCACAAGCCGTAAGGAGCTGTACTAACAATAGTGTTATTTTTGTTCCCCCTCTGGCACATAAAAGGTTAACGAGCACAAAAGACCCCTGTGCCTCCCCCACAATTCCCAATTCAGAGGGTTAATCTCTGTCACTTCCACATCAGTGCACCCTCCTCCCTCCACAGCTGCATCCCTCATCCGAGCCTCCACCACCTACCAGTCAGGCTGTCATAACACTCGATCTCTGTGGCCTCGACCCGCACCTTCTGAGCCTCCGTCAACCTTGTGCCAGCTCCGCCATTAGCCTTTCTCTTTTCTCCATCTTCATGGACACCCTTCAGCACCAGCAGGGACCGGTGATACTTGCCTATAGCATCCCTAAATTTTTTGTCCTTGTAGCAGTGGTTGCCATCGGTCTTGAACTCCACTGCTTTTTGGATCCTGGCCTCCATCTCGGGCTCAGGGTTGGTCAGTACTCTCCCACCACCCACACTGGTCTGATCTCCCATTGCCCTCACTGGTGGTGGTCCATGCTGGGGGTATCCCAGCGCCTGTTCCCTCTGTATGTACGTTCTGTGCATAAGGGATGAACGGCAGAGATGCTGAGGATGCTGGAGGAGGAGGGGGAGAGAGCTCAAGCAGTCCATCCCCCACTGCATTCTGGGTACCACACAGCTTAGCCATCTCTTCTTAACCCTTTGAGTATTCATCTCTCGTCAGCAGGGCCGGACTGAGACAAAAAGCAGCCCTGGCACACAAGCCCCAGCAGCCAACACACTCTGTCTAAAACCGGCCCTGGCCCTAAGCCCCCCAGTCACAGCACACAGCGCACGTCGGTCGATTCGGTCCAAAGTGATTTCTGTTGAATGTCGGATTACCGCACTTTTTTATGAGGTGAAAATGCGTTCCGGTGGAGCAGCGAGCTCACAGCTTATGTGCTCAACATTCAGCTTTCCCCCTTCCCCATAGAGGAACACCTACGGGTGACGGAACGTGATACTTGATTGAGTGATAAGTATATTGCTGAAATCTGCAGTAATGTTCTGTAAAAAAAGAACTGGTTCAGACGCATAAGTAACTTTCTTATGCAGCAACCTCCTCACTACACAACCTCCACCCAGCAAGGTATCCCCCCAGACAAGGCCACACTTCAGGAGTTGAACCAGGGTCCACACAGAAGACAATGCTTAAGCACCAGACCACCAGCTCAGGCCGATCTCTGAGCTTTCTTATTGTTCCCAAAAGACCAAATGTAAACGTCACTTCCAGCAGGAATAAGAACATGTCATCTTTGGAAGAATTTGTTGGCAACAGCTGAAAGCAGAGGTAGTGCACTGGTAAAGATCTCTCCTAATAAATTTGAGGCGTGAGGCCCATGTGAGTTCTATCTCCAGGATCTCCAGCCTTAAAAGCAGTTAACCCCCAGGCCGCTGTGCTGTCATGTCCCAATGTCATCCAAGGTTTTTCATGTTGAAGGTCCGATTACCCGTTTTTAAAAGAGGTGAAAAATGTGTCCTTGTAAGGCTGCCGTGCAGCTAGCTCACAGCTTGTGTGATCTGAGTTAAGCGCAGGAATCACTTCTGTGCAATGTGGGTTCTAACCCCCACATTGTTCAGAAGCGCAGGAATCACTTCTGTGCAATGTGGGTTCTAACCCCCACATTGTTCTCCTGGTGACCTTGGGCAGTTCCCCCTTTCCCAAAGTGCCACCTATGGAGGGATTGATTATGATAACTGTTTGAGTGATGAGTATATTGCTGAAATCTGTAATAATCTACTATATAAATACAGCCATCTCAAACGAGACAGCTCCATTTGTAACATTCTTTACATAATTAACATTCTTATGCAGCAACAACCTCTCTGCACTGCCTCCACACCACTATAAACTCCACCCAGCAAAGTACCATTTTGGACAAACCACTCATCAGTATTTGAACCAGGGGCTGCACAGAAGACACTCACCATTCAGACACCACTTAACCACCACACCACCAGCTCATAATGGCAGCTTTCTTATTGTCCCCCCATAAGACCAAATGAAATCATTACTTCCAGCAGGAATAAGAACATGTCATCTTTGGAAGAGTTTGCAACTGCCTCTCAGCAGTGGAGGTAGTATACTGGTAATGTTCTCTGCTGATAAACTAGAAGTGTCAGGGATGTGTTGGTTCTATCCCCAGGATCTCCTCCTTGTGTCACAGTTTTGAAAGTCTTTCACCAGTGCAGGTTCACAAGGTGAGGCATCCTTTTAAAAGAGAAATTCATTGCCCTGTTGAGCGTCAGTCGTTTGCCAAAATTATTGAAAAACATCACCACGCAAGAAACTCGTATAACTGAGGAGACCACCATCTACCACACAAGCAGGATGCTTTGATCCTAGGGACATGAGCTAACTCCATAGCAAACCAGTCCTAGGCACTTAAGCCCCAAGCCACCACACTGTCATTTTTTGTTGAAGGTCAGATTACCCTTTTTTAAAAGAGGTGAATAATGTGTCCTTGTAAGGCTGCCATGCAGCTAGCATGATCTGAGTTGACCACAGGAGTCGCTTCTATACAATGTGGGTTCCAATCCCCGTGTTGTTCTCCTGGTGACCTTGGTCCCCCCAAAGTGCAACCGATGGATTATGATACCTGTTTGAGTGATGAGTATATTGCTTAAATCTGCAATAATCTTACTTTAATAATCTAACTTTCTTCATATAAGTAACTTACTAATGCAGTAACAATCTCAGTGCACTGCCTCCACACCACTATAAACACCACCCAGCAGAGTTCCCTTTTAGATGAGGCCACACATCAGAATTTGAACCAGGGTCTGTACAGAACACACTCACCATTTAGGGTGCAGCTTAAGCCCCAGACCACCAGCTCAGGTTGATCGCTGGGTTTTCTTATTGTTCCCATTAAACCAAATATAATCATCACTTCCAGCAGGAATAAGAACATGTCCAGTTTTTCTCTATATGGAAGAGCTGCCGTAGCATAAATGGACACTTTTAGAAATAGCTTGTCTCTATCACTGCAGGGTCACTGTGTTCTTTGGAAGAATTTGCAGCCAGATCTCGACACCAGAAGTAGTGCACTGGTAAAGTTCTCTGCTAATAAATTAGGAGTGAGGAACGTGTGGGTTCTATCCCTGGGATCTCTTCCTTGAAGGCATTTCGCCAGTGCAGGTTAACAAGGCGAGGCTTCCTTTTAAAACAGAAATTCATTGCCCTGTTGGGCGTCAGCTGCTTGACAAAATTATTCTCACCCTTAAGCACAAGCAGCAAACTCGTATAAGTAAGGAGAACGCCACCCACCACACAAGCTTCGGACCTAGGCACATGGGCGCAATCCAAAGTAAACCTGGCCTACACACTTAGGCCTCATTTACACGAGCGTGTGCGTTTTGCGCGCGCAAAAAACGCTGCGTTTTGCGCGCGCAAAAGGCATTTGACAGCTCCGTGTGTCATCCGTGTATGATGCGCGGCTGCGTGATTTTCACGCAGCCGCCATCATAGAGATGAGGTAGTCGACGCCCGTCACTGTCCAAGGTGCTGAAAGAGCTAACTGATCGGCAGTAACTCTTTCAGCACCCTCATCAGTGAATGCCGATCACAATATACCCCAACCTGTGAAAAAAAAAAGACGTTCAAACTTACCATGAACTGCCTGCTTCCTCCAGTCCGGTCTCCCGGCCGTTGCCTTGGTGACACGTCCCTCTCTTGTCATCCGGCCCCACCTCCCAGGATGACGCGGCAGGCCATGAGACCGCTGCAGCCTGTGATTGGCTGCAGCCTGTGCTTGGCCTGTGATTGGCTGCAGCTGTCACTTGGCCTGAATTGTCATCCCGGGAGGTCGGACTGGAGGAAGGAGCCGGGACTTATCGGTAAGTCCGAACTTCTGTTTTTTTTTACACGTATATGTATATTGTGATCGCAAGTCACTGTCCATGGTGCTGAAACAGTTTAAGTCTTTGAGCACCGTGGGCAGTGACTGTCTCCTGACGTCGCGTACCCGAACATTTTTTGCCGGGTTCGGTCAAAACGAGTTCGGCCGAACCCGGTGAAGTTCGGTGCGCTCATCTCTAATTTGACACTCCGTTTGGATGTTTGTAACAAGAAAAGCACGTGGTGCTTTTCTGTTTACATTCATCCTTTTGACAGCTCTTGCGTGATTTTCGCGCATGCAACGCGGGACCGTCCGTGTGGCATGCGTTGTTTTCACGCACCCATTGAAGTCAATGGGTGCGTGTTGCGTGAAAAACGCAAGAATATAGAACATGTCGTGAGTTTTACGCAACGCACTCACGCAGCGCAAAATTCACGCATCGTCTAAACAGCCCCATAGACTATTATAGGTGCGTACAACACGCGTGAAAAGCACGCGCGTCGCACGCGCGTATAATACGCTCGTGTAAATGAGGCCTCATAATGTAGTGACAGAGCCTCTTTAAGTTGCCTATCTCTTACATAATGTGATCGGCGCTGTATTGTAGATCACAGAAGTGGTTTTTATTTCGAAAAACGATCAATTTTGACGGAGTTATGACCTATTTTAGATTTATGCTAATGACTTTCTTAATAGACAACTGGGTGTGTTTTTACTTTTTGACCAAGTGGGCATTGTAAAGAAGTGTATGACGCTGACCAATCAGCGTCATACACTTCTCTTCATTCATGTGCTCAGTTATCGTGATCGAAGAGTCGGGATTGTGAATAGACATCGTTTCTTGGCTGGAGGTGATGTCTATTCACTCCCAAGACACTTCAGTAACGTTAATGTGTGAGTAAGTGACAGCACATCATGATCTGACGAGATCACGATGTCTGAGTACATGAATGGAGAGAAGTGTATGACGCTGATTGGTCACTGATTGGTCAGAGTTATACACTTCTCTCCACAACACCCACTTGGTCAAAAAGTAAAAACACGCCCAGTTGTCTATTTAGAAAGTCATTAGCATAAATCTAAAAAAGGTCATAACTTGGTCAAAACTTATTGTTTTTTTAAATAAAAACCACTGCTGTGATCGACATTGCAGCATCGATCACATTACGTAGGAGATAGGGCACTTATAATGTGGTGGCAGAGCCTCTTTAAGTCCCAAGCCACTGCGTGGTCACACCCCAATGTGATCTAAAGTTTCTCTTCATGAAATTATTTTTACATGGAAAGAAAGCCAAACAACAGGAGGCAAGATGATAATTTTAGGCGCAACTCCGAGCGGTAAAGCTCATTTAAAGTGCATATGGTCTTGTGTCCCCCCCCCCCATATCCTTAATTTATTAACCATTCTTCTCCACACTGTACAGTAGTTTATACTTCTTATTCTTACTAAAGATATTGCACAAATATTATACAAGAGAACGGTGTCAGTAACATCTAGAAAAACTGAGTAGTTCATTAAAGGGGTTTTCCACCTTCTGACAACTGATGACCACCGGATAGGTCATCAGTACATGATCTGTGGGGGTCCGACACCCCGACCCCACACAGATCAGCTGGTCCGGAGCCTCCGTGCACTGGACTTACATGCCGGGAGCAGTTAGGTCCGGCCACAGAATAGCGGCTGAGCTTCTACAGCACGGCCGCTATGCTATGTACGGAGCCAACTGCTTCCGGCTCCGTACATCGCATTATGTGCCATAACATCCGGTGCCCGCAGGCCACTGGAGCGGTTTAACGGTGCGGGTCCGGTGGATAGGTCATCAGTTGTCAGAAGGTGGAAAACCCCTTTAACGGATTATGTCTAAACCAACTTTCTGTACCACTTGTTAGAGCCGGGTCACCATAGATATCACATCTGAGAACAGTTTTGAGACCGACACAGATTTTGGTTTTCACAAAGTTTTCTGCTTCAGGGTTTTTAGATCTTTTAGTCAGATGTTTCTCTGGTTACTGAAGTGCAATAATAAATATTTCATATGTTTTTAAACTTTTATTGACAAATACATCAAGTTTATGCAAAGACTCAATATTTACAGTGTTGACCCTTCTTTTTCAAGACTTCGGCAATTCGCTCTGCCATGCTGGATGTCAGCTTCTGGGCCAAATCCTGACTGATGACCAATTCTTACCTAATCAGTGCTTGGAGTCTATCACAATTTCTGTTCTTTTTTTTGTCCACCCACTTTTTGAGGAGTGACCACAGGGTCTCAATGGGATTGAGATCTGTTGAGTTTTCTGGCCATGAACCCAAAATTTCAACGTTTTGTTCACCGAGCCCCTTAGTTCTCACTTTTGCCTTGTGACATGGTCCATCATGCTGGAAATAGCATTGTTCATCACCAAATTGCTCCTGCATGGTTGGGAGAAGTTGCTCTTGGAGGATGTTAAGATACCATTCTTTTATTCATGGTAGTGTTCTTAGGCAAAGTTTTGAGCCCACTCCCTTGGATGAAAAGTAACCCCACACATGAATTGTTTATAGGATGCTTTACTGTTGGCATGACGCAGAACTCATGGTAGCATCCACCCTTTCTTCTTTGGACAATCATTCTTCCAAATGTCCCAAACAGTCTGAAGGGGGCTTCATCAGAGAAAATAACTTTACCCCAGTCCTCTGCAGTCCAATACCAGTACTTCCTGCAGAGGACGGTCCTCAATGTTTTTCTTGGAGAGAAGTGGCTTCTTTGCTGCCCTCTGTGACACCAGGCCGGCCTCCATAAGCCTTCACCTCACTGTTCGTGCAGATTCACTGACACCTGCCTGCTGCCATTCCTGATCAAGCTCTGCACTGGTGTCTAACCGATCCCGCAGCTTAATCCTCTTTAGGAGATGGTCCTGGCATTTGCTGGACTTTCTTGGGCGCCCTGAAGCTTTCTTCACAGCAATCCAACCTCTCTTCTTGAATTTATTCATGATCCGATAAATGGTTAAAAGGGTTTTCCCAGCAGGGACATTTATGACATCTCCACATTATATGTCATAAATGTCAGGTTCGGGTCCCAGATGTGGGACCCGCATCGAACTATTTCTAGAACGAGGCCCCCTAAACTCCGTTCTACCGCTCTGTGTTGCGGCTGAATGAGGTGAATTCCCACCATAAAAAAGGTTATATGGTCTTGAGTTCCAAAAACAGCGTATCTCGCTGAGCTACGCAGTTTCTGTAAGTCCCATACAACTGAATGGTAGTTACGGAAAAAGCGTAGCTCGCATACTACGCTACTTACGTAACTGCCATTCACTACTATGGGAGTTACGGAAACAGCGTGGCTCAGCGAGCTACGCTGTTTTCTTCTTCATAGTCTAAAATCACACGCATTAGCCGCATCACAGATCGGAAGAACAGGGTTTAGGGTGCCCCGTTCTAGAGATGGGACTCACTGATGACTGGGACCCATGCCTAATATACAGGTCTGGATGTACCGGATAATAACAATCATCACTTTGTCTATTGCACGAACATATTTTGCAGAACTTCACTATCGGGGGAAACCTACAAAAAGTTACAAAGTAGAGAATAAAATATCTAGTAACAAGTGAATGTGAGTTTTCCTTGGAGAGGTGTTTACTTACATTGATTGTCCAGTTTCAGCAAATTAATGGTATTTTTGGTATAATTAAAAGTTACCATTTTCTAATATACTTTCTGTATTAATTCCTCACGGTTTTCAAGATCTCTGCTTGTTGTTATTCAGCAGGAACATTCATTATTTACTTTCAGTGGATAAAATTCTGTCCCTAGTCATGTGATGGACGCACAGGTGCACGGCTCGTTACAGTTACCAGTATGTGTATCAGAGAGGTGTCTTCTAACGCTCCCAGAACCTGTGTGTCCATCACATGACAATGGACAGAATAAGTAACAGCCAGCAGAGGTCTTGAAAGCCATATCTTAAGAAATTCTAAAGAAAAGTATCTAACTTTGTCTTCAGCTTAAATGGTCTCTGGTGCGACCTCTCAACTTATTTTTTTTATGGAATACATCCCTTTATAGAAATAGAAGTCCCTGAGTCGTGAAACCTTTTAATATTCTCTCAAGCTGGTTTGGACTTCTCTTGATCTCCTTCCTATGTAAGAGAAGCTCGGTTCCAACCACTTATAGAAGCCATTATAGTGCCTATAGGGGCTGCCACACAACTTTCATTGATATATATATACACACACACACACCCACCCCTATTTTTATGCAGTTACGTTCTACACTGTTCCCTTTCTCTTACTGCTCTGCCTTAGGCCGGATTCACATGAGCGTGTGCGTTTTGCGCGCGCAAAAGTTCCATAAAAGCTTCGTGTCTCATCACCATATGATGCGTGGCTGCGTGGTTTTCGCGCAGCCGCCATCATTATGACACTCTGCTTTTATGTTTGTAAACAGAAAAGCACATGGTGCTTTTGTTTTCATTCATAGTTTTGACAGCTGTTGCGTGAATTACGCGCATCCCACGGAAGTGCTTCCGTGTGCTGCGTGTGATTTTCACGCACCCATTGACTTCAATGGGTGCGTGATGAGCGAAAAACGCACAAATATAGGCCATGTCGTGAGTTTTACGCCGCGGACACACGCTGTGTGAAAATCACGGACTGTCTGAACGGCCCCATAGACTAATATAGGTCCGTGCGGCGTACGTGAAAATCACGCGCGTAGCACGGACGTATTATACATTCGTTTGAATAAGCCCTTAGTCTGTGCCAGTCTTTACTGTAATTCTAGCATTGCATTCATTCACCAGGAGAATAGGATGAACAGGGCCATATGCCACGACTAGATAACAGAATTGTTTTGCAATGCATGGAATTGTTAACCCCTTAATGACCGCCGATACGTCTTTTTACGGCGGTCATTAGTGGGCTTTATTCTAGAGCGCCGCCAAACTACGTCGCTGCTGTAGAATAAAGTAAACAGAGCAGGGAGCCGTGAAATCTCCCTGCTCTCAGCTGTCAGAGGCAGCTGAGGGCTGGGGGCGTCCCTGCTCTGCCGGGTGAGGTCGATATTAGTATCGATCTCACCCGTTTAACCCTTCAGATGCGGTGCGCAATAGCGAGCACCGCATCTGAATGGTTTTGGAGAGAGGGAGGGAGCTCCCTCTCTCCCCACCGACACCCGGCGATAAAATCGCCGAGTGTCTGTGTCTTCTATGGCGGCCGGGGGTCTAATAAAGACCCCCAGGTCTGCCTGGAGCGAATGCCTGCTAGATCATGCCGCAGGCATGACCTAGCAGATGCCTGTCCGTTTTAAACGGACAGGCAGTAATACACTGCAATACAAAAGTATTGCAGTGTATTACAATAGCGATCGGAGGATAGTGAAGTCCCCTAGTGAGACTAGTAAAAATGTAAAAAAAAGTTTAATAAAGTTAATGAAAAAAAAAAGTGAAAAAAAAAAAAGAAAAACCCAGCTTTTCCCCTTACAAAATGCTTTACTATTAAAAAAAACTACAATAAAGCAAAAAAGTTACACATATTTGGTATCGCCGCGTCCGTAACGACCCCGACTATAAAGCTGTTACATTATTTAACCCGCACTGTGAACGCCGTAAAAAATAAAATAAAAAACAATGGAAAAATTGCTGTTTTCTGTTAATCCTGACTTAAAAAAAATGTGATAAAAAGTGATCAAAAAGTCGCATCTACTCTCAAATGGTACCAATAAAAACTGCAAGTCGTCCCGCAAAAAACAAGACCTTATACAGCTATGCCGACGCAAAAATAAAAAAGTTACAGCTCTTCGAATGTGACAATGGAAAAATGTAAAAAATAGCTTGGACATTAAGGCCCAGAATGCAAGCAGGGGGAAGGGGTTAAAAATGATAACAACAACAACAACAACAACAGTAAGGGGTAAGGATACATCTTTTGTGATTGACATCAGTAAATAATGCTTTATCTGTGGCGGCCTCCTGGAATAATATTTAACTAATCATTTAATTTATAATTACTAATAGGTGTTTTTTTGCTTTCAAGCAACACTATAGATAATAAACCTCAGCAGTAGCTAATAAAGGGGTCCTGAGCAATGCCCAGTGTAGAACGTGGCACTAAAGTGTCTGTTCTCGTGGTTTCTAAGCCAAGTACTCAAATAAAAGGACATCAAAGTACCCCTTAGGCTTTCATAATGCACTATGCTAGACATTAAAAGCATAGCATAAGGACAATGCAAATACCCCATAGTGACATGGCATGTACTCACCTGGGGCACACCTACAACAGGCTGAAAACCTAGGGGCACTCAAAGCGACAGATACCATGGACAAGCGTAAAGACTGCAGCTCATATACTACGTGGGTTACTAGAATCCCAATACACCCCATTAGGAGAAACCATCCTGAGGATACAGAGCGGGAGGCGCTCACCCAGGGAACCAGACAGGAGACCCATGGCGTATGCGCTGGGCTTAGAAATGCCAATGTTCTCGGCGAAGAAGAGAGACCCCTACAAACAGCTTGACCACCACAAGTGTCACTAGGCTTTCCTTCACCTGGGGCAAAGATTATGTTTGCTATCCTAGCCTATATCAGTTCCTGGCACGTCCCGCAATATCCCAATGTAGTCCCAAAAATTTAAAACAGATTTGTCCAGGTCCTAAACCTAAAGTAATACCTAATGTACACGACCGTGTGTGCTGCGCGAGTCCCGTCCGTGATCCGTGGAAAGATAGGACATGTTCTATCTTTAAAAGGATTGGAAAGTTAGGTCCGTTTTTACTAACCCGATTCCCCCGCTAAAGTGAATGGGTCCGTGAAAACTATCGGGTGCCACTCGGATGCCGTGAAAAACAGCCCGAGTGGCACTGGTCGTGTGCAACTGGGATAAGAAACGTATAAAGACATTCTATGAGACAATGTAGATACATAAAATTATTCTCTTTATTAAACACATGCTGTTTATACCTTTTTTCTCGGGATTTGTTATGTAGAATTTATATACATTAAATTAATAGCTGCAGAAACATGTTTTTTTTCTTAAAAGCAAGCACACGCTCTCCACACAACCCTCAATACACACATCTAAAATACATCTGCTTCATTCTTCACAAATAGAAATGTTTTCGAAATTTAGAAATGAATACATTTTTAAAATTAGACATTTTTTATATATTCCAAATCACAAAATGTATAGGTTTATATTGAGATCTGATAATGTAATAAAATGATTTTTTCCTGCTACTTCAGTGTAGTCCTGCTTTTCTTGCCATGACGTCTGCACAGCACAGAATCTTCTTTTTATTTTTGATACTCAGACATCGATAGATCCAAATTTTCAGAATTGTATGAAATATTTGATATTATCTGAACAGGAGATTCAGCAGGAATTAGGAAACAATAGCCCCATACAACGGGAAAGGTGTTTGGAGTTTGCCATGGCAGGTCCTGTGCTCACCCCATGCCTCTGCGTACGGGAATATTTTTGCCAGGTGGATTTGGAATCTGAGCTGGCATGGAGGGCCGCTCTGCCCATAAGTTGTCGAGGGAGGCTTAAGTCTGCATCACTGAAATGACGGAAAAAAAACGAAGTCACATAAGTGTCTAAAGATTAAAGTTTGAGGTGTGGAAACAATGGCCGAATGGTAGTACCTGTAGGAGTAGAGAAGTCCTTTTTCCATCTTGTTAAGACTCAAGTTTCCAGACTCCTGGGCTACCATTTGTGCCAATGACAGAGCGCCAGATGCCAAAAGGGCCGGCTCAATCATTGCTCCATCAGCATCCAGAAGAGTCAACTCCATAAAGTACATGGCGAGATACTCAACCTGTGGTTTGAAAAGGTCAGCATATTAATACAGGACAACGGAACTTAATCTAGAATATTCACCAAGACGTTATACAGAAAAAAATAAAAAAAATAAACCTGCAGTACATTGGACGAGATTACAATAAGGAGTGAGACCTTCCATTTGCCGATATTGTATAGAAAATATGAATCTAAGAGGTATAAGGACTATAATCAGAAGGGTGGTACAACCTCCCTATGGGCTTACCGTGCAGTCCGTGTCGGACTGCGATACCTCGGGCCCACCAGAGGATACGGTTCTGAGGGCCAGTCTTTACAGAACATGTGCATGTCCACCGTCAACTGCATCCCAAACTATGTATCTGTAAGAATTGACCCAAGCAGCAAGTGATGGTCCCAATTTAAAACTGATCTAGGGACTATCTTCTGCTGGACCTTCATGGCCCAAGTCGCTAAGGATCTACTGGTGCCTGTCTGCAGCAGTGATGTACCAATGCAGGTCACAACAGAAACTGAGCTACATAAGAACCTTAAAGATAGCAGTTCCAGCGGTGCCGAAGATCTTGAAGGAATTCTGGGTAATACTCCCGGATGCTGCTATCCTGCACTTGATGGGTGGAAAATGTATAGCACTTATTGATGGTAACATTAGGTAGGAGTCTGATCTACTAACCTTTCATATGACACATAGCTCCAGCCATTCTTATAGAAATGACCACTAGGTGCTGCCTCTTTCTACAGTAACTATATGGAGGAGGATGGTACAGATGTGTCCACCCTTACCTTTGCGTAAATTGGTTTAAGGACTCCAATATCTCATGAAACAAATTCATTCCAATATCGCAACATGCTAGCAAAACCCTTGACAGGCTGCAGTTCACGTCACAACCACCGGATGGCCACAGATAGACATCTCGTGACAGAGTATCACAAAATCATGTTTTGTTGTCTTTTGTTTTGTTTTGTTTTTTAAGGTGGTCATCTCGCGCCATGCATCTGAGGATATGTGGAGATAAGAGGAAAGGTTAGGAAGGACATATCTGTACATGGGGTGTATTTTTACACAATGTGAATATGTCCTGAACTATCTTGAATAAGTTTGGGTACTGCTTTCTTGGTGCTCAGTTCGATGTTTGTACATACATTTTCAGGGTACTCCCCAGTAACAGAAAGGAGGCGCAGGAAATGTAGAGGTTGCGTGAAATTTAACTCAAAGTTCAAGCGGTTGAGGACCTTCCTCTCCATTTTCAGAAGCTCTTTCTTGCTGAATGCATCTTCCATCATGAAACAAAGCTCTGCCGGCTGCAAGACACACAAACTGATATCACCAGAATAATCAATAGACGATCCCCCTATTGTGCCACACTTCTAGGCGTACGTATCATAGAATCAGTCCATGCAACTGCTATGGGACCCTTAAAAACACTAACCGTTCCCCTCTACTATGTGCATTATAATGCTACACAGGCTTAGCTTATAGGGTTAAGAGGAACCAGCCCCAGAGCCATACCATCTTATCTACTATAAGGCAATAGAAGTGGGGACTAAGTTCTGGTCAGTCCTATCCTAAGGTAGGGGAGATAATGCGGTGGCATGAACCAGGACCTGGAGAAGGCCACATTTTTATTTTAATTGGGGTCCGTCCCTTGCTCACACGGTTGCAGCTCCTTTGAAAGCAGAGCCGTGCAGTCTATCGGACTCTATGTGTAAGGAGCAATGCTTCCAGGACAAAATATCTCCGTACATCCGGAGTCTGATGGAGCAGGCCGCCATTTTTTTCTGTTGGGTTCATACGGCATTGGACAAAAATAACCTGCATATTTCCCCGTATGAAATCAGAGGTTCAGTGAGGACCTCATGCACCTCCATGGAAGGCCCATTATGGCTCCTTATAAAACAGTTGTAATATGGCCGTGTGTATGAGGACTAGTGATAGACAAGCACTTGGTACACCTGTAGAATTCAGCACGAGGAGCAAGGAACTAAAATATTTTAAAAAGAAGGATGGTCATTATATCAATATCTACCAGCAGGCATCTTTTATTATTTGTCAGCTATTATGGAGCCCCTCACCACCTACCTCCTTGACATCAAACTACACTTTTTGGATTAGAGCGTCTCCATTGCAGCTTTACTGGAACCTACCAGTCTAGTAAGCATTGCTATATAGTATTCTTGCTCCCCCTAGTGGCGTATAATAGAGTCACACGTCACGTACGCTGGCCAAACTCAGTTTTAGGGCATGTACACACAGGGGTGATACGCTCCGTAAAAGCGCACAGCATACCCACCCTGGACGCTGCAGGGAATTTCAGCCAAAAAAACGCACCAAATTGTGGTGCGGTTTTTTGGCTGGAATGTCCACTGTGTAAAAGATCAGGTAATAAAAAAAAAAAGAGGCTCATACTCTCCCGTAGCCATGGCGAAGTGTCCCTCAGACATTTTGCAGCGCGGCCTTCTGGGATGACGATTCATTTCATGTCACAACTGCAGCCTGTGATTGGCTGCAGCAGTCACATGGGATTAAATGTCTTCCCTGGATGCCGGGGGGCTGGATGCAGAAGCAGAGAGTTCTGGGTAAGTATAATTATATAAAAAAAAAAAAAAAATCAGAGTTGTGATGTTTGTGCCGGATTCGCAGCTTTTCTACCACAAGGATCGCAACATCTGCTATTTGTTGCGGGTTTTACCTCCCCATTGAATTCAATGGGCAAAACCTGCAACAGAGAAACCAGCGACGTCGCAGCATAAGTTGACATGCTGCAGATTTTTTTTTTAAAACGCACGGCAGGTCAATTTATGACCGTTTTTTTCGGCTGTCTTTTTACGCAGCGCGTGGATGGGATTTGTTCAAATCTCATCCACTTTGCTGTTACTGTAATACGCTGCAGATTTTTTAAATTGCGGAAAATCCGCAGTATTTACGCCACGTATGAACCCGGCCCATTTATGGTGTTCTGCTTCTCTAATTTATTTGCCAACTGTTCGAATCGGTTGGTAAAATCTGCTCTCAAATGAATAGTCCATATTAATGCACAGTGTATATAACAAAACAGAAGCACATGTAGCGCTGGTTTCATTGGGAATATTTCTAAACACATGGAGAACCCCATTAACACTTTATTACAAGGGATCCTCACCGCATACCACAACCCATCACTGTATAGTTCATCTGACCTCAGGGATAAGCTTCTCCTCCATCTTGCAGGCAATGAATAGGCAGCTGGCGGCGAGTAACTGGAGAAGGGATGTTCGGATTTTGTGAACTTTCATGTAGGAATTCATTAAGTACACAGCCAGATAGAGCGTCTCCTCCTGCAGGCCCAGATATTCCTGCTCCAAGACACAAGGTCATTTTATGGATACATTTGAAATTAACTAGGTAACAGTTCTGAGAGGGCAAATAGTTTTGATTTAAAATCCACCATTTTGGGCATAGTTCCTCAGCAGACATAGGTTTCCATGGTAACAGACTACAAATAAACCCTGTGTAGTCGGATTCTGCATTCATTCTACGTGTTTCTCATTATCTATATAAATTGGCTGTGTTACTACAAACTTTATAATTTAGTTGTAGTAGGCTCTGTTCACATCTGCGTTCCGCTTTTCCGTTGTTCTGCTCTGACATAGAAGAAAAACAAAAAACAGACGCCAGATCTGTTGCATGGCGGAAACCAATGGTGCCCAACAGAACCCCATGACCCTAATGTGTTATGTAGGCCGTCATGGTGTCTGTAATTTACATTAGTTACATGCATCCGCGGCCAGTGTGGGCAAAACATCTCGGGCATAAAGGGAACACAATTTTACGGCCGATCCTAAAAAATTAATTAATTGTAGGGAAAAATCTACATGGACAAATCAGAGAACGGACAGGCAACAACCAGTGTGGCATTAGTAAGATACTTACATGAACTTGGACCACCCAATCCACCAGCATGGTCCTCATTTCTGTGGTCACAGACTTGGGGATGTCGACTGCCTGGACCACATTCTTGGACTGTTGCTTCTAAAAAAAAGAATAGAGATAAAAAAGTTGAACAAAGAGGACGAGTTTTGTCTTCGGACACTTTGCATGTTTTTCTCACCATCATACTTGAGAAGATATCGAAGGCGTATTCTTGCTCAGTGTGCATATTTAACTTCAGCATGGTCTGGGATAAGTCTTCTCCCCAACAGTCATTCAAAATGGGACCTGAAGAGCTGATGGTCATCGGGATCTGAATGTCTGGGATTTCTGGAGCAGCTGGAGAAGTCAGGAGATTCCTCTGCATTAGGCATACTAGATACAGAAATCCAGAGCCGTCTGATCAACACCTGGCTATAGTAAGTAGTCTAGAACCCCCCCCCCCCCCAAAAAACCAACCTGTCCGGCCTTGATAGCAATGTCTGATCCCCATATTGCTCCTCATCTTAGATATAATCTGAGCATTTGGCAGGAGATCTCGCTCACCTTTTCGTGATATTGAGTTGATCACGACAGTCACAACTTTGTCAGTGACGGATGTCTTGGAACGTAGAAAGATACTTTTCTTCTATAGGAGAGAAAGCAGAGCAATATAATGAAAATTTGCTTACCAAAATTTTTGTTTCCTGTAGTCCGAAGGCAGCACAGAAGGGTTAAGTTTAATACGTCCCCTATTGGACAGAAGAAAATAGATTAATTAGTAACAATCAAAACGTGGTCAGACTCCCTATAAGGACCCCTGGAGACAATGAGCGTATGTGTTTTTATGTAGTAATAAATACATTGGGGGGATATGCTGAGCTGCCTTCGGACTACAGGAAGCACAAATTTCGGTAAGCAAATTTTTCATTTCCCTGGACGTCCTTCAGGCAGCACAGAAGGGACTTAAAAAGCCGTCCTCAAGGGTGGGATACAGCAGCTCTTTTTAGCACTTCCTTGCCAAAGGCTGAGCCTACTGCGGTAGTGCCTTACAAATGTGTCTGGTCTTGACCATACAGCAGCTTTGCATATTTGGTCCGGTGATATGTAAGCAAATTCAGCCCACGAAGTAGATGTGGATCTAGTGGAACGTGCCTTGATTTCTACAGGGAATTCGAGGCCTTCTAGCTAGTAACACTTTGAGAAGACATTTCGGATCCACCTGGCCAGAGTAGACAGACTTGCTTGCCTTCTTACCCTTGATATTATAAGAACAAATCCTCACGGCTTCTGAAATCTTTTACTTTATCCAAGTAACATAGCACAGACCTTCTGACATCAAGGAAATTAAGTTTTTCTTGTTCCTTATTTTCAGGATTTGAGCAGAATACAGGAGGGAAGATTTCTTTTATGGCTAGTTGAGAAGCCACCTTTGGTAAAAACAAAAAATAAATAAAAGAAACAGGCATAGTCCTCAGGACTAGGTAATCAGATAGGTCTCTAAAATATGGCTCCTTACAGGAGAAGGCCTGTATTTCACTTATCAGGTGGGCAGCAAACATTGCAACTAAAAATAGTGTTTCCCAAGAAATATATTGAAGGCTGAGCGTTTTAAGAGGCTCAAACGGTGGCTGGGATAGGCGTATCAAAACAAGTAATAAGTCCCAAGATGGAGATCGTGCATGGACCTAAGGTCTAATAGTTTTACCGACCTAATCTACTTATAATCTTCTTATAAGTAGATTATTGGAAAACGGTCCTTCTAGGCTTTGTTCACACATGCGCTAGGGCTCCGTTCCGTCTGAGCTTTCTGACGGAACGGGACCCTGACTGACACAAACAGAAACCAAAGGTTTCCGTTTCCATAACCATTGCTTTCAATGGTGACGAATCCGGTGCAAATAGTTTCCGTTTGTCTCAGTTGTGCAAGGGTTCCGTCGTTTTGACGGAATCAATAGCGTAGCTCAGCGAGTTACGCCGTTTCCATAACTCCCTACCATGTAGTCAGTAAGTGGCCAACAGTCAGCGTGAGCACAAAAAGCAAGAACGGGGTTAAGGGGGCCCCGTTCTAGAGATAGGTGGGGGTCCCAGAGGTGGGACCCGCATCTATCTGACATTTATGACATGTCCTGTGGATATCAGAAAAAAGGAGATTTTTGAAGCAGCACTAGTCCCGAGTATGGTGCGGTGCACGCTGTCAAGCCAGGCAAACCAACTCCAGCACGATGTATATCCAAAGAAGTAGTAGGACAACAGCACACTTTTTTTTTTTTTTTTTTTTGGTTTTATTGTCAAGACATCCACAAACGACAAGCAACGTTTCGACCCATAGTGAGTGAAGGGTCTTTGTCAAGCCTAACATTATGTCTAAAAACATCGTTATAAATGGGTGAATACAAATGATCACATGGCCCATTCCAACCAGTGAACATCGTGAATCTGGTCTCCCAGGTGAAGCATACATTAGTCTTAATGACATACATCAAATAGTTATATAATCTTCAAAAACGTGCAAAACTACAATGTGTAATACATCTTTAATACATCATCATCAATAATATATCAATCATTGTTATTACAATAGAAAAGTGAAGGAGGAAAGTTCACCACACTCCAGGTTCCAGCTACGATCACAGAGCTCTACTGTGCATGCTCAGCAATCAATCATCTCTGCTGTGCAAAAAATACAGACCAGCGTTCGATCCAAAATAGTGATCAAAGTATGTATAAATGTAAGACATCCTCAGTCATAACAGGAATCCATCATACTGCAGCTCCATATCTGTATATTTTGAGGCAAAATTAATTCAATAATTAAAAACGTCTTCACTCTGTATAAGTCACATGTGAACAGGGCAGACGGAGGGAGAAGGGATCAGGTTCATATTACTTCATGATATCAATCACTAGAAGTTAAATATAAGACATCCTCAGTCATAACAAGAATCCATCATACTGCAGCTCCATATCTGTATATTTTGAGGCAAAAATAATTCAATAATTAAAAACGCCTTCACTCTGTTTAAGTCACATGTGAACAGGGCAGACGGAGGGAGAAGGGATCAGGTTCATATTACTACATGATATCAATCCCTAGGAGTTAATGTCATCAAATACTATTTAGTGTTAAACCGCCTACATAAATCGGATCACCGAAGTGATTCAAAAACTTTCTAGGGAATGCTTGTAACTTCTGTCCGACAAATCATGTTGGACAATAATACCGCACAAAACACGAGATTTATATAATGATGATAAAAAAGCCTTCATTCCGTGATGTGAAGTCACATGTGAACAGGGCAGACAGAAGAAGAAGGGATCAGGTTCATATTACTACATGATATCAATCACTAAAAGTTAGTGTCATCAAATACTCTTTAGTGTTAATTCGCCTACATAAATCGAATCACTCAAAGTGATTAAAAGACTTTCTAGGGAATGCTCGTAATATCTGTCCAACGAAACATGTCGGACACCTATATCGCACAGAACACGAGATTTATATAATGATGATAGAGCATCAACCATAGCCCACCCAATCAAAAAACCACTATACTCAAAAATATTGCATAAAAAATACAGATGGATGCCAACATGAAAGGAACCGCTATAACCTTCGTTCTGATCATAAATCCGCTGGCGTGTGGTGAATAAACCTCCATCACGAACATGCTCAAATCTGTAAGAAATATTCCAAAAATATCAAGACCCTCAGGGATACAAGACGATGCAAAAAAATAGATGCTACACAATGTGTCAGAAATCACCCATCAAGTGTACAATATTAAAAAAAATGTTAAAAACAGCAATGGGATTTCAGAGTCCAGGAATTATCTTGTATTCTAGATTCAAACCTTTGGGGTATAGGGAATCTAATTCAAAGATCCAACGTAATTCTTTCTTTTTCAATAGCTTCTGTCTATCCCCTCCCCTCCTGAGTATCGGGACACAATCTATTACCCTAAATCTCAATTGATTTAACTGATGATTCTTTTCAATAAAATGCCTTGGTAATGGAAGTTCCATCATTTTCTTTCTGATTGTACTTTTATGCTTATTAATTCTCAATTTAATAGGCATAGTTGTCTCTCCTATGTAAATCAATGAACAAGGACATGTAATCATATATACAACGAAATCTGAATTGCACGTAAATCTGTGTCTGATATTAAAGACCCTCCCCGTATGTGGATGCTGAAAACTATTCCCTTTCACAATATTATTGCAATTGCAGCAATTCAGACAGGGAAAATTACCATTTTTGGGGGGGCAAAGTAGCAATTGTGTATTTTTCTTTCTACTACCCACGTCTGACTTAACCAGTGTGTCTCTGATATTCTTAGTCCTCCGATATGACATAATAGGTGGTATTCTCAACGTGTCAATCTCATTATGTCCCTTGGACACTATAGGCCAATTCTTTCGCAGAATATTACCTATGCGACCACTCAAATTGCCAAAAGTTGATATAAATGGTATACGTTCAACTTGTACACCCTTAATATTGGATTCCAAACAATTGTCTAGTCTATCCTTATGTTTCTGTACAAGTTTCCTAGGATAACCTCTCTTCGTAAATTTATTACACATCTGAGTCAACCTAATTTGTTTCTGTGTAGTATCTGACACAATCCTATCTACCCTTAATAATTGACTCCATGGTAACGACTCAATCATGTGTCTAGGATGGTTACTACTATATAAAAGATTATTTCTGTCTGTGGGTTTCACAAATAAATCTGTGGAAAATACTCCGTCTTTCCATTGTACCAAAGTGTCCAAAAATTGTAATTCTCGATCAGAACAAACCATGGTAAATTGAAGAGCTGGAATATGAGTGTTAAGTTCTAACAAAAACTGATCAAGACCCAATCTATCACCTTCCCATATGACAAAAATGTCATCAATAAATCTCCACCAGCGTGTGTGCTGTTGTCCTACTACTTCTTTGGATGTCCTGTGGATATGTCATAAATGTCTCTGATGGGAAAACCCCTTTAAGGTTTCGGTTGGCATATCACATAAAAAGTCAGATGCCATTTTTAACATGGGGATATTCTGCAGGATAGATGGGATCTCGCAATAAAGAGGAATCCCCTGAAGGAAAAACGGACCTCGTTGCTAAGTTAGCAACTGTGAGGTTAACTTTGGGCGGCAATTCCAAAGCTTCACTGGCTTAAGGGTCTAATTTATATACAGACTTGAATCTTACTCCAGGATCCATCTTTACCTGGGCAAATCACCACAGCAGCCAAATGCTCCTTGCTGCCCAAAGAGCCGGGTCAACGATTACACATTGTTATGCAACTTAGCCGCTTTATCCCATGACATGAGGGGTCAAACAGCGGCGTTCCCGGAGGCAGGACCACTCCAGGCTAGGGAACAGGGAGTCAGACATCTTTTCTTCTCTTCAGATCCAACAGAAGAAAAAAAAACACATACGCTCATTGTCTCCAGGGGTCCTTTATAGGGAGTCTGACCACATTTAGATTTTTACTAATTAATCTATTATCTTTTGTCCAATAGGGGTCATATTAGACCTAACCCTTCTGTGCTGCCCGAGGGACGTCCAGGATCATATATATATATATATATATCTATCAGGCAGCACTGGCAGCGTGTGGGTGCAAGCTCTAAGGAACAGACTAAAATTCCAGGTACATAGAAATCGAAAAAATTAGCAGCAACTCCAAAGATTCAGGTGAAAATAATGGGTACTTTATTGCCAGTGCAACGTTTCAGCTCCGTCCACTGGAGCCTTTGGAAAGGCTCCAGTGGACGGAGCTGAAACGTTGCACGGGCAATAAAGTACCCATTTTTTTTTCCCCTGAATCTTTGGAGTTGCTGCATATATATATATATATATATATATATATATATATATATATATTTTTTTTTTACACACACATGTATAACTTAAGACTTCCGAATTCATCATATACTCAGTCTTCCATAGCTACGCACGGTGCTGGGTCAAGGTCTAAGGAGACACCTGGGCAAAATATCGTGGGCAACCTGTCCCTAGTTTTTGTACAGAGAGAATGCGAGCCTAGCAGAGACTACAGGTAAAAATTCTACAGCTACAGTATATTATAAACGGTAACTCAGCAATGGTCCTTCAAAGCCTACTATACCGGATATAAATAACTGTGCCACATAGTGTACAAATACCAATATATAGCGTAAAATATAACCACCACAGTGCATACATTGCCCCGATAACTGTGCACAAGTTCCCAAGTATATCAGTCCTGTAGCACCATGGACTTGTGGTTAGCCCCTGATGGTTGTGGCCGTCTTTGGCTATATCCCCCATGTTGCCCCACTGGAATAAGAGTACAGCAGTGCCATTGCAAGGCCCTGAGATATCACACATGGGATCCCAAGCTCCAAGCAATAGTGGCACTGGCCTCCCCATGTGGCAGGAGCACCACATGGATATGGTCCCGTTGAAGACAAGACGTCACCATGCAGCCCTAAAACCAGAAAAGTGTTTGAACATTTGAGGTGAGAAGTTATATCATTGTAGATCAAACATAGACCGCAAGCATCTTCTTATTTCGCTCACCTTCCGGTCGTCCTTCTTGCAGTCTTCTCTCTTAGAAGGGGTCTCTCCTGTGTTATACAAACTCACCTTGATGTCTTCTCTGTTGGAGACAATTCTATTGTTATCCTTGGTCTTGAACGGCTCTCTTTTTACTTCCATCTGAAATTGCCAGAACAGGTGTTTTGTTTCTCTTTACGGCTACTTATCAGTCCATCGTACGGACTATTCAGTAACACACTATTACATGCTGGGCATGTTTGGTTCTGTCACATCAGTACAGTGAAACCTCTTTGAGACGACCACCCAGAATTGTAGAAAACAAAACTAAAACATGCACAATACACACCACACACAAAATGATGAAACACCCCTCAATCATGTCATCGATGACATAGTTTACATATCACATGCAGTACTATATTCTCTGCATCTGGGATGTATCGTCTTGCCGTGTATCTAGTTCGTGTAACATGTAAACTCAATATCTAAACTACATACTGCAGTTTCTTCTGCCTTTGGCTTCCCAGTTTGCCCTGTACGGTGTCCTCAGTCCTCAGCAAGGTTCCACTCTCCTCAGTTCCCTGGATAACCCACTTCTTTTCAGTCTCCAGCATGGCCTCCCCTCTCATTCTACCCAACACGGCTAGCTTGCTTTCCTCCAAACTGCTTTGGCTCTTTCCTCAGGTAGGGGCAGTCTGTGATGCAGCTTATTATGCAGGCTGAGCTCTGCTCACGTGAAACATGACATCTGCTACTCACAGAGCTCCGTTCCTCTGGCTCCCTCATGTCCTGGAGGCAACAATTTTCTCCTCTGCGCTGTATTCAGTCAGGGGACGCAGTGAAGTATGAAGCAAGTGATTCAGAGCTTTGTAGCACTCTCCTGTCCTCTCCTAGGCATTGCTGCCCCACGCTGCTTTTCATTTCATGGGACACAGCAGTGTGGAGAAGAGTCAAGTAAATGATGCATGCAGTCATTACAAAAGTGCGTCCAATAAAAAAGAAATAAAAAAAAAACCTTGTTCAAAAACGCTAGAATGAAAAGTAATCTTTTTAAAGAGGGCTGCTGTACATAGACTATAATAAAATAACAAAACTATCACAGAAAAATCCAGTCTATGTAGGGTGGTCCTCTCAAAGAGGTGGTCTGCAGAGCTCTCACCATTAGGTCATATGGACAACATTGAGGGGGGGGGGGGGGGTTGTTTGGACAGTATCCCGCAAAACAATTTAATGTGCATTTGAACATCTTGACTGTGTCCCCCCCAATGGCAAGCATTGGGGGAAAGAAGAAACAGGCATCTCGACTTTCAACAATCCTTTTGTTCCCCCTGGGAGATAAGCCATCACCAGAAGTATCTGGCAGCCACTTATCTCACGTCTCCCATATCGAGACCCAAGCATGCATGTTTATTGGGAAATTGGAGGCGACTAACGCTTCGTTCACATCTGCGCTAGGGCTCAGTTCCGTCTGAGCTTTCCGTCAGAACGGAGCCCTGACTGACACAAATGGAAACCAAAAGGTTTCCGTTTCCATCAACATTGATTTCAATGGCGACGGATCCGGTGCCAATGGTTTCCATTTGTCTCCATTGTGCAAGTGTTCCGTCGTTTTGACAGAATCAATAGCGTAGTCTACTATGGTATGGATTCCATCAAAACGACGGAACCCTTGCACAACTGAGACTAACGGAAACTATTGGCACCTGATCCGTCACCATTGAAATCAATGTTGATGGAAACAAAGCTACGGGCTCCGTTTGTGTCCGTCAGGGCTCCGTCCCGACGGAAAGCTCCGACGGAACTGAGCCCTAGCGCAGATGTGAACTATTATTATTTATTTCAGTTACTTATATAGCGCCAACATATTATGCAGCGCTGTACAGAGGTCCTCTTTAACTGTCCTCATTGGGGCTCACAATCTAAATTCCCTATTGGTATGTTTTCGGGGGTGAACGAAGCCTAACACTTTTTTAATGTGCATGACCAGCCTTAAAGACATTGTACGTATGTTAGAAAATAAAAAAAAGGTTTCAAAAAGCACAAAAAAAATAAATAAATAAAAAAAGATATTGCGTCCATAGATCTCATGAGAATCATGTAACCCCATTGTCTAATGGCTATAGAATTAAACAAATGCAGAACAAACAATGGACTGTGCAGTCAGATGACCAACTGATGCGACGTCACTTTGGCCATATTGTACGCATATATATTCGTATACTTTTTTTATATTATAGCAGACTGTGTTTTTTAACACAAAATCTTAAAAGAACACGTAGCATAAATACCGCAAATAAGTAATCACAAGAGAAATTTACACGCTGCAGAATGAAAATCCGCACAGCAGGTCAATTTTCACACGTCTTTTCTGTGAATTCTTTTTCCGCAAACCTGTGGATGAGATTTGCAATATTTATGCTACATGTGAACGTAGCCTTACTCCACTCAAAACGTGAGGATTCTGGTGTGACTGTAGCTGCCCTTAATATTCACACATACATATCTGAGATCCAAAAAGTTGTGCTATGGGTAAGTGTACACGGTAGAACTACAACAGCTGCCCACGATCAACAAATACAGCGGCGGCCGGAGAGTCAAAAAGATCCGTATCTGACGCTAGTATATGGAAGGAAACTAAGGGTGACCACAGTGCTCCCTCCATGTCACAGCCAGACACATGGACAGCTGAAGCAGCTCTACAGCGTACCAAACAACCCCCAACATCTCAGCTTCCTAGACACCTGTGAGCCTGGACATGAGAAGTGGAGGGACATTGGGATTGCAGGAGAAATGTTGGGTTTTGAGTTCCTCAGTAAGACAGGTACATGGTGTTTACACGTTACAGACACGACACGACTGCTCTTACCTGTGCTGTGGGACTGGTCTACACAGATTGACTGAGATTGGGTGGTGATGCAAAGAATTGTGGGCAACTTTTTAGCACTAGTCGGAGTAAACTATGGAGCGGATCAGCACTCATGAGAGTGACTTCTTGTTAGGTCATCAGGTGATGTTATATTATTTCACCCCATGCAGGTTCTGTGCTGGAATCAAGCGCCGGACTATCAGAATGTCTAGGCTACTGGATGCCGGCGTTAGGCCATTTTACTACACATAGTAAGACTCATCCTGTACCTGTGTTCCTGCTAATTTGGCAACCGACCATCAAGAGTGAAAAAGCAAGAAGAAGATGTGGTGTATTCTCAGAAGTAGAGTTTATGATGAAAGCCAATCTTCTCCAACCTGTGGCTCTCCAGCTGCTGTGAAACTACAACTCCCAGCATGTCATGGCAACCTCCAGCAGCGCATAGGTTTAGGAATTGTTAATATATAAAAAGTGTAGACAGCGGAGTAAACTCCAGCACATCCTATGAGTGGTGCTTGTGCGTAATGTTCTCCCATCCCATGATGGCGTGTTCTCCATCATCGTTTGGGCTGATAGTAAAATTGCTCCTTATGCTAAAATATCAGCAGGGAGATGAACCACCAAAGTTACCTATTAAGTGATCGAACCACAAGTCATATACAAGACCTGGAGTTAATAGCAATGGACTAGACCGAACGTAATAACCAATAACGCTAAATTCTACGTTCAGGATTCACACATTTTACAAAGAATCCACGGGAGAAACCAGGTGAACACTTGGGTTTCTGCCGTGGATATGATAGCGGATCCGCAACTTGGATTGGCCTCATTAAATGGGGTTTATCCATTGCTATTTCTTGCGGAACCGTGGAAATAACGAGCATGTCATTTTTTTTTATTTTTTTAAATTTGTTGAGGATTTCAGTGTGGTATTTATATGAGAGAATTGGAAGACTGGGCATATTGCACAAAGATTTACATTTCTCTTTGTTTTATTGCACTCTCTGTACAGGAATTTAACACTTAGGGCTCATGCACATGACCGTAGCCGTGTGCATGGCCCGCGATTTACGGCCGGCTCGCGGCTGACAGTCCGCTGCCGGCCGACCCGAAAATCATGGCTACGGTCGTGTGCATGAGGTCTAAGGGTATGTCCACACGGTTAACAAAATACGGCTGAAAATGACATTGTGTTCTATATATCCTAGTGATTCTGCTATAGATCCTCAAACAAATTTTTTTTTCTAAAGATATGAGTCATATATATGTTACTTGTTTGCATTGATTACTAATTGTGCACTATAGACTAGGTCTATCGTAATTTGTTTATAGTATATCCGTTTATTATTAAATTATGTTGTGTCTTTCCTTTTTTTTATGTAATTGGTGTATATATGTTTGTTGTCTTTGAATCTTTAAACTGGATATATGTAGATTCTAGAATCTAATTTTTTTTATATATTATCTATTGTTTATTTATTTTTATTTTTCACTTCATTTGAGATATATATTATATCCTTGTTTTTTCTTATTCTCCCACAGCGATTGTGAGAAAGGCCTTGGTTAGGCCGAAACGTTACGTTACGTTATCGCTTGCTTTAAAAAATATTATTCTATGATACTATTTTGGAATAAAAAATAAAGTATTTCTTCTTGAAAATCAAATAATTCAAGTATTCCTGGAGTGCTTTGGTTTTAGGTTTATTTTGTAAATATATAGTGTGGGTACTCTAACCCGAACCTAAACAGCACCAACGAATTGGAGTGCACCCTTACAATTTTGATATGAAAATACAGAGCTGTTTTCAAGGGAAAACAGCTCCTGATTTTCAGCCGTATTTTTTTTTTTATCAAACTAGCGTTTTTCACAGCTGTTTTTCTATTGAGTCAATGAAAAACGGCTCCAAAAACGGCTCAAGAAGTGACATGCACTTCTTTTTACGAGGCATTTTTAAAAACGGCCGCGTAAAAATCGTCCTGTGGGAACGGAACACCGTTTTTCCCGTTGAGATCAATGGGCAGATGTTTGGAGGCGTTCAGCCCCCATATTTTCAACCATTTTTTGGGGCGTTTACGGCCACGAAAAACGGCTGACAATAGCCTGTGTGAACATATAATGAATAAAGAGAAAAAAAAAATCATTAGAAATAATTCCAGCCTGTCACCTTACTTTTCACCAGCAGGGGTCAGTCTTGCTTCAGCAGAAGTATAGTTCACATTAATGACCCGGTTACCACACACTCCAGGAAGGGCCACATAGTACCTGAACATTGGGTTATAACCGTGATTGGCTTATTCTGGCTCCAGAGCTCCACAATCATCCCACGTTCAAAGCTGATATGATTTCACGCTCACCTTCTTATAACTCCCAGTGACATCAGCAAAAACTCTGGAATAACAACTTTGTCTCACTAGTGGTTAAAAAAAAAAACGGGGAAAGCCTTAATATTGTCTGACAGGTCATTTTAACCTGCCTAATTGTTTTGACTTTTTTCCCCAAGATAAGCGGCACCAGCGTTGTCGGGTCGCCATTTATCTCCCTCCAACTAACATGCCTGTATAGCTTGAATTAAGGTGCATGGAAGAGTCAGGGGGGATAGCCATTACCAAATGACTTGAAACACTCCGTGTGAACATACGCTTATAAAAAACAAATGAAAATACGGAGCTGCTTTCAAGGGAAAACAGCTCCTTATTTTCAGCTGTTTTTTTTTGATTAAACAAGCGTTTTTCGTGGCATTTTTTACGGCCGTTTTTGGAGTCAATAAAAAAACGGCTCCAAAAACAGCTCAAGAAGTGACATGCACTTTTTTATGGGGCGTCTTTTTACGCGCCATTATTTGAAAGTGAGGCGTAAAAAAAAGCCCCGTCGGAACAGAACACCGTATTTTCCTTTGAAATCAATGTGCAGATGTTTGTAGGCGTTCTGCTTCCGATTTTTCAGCCGTTTTTGGCCGGAAAAACAGCTGAAAATATCCCGTAATGGCCCCTTTGGCTGACAATGATCTTAAAGAGGAATTGTCACCTCTCCTGAAATGTCAGTGTTAGTCATAATATAACGGTTCTGAAACGTCTTTTCTTAGGACTGTATTGTGCCATTCCGGTTATTCTTCCTAGAAATGTATTGTAATGTAATTGACAACTGGGTGCTACCAACGCAGTGTAGTTCATACAAGGCTCAGGTTTACCCCGCTGTTTGAAAAAAAACTCTGCGGTAAATTATGCCTTTGAAAAAAAAGCACGTCGCTTCTTGAGCCCTTTTTGAAGCAGATTTTTAACATTTCCCATGGACAATGCCAAAAACGACTTCACCCAACCTTATCTTCATAGACCTCGCTTTGTGCACTGGGGCGCAGTCATGCTGGAACAAAAAAGGGCTGAACCCCAAACTGTTCCCACAAAGTTGAAAAAAAAATACAATTGTCAAAGACCTTGTTCACATAGTGCAGATTTGATACAGATTTTGGATCTATTTTTTAATGCCAAAACCAGGAGCTGAACCTAAACAAAAGAAATATATAGTGTATCCCGTCCTGGATCCAATTCTGGTTTGGGCTTAAAAAATATATACAAAACCTATATTAAAGACTGTGTACACCTTTGAAAACTTTATTTTTAAATGGCTTTTTATTTAAAATGATTTTTACTTTTGAGATGCATCTGCTTTATATTCTGTATACAGAGCAGCTGTATCTAGCGCCAAATCCTGTATCGGTCAGGTCAGTGAGACCGACGAGTTCATTGCCAGCAGGTCCTGGGCATCTCTGATGCCCAGGATCGAGCTGCTATCAATCACACCTAAGTTATGAACTTAGATGTGATCGGTAACAGCTTGAAGCTGCATGTCGGAGACCCGCTGACACTGAATCCGTCAGTCCTGACCGATACAGGATTTAGCGCTAGATACAGCTGCTCTGTATACAGAATATAAAGCAGATGCATCTCAAAAAGTAAAAATAATTTTTAATAAAAAGTAATTACAAAGTTGCACCAATCACTCTGATATACATATCTTTCAAAGATGTACATAGCCTTCAAGTCTTGACTGTGTGTAGAAGGCCTTATATTTATTTGTATGCTGTAGCATTAGCTTTACTTTTCACTGGAAATAAATGTCTCAAACCCTGAAAAACAGCCCCAGACCATTACCCCACCTCCAAATGTTAACTATTCAATCTGTTAGGTAGTGTTCTCCCGGCATCCACCAAACCCATATGTATCCATCATAAAGCCGGTAGAGAAGAGCCATTCATCACTCCACAGAACACGTTTCCAGAGTCCAGTGGCGCCGTGCTCTACACCACTTCATCCGACGCCTGGCATTGTGCTGGGTGATCTGCCATGACGCGCCCGGGCACAGTTCTTGAGCTGACGTCACTTCCAGTAGCAGTTTGAAACTCTGACGTGATCCAACACAAAACAGTCTATTTTGAACGTCCACAGGCATCAGTACTGGGCAGCCCTGCTTTGAGTTCGCGTGGTCTACCGCTTCAGACTGCGCTATTATTACTCATAACAGCGGTAACGGTAGCAGCCGTCTATTACTCCCGACTCTCCATGCACGCGTGGCTCGGTCGAGTGTACATGTGTTTTCAATGTAGAGAGGGAATTAAGTCACTGCTAGACTAAGGCATGCTGAAATTGAAAATGCCCAATCCTTCTGCCCTCAGACAGGAGTCAGGACACCTTAAGATAGTCAGCCGGTCCTGCCAGTTGACTGGGGCGGATTAGAAATTTCATGAACGGACTAATGGCAAATGTGGCATCCAAGGACCATGCCACATTTAAAGTCACTGAACTCTTCAGTACAACTCCTAGTACTGCTGTTTGTCTGTGGAGGTTACATGGCTGTGTGCTTGATTTTATGCACCGGTTGTCAATGATTAGGGCCAAAACACCAGATTTCAATTATTAGGAACGGTGTCCTCATACTTTGTGCCATATAGTATATCTTGTACTGATTCTCACCTCGAGGCTATATTATGGCCCTAAACTGCATTGGGGGTACAATAACACATAGCGGCGTCCGCATGAGGCCAAATCACACTGACAAGCTGCGGCTAATGGCCGCACGGTAAGACCCAAGAAAATCACACGGCCATTGCAAATGAGCCGGGTTTCGCCGGCTGCTACTTGGGACCGTACCGACAGTTCTGCTAGTCATCATTGGAATCTATGGATGATGCCGAGATCTGTCAGCAAATAGAACATTCCTGTTTACATTTAGAGACTGAAGTCCCCTACTGACCTAGTCCTGCTCACATAAGTTACACTGTATCAGGGTCAGTACAAGCGGTCGCCTATGGAATCTAGGAGATTTGCATAGCATTTAGCTCACAGAGGACTGCCTACAGATACATTGTAACAGATTTGTGCACCACTAAGTCACAAGTAGCAGAAGTTCAACTGGTTCAGTTACCCTACAGTTCAGTCTACAGGACCAGGACTGATGCAGAGACCACATTGTGCTGATGGCATTGCAGGAAACCATTCACAGAACAAACGCATGTAAACAGAACGGTCATTTATCTACAGCAGAAACCCCATCAGCTTTAGGGGACCCCATTCTAGATATAGGTGCGGGTCCCAGAGGTGGAACCCACATATCTCTTACATTTATGGCATATCCCTGTCCCTGATGGGAAAACCCCTTTAAAAAGAACAGAGTCTGAGATATAATGTCATGAAATCACCGACCCATTGGATTGAGATCGTGTGTGGATTAAATCGCTGATCACATGAATGTATCCACACCTCGTCTTAGCAGACAAGAGAACAGGTTGTCAATTTTTATCTGTAGTGCAGCCTCAGACTTCACGTCTGTACCTAAAAGCAATCATATCTCAGCATTAAAGACGTAAAAATTATATTATAAGGAATTTTAGGTGTACAGTAAAGGGTCTGATTTCCACCCAAGATGATCCAGAACCAACTGTGGCAGTGTAAGGCTCAGGATTTATAAGCCTAAAGGGGTTGTCTGGGCACAGAACACTGGTTTTAATATGATCGACCGGTATATGATCGACCGGTATATGATCGACCGGTATATGATCGACCGGTATATGATCGACCGGTATATGATCGACCGGTATATGATCGACCGGTATATGATCGACCGGTATATGATCGACCGGTATATGATCGACCGGTATATGATCGACCGGTATATGATCGACCGGTATATGATCCAACACTTTACAACCCCCCCCCCCCCCCCCCACAGTGGTCAGCTGCCTCTGGGCACCGTATGTTATGCAGGGGTCAGTGCCAGAAGCAGATGGGTCCGTACACTGTATAGCGGGTTACTGAAGCTGTGCTCTGATTCACTTGAATAGGAGAAGAGATGCAGCACGGCCGATATACCGTAACCAGATCCATCTGCTTCCGGTAGAGACATCTGATGCCCAGCGGCAACCGGAACAGCTCATCGGCCCAGGGCCCGGGTTTCAGACTACCACCACCATTCATATACTAATGACCCATTGTATGGATAGGTCATCAGTATGAAAAACCACCCCATGCCTGGACATCCCCTTTAAAGGCGTTGCCTGAAATGAGCAAAAAGGGCATTTATTTTTCCCAGAAACAGAGTTACTCATATTTATGGACTGAATCTGGTTTTGCAACTTGGCCCTATTGACTTGAGTTGGGCTGAACTGCAATACCAAACACAGCCTATAGAAAAGAGGAGCGCTGTTTCTGGGGAATAAATAGAAAAATAGGTCTGATTATTTAACCTTTAAAAAAAAAAAAGCACTCTGGGCAGAACGGATTCAGTGTTATGCCTAATGTTGGGCCAGAGGGGCTGGGGCATGACACTGCTCTCTCTGGTCCTGCACTTGGCATAGCAGTTTAAGGCGAGGATCACACACAGTTTTGATGCAGTTTTTAATGCACAGTTTGTTTTTAGCCAAAGCCAGTATTGGATCCAAAAGGAAGGAGAGTAATAAAGAAAAGACTGAAGAATCTCCTTTCTTCAATGTCCACATTACTGTTTGGCTCAAAACGGAGCCAAAAACTGCATCAAAACGTACGTGTCATCCCGGCCTAACCGTTCTGCCCTATGTGATCCTCTAACCAATAGGATCAACTACCTAAAAAAACACGCCATTTGTTAAAATATTGTTTGTTTGTTTTTTATCCAGAAAAAGACAGTAATGAGTCAATTGTAAAGTTTTCATCTCAAATGTCTAAAAAAAAAAAAAAAAAAAAAAAAAGAAATAAAAACATTTAATTCATCTCTGAGATAAGAGGCATTCACCAAATACAGCATGACGTTTAAAGAGCCAGTCCCAAGTACCATAAACATCTTTCAATGCTCCATATTCTTCATTTTCTTTTTAATTGAAAATATACCTACAAGCGTAACTTAGAAAGACATGACACCCCCCCCCCCCCCCAAAAAAAAAAATTAAAAAAAAAAAATAGTACATTCACAAGCTAAATTAAATAAGTATTCGCAAAAACATTTCGAACTGGCACATGGGACTGCCCCTTTAAATGATACTTTTCTAAGAGCAAATTCAGCTTTCGCTAAATTAAGAGAATTATTGCTCCCGAAACGACTACTGCTTTTAGTTATTATTTGTCTGGTACTGTTTAAAAATAATACTCTTTACAGGAAAATTGTGGTTATAGTAAACAAATCCCCCACCCCCAAGTTTTTGAAGGATTCCTTATGAATGGTACATTCCTTTCAGATTTGCAGAGGCGGGACATATGTCTGACAAAGCTCTGCACCAATGAGCTTGCTTGATTCTTGCCACGTGGTGAAGTATAAAGTGTCAAACATCTTCTTTATGCCATGTGGACATAAACAAAAAAAAAAAAATCACTAAAATATCTTTCTTAAAGGGCTACAAACACATTATACACAAGATGAAAAACAAATTATTGCTGTTGACCCGAAATTCCATTTTTGTTTAGGGGGAGGGGGTTGGGTCGGTGGAAAGTTACGTGAATACATTCAGCTATTGAAACTAAGCCACTTACATGCTCGTGAAAAGCAGGAAGGTATACACACCATAGTTAAAGGTGTACACACCCTAATTACAAAGTATCAGGCCAATAACATAATAAGTGATGGCAGTGAACTAGAGCCCCGCCATATGGCCATGAAATTATCTGCAGACATAAACAGGATGTGGTGCGGGCGATTACAAATATGTGAAGGGAAATGCTTGAATACATTTATAGGTTTGCTCCATGTACCGACCAAGTGGAAAGAGCCCCATCAGACCCACTTAACCGTCTGGACACTCTACAGCCTACGTTCCCTACCATGACATGCACAAATGGTAGACCCGTGGAGCACATCTACGAAATCATGGTACCGTTCTAAGGGCAGGACGCCGCGTGTGGCTAAGCGGGTCCCTTGTAGGAGGCAGTAGCTGCTAAGGACTTTGGGATGGCTTTCCTGTGTCTCTTCAACACTATGGCTTAGAATCCTGTAACGCCCCAGCAGGAAAAGGCAATTAAAAAGATATGAAGATGATCAATCCATCATGACGGTCCGTATTGTATAGCAAATAGTTTTGTTTTTTTGGGGGGGGGATTTTTTTTGTATTTTGAGTAAATTTTGAAAAAAGAAAACGTAGTCTCTTATTGAGGATTTGGGGACGGTAGGTGTATACATAGTTACTGCCCCGTTTCAGGAAGGGACAGGTTTATCTCCAACTTCTTTCAGTAGAAAGTCTTTAGAATTCACATCTCATGTGCGCGCGCGCGTTCCTTGGAAGGCTATTCCCGAATGCTGGCCGAGTAGGAGAACTGGGGAAAGTGAGCCGGCTGGTCAGATTCTAAGGCATCCAGGTTATCATCTGCAATGGAAATACACAAGGGTCAGTTTTAGACAATACTATCTTAATCTTTATTAAAGGGGTTCTCCCACTAAAAACACCTGTCCAAATGAAACCCCAAACCCCCCCCCCCCCATTCCTCCTCAATGCACAATCACAATGAGAAGCAGTTTGAAGGGAGCTCAAGCCCTATAGCCATGAGCCCTGCCACACCATTCGATGTCTATGTGGCTGATGGAAACAGGTGAGCGCGTGCTGGAGCGGCGGGGGATTGAACAGATGAGTATTATCTATTTTTATCACTTTCCTGCTCTTAGGAATGATTTTTAATCTGGAACAACCCCTTTCAGACTACCTCAGCCTTCCTTTGCGCTTAAACATCTGTCTCAGCTCTATACCTCCCCCATGCTTTACACTGCCTGTTCAGATTGGCTCTGTAATTTCCATTACAGCAGACCGAATGATAAGCAACGAAACCACCAGTGAGAAAAACTATTAACCCCTTCACGACAGCCATACGGCTATATACATTCCAACTGGGGATGCCCTGAGCAGTTGTCACATATATAAACGTTGGCAGCCTGGAGTAGGGTTTTAGTGTGTGCAGTGCTGCACTGTCTGCCGGGACCTCTTATTTTTTTTCAAACTTGTAATATTTTTCACTACGAATTTTTTTTTTACGATTTTTTTAGTCCCGCTAAGGAATTTGAACAAGCTGTATTGCAGTGTATAGTCATTTTTACAGGCTCCTGTTAAGCCTTTATTAGGCCCCTAGACAGCTATTGACCACAGCATTTGAGGGGTTAAACGGCCAGGAACCGCACGATCACTGTTCCTGGTCGTTAGTCCAAGGTCTCAGCTGTAATACACAGCTGACACCCGCAGTGTATGGAGCGGGCTCAGCGGGTCAGCCCGCTCCATACTTCTTCCCCCGCACCTTGACATGCCATCACGCCCAGGTGCGCGAAGGGGTTAATCATCTTTTCTTTTATGTTGACATTTTGGGGACTTTGGAACCAATTACTAATTTTCCATAGAATTATAGTCTCAAGTTAAAATATTTTGAACTTACAATAGTCGTGCGGAACCATTTCATAATGTAACTCGAGGGACCACTGCATAAGGCCCCTTGCACACGACTGTAGATTTAGTCCGTAATTGACCGCAATTAGAGACCCTTTAATTTCTATTGCCCACTGACACTTTCCCGTATGTTTGCGGGAAGGTGTCCGGACCGTAGAAAGCCTCCACAAAAGATAAGACATGTCCTATCTTTTGCTTTTTACGGACCGTGCTCCCATACTTTATATCAGAGCACGGGCCGAAAATGCAAGTGGCTGTCCGTACCTGCAATCGTGGACCGTGATTACGAGCACGGCCACATGCATGAGGTCTAACCATGTACTCAAATGCCCATAGACATTAGAATTGTGTTGGCTGATCCCAGCATTTTCAGCGTGATAGGGATACAATTTAATGCCCACCAAGACTGGCAGACACTCATGACTTCTTCAAAAACAAGAACCACCACATCGAAGGATTTCCTTAAAATAATGCATACACTTAAGGGAACTGCAGTGTTTACTTACATCTGTCTGGAGGCGTTACTGTTATGGACTGAGCTGTAAATTCGTCGTCAAAATATCTGGTGTCGATTTCAGAGGTGACTTGTGGTTTAAAGGGTGGGGTGAGCTAAATGCAAAACAATTAACGATTAATCAGATGATCATAAATTCCATAAGCACGTATATTTTCCAAAGTGGGCGAACAACCGCTGTCTATTTTAGTATCAGGACCACGATGTGAAAAATCGCCGGATAGTAAAATAGCCTGATTCTTTTCCCACTTCTCCTTGGGCTGCGTTTGGTACTGCAGCTCAGCCTGAATCAAGTGTATCGGGATAAGCTGCAATACCAGACAGAGTCCAAGGAGAAGTGTGGCGCTGTTTGAGAAAAAAAAAAAAAAAAACAGACTATTTTTACTAATTCTGGAAACCCATTTAACCAATTTCTGCTGAAGACACATGATCGACACTGTGCACTCTACTAACCTTCCTCTGATCCACATCTTGCCAGTTGATAGAAGCAAAAAACCGATGATCCTTCACTTCTTGGGCATCAGTGGCGCCACCTCCGAGTCTGACGACAGAATGGCAACCAATTATTACTGCTGTAAAATTCTGTTAGGCCTGACATCCCAGCTATGATTTGGCTACACATTTGTATATTCTGACAGTCCAGCAGGAGCTTTCAGTACTCTGGTAATTTCTAAATTTCCATTACAAGGAAGGAAGACTTCCAGTAGCAATCTGCAATAGGAGGACTTCTCAGTAGATATAACAAATCTCATGGCGTCTGTATACGTCAACCAGAGAGCATATAAAAACAATGCACAGATATCTGTACCCTATCTGAGGAGTTCGCTATACATAGACCATATGGGCACAACGTACCTCTGTTTTGGATCTTTTTTCAGAAGACCACTCAGAAGAGACTTGGCTTCGGGGCTTAAGGTGCGAGGGAAGCGGATTTCCTCCATAAGGATAAGCTCAAATAGCCTCTCGTGGTCCTGATTGTAGAAGGGTAATCGCCCGCACATCATTTCATACATCACCACTCCCAATCCCCACCAATCCACGGCTCGGCCGTAATCGTTGTCTTCCAGCACCTAGAGGTAAGAACACATTTCATCAGTATCCCTTATAATCGCAGGTTGGGGCAAACTCAGGGCTCACTATGCACATACAGACCTTCTATTGTGTTATTACCACCCACCCGTAGTAAAGGCTACAGTGCAAGGAGAGGAAAACTATTACACAGGGTTCATATGTGTAAAACATAACTCTCCATATCACACAATCTCTCTAAATATACAGCATACATGTCCACACGCACTTACCTCAGGAGCTAGGTACTCTGGGGTGCCACAAAATGTCCTCATAGTGGCCCCATCTGTGATCCCCTCTTTGCAAAGTCCAAAATCTGTTATCTTGACATGACCATCTTTGTCCAGCATGAGATTCTCCAACTAAGAGAGTCAAGAAATGTGCGATAAACAAAAAAAAACACTTATAGAATCTCAGCATTGGAAATAGAAGGCAAGTTCCATTCATAGAAAAGAGGGATTCTGAACAACATCCAAAATTCTCAGAAGTCGTGTATTAAAGAAGGATCAACTGTTTTGTCCTAACAAATCCGGTTATCTTAAAGGAGTTTTCCAGGATATAACATTGATGGACTGTCCATCCAGCAGAGAGTCGGGGCTGATGGTATCGCTCTCATTCATGTACCCATCCGCGTCTGGTATTGCTACTTGAATGGGTCTGTGATGCAGTACCAAGCATAGCCACATGGATTTGGCAGCAACCTATCTGTTACAGTAGTGATGAGGCCGCATCTAACTGAAATAAAGAGGTTGCAGCATTCCAGGCAAACACTGCTGCCCCTTCATACGGCTGATTGGTGGGGACCCCAGGAATTGAACCCCCAACGTTATCATAAAACTACCAAAGTTAACCCAGAAAACCCCTTAAAATCTAAAAGGATGTAAATGTCCTTCATGAACTGAATATATTTTAAAGGGGTTTTCCAGCCAATAGAAATGACAGGATAGGCCATCAATAGCTCATGGGTCGGGGTCCAACACCCAGGACCCCCGCAGATCAGCTGTTTTGAAGGGGCCGCAGGGCTCGTACGACTGCCGCTTCCATTTAGTTTCTTCTTACTCACTGTAAATCTTCGACACACATTTAGCGGCGATTCACAGGTATTGCAGCCTTTTCTCCCATTGAAGTGAAGATTCACAGTGAGCAAGAAGAAATGCAGGGGAAGTAGTGCTCATACCAGCGCTGCACCCCCTTCAAAAACAGCTGATTGGCGGGGGTCCCAGGAGTCGGAGGATAGGCTATAAATTTTTATTGGTTGGAAAAATCGCTTTAAAGAGGCTCTGTCACCACATGATAAGTGGCCTATATTGTACATGATGTGATCGGCGCTGTAATGTAGATTACACCAGTGTTTTTTATTTAGAAAACAGTGTTACTTAATGGACAACTGGGCGTGTTTTACTTTTTGACTAAGTGGGTGTTGTACAGAGAAGTGTATGACGCTGACCAATCAGCGTCATATACTTCTCCCCATTCATTTACACAGCTATATCGCTAGGTGCAGCCACATAAACACACTGTAACGTTACTGCAGTGTCATGGCAATGAATATATATTACCTCCAGCCAGGACGTGATGTCTATTCAGAATCCTGACCACTTCTGTAGCGTCTCTGTGATTTACAGCAAGGCAAGCATAATCTAGTTTTAAATGACAAGTTACATCGTAATCTCTCGAGATTACGCTTGCCTTGCTGTAAATCTAACAGAAACGCTACAGAAGTGTCAGGATTCTGAATAGACATCCAGTCCTGGCTGGTAGTAATGTATATTCACTGTCAGGACACCCCAACATTGTAAAGCAGAGGTCTCTACCTAGATTGAATGTTACCTTTATATCTCTGTACACCACGTTCCTGGAGTGGAGATATTCCAGGGCGGACACAATCTCTGCACCATAAAACCGTGCTCTGTCTTCCGTGAAGACTCGTTCCCGAGACAGGTGAAAGAACAGCTGTTGATATACGCAAACACCTTACTCAGCAATGCTCCATATAAAGGAGGAACATTTGTTCTGTACCATCTTACTGACTGATCAATCCAGACAGCTGACATGTCAATTTCCATATATTCTCATTATCATACACCATCACGTATTACTTTCTTTAGTCTAAATGTCAATGTTATATCGATATACTGCAGGAACAGCATGAAATATTTCCAACATTTCAGACATTGGCTTTAAGCGCAACATACTGTCCCCATATCGTACCTCTCCACCATTAGCATACTCCATTACAAAGCAGAGCCTGTCACTTGTCTGGAACGCGTATTTCAAAGCCTAGAGGAAGAGATTTAAGTAAGAAAATTTGCAAAGCAATGAACCATCAGAATTCAGGAACTCCAAATAAGTGTTACTATAAGATACATACTGTTAAAAAGGGGTGCCGTGTGTTCTGCAAGACTCTGCTCTCTGTAACTGTGTGAGCCACTTCATCCTAAAATCACAACAGAAAACGCTTAAACTTATAGTACACAATTGTGTTGCATTATAATCCACTCCTTCCACAGGTACACCCGTGCCTTCTTTGCATTTATATTTGTTAGTACAATTGTATTGCAATTTAATATGCACTTACAGCTGTTGGGTGCCATCATATAGCAAAAGAGACAAGGAGGCCACTGCTTAGTTTTCAGTATAAATCTAACTAGGGGGAGCAGTACATACTATTGCTTACAAAATCAAGTAGGCATAGACAGTACTACTTTCCGGTGTCTGCTTCAAATTATGCAGGTACAGATAGTACTGTATCCCTATAAATGATGTAGGCACAGATAGTACTGCCTCCCTGTCTCTCCCTATAAATAATGTAGGCACAGATAGTACTGCCTCCCTGTCTCTTCCTATAAATGATGTAGGTAGAGATACTACTGCCATCCTGGCTTACCCTATTAATATCGTAGGAGTAGGCACAGATAGTACTGTATCCCTATAAATAATGTAGGCACAGATAGTACTGCCTCCCTGTCTCTTCCTATAAATGATGTAGGTAGAGATACCACTGCCATCCTGTCTTACCCTATAAATATGGTAGGCACAGATCGTACTGTATCCCTATAACTGATGTAGGTACAGATGGTACTGCCTTCCTGTCTCTACCTATAAATGATGTAGGAACCGCTGGTACTGCCAACCTGTTTCTCCCTATAAATAATGTAGACAGATCATATACTGCCTCCACGTGTGGTAAATTATGCTGCAGCCTCTCATTCATTCACTCACCACACTAAGCAATGAAAGTGGGAATGTTCGAACAGAAAAAACATGAGGATGTGTGACTGGGTCGTAAAACAAAATATAAATAATTTCAAAAAGTAAGAGGATTTATACTATAAGAACAGGGGTTGTATATCAACATATATCTGATAACTTGCAGAATTATAGGGTGAAACTGGAGTTTTTCTTTTACACAGACGAAGGAATAGAAGACACCAAGGCCGATCTTTCAACCTATGGACAATTAAGAGGTCTAATAATAATGAATAGAAAAACAGATTACATTTAGTGCTGCTGAATGCACCTAAACAACTGTAATAGTTTGGCCAACACATTATGGAATAAAGCGGTGGAAAGCAGAGCAGGAAAAGTACTCTGCAAAATAAGAAGCAGCACTCAACGCCAAGCAGCAGTCACAAAAGCAAATACAGATATCTAGGTGCATAATGAGATAAAGTGTCCGACATAAGAGGTGATGAAGGTTCAAAGTAATATAACTAGATTGATAAGGGTGATACATATATCCAGGGTCAATATACAGACTGGGAATGAGATCATTCATTTTCGGGGGCTGTAAAACAGCCCTTTAAACATAGAAATGGGTTTTTAAGTAAACAAGTGCCGATCGACGATGTAGCACATCGATTGGCACTTGTTTAGCTCCATTTACATGGAGCAATCATTGTACTGTATGAGGACGAAGTAGATCGTTCGTCCTTCTACAGTCTGCATCATTGTCGGCAGCACATCCCGTGTTCACTTCTAGGAATCCTAGCTGCAGTACAAGACAACCATTGGCCTGGTGTGGCACGGTTTTCGCAAGAAATCAGCCGTGTTTTTATAATCCTGGACAACGAAATGGCGCAGTTCTAATTGATCTTGTGAAGTTCAGAGCACACAGAGCATTGCTATCTGTGCTTACATTATTATGGTAATATCTGCGATACTAAATTCAGGCCAGGAAATCGCACGTCCCGCACTTACCTTAGCAATTATGACATCTTTTCGTAAGATCTTCATGGCGTAGTAAAGACCTGTTGCTTTTTCTCGAACCAGGATCACTTTTCCGAAGGTTCCTTTTCCCAGCAGCTTCAGATAGTCAAAATCATTCATTGTCTGTAGACGGGTCACACACGAAAATACATGAGAAATGAAGTAGAAGCAAACTATGAAGATATTAAAAACAAACTTGTCCACCTTGCATGGGCTTAACAAGGATTGTTTGGTTTAGGAAGTCCATTGTAAAATACCTCGCCATTAATTAGCAGGGGACGTGCATCTCTCTTGATGGAGGAACATGAACAGCCAATTGATCTCAATAGACACAATGTAATGCTTCATTTCTCCTGTAGTGGCGCTGAAGAAGAATTCAACACCTGCTGCCACAGATTACGGGTGACTGCTGGGAATCCCAATACCAGGAAACCCTGTGATCAGCTAATCGTCAGGGGACTTATCCAACGAATAGGAATGGTCTAACACAAGACAATCCCAATGCTCCTTTTATAAACCAAAGTAATCCGATATTGAAGAATAGGAGTTGCGTTGAAATCACAGCCCCTGCCTCCTGCTCAATAGGAGGGATACAGGCTCCATAAATGGCAAACTGTATTCTGCTGTTGGTTGCGAAGTCAATTGCAGCCCCCCTTACGGTTCTCTTCTTTATTACCATTTCACTCAATCATAAAGGGAGTCATTCTAAATAGTACAATTATTCTGTATTTGAAAAATTTAATTTATATAGAATGCGTGGATCTGTTTTTATGGTATGAATTTTGCTTTCATGCTTTGCAGCCATAAACTCAAGACACCGGGTATTACTCTCCTGATGTTAAAGGGGTTGTAGAATATTAGAATATGGCTGCTTTCTTACAGAAACATCGCCACTCATCCATAGGCAGCGTCTGGTATTTCAACTTAGCCACAATACCAGAAACGGCCTATGATCAAGAGTGGTGCTGCATCTAGAAGGCGGCAGAGATTTATTTTTCTAAAAGCGTTTTGTCACCTAAATGATGGCATATCGGTAGCATATTCCATCACTATATGATCAGTGGAGTCCGTCTGATGGGATCCCTACTGATCTCTAGAACTAAAGTGGCCGCAATGTTAGGTAAAGAGATTTCTGGCGCTGAGCAGTAAATGCAACTCAGACCAAAGCAGAAGAAGCTTGGCAGCGAAAAACGCATTTCAATTTCAGGTGGGGGTTTGGCGAACTGTTTATCTGCCTAATATATCTCATTCGGTTTAGTATTGATACCTTTGGCTGTATTAAAGTATTTCCACCCACTTTATTTTTGTATTTTTACATTTATTGTTTGTCTTCTGTGCATTTTAAATGTCTTTATGGTCAAAATGGTGTTATTTGTGTGTGTGCTTAATAAAGATATGCTTCTAAAAATGATACATTTATGACAGCTACAGTCTTTCAATTTGGGGATATCGCCCTCGGCCAATCAGACTTCTGCAATTTATAAAACTTACTACTTTGGGTCGTCCCTTGGACATGGCTATGTCCATCTCATCTGTACTTGGTGTGTCGCTAGGAGAACCGCACTTGATATCCATGGCCTCCTCCTCTTCCTCATTCTCCTGATTCTTTAAACTGTTGGCTACAGTTTGGATCGCCCTCATCCATTCGTCCCTATATAATAAGTAATGTGATTATTACCAACAGATAGAGTCAGGACACGATTAACTTGCGCAAGAATATGAATGATCCGTACAAGAAAAATATATGGTGAAATGCCGTTCCATGTAAAACCCCCTCAAAAGACAAGAGGGGGACTCCCAACATGGGAGGAAAAAAAAATAATTTAATTTTCAGAGGCGACAAGACTTCCTTAGCATTAAAACGGAAACTGTGGAATAGACCGTACAAAAAACCCTAGTATGTACTCCTGAGATCAGCATCTAATCACTGGCCGATCCTCCCCCCCCCCCCCCCCAAGCCTGGCACATGCTCAGAACACTGAAATTGCAGGGCATGATGGAACTTGCAGTCTATAGACCGATCACCAGAGTGACGTTTTTGTTACCCACAGTCTGTCTTGCAGTGTGTGAGACGAATACTTGGCCTGGTACCTTTCATCAGGGGTGTCCACATGAAAAGTGCGCTCAATGACTGTAGTCCACTGCAAACATCGGATCACAAAGGTGTTGGGCCGAGGCCGCTCTGTCTTCATAAGTTGACATTCTGTGAAGAGATGGACATTACCTATCTAGCAGTCTGAAATGTGTACAATGGGTTTACTATCGAATACTGGTTAATGGATTCTAGGACTTGCCTCCTACAGAGAAGTTGTTGAGAGGAGGGAGAGCCACGCTGTGTTCTGAGGAATCGGGTTTTTCCTTATAGCCGATGAATGAGCCATCACTTTTCAGAAGGAAATACCTGGGTCTCCAGGTCTTTATGTATTCACCTACGGAAAGATAAATGCATAGGTCATGGGTAATTATTAAACAAAAAAAAGACACTGGAAAATCTCATTCCTGTTCTGTAGTAAGGAGGTTTCTGCTGCAGCAAGCTGCCTCCAGCCAAAGACCAAGCATTTTTGACAATGTTTCACTGTTTTCACAGTTAAATTCGATATAAATAGTTGATTTAATTGCTTATCTTGCACGGATATTGAGCTGTGTGTTATTTTCATGACTATTTACAACTAACAGGCAAGTCAAAATTTTTGCTGTTTGGAATCTGTATGCGGTAGGTTTCCAGATATTCATGTAACCCAACAGCTTAGCTCTAAGTATAGGATTTATCTGAATTCCCACAATGCACTGTTCACTGGAAACAGGAGTTTTGAATTTAGCCATCTGTCTGAGCGAGGATTAAAAATCATGTCAAAAAGCAGATTGTTAATAAAGAAAACATGTTTCACAGTTGGAATATACATAAAATGTTGAACGTTGTCCAAAAGTGGAGTTCTCCTTTAAACACCACCCCTCACCCCATATTTAGTGCTTCACATAAAAAAAGAGCGAAGGAGATAAAATGAACTGATATGGGACAGTACAAGCTCAAGGGAAAGGAGTTCTACTAGTCAAGTTTTTGTATTTGGTATCGCTTACAAGGGGTAATCCCAGGAAAACCATTTTAAAGTTAAAGAGGCTCTGTCACCAGATTTTGCAACCCCTATCTGCTATTGCAGCAGATCGGCGCTGCAATGTAGATTACAGTAACGTTTTTATTTTTAAAAAACGAGCATTTTTGGCCAAGTTATGACCATTTTCGTATTTATGCAAATGAGGCTTGCAAAAGTCCAACTGGGCGTGTTGAAAAGTAAAAGTCCAACTGGGCGTGTATTATGTGCGTACATCGGGGCGTTTTTACTACTTTTACTAGCTGGGCGTTCTGACGAGAAGTATCATCCACTTCTCTTCAGAACGCCCAGCTTCTGGCAGTGCAGATCTGTGACGTCACTCACAGGTCCTGCATCGTGTCGGCACCAGAGGCTACAGTTGATTCTGCAGCAGCATTTGCAGGTAAGTAGCTACATCGACTTACCTGCAAACGCCGATGCTGCTGCAGAATCATCTGTAGCCTCTGGTGCTGATGTGTCCTCGCTCGTCTGACACGATGCAGAACCTGGGAGTGACGTCACAGCGTGATCTCTCGAGAACACGCTGTGTCTGCACTGCCAGAAGCTGGGCGTTCTGAAGAGAAGTGGATGATACTTCTCATCAGAACGCCCAGCTAGTAAAAGTAGTAAACACGCCCCGATGCACGCACACAATACACGCCCAGTTGTACTTCTACTTTTCAACACGCCCAGTTGTACTTTTACTTTTAAACACGCCCAGTTGTACTTTTGCAAGCCTCATTTGCATAAATACGAAAATGGTCATAACTTGGCCAAAAATGCTCGTTTTTTAAAAATAAAAACGTTACTGTAATCTACATTGCAGCGCCGATCTGCTACAATAGCAGATAGGGGTTGCAAAATCTGGTGACAGAGCCTCTTTAAAGAACATGTGAAAATTAAGTGTATTTGTTTATTTGCAGAGATTACTTACACTGGGGTCAGCGGTAGCGCCCGCTAATTTTTCTAATGCGTGCCGAATCCTGCGCCCACCTTCACCAGCAGTTGTGGACACGTATGTGCGGTGCACGTTCATTTCCCTGCTCCGCATCGGTGCTCCGCATGAATACCTCCTTGTGAGGCGACCAATGTGTTTCTAGGAGGTCTCAGTGTGCAGCGCCGATGCAGAGCAGGGAACGGAACATGCACGGCACACGCGTGTTCACAGCTACCTGCTGGTGAAGGTGGACGCAGGATATTAAACTACTTTAAATATAATAATTTTCTGAGAAAACCCCTTTAAGACTGTGTACACCACGCTGTATGACTCACGTTTCACGTATAAGCCAGGAAAGGTTCCCGATGTTACAGGTAGGGTGTGACAGATGTCCTAACATCGGTGTCCAGCACCATAGACTATAATGGTAGCCGCTTAACGGATACGTCATGAACTCTCATGACCCATTTCAACTATGTATCCGTTAAACGGATACCATTATAGCCTATGGGCGATGGATGCAACTGTTAGGCGTCCGTCACAGAATCCATCACAATAGATTATAATGGTGTCTGATTAACGTATAAGTCATGAAAAGCTATTGGAAAGCCCGTGACTTATATGTTAAATGGATTCCGGTGACATATGCCATACAGTGGCCTACATCACACATAGGCTTCCAAAAAAACCTGTCTGTGTGTGTGTCTGTCTGTGTGTGTGTGTGTCTGTCTGTGTGT